>NC_135234.1:245048598-245648598 GCF_051348905.1 Ranitomeya variabilis
TGCAGGCATCGTCCGATGGAACTACAAGTCCCATCGGACGATGCCTGCTATAGTGACTGTGATTGACACATTAGCCAATGATGGGACAGTAGTAGTCCCATCATCCGGCTAATGTGTTAAATGTAAAAAAAAAAAATACTACATACATACATACTACATACATGCTACATACATGCTACATACATACTACTTACATACTACATGCTACATACATGCTACATACATGCTACATACATACTACATGCTACATACATGCCACATACATACAACATACATACTACATACATGCTACATACATACTACATGCTACATACATGCTACATACATACTACATACAATACATTCATACATTACATACAATACATACATATAGTCATACAGTACATTAAACATAGAGTTCATACTTACCATCACTTGTCACTTTGTTCCCCGAAGCCAGTGTCATCTGTAAAAAAGATTAAAATAACGAACAACCAATATACTCCCTGTCCGCAGAAATCCACGAGTGTCCCACGACGATCTCCCGTGGAGAACGACAGCATCAGCTGATGCGACCGCTCTCTAGGGGCTTCAGGAACACAATGGCGGGAGGAAGGTATCCTTCCACATTGTATTCCTCCGCCGCTGTAAAAAAAATAGTCCCTAGTCTCACTTTATGCCATTGCTGTGTGAGAAGTTTTCCCACAGCAATTGACATAAAGTAAGACTCAGAGGTTACTATAGTTCAGTGATGCACTGCAGGAGCCATTGTCTCCTGTCAGAGTGTCACTGAAGGTCCTATAGAGCAGTGACATCACCCGATGTCACTGTTCTATAGGGGAGATCGTCGTGGGACACTCGTTATTAATTGGACTACGGCGGACAGGTAGTATACGGTTTATTATTTTTTTGCAGGTGCTGAAGTATGGTAAGTATGGTAAAATGAAGAATATTAAAATACTTTTTCCTAATGTGTGCGTGTTTTATTAACCCTTTCTTACTATTGGATTAATAACGGATAGGCGTCTTATTGACTATTAATTGACACTTATTATAGCCTTTACTGGCTATTAAAATAGGGGGACCCCCCAAAAAAATGACGTGGGGTCCCCTTATATCTTATAGCCAGAAAGGCTATGCAAACAGCTGTGGGCTGATATTCATAGCCTAGAGAGGGGCCATGGATATTGGCCCCCCCCGGCTACAAATACCAGTCCGCAGCCACCCCGGAAATGGCGCATCTGTGAGATGCGCCAATTCCGGCACTTAGCCCTTCTCTTCCCACTCCCGTGTAGCGGTGGGATATGGGGTAATAAGGGGTTAATGTCACCTTGCTATCGTAAGGTGACATTAAGACGGGTTAATAACGGAGAGGCGTCAATAAGACGCCTATCCATTATTAATCCAATAATAATAAAGGGTTAATAAAACACACACACATTAGGAAAAAAGTATTTTAATATTCTTCATTTCACCATACTTAACATACTTCAGCGCCTGCAAAAAAAGTAAAATAATGAACTGCATACTACCTGTCCGCCGTAGTCCAATTAATAACGAGTGTCCCACGACAATCTCCCCTATAGAACAGTGACATCGGGTGATGTCACTGCTCTATAGGACCTTCAGTGACACACTGACAGGAGACAATGGCTCCTGCAGTGCATCACTGAACTAAGTAACCTCTGAGTCTTACTTTATGTCAATTGCTGCATGGGAAAATTTCTCACAAAGCAATGGCATAAAGTGAGACTAGGGACTATTTTTTTTACAGTGGCGGAGGAATACAGTGCGGAAGGATACCTTCCTCCCGTCATTGTGTTCCTGAAGCCCCTAGAGAGCGGTCGCATCAGCTGATGCTGCCGTTCTCCACGGGAGATCGTCGTGGGACACTCGTGGATTTCTGCGGACAGGGAATATATTGGTTGTTTGTTATTTTAATCTTTTTTACAGATGACACTGGCTTCGGGGAACAAATTGACAAGTAATGGTGAGTATGAACTCTGTTATATGTACTGTATGTATTGTATGTAATGTATGTAATATATGAATGTATTGTATGTAGTATGTATGTATGTATGTGTGTAGTATGTATGTTGTATGTATGTAGTATGTATGTTGTATGTATGTAGTATGTATGTATGTAATATGCATGTAGTATGTATGTAGTATGTATGTAGCATGTAGTATGTATGTAGTGTGTAACATGTATGTAGCATGTATGTAGCATGTATGTGGCATGTAGTATGTATGTAGCATGTATGTAGCATGTATGTGGCATGTAGCATGTATGTAGTATGTATGTAGCATGTATGTAGTATTTTTTTTTTTTACATTCAACACATTAGACGGATGATGGGACTACTACTGTCCCATCATTGGCTAATGTGTCAATCACAGTCACTATAGCAGGCATCGTCCGATGGGACTTGTAGTTCCATCGGACGATGCCTGCACACACGCACAGAGCCCCGGCACGCCGCACAGAGCCCCGCACAGAGCCCCAGCCACCGCACAGAGCCCCGGCAGCCCGAACAGAGCCCCGGCACGCCGCACAGAGCCCCGCACAGAGCCCCAGCTCGCCGCACAGAGCCCCGGCAGCCCGCACAGAGCCCCGGCACGCCGCACAGAGCCCTGGCAGCCCGCACAGAGCCCCGTCACGCCGCATAGAGCCCCGTCACGCCGCACAGAGCCCCGGCAGCCCGCACAGAGCCCCGGCACGCCGCACAGAGCCCCGGCACACCGCATAGAGCCCCGGCAGCCCGCACAGAGCCCCGGCACGCCACACAGAGCACCGGCAGCCCGCACAGAGCCCCGGCACACCACACAGAGCCCCACACAGAGCCCCGGCAGCCAGTTCAGAGCCCCGGCACGCGGCACAGAGCCCCACACAGAGCCCCGGCAGCCCAATACAGAGCCCCGGCAGCCCGCACAGAGCCCTGGCAGGCACACACATGTAAGAGAGTGGTGCTGTTATGGATAGTAAGGAACACGCTGTCACTTTTAGAGGCTGCACCCCCTTGTCTGGCTTGATGGAATGTTCTGCTTCTCTCCTGCAATAGTCCGTGTAATGAACTAGTCTGGCAGAGTGCAGGTGTGGATCTGGAGCAGGTGTGTGAGCTGAGGCTGCTGTTATGAACTATACTTTTGGGCTCCCTCTTGTGGTCACTCGCGGTATGGCTCTTGGATTCTCTTTCCTCAGTTTGGTAGTCACCTGTTCGTTAAGTGTCTGGGTGTTTCTATTTAAACTTCCTGGAATCTTAGTCCAGTGCCTGGCATCCATGTAATCAGTCCTAGTCTGTTGCTCTTGTCTGCTGGTCCTGATTTTGCAACATAAGCTAAGTCCTGCTTTCTTGTTTTTTTTTTGTTTGTTTGTATTATTCTGTTTTTTTGTCCAGCTTGTTCATAATGTGATTCCTGATTTTGCTGGAAGCTCTTGGGGTGCTGATATTCTCCCCCCATACCGTTAGTCGGTACGGGGTTCTTGGGTATTCAGCGTGGATATTTTTGCAGGGTTTTTCGCTGACCACATAAGTCCGCTTTTCTATATTTCTGCTATTATTTAGTGGGCCTCTCTTTGCTGAATCTAGTTCATACCTACGTTTGTCCTTTCCTCTTACCTCACCGTTATTATTTGTTGGGGGCTTGTATCTACTTTGGGGGTATTTCTCTGGAGGCAAGCGAGGTCTGTATTTCCTCTGAAAGGGTTAGTTAGATCTCCGGCTGGCGCGAGACGTCTAGAACCAACGTAGGCACGTTCCCCGGCTGCTATTATTTGTGGGCTAGGATCAGGTATGTGGTCAGCTCAGTTACCACCTCCCTAAGAGCTAGTTTTTATGTTTGCAGACTTTGCTTAAGACCCTGAGATCCTTTTGCCATTAGGATCACAACAGTATGCCAGGCCACTGAATAGTTAATGCATTGCAGAAGTGGGATTAAAAGAAAAGAAAGAAGTTCTGAGTTTTTTTTTTTTTTTTCTTCGTCCCCTTTACCTCTGAATGGCTTGAAACTCTGCTGCAGACATGAATTTGCAAACCTTGATTACTAGTGTGGATCAGCTTGCTGCTCGTGTGCAGGGCATTCAGGATTTTGTAATTGGCAGTCCTATGTCAGAACCTAAGATTCCTATTCCTGAGCTGTTCTCTGGAGATCGATTTAAATTTAGGAATTTTAGGAATAATTGTAAATAGTTTCTATCTTTGAGACCTCGTTCGTCTGGAGACTCAGCTCAGCAGGTTAAAATTGTTATCTCCTTCTTGCGGGGCGACCCTCAGGATTGGGCTTTCTCATTGGCGCCTGGAGATCCGGCATTGGCGAATATTGATGCGTTTTTTCTGGCACTCGGATTGCTTTATGAGGAGCCCAATCTTGAAATTCAGGCAGAGAAGGCTTTGCTGGCTATTTCTCAGGGCCAGGATGAAGCCGAAGTGTATTGCCAAAAATTTCGTAAATGGTCCGTGCTTACTCAGTGGAATGAGTGTGCTCTGGCCGCAAATTTCAGAAATGGCCTTTCTGAGACCATTAAGAATGTGATGGTGGGCTTTCCCATTCCTACAGGTCTAAATGATTCTATGACGCTGGCCATTCAGATTGATCGGCGTTTGCGGGAGCGCAAATCCGTTCAACCTTTGGCGGTGTTGTCTGAACAGACACCTGATTTAATGCAATGTGATAGAGTTCAGACTAGAGCTGAACGGCAAAATCATAGACGTCAGAATGGGTTGTGTTTTTACTGTGGTGATTCTACACATGTTATATCAGCATGCTCTAAACGCCTAACAAAGTTTGTTAGTCCTGTCGCCGTTGGTAACTTGCAGCCTAAATTTATTTTGTCTGTGACTTTAATTTGCTCATTGTCTTCTTACCCTGTTATGGCGTTTGTGGATTCAGGCGCTGCCCTGAGTCTTATGGACTTGTCATTTGCCAGGCGCTGTGGTTTTGTCCTGGAGCCTTTAGAAAATCCTATTCCTCTTAGAGGAATTGATGCTACGCCATTGGCAGAGAATAAACCGCAGTATTGGACACAAGTGACCATGTGCATGACTCCTGAACATCGGGAGGTGATTCGTTTTCTTGTTCTGCATAAAATGCATGATTTGGTCGTTTTGGGTCTGCCATGGTTGCAGGCTCATAATCCTGTTCTGGATTGGAGGGCTATGTCTGTGTCAAGTTGGGGTTGTCAGGGAATTCATTGCGATTCCCCGCTGGTGTCTATTGCTTCCTCTACTCCTTCAGAAGTTCCTGAGTTTTTGCTTGACTATCAGGATGTGTTCAGTGAGTCCAAGGCCAGTGCTCTTCCTCCTCATAGGGACTGTGACTGCGCTATAGATTTGATTCCTGGTAGCAAGTTTCCTAAGGGACGATTATTTAATCTGTCGGTACCTGAGCATGCTGCGATGCGGTCTTATATAAAGGAGTCTTTGGAGAAAGGACATATTCGTCCATCCTCTTCCCCTCTTGGTGCGGGATTCTTTTTTGTGGCCAAGAAAGACGGATCTTTGAGACCTTGTATAGACTATCGGCTTCTGAATAAAATCACGGTTAAATTTCAGTACCCTCTGCCACTATTGTCGGACTTGTTTGCTCGGATTAAGGGTGCCTGTTGGTTCATCAAGATAGATCTTCGTGGTGCGTACAACCTTGTGCGCATTAGGCAGGGAGATGAATGGAAAACTGCATTTAATACGCCCGAAGGTCATTTTGAGTACTTGGTGATGCCTTTTGGGCTCTCTAATGCCCCTTCAGTGTTTCAATCTTTTATGCATGACATCTTCCGGAAGTATCTAGATAAATTTGTGATTGTTTATCTGGATGACATTTTAGTTTTTTCTGATGATTGGGATTCTCATGTAAAGCAGGTCAGGATGGTGTTTCAGGTTTTGCGTGATAATGCTTTGTTTGTGAAGGGCTCAAAGTGTCTCTTTGGAGTGCAGAAGGTTTCCTTTTTGGGTTTTATCTTTTCCCCTTCTGCTGTGGAGATGGACCCAGTCAAGGTCCGAGCTATTCATGATTGGACTCAACCCACGTCTGTTAAGAGTCTTCAGAAGTTCTTGGGTTTTGCTAACTTCTACCGTCGTTTTATCGCTAACTTCTCTAGCGTTGTTAAACCTTTGACGGATATGACCAAGAAAGGTTCTGATGTTGCTAATTGGGCTCCTGCAGCCGTGAAGGCCTTCCAGGAGCTGAAGCGCCGGTTTACTTCGGCGCCTGTTTTGTGCCAGCCTGATGTCTCACTTCCCTTTCAGGTGGAAGTGGATGCTTCTGAGATTGGTGCAGGAGCTGTTTTGTCGCAGAGAGGCTCTGGTTGCTCTATGATGAAACCATGTGCTTTCTTTTCTAGGAAGTTTTCGCCGGCTGAGCGGAATTATGATGTTGGTAATCGGGAGTTGTTGGCCATGAAGTGGGCATTTGAGGAGTGGCGTCATTGGCTCGAGGGAGCTAGGCATCGTGTGGTGGTCTTGACTGATCACAAAAACCTGATGTATCTCGAGTCTGCTAAACGCCTGAATCCTAGACAGGCTCGTTGGTCATTGTTTTTCTCCCGTTTTGACTTTGTGGTCTCATACCTGCCTGGTTCGAAAAATGTGAAGGCGGATGCTCTCTCTAGGAGCTTTGTGCCTGATTCTCCTGGAGTCTCAGAGCCGGCTGGTATTCTTAAAGAGGGAGTGATTTTGTCAGCCATATCTCCTGATTTGCGACGTGTGTTGCAGAGATTTCAGGCTGGTAGACCTGACTCTTGTCCACCTGATAGACTGTTTGTTCCTGATAAATGGACCAGCAGAGTTATTTCCGAGGTTCATTCCTCGGTGTTGGCGGGGCATCCTGGGATTTTTGGTACCAGAGATTTGGTGGCTAGGTCCTTTTGGTGGCCTTCCTTGTCACGGGATGTGCATGCTTTTGTGCAGTCCTGTGGGACTTGTGCTCGGGCTAAGCCTTGCTGTTCTCGTGCCAGCGGGTTGCTTTTGCCCTTGCCCGTCCCGAAGAGGCCTTGGACACACATTTCCATGGATTTCATTTCAGATCTTCCGGTGTCTCAGGGAATGTCTGTTGTCTGGGTGGTGTGTGATCGTTTTTCCAAGATGGTCCATTTGGTGCCCTTGCCTAAGTTGCCTTCCTCTTCCGATCTGGTTCCTTTGTTTTTTCAGAATGTGGTTCGTTTGCACGGCATTCCTGAGCATATCGTGTCTGACAGAGGATCCCAGTTTGTGTCCAGATTCTGGCGATCTTTTTGTGCTAAGATGGGCATTGATCTGTCGTTCTCGTCTGCCTTTCATCCTCAGACTAATGGCCAAACGGAGCGAACTAATCAGACGCTGGAGGCTTATTTGAGATGTTTTGTTTCTGCGGATCAGGATGATTGGGTGACCTTCTTGCCATTGGCTGAGTTTGCCCTCAATAATCGGGCTAGTTCCGCCACCTTGGTTTCGCCATTTTTCTGCAACTCTGGTTTTCATCCTCGTTTCTCCTCGGGTCATGTTGAGCCTTCTGACTGTCCTGGGGTGGATTCTGTGGTTGATAGGTTGCAGCGGACTTGGAATCATGTGGTGGACAACTTGAAGTTGTCACAGGAGAAGGCCCAGCGTTTTGCCAACCGCCGCCGCGGTGTGGGTCCCCGACTTCGTGTTGGGGATTTGGTTTGGTTGTCTTCTCGGTTTGTCCCTCTGAAGGTTTCCTCTCCTAAGTTTAAGCCTCGCTTTATTGGTCCTTATAGAATTTTGGAGGTCCTTAATCCGGTCTCTTTTCGCTTGGATCTTCCTGCGTCGTTTGCCATTCACAATGTGTTCCATAGGTCTTTGTTGCGGCGGTACATTGTGCCTGTGGTCCCTGCTGTTGACCCTCCTGCTCCGGTCTTGGTTGAGGGCGAGTTGGAGTATGTGGTGGAGAAGATCTTAGATTCTCGTCTCTGTAGACGGAGGCTTCAGTATCTGGTCAAATGGAAGGGCTATGGTCAGGAGGATAATTCCTGGGTGGTCGCCTCTGATGTTCATGCGGCTGATTTGGTTCGTGCTTTTCACGCTGCCCATCCTGATCGCCCTGGTGGTCGTGGTGAGGGTTCGGTGACCCCTCCTTAAAGGGGGGGTACTGTTATGAACTATACTTTTGGGCTCCCTCTTGTGGTCACTCGCGGTATGGCTCTTGGATTCTCTTTCCTCAGTTTGGTAGTCACCTGTTCGTTAAGTGTCTGGGTGTTTCTATTTAAACTTCCTGGAATCTTAGTCCAGTGCCTGGCATCCATGTAATCAGTCCTAGTCTGTTGCTCTTGTCTGCTGGTCCTGATTTTGCAACATAAGCTAAGTCCTGCTTTCTTGTTTTTGTTTGTTTGTTTGTATTATTCTGTTTTTTTGTCCAGCTTGTTCATAATGTTATTCCTGATTTTGCTGGAAGCTCTTGGGGTGCTGATATTCTCCCCCCATACCGTTAGTCGGTACGGGGGTTCTTGGGTATTCAGCGTGGATATTTTTGCAGGGTTTTTCACTGACCACATAAGTCTGCTTTTCTATATTTCTTCTATTATTTAGTGGGCCTCTCTTTGCTGAATCTAGTTCATACCTACGTTTGTCCTTTCCTCTTACCTCACCGTTATTATTTGTTGGGGGCTTGTATCTACTTTGGGGGTATTTCTCTGGAGGCAAGCGAGGTCTGTATTTCCTCTGAAAGGGTTAGTTAGATCTCCGGCTGGCGCGAGATGTCTAGAACCAATGTAGGCACGTTCCCCGGCTGCTATTATTTGTGCGCTAGGATCAGGTATGTGGTCAGCTCAGTTACCACCTCCCTAAGAGCTAGTTTTTATGTTTGCAGACTTTGCTTAAGACCCTGAGATCCTTTTGCCATTAGGATCACAACAGGCTGCTGCAGAGAGGACTTTTTGTGCTGATAGCTGAAAGAGAGAGGAACTGTGTCCTGATATAGCTGCAAGAGAGCCATGAAGATACAGAGGAAGGGATTTACAGTTTCCAGGAGCATCCCTAGGATCCAGAAGCTAGGAGAAGACCACGTTTCACAGAGCTGACAGAAAGCCGTGCACACCACCATATTAGACTGCTGGGGCCCCACCTGGGACTGGATCTGATTCTCTAACATCACCGTGAGTTTGTTCCTGTTTGGTGCACCTGTTAGGGCCCAGTGTAGGCTTCAATAGTCAGTACACGGGAGCCGTGTGGCCTGCTTAGTAAAGGCCAGGGAGGTTATATGTAGAGTAGCATCATCACTTGTTTATTGTTTACATTTGCTGATTAGACATATTTTGAGTCTGTAATAGTTGTAGCAGCGTGCTATTTTACGGGAAAGATAACGTTTATAACTCTTGTAAATTGTCTTTTGCCATTGTACCATTGTATACCCCTGTTTGCATCTTCCTCATTCACTTCATCCCTTGCCTTCCAATAAATCTACCCTTTGTTGTTTGCACCTCATCTTGTGTACAGTGGCCTTCCTGCACCGTGGTGGTCCCCCGGCCATCGCTTCACACAGACCCCCCCACGGTCCCGCACAGACCCCGCCCGCACAGAGATATGCAGTCTCCGCCCACGCACCGTCCACACTCCATTATAGTGCATTATTGCACTATGGGAACTTCCGATTCCGATATCGCAAAAATATCAGAACTCGGTATCGGAATTCCGATACAGCGAATATCGGTGATACCCGATATTTGCAGTATCAGAATGCTCAACACTAGTAGTCACATAGAAAGCACCACCAAAATTTGCAATGAAAATGGAAACAAAAAATATTTTCACATTGTTAGTTCTTCTTAGGCCGGAGTCACACTTATCGTATGAAAAATCGGTCCGATTTTTTCAGCCGAGAGTCGCCGGAGTGTTCTCCTGTGTAATGCGTTTGCAATGCGATTATGCCATTTTCTCGCATCTATGTATACGTATGACATCCGTATGGCTTTACATTTCTCACTGCTTTTCCTCATTGAATTTAATGGTTCAATGGGCTGAAATGAGGAAAATGTGTGCGTATTTCTCGCAAGTCACACGGATGGTCCGTGTGGTGTGCAATTTTTTTCTTGCATACATAGACTTGCATTGACGATACTCGGCCAATATACATGTAAAATCGCAGCATGCTGAATACGCCCGAGAAAAAAAATGGTGGTGAGCTGCCCCATAGATTAACAGTGGTTCGAGTGGTGCTATGTAATGTTTTCTCGCATAGCACTTGTCCGTACTCAACGCTAGTGTGACCCCGGCCGTAGATTGAGATTTTAATTTACATTTTTCAAAGATACAACATTCATTACTCTTTAACCCCTTTCCTCACCTTGGGTTTTTCAGTTTATGAGTTTTTGATTTTTGCTCCCCTTCTTCCCAGAGCCATAACTTTTTTATTTTTCCATCAAAATGGCCACGTGAGGGCTTTTTTTTTTGTGGGACGAGTTGTAGTTTTAATCAAAATAATTGGTTTTATTATTTATTATTATTTATTATTATTTATTTATATAGCACCATTAATTCCATGGTGCTGTACATGAGAAAGGGGTTACATACAGGGTTATAGCTTTCATTTACAGTAAACAGGTTTACAGTGACACACTGGTACAGAGGGGAGAGAACCCTGTCCTTGCGGACTTACATTCTATGGGATAGTGGGGAAGATACAGAAGGTAGGGGTTTTACCATATTTACCATACCAATATACCATATTTTACTATATGGTTTTACCATATAGTGTACTGGAAAAAAAATCAATGTACGGTGAAATTGCACAATAAGTGCAATTTCACAATTGTTTTTTCTTGTTTTACCATGTTCACTAAATGCTATAACTGACATTATGATTCTCCCGGTCATTTTGAGTTTGGAGATACCAAACACTTATAGGTTCTTTTTTATTTATGTGGTGAAAAAGAAACCCAAAGTTTGTGAAAAAATAAATTAAAAAATAGCATCTCCATATTTTGTGATCTGGGGCGGCGCTCATAGCAGTCTGGCAATGACAACCACAGGGGTCTCCTGCAGATCCCAGGTTGTCATGACAACCCATCGGCAACTCGCGCTCATGTGACATGGGCAACGATGGGCAAAGCTAATGACGCGCTTCCAGAGCCATCACGTTAAATGCCGCTGTCAGAGATTGAAACCTATGACATACCAATACGTCATAGTTCGTAAAGGGGTTAAAATAGTTGTCCGGTACCTATAATGCCCTTTATAAACATCTATCTTTAAGCCCTAACCACTTTTGTAATTATTTTTATTGTAACATTCCATACTATTCTCTCTATATCTGTTTTTTTTACTTTTTTACTTATTTTTGCATTTCATTGAGGGGATTATCAAAAGAGAGATTACAGGAGGATGGACCTATAGTCACTTCTCTGCAGCCTTTGTCACCTCTCCACTAAAACTGGACATCATCAGGGGGTGGCACTGCAGTTACGTATTACAGCTTCCGTCCTCATCGTCCACTGATGGCATCCTCTTTCAGAGGGGGTGATTGAGAAGTGACCGCAGCTTCTGTCCCCGCCGCCCACATTTTCAGTGGCCGCCTCCACACTTCTGTTATCACTAACACAGTCCTTGCTTCTGTTACCATCGCAACTCTATCCCTGAAATGTATTGTTATTAGGGTGCGGTGATAAAGCAATGTGAGTGACAGTAGTGTCACCCCTTGATGACGATTCATTTCAGAGCAGCGAAAACTGTGGGGTGGTCACTAACTCTGCTTCTATCAAAGACCCCCTGACGACTATTCATTTCAGTGTAAGAGGTGGTGGTGTCAGAGGCAGGGACTGTGACAGGGGCCACTGATGTGGGTGGCAGGGACAGAAGCTGCAGTCACTTCTCCATCACTGCCCCGAAATAGGATTTCATCAGGGGATAGAAGTGACAGAAACCGTTGTAAGTAACTGCAGCGCTGCCCCATGATGACGTCCTGTCTTAGTGTTTGTGTGAGAAAAGTTGCAGAGAAGTGAGTGAAGCGCCATCCACTTCTGACATTCATCACAAGAAGTAAAGAAGAAAATCTATTATTATTAGATTAGGCGGGCTGCCCAGCACTCTATAAGTGCATCCAGGTACGGACTGGGGCTGAAATTCAGTTCTGGCATTTGTTCATCAATCATGAACCAGATGGGATATATTATTAATATTACCCTGGATGGAGGAAAGGAAGATTTACTACAAGACCAATATTTCTAATGATACCCGTGGCCTGCTGGGGTAAGTGACGGAGTCAGCAACTTTGTGCTCCATCACAACTATTAACAGCATGAGTGTCTTGAGAACACCGATTCTGTTAACAATGTAGCAGACAAGGCAGCTCACGACCAGAGAGGCCCTTCTGGCATTTGCCAGAATTGCCAGATGCCCAGTCTGGCCCTGAGTGCATCCCACTGGGAGAGTGCATTAGTATTGTGATCAGGTATTGGCAAGTATGCCTGCTGTTTTTGCTTACTGTGCTGTCTTTTAGTCAGCAGATTTACAGAATGAATGGGAAGACCTTAGTATTGAAAGCTATAAAAAAAAGCTAGCAGGTTTTAATTAATGTAATATCTTGTCTTGCGACATACCTCATTAAATAGTACCTATCACCAGAATAAACGCCATTTTATATTCATTCCGTAATTAAAAAATAATAAGCATTGTAAATATAATAAATAAATAAAATAGATTAGAATAGATTAGATTATGTAAATTGCTGACTCTGTTGAAAATTGCCGCCAGTCACCCGAGCTGGAAGATCCCGGCGTGCCTAGCAGTACTACATGACTCTCCTACACTGAACACTCTTTTCTCTGCCCTAAACAGAAAGGCCAACATGCTCGTCAAACACTTTACACACTGTCTTCCATTTAGTTGATTAACAAAAAGATTGTGAAGACATCAAGACTAAAATCCATCCAAAATAGGTAGCAGTTTTTACTGAATGTCTTATATTTTCAGAGCCTTATGTCATGTAACGTACCTTTTTAAGCTGCTTAATATTACTGGACCTAATTGATTCAAGAAGCTGATCTCTTGAGTTCTTCTCAGCAGGCCCAGTCTTGTCTACTATTCTCCTCTGTGAAGCAGGGGACAATGAGTTTCGAATGTTCTCTGTAAACAGTGGTGGAGCCAGAGGAGCCATTGGTGGAGGAGGTGGTGGAGGGGCAGGTGGTCCTAATTTTTTGGAAGTGCCCTTTTGGAGATTGTTGGTGACTGGCTTTACCAAAGATTTGCTGGGCTCTTTTGGAGGAGGAATTACTTTGGGAACTTCTAAACATTTCTTCTTGTTTTCTGCTTCTTTTAATGCTTTCTGTTCTGCCATCCTCCGTTGCCTTTGTTTGTCCATGTTGCGACTTAGCAAGTTAGTAACAGTCATGCGGGGCCCTGCAAGTTCAAAGTGGTATCCAAGTTTTAAGAGAGTGGTGTTTTCTTTTAATATCTTCGCTATTTCCATCTCAGTTTTCCCACCACATATGTGACGTTGATTATGGAAGCGAAGTTCAGTAAGCGTGTCATTGTGTTGCAGAGCTCTGAATATGGCTAATATGCCCTTTCCAGTGATGTGGTTGGAGTCCAGATTGATACTAATAATAATCTTATTGGACTTCAACATGGCAGCAATAGCCAATGCAATATGGTCATCAGCTCGTGTGTTGGCCAAGGAAAAGATCTTAACCACAGTGTTGAACTCTAAGGCCTCTGTAAAACTCATCAGTGTTTCAATGGTAATACAGTCTGAATTGTTCAGGTTGAGCTCTGTTAGCTCGGCTTCGTTATTTTTCACTTTTTCTAGAAGTTCATCAAAAATACTTGATGATTCATCATCTTTGTTCTCCTCTGCTGCATTTTTAGATCCATTTTCATTTCGCTGTAGCTCCGGGCTTTGCAAATTTTTATTTTCTTGTTCACTCACTTGTTTTTCCTTTGTAAGGTCTTTGCTACCTTGGGTGCTCTCTAGTTTCTCTTTTTTCTCAAGGGTCTTGTCGGAACTTTTTTTATTCTCCAGTTTGTTTTCAGTTTGTACACCTGCAGCTTCTTTCTTTTCTGCAATCTTCTCTACGTTATCATCAACAGCTATTTTTTCGAATTTATCCTTCCCTATTTGTTTTGGACCTTTTTCTCCATCTAGCTTTTTAGATGCAGTTTTTTCTAATTTCTCTTTATCAACCACACTACTGTTTTTCTCTTGCCGGAATCTTTCCCTCATTTTGCTGACTCTTTCATCCTTTGGTTTCTCTGTATCTCTATTTGCCTTTATTTTGGTGTCTTTTGTATCCTCCAGTTTTTTATTTGAAACAGCTTCTTTTCCAGGAATCTCCTTTACTTTGTCTTCTTTTTGTGATTGTTCTTTCGCCTTTACTGAAGATTTTCCACTCTGAAAAAGTTATTTGAAGTCAGTTAAATTTTAGCTTAGTTTTAGAATTTATACATTTTATAGGTATAGTGAGATTATAGGGAATCTATCACCACATTTGACCTATCTAAACTATTAATATGGCCATACAGGTTATAGAATGCTAATAAAAGTCCTCCCTGTGTGTCGCATGTTAGCTGTGTTGTTGCTGAGAAATCTTTTATCACTTTATATAAATGACCCCTTCCAGGCTCTGGGGAGGATGATGTCTGGAGATAACTCTGCCTCCGGAGCTTGTTTTACCTGAAGGAGGAGTTACCAGTGTGATGTGTAATGGTTATCAGTGTTACCAGTGTGATGTGTAATGGTTACCAGTGTGATGTGTAATTGTTACCACTGCTCCCAGTGTGATGTGTAATGGTTACCAGTGTGATGTGTAATAGTTACCACTCCTCCCAGTGTGATGTGTAATGGTTATCAATGTTACCAGTGTGATGTGTAATGGTTACCAGTGTGATGTGTAATAGTTATCACTGCTACCAGTGTGATGTGTAATGGTTATCAGTGTTACCAGTGTGATGTGTAATGGTTACCGGTGTGATGTGTAATAGTTACCACTGCTACCAGTGTGATGTGTAATGGTTATCAGTGTTACCAGTGTGATGTGTAATGGTTACCAGTGCTACAAGTGTGATGTGTAATGGTTATCAATGTTATCAGTACGATGTGTAATGGTTATCAATGTTAACAGTGTGATGTGTAATGGTTACCAGTGTGATGTGTAATGGTTACCAGTGTTTCCAGTTTGATGTGTAATGGTTGCCAGTGTTACCAGTGTGAAGTGACATGGTTACCACTATTACCAGTGTGATGTATAATGATTACCAGTGTTACCAGTGTGATGTGTAATGGTTTCCAGTGCTACAAGTGTGATGTGTAATGGTTATCAATGTTATCAGTATGATGTGTAATAGTTATCAATGTTAACAGTGTGATGTGTAATGGTTACCAGCATGATGTGTAATGGTTACCAGTGTTTCCAGTTTGATGTGTAATGGTTGCCAGTGTTACCAGTGTGAAGTGACATGGTTACCACTATTACCAGTGTGATGTGTAATGGTTACCGGTGTTACCAGTGTGATGTGTAATGGTTACCAATGTGATGTATAATGATTACCAGTGTTACCAGTGTGATGTGTAATGGTTACCAGTGCTACAAGTGTGATGTGTAATGGTTATCAATGTTATCAGTATGATGTGTAATGGTTATCAATGTTAACAGTGTGATGTGTAATGGTTACCAGCATGATGTGTAATGGTTACCAGTGTTTCCAGTTTGATGTGTAATGGTTGCCAGTGTTACCAGTGTGAAGTGACATGGTTACCACTATTACCAGTGTGATGTGTAATGGTTACCGGTGTTACCAGTGTGATGTGTAATGGTTACCGGTGTTGCCAGAGTGATATGAAATAGCCGCTCTCTGCTCTCCTGATAACTGACACATCTGCAGGTTCCTCTCAGCTCCAGCTTTCAGTTCCCAGGAGACAGGGTAGCAATATTGTTGCAATACAGCAGAGCTAAGAGAGAAGCAAAAATGTGTTTGCAAGAAGACAAAGTTCATTTCTCCTGTTCTGTGTTGGTTACTTGTCTCACACTGGTAACTCCCCATTCATGTAAAATAAGCTCTGGGGGCAGAGTTATCTCCAGACACCATCCGTCCCAGAGCCTGGAAGAGGTCACTTACATAAAGTGATAAAAGATGATTTTTCAGCAGCAACACAGCTGATATGAAACACACAGGTAGGACTGTTCTCAGCATTCTATAACCTGTATGGCCATATTAATAGTTTTAGAAACATCAAATGTGGTGACAGATTCACTTTAAACAATTTACAAATGAGAGAAATAAAAAAGAAGCTATTATTATGAACACTTATTTTTTATTAGTAACAATAATAAAAAGCTAATTAACAAAACAATATAAATTACATAATATGGGGGCTAATTTGTCAAAGTGTTTTTTTGCCAGAAAATTGTTGTAAAACACTGTGAAAAGTCAAAAAATGTTGTGATTTTTAGTGTTTTCATTCAGTTTGAATCAACTCTGCCAAAATGGGAAGGAGCCTGGGCAGGACATGGCTTGGCTATGCCCAAACGTCAAGTTCATTAAAAGTGCCGGCATTTCTTATATTAGAAAAACAACTTGAGCACCAACTATAGCATGTTTGCTGAGGTGCACAGAGGTGCATGCCACAGAGAATATGTACCAATATAATTAAGTGCCGTGAATTCAGTGCATCATATTCCAGCAATCCCTTAATTAAGACTGGTGCCTGGTTTTCTTAACCCCTTCACGACATGCGCTGTATTATTACTGCGCATGTCGTGTCTCCCCCTTTGATGTGGGCTCCGGCGCTGAGCCCTCATCAAAGTCGCGACATGTCAGCTGTTTTGTACAGCTGACATGTGCGCGCAATAGCGGCGGGTGAAATCGCGATTCACCCGCCGCTATTAACCTGTTAAATGCCACTGTCAAACGCAGACAGCGGCACTTAACCGGCGCTTCCGGCCGGGCGGCCGGAAATGACCTCATCACCGACCCCCGTCACATGATCGGGGGTCGGAGATGCATCAGGATGGTAACCATAGAGGTCCTTGAGACGTCTATGGTTACTAATGCCGGCCTGCTGTGAGCGCCCCCCTGTGGTCGGCGCTCACAGCACACCTGCATTTCTGCTCTATAGCAGCGAACATCAGATCGCTGCTATGTAGCAGAGCCGATCGGGTTGTGCCTGCTTCTAGCCTCCCATGGAGGCTATTGAAGCATGGCAAAAGTAAAAAAAATTGTAAAAATATGAAAAAAATAAAAAAAATATGAAAGTTTAAATCACCCCCCTTTCGCCACATCCAAAGTAAAACAATAAAAAAAAAATCAAATCTACACATATTTGGTATCGCCGCATTCAGAATCGCCCAAACTATCAATAAAAAAAGCATTAACCTGATCGCTAAACAGCGTAGCGAGAAAAAAATTTGAAACGCCAGAATTACGTTTTTTTGGTTGCCGCGACATTGCATTAAAATGCAATAACGGGCGATCATTAAAAAACGTCAGCTCGGCACACAAAAAATAAGCCCTCACTCGACCCCAGATCACGAAAAATGGAGACGCTACGGGTATCAGAAAATGGCGCTTTTTTTTTAGCAAAGTTTGGAATTTTTTTTCACCACTTAGATAAAAAATAACCTAGACATCTTTGGTGTCTATGAACTCGTAATGACCTGGACCAGTTTTAGCATTTAGTGAACCTAGCAAAAAAGCCAAACAAAAAACAAGTGTGGGATTGCACTTTTTTTGCAATTTCACCACACTTGGAATTTTTTTCCCATTTTCTAGTACAAGACATGGTAAAACCAATGATGACTTTCAAAAGTACAACTCGTCCCACAAAAAACAAGCCCTCACATGGCCATATTGACGGAAAAATAAAAAAGTTATGGCTCTGGGAAGGAGGGGAGCGAAAAACGAAAACACAAAAACGAAAAAGGGCCGCGGCCTTAAAGGGCCATAAAGGAAAGGTTTCCAAAGTCACTTCTACACTAAAGAGGCACTCCCACCAAAAATTGTATCCACTTAAAATATTGCAATCATCATATTGTATAGCACTGTGGACTTGCAATTGCTCATTTTGCCTTTCTACCCAGCTAATTCTTCTCTTTTCCATTAGGTCTATGACATCACATGATTAAAAACTGACTAGCTGAATCATTTTAAGCTTTGTGTAGAAACAGGAGGTCAATTTTCCCAGTATGAGTCATCACTGCAAAAGTCCCTGACAGAGGGAGAAGCGGAGCAGCTGGGTCAGGTGTTGGAAGAAGGGAATGATAAATGCAGGGACAAGAGACTTCCTGCTTCTACACAGAGAAAAGTGAAGAAATAGCTGGATAGAAAGGAAAATGAGCAATTGTAAATACACAGTGCTATATAATATGATGATTGCAATATATTAAGAGGATAAAAACTTTGATGGGGAGTTAACTACACAGTTTTTAACAAAACAAAACGCAAACATCCAGTGAATTGCAAGACAGTTACAGAAACCAACTATTATGTCAGTGAAGATAACATGGAATGGACTATAAAATTACTCAACATTATATATACAGGTGCATCTCACAAAATTAGAATATCGTAAAAAAGTTAATTTATTTCAGTTCTTCAATAGAAAAAGTGAAACTCATATATTACATAGTCATTACAAACAGAGGGATCTATTTCAAGTGTTTATTTCTGTTAATGTTGATTGCAGCGCCCCAGAGTCCTGGTCGTTGCAGTAATGTCGCTCTTCCACTAGGGGGAGTGATGTTACGTCTGATGGTACTAAAGGAGTTCACCTTGCCAGGTATCACAGTCACACACTACACTTTACACTCCAGTCCACCAGGGGGAGCAAAGTTTCTATCTACTAGGGCACTCCTCACACACGGGTAAAACTGGTGGGTTGGATAGGAAGTTAGAGAGAAGCAGACCGGGCTTTGACCAGATAACATCGAGGGAGAAGCAGCCTGGGTTTGACCCAGATAGGTCCTGTCAGGGGTGGGATCCTGACAGAAGCCTAGCAAGAGATAGAACGTTACGGAGCTGCGCCTGCACATCATTGCAGCAGCATCCTAAGAAAGGACACGAAGCGAAGTATATTGTGGAGAGTGAGAACCGAAGTCACAGCACAAGGAGAAATACCGGGAGGAGTCCTGCCCCGAGATCAGCAGCCTCCTTCCGAGGTGCGTAGCCGGTGGCCGGAACACCGAGGGAGTACTGACTCTACGCATTACTCCAGACAACGGCAGGACAGTCAATTCCAAGTTGGTTGCCCAATCTAAATACCTAAGAAGACACGGAGGCAACTGTGGGAGAGGGGCATCTCTAGGGTCCCTATAAATTAACTCCAGGCCTACCCCGTCATACGGGTTGTCCTATCCATATCATCTGGGGGACAGAGAGAGAGAACATCAGAAACATCTACAAAGGTTGTGAGGACTTTCGCGTGGTGCTCAGCAGGGAGGTACAACAATACACAGGCGCTAGTAGGAAGGCTACTGATTTCCTCCTGGCTAAGGGAACTCTGAATGTGCCTTCGGACCGGCCGGACTCAGCCAGCCCTGTGAGCGGTACTCTGGACTGCGGACGCTGAAGTCTTCAGTAAAAGGTAAAGAGACTGCAACCTTTGTGTCCTCGTTATTCATCGCGCCTTACGACGTCCACTATCACCATCCGCACACCTTGGGAAGCCCTGGGGACATACTTCACCTGTGGGAAGGTATACCATCTAGCTGCCATTCCATCACCCCAGCGGACCCCTAGCAGCATCGGTCATCCTGACCGAACACCACAGGTAGCGTCACGAACACTTGACAAACTATCACCTTTAATTGGGCGCCCCTCAGCAGGGCCACGGACCGGGTCGGGCCACCGTGACATCCCCAGAACCGAGACAGAGGGACCTGGTGCCGAGTGCCCCATTGCCCTGTGCGTGGGGGCGATCCATTGATGATTATGTCTTACAGCCAATGAAAACCCAAAAGTCATTATCTCAGTAAATTATAATACTTCATAACACCAGCTTTAAAAAATGATTTTAAAATCTGAAATGTTGGTCTAATGAATTGTATGTTCAGTAAATGCACTCAATACTTGGTTGGGGCTCCTTTGGCATCAATTACTGCATCAATGCAGCGTGGCATGGAGGCGATCAGCCTGTGGCACTGCTGAGGTGTTATGGAAGCCCAGGTTGCTTTGATAGCAGTCTTCAGCTCATCTGCATTGTTGGGTCTGGTGTCTCTCATCTTCTTCTTGACAATACTTTCTATGGGGTTAAGGTCAGGCAGGTTTGCTAACCAATCAAGCACAGTGATACTGAGGTATTTAAACCAGGTATTGGTACTTTTGGCAGTGTGGACAGGTGCCATCTCCTGCTGGAGAGTGAAATTTCCATCTCCAAAAAGCTTGTTGGCAGAGGGAAGCATGAAGTGCTCTAAAATTTCCTTGTAGATGGCTGTGCTGACTTTGGTCTTGATAAAACACAGTGGACCTACACCAGAAGATGACCTGGCTCCTCAAACCATCACTGATTGTAGAAACTTCACACTAGACCTCAAGCAGCTTGGATTGTGTGCCTCTCCACTCTTCCTCCAGACTCTGGGACCTTGCTTTCCAAGCTGCGTTTTACAGTACCAGTAAAAGCTTTGAGATTTCAGAAATCTCGTGTACACATATTGGTGTATTTTCCTAACTGAATTGGAAAGCTGCTGTGTTTTTGCAAAATGCATCATGTGTGTCACTTCTTTCATCATTTTTGCAGCGTTTTTAAACCCATAGAAAGAAATGAGTAAGACGTAGCGAAAAACGCAAGTATCAGGTCTTGCTGCGTTTTTGGTGCAAAAACCTAAGGAAGAGTTGCATCTTGTTTTTTTGGGGCACTAAACTATATCAGCATACACAAGAGACAACAAAAACGTAGCAATTGCACAGTAAAAAATACTGCAAAAACACAGCAAACCCTGATTTTTCTAAGCAGCTACTTTACTGCTGTAAGGGGCTCTAAGGACTGGTACCCGCCCGTACCCCTTTAAGAACCTTCCCGTTTCTTGTCGTAACATGTGGATGTTTTATATTATTGTATATGCTGTTATGTCCCTGTATGCTGCTATATATATTTATTGTATAATGTTATGTATTATAGGGACAGTGTAGTACCGGAGTTTGGTGATTAGATGGAAACACTTCAGGACTTAATAGAAGGTCAGGAATAGATAATAATTAGTTAACATAGGAGGGGCCACTGTGGGGTAAGATAGGAGGATTTCCTGGTTGGAGTTCAGTGGAGCCAGGGAGCTGAGATAGGTCAAGAGGACCAGAGTGCCCATGCAGTCCCGGAGGGCTTTGGAGCCCGGGGCAACACAGTGGGCCCCGCAATGTTAAAGCAAGGGACCCAACCGTCCAAAGCCACCAGGCCAAAAGTGCAGCAGTAAAAAGAAGCAGTGACAGCGGTAGTCAGAGCAGGAGATACCTCAGGAGTCACAGCAGGACAGTACGCAGGTCGATCCAAAAATGTGGCAGCTTACTACTTGGGCTGATGCCCTCATGCCTGTTGCAAAACAGAGAAGGGAACTCCTAAAGGTAGTCAAGCTGGACAGGGAGGATGCTGCGATATTGTGTGGGACGGAACATCCTAGATATGAAGTGAAGGACATAGGAAAAAGCATAGGGAAAGCAAAGGATGCGAACAGTGCCGTACTCTGTGTTGATGCTGTAACTGATGTGGACGTGCTGCGATTGAAACCAAGTAAAGTTCTACGTTTAAAGTTTGAATTGGACTCTGTCTCTTTGTGCGTAACACTGCCAGCAGCGGAACTTCAGCAGCCCCGATGGGACCCTGAGAGTGCAGAGGGTTAAGCAGAAGGTATGCAAGAAAAGGGACATTGTTTATATGTGGCGAGAGGCCAGAGCACGTAACTAGATATGCTCAGCCACAATTACAGCCCTGGTCCTCCCTCATACTGCCAAGAGAGCAGGTTTTGCCTGCAAAAAAAAAAAACGCAACATGTGAATATACTCTAGTCAAGCATGTTTCAGGATTATTAACTTGAGTGCTCTAAAGTGTCCTAAAACAATGCTCTATGTTAGGTAGCACTAAATGCATGGACATAAGCATAGGCATCATAAGTAGTGATGAGCGAGTGTGCACGGATAAGGTGATACTTATCGTTTGTTAATAGAGTATCTTTGGCATGCTCGAATACTATGTTCCAGTTGCCGCGGCTGCATGTCCCACGGCTGTTCAACAGCATCAACACATGCAGGGATTGCTTAACAAACAGGCAATCCCTGCATGTGTTGCGGCGAGACATGCAGTGGCGGCGACTTGAAAATAGTATTCGAACACGCCGAAGATTCTTTATTATCACCTTATTTGAGCACGCTTGCTCATCACTAATCATAAGCATCAAGGATCTATAGAAATTCTATCCATTATCAGCAGAATGTTTAGCTAGTGCTATTTTACGTTTTATTTGGGGTCCATAAAGCGGTTGTCCACTTTCTTAAACGAATCTACCTGATGTGCCCCCTCACAATTCACTGCAAGGTCTAGTTGAGGTGATTATGGAGGAGCCCACCTTGCCTGAAATGCTGTTACCAGAAGTTCAAATATATGCTTTACCACGGTCACATAGATAACCGGAAACAGAACATTAGAAATGTCCATTGACTCACTTGGAAGAGTTTTTAGTGTTCATTCTCTAAGCATGTTCTGTAACATGAACATAGCTAACTGAACAGAAAGTGAAGGTGTAGAGTTGTAACAATGTGAGCATCAATTACATCATACCTCCCAACTTTTGAAGAATAGAAAGATGACAGATGATGCGGTGCGTATAGCATGCCACGGTAAATTTTGACCACGCCCCTGGCCACACCCAATCGACGGCCATCTACCATTTCTTTCTCCCCTGGCAGGTGGAGATGTCAGAGGGGCGCTGGCAGTGAGGGACATTCGGCAGAGGCCTGAAACTGCAGGAAGTAGACCCAAATCCAGGACTGTCCGCTGAGCGGATGGATTCACAGGTCTCTGGTCCAGCGTCCAGGTCAGTGCTACCTAGCAGCTTGGTGGTAGGCCACAAATCTCTAACCTTCCGGCGTCCCTGGCCTTTTGTTTTCATTAGCCAGGGCTGGTGTGACGTCATCTGTGCGTCTTGCTCATCTCTATTTGGGACCTGTGGATTTATTTTTAGGTCAGACAGTCATATTTAAGTCACATGCTGTCCATTTCCTTGTGATCCTCCTTGAGATGGCTCTACTCCTTCATTGGAGTCCAGCTGTGTTTAATTAAACTGACAGGACTTGATTTGGAAAGGCAATTTCTACATTTCTGTTTTTTTTTTCAGTCAAGATAGGGTGCAGAGTGTTCATTAATGTGAAAATAATAAACTTTTTTAAATTTACCAAATGGCTGCAATGAAACAAAGAGTGAAAAATTTAAAGGGGTCTGAATGCTTTCCGTACCCACTGTATAATCTGCTCCTGAATTCATTGCCTGCAATAGAGGTCAAAATGAACAAATTCTCCTATCTACAGCATTTGAAGCTGTGGCTCATTGGTAGAGCTGCAGCTTGCAAACATGGAGATATGAGTTTGTGTCCTGGGGAGACCAAACACAGAAGGGAGAAGCAATGAATATATAATGTAATTTAGTCACTGAAAAGAGAGATGAGGGCCCCCCAAGGAGGAGCTACAGAGCAATGAAGACTTCAAGAGAGGTGAATATAGAAGCCGGGAAAAAAGCTCTGACCTGACAGGATGCCCGCGGGACAGTCCTGTTGAATCTGGGACAGTTGGGAGCTATGGCTACTTTGAATGTCCATCGTGTGTATATATTTACAGTACTGAACAAAAATTTTAGGCAGCTGTTGATTTTTGCTGGCAGAGGATTTTGTTGATGCGGTTATGAAACTGTCCATTGGGTATATCTATACAGTATATATACATATACTGTATGTGTGTATGTACAGTATAGTGCAACAGTTTTGGGTAGGTATCAAAAAAATGCTGCACAGTAAGGCTATGTGCACACGTTCAGGAAAGTGTGCAGAATTTTCCTGAACAAAACCGGACTTTTTCTGCAGGAAATCCGCATGCGTTTTTATCGTGTTTTTATCACGTTTTTTGTGCATTTTCTTTTGCGGATTTTACGTGTTTTTTCCGGAGCTTCCCAATGCAATAAATAGTGTCAAAAACGCGAAAAAGCCGCAAAATTAATGAACATGCTTGCTTTTTTTACCGTGATGCGTTTTTTTTTGCCGAAAAAATGCAGCAGGTGCACAAAAATTGCGGAATGCATTAAAAATGATGGGATGCTTATGTATGCTTTTCTTAGCGTTTTTTTCCGTGGAAAACGGCCGAAAAAAACGTGAAAAATCCTGAACGTGTGCACATAGCCTAAGAATGCTTTAAAATGCTTTTGTTATCAATTAACAAAACGCAAAGTGAGTGATCAAAAGAGAACGCTAAATCAAATCAATATTTGTTGTTATCACCCTTTGCCTTCAAAACAGCATCAAAGCATCAATTAGTCTAGGTACACATGCACACAGTTTGGAGGATCTTGGCAGGGAAGATGTTCCAGACATCTTGGAGAAAGAACGGCAGATCTCCTGTGGTTGTAGGCTTGTTCAAATCCTTAGAATCAGAACTTTGTGGAATCAATACCAACACTTCCAGGATTCCTTGCTCATTATACTCAAAATAGTTCTTAATGATATGACTGTATGTTTGTGTTTTTTTCCTGCTGTATAGTTAATTTCGAGTCAATCAGAGGCCTCCCTGATAGTATTTCATGATGGTTAAGTATTGACCTGAATTTCTCAGTATTGAGGACACTATTAATCATGACCAAATTACCAACTCTATTTGCTGAAATGCAGGCCCAAACTTGCAAGGAACTTCCACTATGCTTCTGTTTTACTGATGACACTCATTATTCTTCCATCTATCCCGCACCCCCTGAAGATGGCTGGACCATCATTGTAAATACACACCTGAACTTTGTATCTCCCCCACCTCATTGTAGATTGTAAGCTCTCACGAGCAGGGGCGTCTTATTTTACTTTAATTATTGTATTGTTAACGTTGTTACTTATGACTGTTGTGTTTGAAACGGTAAAGCGCTGCAGAATATGTTGGCGCTATATAAATAAAGATTATTATTATTATTATTGTACTCGTCTCTAGGCCTTCCATGTACAAACTGCCTTTTGTTAAAGACAGATAACGTGGTGGCCAATTTTCTGCAGCACAGTTCTTATATTTTCATAAATGATTGGGCTGCTTGGCTTTGTTTCCATGTTGAAGGCATGAAGAGCAGATATACAGTGGGTATTCAGACCCCTTTACATTTTTCACTCTTTGTTTCATTGCAGCCATTTGGTAAATTCAAAAAAGTACATTTTTTTCTCATTAATGTACGCTCGGCACCCCATCTTGACTGAAAAAAACACAGAAATGTAGTAATTTTTGCAAATTTATTAAAAAAGAAAAACTGAAATATCAGATGGTCATAAGTATTCAGACCCTTTGCTCACACACTTATATTTAAGTCACATGCTGCCCATTTCCTTGTGATCCTCCTTGAGATGGTTCTGCAGCGCCCCAGAGTCCTGGTCGTTGCAGTACTGTGGCTCCGCCACTCTGGGGAGCTGCGGTGCGTCCGATGGCACTGAAGGAGTTCATCTGATCAGGTATCACAGACACCAATACATTTCACAGCTGGGCCTCCGGGGGGAGCTAAGGGTGCTATTCATTAGGCCACTCCCCACCATAGTGGGTAAACTGGGGGTCAGGCAGGAAGTTAGATCAGAAAGCTGACTGGATTGGACGAAGCAACACCCGGTGGCAGAGGGTGTTGTGGAGGAAGAGACAGTAGGGTCTCTGTCAGGGGTGGGATCCTGACAGAGGCTTGGCATTGAAAAGAACGTAACGGGTCCGCGCCAGCTCCGGGAAGCGGCGGGACCCAAGAAAGGATTAGAAGCGAGATAGATTGTGCTGAGTGAGAAACGGGATCACGCAAAGGAGAAATACCAGTAGGAGTCGTGCTGTAAGACCGAAGCAACATCCTACTGAGGCGCACTACCGGTGGCCGGAACGCCGAGGGAGTAGAATAACATTCAGCTTCAAGCAATACTCCAAACAGCGGCAGGGCAGTCAGTCTCAGGCGGGCTGTCTAACTCAAATCACCTATGAAGTCTTGGGAGGCAATTGCGGGAGAGGGGCGTCTCTAGGGTCCCGGAAGAACTCCAGGCCTACCCGACAAACGGGTGCTGTTCCTACCCGAACCTCAGGGAGGGACGGAGGATTAGCAGAACATCATCTAGTCGAGTTGTGAGGGAACATCAGAAACAGACACAACAGTTGTGGGGTACTTTCCGTAAGCACAGCAGGGAAGGACTACAACACATAGCGCTAGGGGGAAGGCACAGATTTCCTCCTGTGAAGAGAACTCTGGAAGTGTCATTGGACCGGCCGGACTTGCGTAGCCTGGTGAGCCGTATTCTGGATTGAGGACTCAGAGATCTTCAGTAAAGAGGTAAAGAGACTGCAACCTGGTGTCCTCGATATTTACCGCGACCTGCACCTCACAACTGCACCGTTACAACACCACTTATTGCACCGGACGTCCCCCACTGACAGACAGGGCCACGGACCGGGTCTAGCCACCGTGACAACCCCAGGACTGAGACCCAGAGGCCCGGCTCCGGGTATCCCTCGGCCCTGCGGCGGTGTGGGGGCGCTCCAAACTTGGCGTCACGAACAGGATCTACTTAAGCCTGAAGAATCGGGTCATGTGTGCCTTGGAACTGTGATTTATTGTGCTTTGACTGTGCTTTATTACGAAGACTGTGTTGCGCCATTTACCGCCAAAAGTTCCCGCCAAAAACCGCCGCCATTGCTACGCCAGAGAAGCAGGAGGGCGTGCCATAGGAGGAGACTACCAAAGTGGCGCCAGAAACGGTGATCGCCCCCTGCGCCTCTTGTTACAAAGCGATGACCTGCCTCAAAGCAGAGAACCGCCCCCTGACTTGCAATGGCGGGAACGAGGTGAAGGAGGACCCCGACCTTGGAGAAATGGCAGAGTCAGATGCATGCATTGCCGCCGAATGCCGGACAGCGACGATGAACAGCAGGTGCCCGAACAACGGCGAGGTGATCCCGGTTTGTCCTCACCCATCAGAAGAGGACTCGCGTCCACCGCCGGTGAGGGACCTGGACTCCTTGCAGAACCCAGTGGAGGAGCCGAGCCTGCCTATCCTAGTCACGGAATCATGGAGGGCGGAGTTACGTCAAGAGATGACTCCGGAGGAGCCGCGGTCCGGGCTGCAGCCGATTCCAGTGTCCTTGTCAACGGACCTGAGCGACATCGGTGGAATCACATCAGGCGCAGGTATGGACGACATCCCTACTCCCCTGGCCGATTCTGCTCTCCCGACCGATCCGGCTCCCCTGATCGATCCCACTCCCGTGACCGCTCCCCACCCCGGCAATGATCGTTCCTTCTTGGTGGAGCGGGTTATCCTCACCTCCAACGCGATGGGGAAGCTAGTGCCGCCGCTACCAACCAAGGTGGGAGAACCCATAGGTGTGGGCCTAGACGGGGTGATCCTTCGGTGGGACACCCCCTGGACAGGGCCGGATGGGACCCGGGAGGATGGCCTCACCCTTGCGGTACTTACCTGGGAGCAGTATAAGCAATGTCTGATCCAACACTGGAAAGATCGGGACGAGACCGAACCACCTGACACGCAACGTAAGAAGTCTGCTCCCGGCAGGAAAGACGTGGTAAAGCGGGGAACTGTACTGGCCTACCACCCGAAGAGGGGATGGGGCTCCATACAGGAACCGGGGCTACCAACTGATGTCTTTGTCACCAGCTATAATGTGAAGACCCCCTGCTGCAGTCGAAATGGTGATCCGTTACAAAGAGGGGATCAGGTGACTTACACCCGCCATCGGAGTGCACAAGGATGGTGTGCCCGGAACGTTCGACGGTGTGAGCCTGAGAGAGCGCCCCCTGTTGTCCCGATCATGACTGATCCCGATTTGCCGGACCTCGTCCCCATCACCACGGTATGTCTTGTAGCGGCTACCGAGCTCGCAAGCAGGATTAGCCTTCAAATCCAGGCACCGGCTGATCTGATGGCATCTGAGAGACCAACTACCAGTACGGGTGCCACGTTGGCTGGGGGACAAAGACCGCCTCCAGCTTTAGAAGAATAAACCTCGATACCCTGAATCTGTAAATAGTTACTGTTCCACTACTTTGTTGCTATACCCGTAAAGGGTTAACTCTTAAAGGGATCCCTTTGTTTACCCGGGATCCCTATTGTTTTTGGTTATTTTTCTATTTTTCTATGTTCTTCAAAAACTGCTGAAATCATGAACAGTGCATGATCCGAACTTCTTGTAAATAGTTGCACCTTTTTAAAGGCGCTCCCTACTGGTTTTACTTAAAGACTCTTTGCGAAGATACCGCATTGGAACCTTTGCTGAGTATGGACTGGTAGCTTGGGAAGACACGCTACCTCACAGAGACTTGGTCCCCTCTTAAAGGGGATGTTCATTTATCGCATTTCAATAGTAAAATTGCTTAAGATAAATAGCAATAATGTCAATGAGAGAAAAGTGATGATAATGTTTGTACAAGAGAGTTATATGTGTTTGATTAGTTAAATGTGAAGGAATACTGATGATGTGCTCTGAGAAGTAAAAGGTGAAAGATAGAAGAAGGATGCAGTGGGCCCGTAGAAATAGATGTGGTGTCCAGCATGCAAGAAAGGAAGAAAGATAATGAGAAGGCTTAATGTTCGATAGACAATGTTTAGATAATGCTGATAGAAAGTTAGGATAGAAGGTAAACCCTGAGTCCTGATAGGAGTCATGTAGGGATGACTCGGTGCTCTTAAACTGAAAGTAATGTTATGTTCTATACTGTGTATAGTAGTTGAAAAGGCAGTAGGCCCTGGCTGAACGGGGCGGTCCTGTAAAAGAAAGGAGAGGCAGTAGGTCTGGTGCCGATAGGACAGGCGGTCCTGCAGAATTAAAGAAGGAGAATGAGAAAGTTAAAGTGCCTTATAATGTGATTATAGGAAGGTCTTTAGTGGATTTAGAGTGTGAGTCCTTAAAGGCAATGTTAAATTATTGTTCAACAATTTTACACTTAAGTAGCATGCCCGGTTGGGTAACAGGAGTTATTTATAGCCTGTAATTTATAATGTTAACCATGTTTGTAACGTTCAAGTGTCCTCACCTCCCATAAAGGGAAGCTCTGTTCAAATATGCTTATTGTTATTGCACTCAACAAAATTGTATGTCTTTTTGCTAACTTGTATTGTTGTTTTCTTCCCAGTCCCGGAGTACTGTGTTTAACCAGGGGGGAGTGCAGCGCCCCAGAGTCCTGGTCGTTGCAGTACTGTGGCTCCGCCACTCTGGGGAGCTGCGGTGCGTCCGATGGCACTGAAGGAGTTCATCTGATCAGGTATCACAGACACCAATACATTTCACAGCTGGGCCTCCGGGGGGAGCTAAGGGTGCTATTCATTAGGCCACTCCCCACCATAGTGGGTAAACTGGGGGTCAGGCAGGAAGTTAGATCAGAAAGCTGACTGGATTGGACGAAGCAACACCCGGTGGCAGAGGGTGTTGTGGAGGAAGAGACAGTAGGGTCTCTGTCAGGGGTGGGATCCTGACAGAGGCTTGGCATTGAAAAGAACGTAATGGGTCCGCGCCAGCTCCGGGAAGCGGCAGGACCCAAGAAAGGATTAGAAGCGAGATAGATTGTGCTGAGTGAGAAACGGGATCACGCAAAGGAGAAATACCAGTAGGAGTCGTGCTGTAAGACCGAAGCAACATCCTACTGAGGCGCACTACCGGTGGCCGGAACGCCGAGGGAGTAGAATAACATTCAGCTTCAAGCAATACTCCAAACAGCGGCAGGGCAGTCAGTCTCAGGCGGGCTGTCTAACTCAAATCACCTATGAAGTCTTGGGAGGCAATTGCGGGAGAGGGGCGTCTCTAGGGTCCCGGAAGAACTCCAGGCCTACCCGACAAACGGGTGCCGTTCCTACCCGAACCTCAGGGAGGGACGGAGGATTAGCAGAACATCATCTAGTCGAGTTGTGAGGGAACATCAGAAACAGACACAACAGTTGTGGGGTACTTTCCGTAAGCACAGCAGGGAAGGACTACAACACATAGCGCTAGGGGGAAGGCACAGATTTCCTCCTGTGAAGAGAACTCTGGAAGTGTCATTGGACCGGCCGGACTTGCGTAGCCTGGTGAGCCGTATTCTGGATTGAGGACTCAGAGATCTTCAGTAAAGAGGTAAAGAGACTGCAACCTGGTGTCCTCGTTATTTACCGCGACCTGCACCTCACAACTGCACCGTTACAACACCACTTATTGCACCGGACGTCCCCCACTGACAGACAGGGCCACGGACCGGGTCTAGCCACCGTGACAACCCCAGGACTGAGACCCAGAGGCCCGGCTCCGGGTACCCCTCGGCCCTGCGGCGGTGTGGGGGCGCTCCAGTTCTACTCCTTAATTGGAGTCCAGCTGTGTTTAATTAACCCCTTCATGATCTTGGGATTTTCCGTTTTTCCGTGTTCGTTTTTTCGCTCCCCCTCCTTCCCAGAGCCATAACTTTTTTATTTTTCCGTCAATATGGCCATGTGAGGGCTTATTTTTTGCGAAACAAGTTGTACTTTTGAACGACATCATTGGTTTTAGCATCTCGTGTACTAGAAAACGGGGAAAAAATTCCAAGTGCGGTGAAATTGCAAAAAAAGTGCAATCCCACACTTGTTTTTTGTTTGTCTTTTTTGCTAGGTTCACTAAATGCTAAAACTGCCACTATGATTCTCCAGGTCATTACGAGTTCAAAGACACCTAACATGACTAGGTTATTTTTTATCAAAGTGGTGAAAAAAAATTCCAAACTTTGCTAAAAAAAAAATTAAAATTGCGCCATATTCCGGGGTCGGTTGAGGGCTTATTTTTTGCGTGCCGAGCTGGCGTTTTTAATGATACCATTTCGGTGCAGATATAATCTTTTGATCGCCCATTATTGCATTTTAATGCAATGTCGCCGCTACCAAAAAAACGTAATTCTGGCGTTTTGAATTTTTTTCTCGCTACGCTATTTAGCGATCAGGTTAATGCTTTTTTTTATTGATAGATTGGACAAACTGTGCCATCTTCTGGGGCCTTCAAGCCTCAGTCACCTCCATGTGTCATGTATACACACGTGGTCAAAATTGTTGGTACCCCTCGTTTAATGACACAAAAACCCACAATGGTCACAGAAATAACTTGAATCTGACAAAAGTAATAATAAATAAAAAATCTCTGAAAATGAACAAATGAAAGTCAGACATTGCTTTCAGCCATGCTTCCACCAAAATTAAAAAAAAAACAAAACTCATGAAATAGACCTGGACAGAAATGATGGTACCCCTGAAAATAATGTGACAAAAGGGACATGATAAATCAAGGTGTGTCCACTAACTAGCATCACAGGTATCTACAATCTTGGAATCAGTGAGTTGGCCTGTATATAGGGCTACAGATACTGACTGTGCTGTTTGGTGACATGGTGTGTATCACACTCAACATGGACAAGAGGAAGCGAAGGAAAGAGTTGTCTCAGGACTCAGATAAGAAAGAAAATTATAGACAAACATGTTAAAGGTAAAAGTTATAAGACCATCTCCTAGCAGCTTAATGTTCTTGTGAATACAGTTGCACATATTATTCAGAAATGTAAGATCCATGGGACTGTAGCCAACCTCCCTGGACGTGGCCGCAGGAGGAAAATTGATGACAAATCAAAGAGACGGAGGAGGCTTTGTTCTGTTCTGGGGCTGCTTTGCTGCATCTGGCACAGGGTGTCTAGAATCTGTGCAGGGTACAATGAAATATCAAGACTATCAAGGGATTCAAGAGAGAAATGTTATGCCCAGTGTTAGAAAGCTTGGTCTCAGTCGCAGGTCATGGGTCTTGCAACGGGATAATGACCCAAAACACACAGCTAAAAACACCCAAGAATGGCTAAGAGGAAAACGTAGGACTATTCTGAAGTGGCCTTCTATGAGCCCTGACCTAAATCCTATTGAGTTTCATTGGAAAGAGCTGAAACATGTCGTCTGAAAAAGGCAACCTTCAAACACAAGACAACTGGAGCAGTTTGCTCTTCAGGAGTGGGCCAAAATACCTGACGAGAGGTGCAGAAGTCTCATTGACAGTTACAGGAATTGTTTGATTGCCTCAAAAGGTTGTGCAACAAAATATTAAGGGGTACCATCATTTCTGTCCAGGCCTATTTCATGAGTTTTATTTTTTTTCTTTCTGTGGAAGCATTGTTGAATAGCAATGTGTGACTTTCATTTGTTCAGTTTCATAGATTTTTTTATTTATTATTACTTTTGTCAGATTTAAGTTATTTTTGTGACCATTGTGGATTTTTCTGTAATTAAACGAGGGGTACCAACAATTTTGACCACGTGTGTATGTTCTATCTATGTTTTCATGGATCAAACTCACACCCATTCAGGCTTGGACTGGCCCATAGGGTCCCCTGGTGGGCCCCTGTGCAGATCTGGGCTTCCAACCCCAATTAGTACTTCTTATAATTCACTTGATTAACTCTGTACAGAAAAAAGCAGCATATCATCACTCAATAACCAAACTAACCAGTTTATTATTTTATTGAAGCATAGGTAATTTAGTGAATGAGGGAAGTGTACTATTTGTATGCTGGTGAAAAGTCCCTCCCCCCCCCCCCAAAGTCAATGTCACTGGTGGGCCCTTGACACCCAAGTCCGACACTGCACCCATTGTAGTCTATCTGCATATTCAGATCAATTTTTGATCTAATTTGTAAATCAATCTTACCCGTTTGAGTGAAAGATTGATTAAAAAAACAAATGGCACTCTGATGCCGTGTATTGTCCAATTTTAACTCTTTAGTGGGTAGGAGAAGTTTGGAGTTTTTTTTCTTGCGTATGAGAAAAACAGGTGCCACACTGCTGGAAAAAAATGGACACATGAACAAAAATGGATGAAATTCAAAATCAACACAATGATGAAAAATGCTTTTTTTTTCTTTTTATCATACATGAATAATAATAAAAAAAAACTCACAAAACCTGAAGACTGAGGCATTACTGACACAAATGAAAAGGATGCTACAGATTTAGTGGAGCATAATACATCATGTACCACAATACGGCTTACACAAGAACGGCACTATACAAGAAGCACTTTTTACTTAGTTTGGTAATCTTGTCAACTGGTCACACATAGATGAACATGAAAACTGCGCCATATTCTAAAAATGTCCTAAGTCATTTATGAGTTATGGTGAGAGATTGATAAATAGCTCGTTAACTTTGAGATATTTTATTTTTCAAGCAAACACAGCCATTTATGAGGTTGATCTGTGTCACGTCTACAGTCTATGTAAACCATTATGTGTAAAATATTACCTCAGATGCTGCTTGTGCCTGTGCCAGTCTCCTGCTCTCCCTCTCCGCCTCCCTTTGACTTGATGCTCTCTCGGTCTGGTCCCTTCGAAGACCTGCAGATACCCCAGCGTCAGGGTCTCCGGCATCCAGCTCCTTCTGCAGCTGCTCCATCTCCTCCGGGGACAAGGTGGACAACAAGTTGTCTATGTCTGGGTCTTCGCTTACCTGCCGCCTGTACCTGGCCACCCTGGACATGATGGCTGATTATTATAGTTAGAGCACAAGGTTGAGATGGAAAAAGAACAATAAAGAGTAGTTATTGTCCACGGATAAATGACCCTGTGCTCCTTAAAAACTTTTTCAGCACAAAATGAAGCCAAAGGAATTGTATGGAGACCAGGTGAATGAAATCCCTCTGCAGTTCTAGAGCCAGGAGCCCCTCAGGTGCCTGCTCTCCACCAGTGGATACTGTGCTGCTCTAGTCACTGTCTTCTGCCTCTCCTCCTGAACTCCCCCTCCTCCTCTCCCTCCCAAGGGCGCAGATTCAAGACATTCTTGTGAATGTTCCACTCATGCCCAAATTTAGTGAGAGGATACATCGCTTTTTATGGAAATCACTGAGGGCTTGGAGTCAATAAACTTAACATGTCACTTGGTCAGGGATCCCTGTACCTATGGCGGATGTGCATACACATAATGGGCTATATAGTCCATTATTGAGTAACTTCTGTTTGGATATATTGATCCATGGTTAGTTACAGCGAAGGTATACACAATGCGCACATATTAATACTGAGGAGCAATGCTACCATGCAGACCATGCACATAAAGCAGATACAACTACTGTACCTTAGTGAAAGGTGGCAATGGGATATTCCCTGTGATGAACATTTGTATGTAAGATACTGATTAATTAAGAAATCCTTATTTGGTAAAGAAAATATCTCTGTTTACAGTCCGCTTGCTGTGGAATTAACTGCAGCTCCACAAGTTATTACTACACATGCCAGGAATGTGAGTGTAGGACCACAGAGAACAGAACAGTGCACATGCCCTATGCCACCTGCACTGGTGCCATGGGAAACATCGCCGAGCTTACGTGGGCATAAACCAGAGTGTATGTGTTCTATCTGCAAAACAGCAAACATAGAGAAAAATCATAGGGTCCTAGAGCAATACAGTGTGGAACCCTCCTCTTTGACGACTGCCCACAAATATACAAATTTTATAATTAGATTTATGATCACTATAATTTTTCAACGGATCTTTATATGTAAGCATCTCAGCCCTGTGCAGTATATATCATATTTATTAGCAGGGCGCACAACCTGTTGATGATCAAGCTTAAAGCCGTAATCTCAAGTTGTGAAATTGCTTTGGTTATATAACATGAGCATAAGCAAGTGTACAATTGACTTGCTTTTTCTATCTGCTGTCATTCTCCTGCAATAAGAGCTTTCATAGTGCACAGCTGGTTGCCATGGAGCTCGACCACCAGTGCCTGCCCAGACATGTGGATCGCCCCCAGTAGGGCAATGGGGTACTCGGTAAAGGGTCCTTCGGTTTTCGGCGGGGATGTCACGGTGGCTGACCCGGTCGGTGGCCCTAGGGACGTCCGATGTAAATGGGGGAAAGGTTTTTAAAGGGATAATGTTTGTGACGCCACCTGTGGTATTCGGTCAGGGTGACCGACGCTGCTTAGGGGTCCGCTGGGGTGATGTGATGGCAGTTAGATGGTATACCTTCCCACAGGTGAAGTGTATCCCCAGGGCTTCCCAGAGTGTAGATGGTGAATGGTGTGAGGGGCAGTGAAGAACGAGGAGACAAGGTTGTAGTCTCTTTACCTTTACTGAAGGCTTCAGCATCCACAGTCCACGGTACGGACCACAGGGTAGGCAGAGTCCGGCCAGTCTGAAGGCAAATCCAGAGTCCCCTTATCCAGGTGGAAATCAATAGCCTTCCTCTAGCGCCTGGGTGTTGTAGTACCTCCCTGCTGAGCTTCTCGGTAAGGTCCTCACAACTATTGTAGATGTTATATCTCTTTCTCTCTGTCCCCCTGATGGATAGGATAGGACAAATCCGTATGACTGATGGCCTGAGGCTTTTTACAGGGACTCTATCACCACAAGTTGCCACCGTGCCTCCTGGGTATAAGGTCAGGCAGCTAACGTGGAATTAACTGTCCTGCCAGTCTCTGAAGTAAAGTGTAGAGATTCTTACTCCCTCGGTGTTCTGGCTACCGGATTCCTGCGCCTCAGAAAGGAGGCATCCTTTTGCAGGGCAGAACTCCTTCTGGTTTTCCTCTCCTTTTGCTATGACTTCGTTTCTCACTCTCTCTGCAATACAATTCCCTTCCAATGTCTCTTCCTTAGGATGCTGCCGCACGTGAGGCAGGCGCAGCTCCGTGGCCTTCTGTCTAGGCCTCTGACAGGATCCCACCCCTGTCAGGGACCCACTACCTGAGAGGAGCTCAGATAGCAGCTCACTGGGTGAAGCCCAGCTCGCTTCTGCCTAACTTCCTGTCCAGACTACCAGTTTTACCTAATTGTGAGGAGTGCCCTAATAGATAGGAGCGTAGCTCCCCCTGGCGGCCTGGAGTGTGAAGTGTGTTGTGTGGTTTGTGATACCTGGTAAAGAGATCTCCTTTATTGCCTTCAGGCGTAACATCACTCCCCCTGGTGGAAGAATGACGTTACTGCAACGACCAGGACTCTGGGGCGCTGCACATGCTGCGGAATAAACAACGCTACGCTCCTGCACGTTTTTTTCCGCAGCATGAGCACTGCAGATTTTGTTTTCAATAGGTTTACATGGTACTGTAAACTCATGGAAAACTGCTGCAAATCTGCAGCAAAATCCGCAACGTGTGCACATACCCTAAAGGTGCTGGCCACTACTTAGATAACCCCTTCTCAATTACCATATTCATGTAAATTAAAAGCCTGTAGTCAACTCTTGTGACGGGGTCAGGCCTCCTGGGGATCGCGTGATGTTATGTCACATGAGCCATGCAGCCAATCAGCGCCACTTCACTCTCACTTCCTATGGATGTGACTAACATCTGGAGGAAGTAAGAGAGCAATAGCAGCTCTCACTTCTTCCGTATATTAGTTTTGTCCTAAGGAAGTGAAAGTGAAGCAGCTCATTAGCGACCGCTCATGTGACAGGGAGGCGAGTACAGGCTGTTTTTATTTTACATAGGGAAATATAGTAATTGAGAATAGGTTATTTGTGGATAACCCCTTTAACTTCTAACATACCAGCCACCTCTTTCCAGCCCATTGATTTCTATACAACAGTAGCTGCTTACCTCCCTCCCTTTCAGCTTCTGAGGAGCTGCTGTTATAAATCTTGCAAAATCACCAGCCCAGCAGCTTTCAAAGCAGTCCTAATCATAGATCTCACTGCCTGGATCGGTGTGCTTGTTCACATGCCCTGTTATCTCTATATGTAAACATACGGATAGCAAAGCACACTCTAAAACAAACCACTGATGTATTACAGCAGAACTTGTGCTGAGCTGTTCTACTAATGCTACTACAACTCTGCTTCTCACCAGAACTGTCACTCAAGAAGGAGTGCCACCCTACCAGACACTAAGGGTACGTGCAAACGTAGATTTGAGCTCTGCGGATTTTTCCGCAGCGGATTTGATAAATCCTCAGGGCAAAAATACTGCGTTTTTCCTGCAGATTGATCGCGGATTTACTGCAGATTTACCGCGGTTTTCGTGCGGATTCCACTGCGGTTTTACACCTGCGGTTTTCTATTATGAAGCAGGTGTAAAACCACTGCGGATTCCGCACAAAGAATGGACATGCTGCGGAATGTAAACCGCTGCGTTTCCACGTGTTTTTTTCCACAGCATGGGTACAGCGTTTTTGGTTTCCCATAGGTTTACATTGTACTGTAAACTCATGGGAAACTGCTGCGGACCCGCAGCTGCGGATCCGCTGCAGATCCGCAGCAAAATCTGCATCGTGTGCACAGAGCCTTAGAAGTAAGGAGAGTGTAAGGAGACTGCATAGCTCTCAGCTGCTCAAGAGACAATTTGAGCGTACCCTTTTAAAGGCTATAGATACCTGTGACATGGAAATTATTTTTTCACATATGTTAGTGGTTTTCTTTAGTTCATAAAGTTGCACTAAGTTTTAGTCAGCATCCGTCATTTATCTTCAGACCACCTTATTTGCTGCTTGCAGTATGAATACACCGTATAGATTCTTTTCTTGTGGGTGTCTAATAGTAATTTAATATGTAAATTTTGTGTTAATCTTATATGCTGCTCTCTTCATGAGCTTATATATCTGCACAGCTGCAATCTTGTACTTATTTCCTTTTCATACACTTTCCTCTTCCTCTGGCCGGCGTCACACTAGCGAGTTTTACGGACGTATGAGCGCATAAACTACGTCCGTAAAATATGCATTACACACGGCCCAATGATTCCCTATGGCCCAGCTCCTATCTGCCGTATATTACGCATCCGTAATATACGGTCTTGTACGGCCGTAGAAAATCGCAGCATGCTGCGTTTGTCACCATATTGCGCAAAAAAAATCGCCAATGAAAGTCTATGGGGGCGAGAAAAATACGGATTCCACACGGACCAGCAGTGTGACTTGCGAGAAATACGCAGCGGTGTTAGTGAAAAGCCGGTAATTCAATTGCCGGCTTTTCATTTCTCCTTCACAAACCCGACAGGATATGAGACATGGTTTACATACAGTAAACCATCTCATATCCCTTTTTTTTTTGCATATTCCACACTACTAATGTTAGTAGTGTGTATGTGCAAAATTTGGGCGCTGTAGCTTGTAAAATAAAGGGTTAAATGTTGGAAAAAATTGGCGTGGGCTCCCGCGCAATTTTCTCCGCCAGAGTGGTAAAGCCAGTGACTGAGGGCAGATATTAATAGCCTAGAGAGGGTCCATGGTTATTGGCCCCCCCTGGCTACAAAGATCTGCCCCCAGCCACCCCAGAAAAGGCACATCTGGAAGATGCACCTATTCTGGCACTTGGCCACTCTCTTCCCATTCCCGTGTAGCGGTGGGATATGGGGTAATGAAGGGTTAATGTCACCTTGCTATTGTAAGGTGACATTAAGCCAGATTAATAATGGAGAGGCGTCAATTATGACACCTATCCATTATTAATCCAATAGTACTAAATGGTTAATAAAACACACACACATGATTACAAAGTATTTTAATGAAATAAAGACACATGTTGTTGTAATATTTTATTAGACTCTAATCAATCCATTCTGTGCCAGAATAGGTGCACCTTCCAGATGTGCCTTTTCTGGGGTGGCTGGGGGCTTTATCGTGGCTATATCGTGCTGAATTAAATATAAATACAGAATATATATATATATGTGTGTCTCAATGACATATATATATATATATATATATATATATATACTGTATATATGTTTTAACGAACATTTGAGCACATAAATCCATTAGATGTCGGTTTTGCAAGCCTGCGAGAAAATATCGCAGTACGGATGCCATACGGATTACATACGGAGGATGCCATGCGCAAAATACGCTGACACACCCTGCCTACGGATGACATACGTATCACTATTTTGGGGACTTTTCTGCATATTACGGCCGTATTACGGCCGTGAAAAACGGACCGTATTGTCTTATGCCCAGTGTGACGCCGGCCTCTATCTGTAGCTTGTTTTCTCTGCCCTGCCTGAGACTGTAAATACTTTCTCTCTCCACTCTTTGTCACAGCTGATACCACATCGAAGAGAAGAGAGAAGAGCTATCAGAACTGAAAATCAACACTGACATATTTATAACATTTCGTAAAGCACTCAGCAGCAAAATGGAAGAAAATAGTTAATAAATACTGTTTAGGCCCTCAGTGTGGTTGCTGCAGAGTGTCAGAACGCTATTAACCTGCAGATTAACCCCATATCTGCAAGTTAATAACCTTATGTCACATGACAAGTTCCTTTTAAATACAAAAAGTTTTGCAAACTTCAAAAGAGTATTAACAATTAACTTATTTATTTCTCCTTCAGCATAGCCACGTGAGGGATTGTTTTTATGGAATGAGCTGTAATTTTTGATTACTCCATTTTACCATGTATTGTACTGAAAAACAATAGGGTGAAACTGAATTGAATCTGAATTTACATTGAATCCACCAAAACAGCCATTGTTTTTTTGGACTTTGCCTTTACGCTAAAAATAACATGGAAGTGTGGTGACCCAGGGTCCTGGTCATCACAGTAGCATTGCTTTCCTCACGGGGAGAGTGATGTTACGTTTGGAAGCGATGAAGGATATCTTTTATCAGGTAATCACAATGCACACAACATGTTCATATTCCAGGCCACAAGGGGGGCTTTTGATCCTATTTCTAGGTGACTCCCCTATATATATTGTGGTTTGGAGGGAAAGAGCGGACAGATTGTCAGAGAGACAGAAGAGAGCAGACCGACATAGAGTATCAGAAGGTCTGAAGGGGCCGTGTAGTCTGAAGTACTACAGCCCCTGGAGAAAGGAACATACAGAAGGAAAGGACATCGTTCAGTGAGAGCGAAGGAGAGAGAAGCACAGGAGAGTGACATCAGGGGAGACCAGCTGTGAATGAACTATCCCCCTCTGAAGCACAGATCACCGGTAGCCGGAACACGGAGACTTTTGTGGGACTCTAATACACATAGCAGAAACCGGCAGGACAGCTGAATTGCAAGTTACCTGTCCACCACACACCTGAAGACACAGTAACACATAGAGCCCGGGGCGTGAGAGTCCCTGTAAAACGGCTCGAGTTACCTGTCAGACAGGTATTGTCCTATCCTATATGGGGGACAGAGAGAAGAACTGTGAGGACCTTATCTGAAGCCATAGGCAGTAAGGGACTCCACACCACCACGCTACAGGAAGGCTTTTAACTCCACCTGGTAAAGGGGACTCGATGGATTCGCTTCCAAGCCGGCCGGGATCTGGTACCCTGGACTGTGGCTGCCTGAAGTCTTCAGTAAACCATGTTAAGAGAATGCAAACCTGTGTCCTCGTTCTTTACTGCACCATTCACCATCTTCCATCTACACACCGGGAGCCCTGGGGACATACTTCACCTGTGGGAAGGTATACTATCTAGCTGCCATAACATCACCCCAGAGGACCCCTTAAAGCAGCGGCGGTCCCCACTGACCGAATACCACAGGTGGCGTCATGAACATAAACTTTATTCAAATTATCCCTTTTACATGGGCACCCAGGGCCACAGACCGGGTCGCCACCGTGACATCCCCCTGTGAACACCGGACCTGGTACAGGGTACCCCACGGCCACGGCCCTGGCGGGCGACTCAGAAGCATGATTCTCCAGGTCATTATGATAACAGTGTTGCCCAGACTTGTAATTATTTTTTAATATACATATATATATACACAACTTGTCACACTGATGACTGTAGCCCTGAAAATAACAAGGTCACATATATTGAGTACATACATTTGTCTCCTGAATAAAAAATGCTCATGCTGTGATTTGAATACAAATATGTACCTGACCATTAGTATAATGCTAGCCACACAGTCAAAATATAAATTGATAAACCAGAGTTGTGTCCCCAATTAGCTACAATCTCTGCTGCTCAATAAATATAGATTAATCAATCTCTGCAGTGGCGTAGGAAGGGGGGTACGGGGGGGGCGGGCCGCCCCGGGCGACACAATGCGGGGGTGGGTCACCGGGCCGCGGCCGGCGCTGCAGGCTGCAGCTGTTTAACGCTATTGACGCGCGGGCCCGCGCCCGCACGTCAATAGTTAACAGCCACCAGCCAATCTGAGGCTGGCAGCTGACGTCAGTCCCAGCGTGCATGCTTCAGCTGTGTGGAGAGAGCAGGAGCGCGGTCAGGTAAGCAGAACTTGTTTTTTTTCCTGAGGGTGCATTGAGCCGGGGGGGGGGGGGGGGGGGTTGTTGCGCCAAACTCAGGAGCAGCCCCGGGCGGCAAAAGCTCTAGCTATGCCCCTGAGTCTCTGTGACTCTCCCCAGATATCATCCAAAGGCTATATGCACATGTTGCGTTTCTGTTTGCATTTTTTTTTACGCACAGAACTGTTGTGAAAGATATTCAAATGCCTTTCTTTGCTTTCCAGATTTGCAGCAACAAAGACGCATGGAAAAAAACCAAGGCAAAAACGTGTATTTTACGTAGCGTTCTTCCTGCCAACACATCAGTATTTACAGCAGAATTTTTTGCTACAAATCCTGCTTGTGTGCACATAGCCTTAGTCCTTGTCCTGTGCCCCCTCCCTCACACATATTAATAATAAGTCCCTAATAGTGTCATTATGAGATAGAGGATGGGAGAAGACGTTATCAAGGTCTTATAATGAAATGTAGGGGTGGGTGAGGATGCTATCAGGTACTTAGCAAAATTTGGCCCTGGGCCCCCACGTGCATGTTGGTCAGAATTATTAGCCCTTTTAGCATTCTAGATTCTATAAAGACATATATGTTTGCCCTCTATATAATTATGTCCCCTATCCTGGCCCCTACCAGGTATAATGTCCCCCATCCTGGGCGCCTTTCAGTAATAATGTCCTCCATCTTGGGCTTTTTCTTGGTATAATGTCCCTCATCCTGAGCCTTTTCCAGAAATAATTTGGCCCTTCTGGGGATAAGGTCTCACAACCTGGGCTTCTTCTTGGTATAACGTACCCCTTCCTGGTCCCCTACTGATACAATGTCACTCATACTTAGTCCCTTCCTGGGATGTCTCCCAACCAGGGCCCTTTCTTTGAATAATGTGACTCATTCTGGTTCCCTTCCTGGGATAATGGACCCCGTCCTGGTATAATGTTCCCTGTACTTCTCCAACACATTAAAAAATGATTCTTCTCACCTTCTCCAGCCATGCAGAGTCCTCTTCTGGAGCCGGCAGCTCACTTAGGCATGCCAGTGATGGGAATCACATCAGGTCACGTCACAATACATTTCAGCTGAATGTGCGCCCTCGGTCACACATACAGATGATATAGTCGCTGTTGGCCCCCTCCGTTTCTGGGCCCCAGTGCAGCTAATCCGGCTGCACTGACGCTGTGTCTACCCCTGCCTGGACAGACTAGAAGATTATTGGGACAATGTTTTGTGAACAGATAATACCAACATAGAGCTTTATGTTTGGAAAAGGAACAACACAGCATAAAGACATCGATGTGAGTACTTTTCTGCCCAATGATGACAGAAGTATTCTAGGAGTGATACCTTTATTGGCTAACCTAGAATACTTCTGTCATCATTGGGCAGAAAAGTATTCACATCGATTTTTCTGGCTAACACGGTACCACAATACAATTTGTTATTGTACATCATAAAAACATCAAAAGTCAATGACCCAAAGCACACAAGTCATTCTACAAAAAAGACAATGTGAGCAGTTTATGGGAGAAAATCCACCGACATAACAGAGTTAAAGTAGTTTGTAGTGATTAAAGGGCTAAAATTCCTCCAAGCCGATGTGCAGAACTAATCAACAATTATTGGAAATGTTAAAATGCAGTTATTACTGCACAAGGGGGTCACACCAGATACTGAAAGCTAAGGTTCATACATTTACATGCACATATATGTGATATTTTTGACTCATTTGATTGCTTAGATTCTTTTTCTCTGCCTTGAGAACTTGTTCAAAAATCCATTGTATTTTTTAATTAGATTATTTTTACATATACAGAAAGGCCGCATATACAGTACACTAGTAAATCTGATGTGCCTTTAGAGGGAATCTGACAGCAGGTTTTTGCTACCTCATCCGAGAGCAGCATTATATAGGCAAAGAGAAGATAAAATCAACGATGTATCACTTACATTATTACATTATTGGGTGCAACCGTTCTGACACAATCAGAGCCCACACCAGGCTCTCCATGTACAAAGTCCATAGACAGTGAGCTGCCTATCACAGGAGGGGGCGTGTTGGACCAGGCCTCACAGATCAGCTAGTCACTGCAACGATAAGCTACTGGAGGTAAAACAATCAATGTAAGCAAGCAAGTGAGGCATCACTGAAATCTGTGTTTTAACCCCTAGCAAAAACAAGCAGACAGATTCCATTTAAGTCTGGAAAATTCTGGAGGGTTCACAGACTTTCAAGCACGCTTGTACAGTATATTACAAAAAAAATGTAAGAAATATCTTTTACTCTTTAAAGGGGCATTCAGATTCCTATTTTGTAAGTCACGCAGCATAGGAAAACATTAAATTTTGTACTATCCAAGTTTTCAGGATACTGTGGACATACCACACCAGATGACTCCTGTCTCTGCATAATATAGTCCAAGGATCAGTCCTGCATGGTGCAAACATGGAATAACTGAACGGGCCTAAACATGGCATCATTCCCATGACTCTGGGCATTTGGTTACCAGCAGGGATATACGATATAGGGCACGTGACTAGGGCAGGGTCTCTTTGTTAACTGTGGTTAATATAGGTGACTGTCCAGGTGTGTATGGATAGTGTTTTTTTTCCAGAGTAGAACTTATAAAGTATTTATACTTGCAGTCACACGTCTTACTATGTTTCTCCATCCTTAGGCAGGAACAATTATTGCATTGTTCTCCCTATATATTGTGTGTGTGGAGTTTTTTGTTAAATGGAATCTCTCACAACTCACACCAGCGTATTAGCAGTCCAATATTAGTGTATGGGGTCACGTGCATGTACTAATTCTTCCTTGGACCAAGCTGGTCAGAGGGAAAATTCGCTGCATGTCCAAGTTTGATACAACATTCGGATCCTACTGGACATGCAAGTAAGTCAATGAGTGCGTGTAATTCATTGGACTGCACTCAGATGATATCTGAGTGCAAACCGATTTTTGCTCACTGACACAATGTAGAAGAGGGAGAATTTTTTTTCTCTATCTTCTCCTCACAGTGTGCTGATTCTTTCAGCCAAGATAGTCAGACTGCACTATGCTGACACTGAGAAAACGCTGATCAGAGTGTAATTTAGGGAATCGTCCCAACTCTCTCAGATGAGAGAAATTGCAGAGTCGTTTGACCCTAGCCTCATACACAGTGTTTTGGATCGGATTACTTGGGTAGTGATACATCATCTTGAAAGCATATTAGTTCTTGTTTCATTCAGGGAGCTGCTGTCACTGGAGGTTGTCATCACAAAATCCAAACACAGAGGTGTGAAGAAGTAGAGAATGGCTCTTAGAAGAGAATGGCACTTAAGGTACCTTCACACTAAGCGACGCTGCAGAGATATCGACAACGATGCCGATCGCTGCAGCGTCGCTGTGTGGTCGCTGGAGAGCTGTCACACAGACCGCTCTCCAGCGACCAACGATGCCGAAGTCCCCGGGTAACCAGGGTAAACATCGGGTTACTAAGCGCAGGGCCGCGCTTAGTAACCCGATGTTTACCCTGGTTACCAGTGTAAAATGTAAAAAAACAAACACTACATACTTACATTCGCGTCCCCCGGCGTCCGCTTCCCTGCACTGTGTAAGCGCCGGCCCTAAAGCACAGCGGTGACGTCACCGCTGTGCTTTGCTTTCCGTCCGGCACTGACACACTCAGTGCAGGAAGCTCTGAGCAGCAGCGCGGACGCCGGGGGACGTGACAGACATCTGAGGGTGAGTATGTACTGGTTTTTTTTTTACTTTTACAATGGTAACCAGGGTAAATATCGGGTTACTAAGCGCGGCCCTGCGCTTAGTAACCCGATATTTACCCTGGTTACCATTGTAAAACATCGCTGGCATCGTTGCTTTTGCTGTCAAACACAACGATACACGCCGATCTGACGACCAAATAAAGTTCTGAACTTTCAGCAACGCCCAGCGATATCACAGCAGGATCCAGACCGCTGCTGCGTGTCAAACACAACGATATCGCTATCCAGGACGCTGCAACGTCACGGATCGCTATCGTTATCGCTGCAAAGTCGTTTAGTGTGAAGGTACCTTAAACCACAGAAAAAAATCCCCAGGCTATTGTGCTTTTCCTAAAGATCCAATATACAAAGCTTGTGTAGTTAATAAATCTTTATTATCATAAGGATAACGCATATCAGGGTGTAGATGCCCTTCTTCAGATCCAGAAAGACATGGTAACAATATAACAAGAAATTGTCAATTTATACACTCACTAATTCTAACAATGACGCCAAATTCACAAAGCACCAAAGGTCAGCGAACAGTGTGGCAAAATCACAAAGTTTATGAACAAAAATATGTATACTGTGACAGAGTCACTGGTAATATAATAGAGGGGAGATATGTTTCACTAGGCTTGCAGTGTTTTTGATGTGGGCAACGTTCCAGGAACACGTGTAGCAGCGGTGAATAAACCGTATGTCCTGAGTGAAGGCGGCTACAGGGATGGAACAGCTTTCGGATAAAATGCAGAAGCTACTAAAGCACCTTATCCTGAGCCAACAGCAGCAGCACCAGGTACAGCAGGAGACTAATAAACTCTTAATACAACAGATTCAACAACAACAAAGGCAGATGGAACTCCTGGTGGGAGATGTCCGCAGCAGAGAATCCGCCCCTCCCCCACATCAAGGTGATGTGGGGGTACAGCAGGAGACTAATAAACTCCTAATACAACAGATTCAAGGACAACAAAGGCAGATGGAACTCCTGGCGGGAGATGTCCGCAGCAGAGAAACCTCCCTTCCCCCACATCAAGGTGATGTCTCCTGTGTCCGGAAAGCGGTAAGACAAGCCATGCAAAAGATTACCCCAAGGGGTGATATACAGGCATTTTTGACTGTGTTCGAGCGGGAGGTGAAGCGTGAGTCTCTACCACCAGAGCAGTGGGCAGAGGTACTGGCCCCCTATTTGACTGATGAGGTCCAGAAGGCCCCATATGATGTGGCATTACAGGATGCACAGGAGTATGCCAAGTTAAAAACTGAAATTTTGGCACGCACGGGAATGACTATGTCAGTGAGAGCACAAATGGTTCACCACGGGGCATATTGTGGGGATAAACCGCTTCAGTCCCAAGTGTTTGACCTACTGCATCTGGTGCAGAAATAACTGCAGAATCCTCCACTCCAGCCCAGATGTTCCAGCGGGTTGTCATGGATTCGTGCACTCCCTTTCTAGGCTGGTGCAGACCTGGGTTGCCCAGGGAGATCCTCGAAATGCGGACAAACTGGTAGATCTAGCGGAACAGTTCCAGGTGGTCGAAAGGTCCCTAAGGAAACCAGGGGGTGGTGCATCCCCATACTGGGGTACCCAGCGGGAACCCAAGCCCCAAAAGAGAGGTAGTAGAGCCAGATGCCAAGGGGTCGCTGAGGGGTTGTCAAAGGCCATGGGGAGAAACTTGCTTTGCTGGAGATGTCACAGTCCAGGACATATAGCTGCCCGTGTCCCTTGTCCCCCAAAGAGATGGACTGCAGCTTAGGGAGGCGCTGCTCCTCCTTTGCATATATCACAAATCAGTCCGTATCACTAAATTCCCTCAACCTGGGGAAGGTGAACAGAAAAAGCACATTCCTCCAAAATGAATAAAAAGTATTGTTTTTATTACAAATTTCTAAAATACATACAACAATAAATGCAAATCACCGGAGCTACATATGAATGCACTGGAACCAAATAGCCATCCTAGCCTGCTAAAGTGCACCGTGTGTCCCTCCACCCTGACAAGCGTTTCGTCAACACTTCTTCAGGGGATGACGGCATTGAATCCACACATTTAGTAAGTGTCTAGACAGAGTTTGATTTAGCCTTACAGGCATTGTTTGCTTATCACGTAGTCACCTCCAGTGACTTATGGCAGTAACACACGATGCACTTTAGTAGGCTAGGATGGCTATTTGGCTCCAGTGCATTCATATGTAGCTCCGGTCAGGGTCGGTTTTAGACAAAGTGGGGCCCTAGTCAAAAATTTAAAGTGGGGCCCCAAATGCTAATATTGTAAAATCACACAAACATTTAGGTTACATTACATGAGCAGTATTCGGATACAGTTGGTGGAGGGGCCTGGAGCCAGTGCTCACACTGTGGCCCCCATATTTAGGGGCCTTATATTGGCCAACAGGTCTGCCACTATTAGCTGTATGCAGGGGCGTTGCTAGGGTCAGAAAAGATTGGGGCCCAAGACAAAGAGTTGCCCCCAACTCCCTCTTAATTTTTTTTAACACCACAGATAATACAGTGATAACTCTCTAAGAACAGATAATGTAGTAGATGTCACCTGCAGTCCTATGTAACACCAGAGACAGCAGTGATAACTCTCTGAGTACAGATAATTTAGGAGATGTCACCTGCAGTCCTATGTAACACCACAGATAGACATAGCGTTTCAGAGTAAGACTATGTTCACATGCAGCATTTTTTTCAGTAGCCAAAACCTTTTCTATTAGCAGTAAAAATGTTGCGTTCAAAGCACCTGTTTTTCAGCTTGTTTTGTGGTGTCCTTCACGCTTTTTTCAGCTTTTTTTTTTTAGGAGGGAGGATGTTTGCTTTGTCTACAGTATGTTTAAGACCACATTCACATAGCTCCCAACTTTTGAAGGTGGGAAAGAGGGACAAAGTTTGCAGCGCGCCGCGGCAAATTTTAGGCCACGCCTCTGACCACACCCATTCATAATTAGTCACACCCATATCCACATCCCAACCACACCCATTTAGCACTGCTGATCACACTGTTTCATATACAATAATTATAAACAAAAAAATATGGCCACACAGTGCTCCATACCGTATAATGGCCACACATGATGCTCCATATTGTATAATGACCGCACATGATGCTCCATACTGTATAATGGCCACACATGATGCTCCATACTGTATAATGACCGCACATGATGCTCCATACTGTATAATGACCACACATGATGCTCCATACTGTATGACCCCACATGATGCTCAATACTGTATAATAACCGTACATGATGCTCCATTCTGTATAATGACCACACATGATGCTCCATACTGTATAATGACCGCACATGATGCTCCATACTGTATAATGACCGCACATGATGCTCCATACTGTATAATGACCGCACATGCTCCATACTGTATAATGACCGCACATGATGCTCCATACTGTATATTGGCCGCACATGATACTTCGTACCATATAATGGCCACACATAGCTACTCCTACACACGCGGCTGCGCTCCGTACACTTTGCACACACGACTCCACTCCGTACACACGCGCTCCGCTCCATACACCTCATACACACGTGGCTCCACTCCGTACACCTCGTACACACGCGGCTCCGCTCCGTACACCTTATACACATTTAGCTCCGCTCCGTACACCTCATACACACAAGGCTCCGCTCCATACACCTCGTACACATACGGCTCCGCTCCATACACCTCGTACACACACGGCTCCGCTCCATACACCTCGTACACACACGGCTCCGCTCCATACTCCTCGTACACACACGGCTCCGCTCCATACACCTCATACACACACGGCTCCGCTCCATACACCTCACACACACGGCTCCGCTCCATACACCTCGTACACACACGGCTCCGCTCCGTACACCTCGTAGACACACGGCTCCGCTCCGTACACCTCGTACACACACGGCTCCGCTCCGTACACCTCGCACACACACGGCTCCGCTCCGTACACCTCGTACACACACGGCTCCGCTCCGTACACCTCGTACACACACGGCTCCACTCCGTACACCTCGTACACACACGGCTCCGCTCCGTACACCTCATACACACTCGGCTCCGCTCCGTACACCTTGTACACACACGGATCAGCTCCGTACACCTAGTACACACATGGCTCAGCTCCGTACACCTAGTACACACATGGCTCAGCTCCGTACACCTTGTACACACACGGCTCCGCTCCATACACCTCATACACACACGGCTCCACTCCGTACACCTCGTACACATTCAGCTCCGCTCCGTACACCTCGTACACACACGGCTCTGCTCCGTACACCTAGTACACACACGGCTCCGCTCCGTACACCTCGTACACACACGGCTCCGCTCTGTACACCTCATACACACACGGCTCCGCTCTGTAAACCTCATACACACACGGCTAACTGCACAGACTTCTCCATACCTGATACGTCAATCTGCAATCACAGCAGCAGAGGCAAGTAACAGAGGAGGCTGTCAGTGTCCATCCCACCCTGCTCAGCCCCACTCATTCCATGCACGATTAGTTTACTAGCCAGGCATGATTAGCTCAGCAGTCCACTGGTCTGCTGCTTATTGCGGCACCAAGGGCTGTGTTCGGCAGATAAGCCCTGGAGGTGGTGACTGACTGTGTTGTAACTTATGTACCTCAAAGAACAGAAGTGTCCCCTCTCAGTGTCTCCCTCTCTGAAGTTCTGTACCGCACACACACAGGAGACTCACTCACTAACATACCCGAAGGGGAAGGGGCGTGGCCTAACACAAGGGGGCATGACACGTACCTCAAACATGTCCCCTCTCTCTCCCTCTGAGCTGTACCACGCACACTGGAAGATAAACAGACTGCAGGGGAAGGGGCGTGGCTTAACACACGGGGGCGTGTCGGTTGCTTCTCCTGCTGTCTGCGGGATCAGAGCGTCCCGTGCTGGACAGCGGGGCAAAGCATCAAAACCGGGACAGTCCCGCACAATGAGGGACGGTTGGGAGCTATGCATTCATATGATCAGTATTTGGTCAGTATTTCACATCAGTATGTGTAAGCCAAAACCAGGAGGGCGAGAAATACAGAAGTGGTGACGTGTTTCTCAGGGTATGTGCACACGCTGTGGATTTTGCTGTGGATCTGCAGCAGTTTTCCATGCGCTGTACAGCACCATGTAAACCTATGGAAAACAAAATCCGCCATACACATGCTGTGGAAAATACCGTGCGGAAACGCTGCGTTTTACACCTGCGCCATAATAGGAATCTGCAGGTGTAAAAACGCTGTTGAAAACCGCACAAAAACCATGGTAATTCTGCCGTAAATCTGCAGGTAAAACGCAGGTCGTCTTACCTGCAGATTTTTAGGAATCTGCGTGGAAAATCCACAGCAGATTCCACAACGTGTGTACATAGGCTCATTGTTCCACTGCTGTTTCTGCATTACAAATACTGACCTAATAGCTTAATTCACCAATACCACTTAAAAAATTGCAGTAAAAAATGCCATTGCAATATCTTCAGCTTTTTTATTCTTTCATTGCTTTCTACAGGTGAAAACACACTGAAAGAAGTGACACGCTACAGATTTAAAAAGTGCTACAGTTCTGAAATCCAATCAGAAAAAAAACAACATGCAGGAGATTTCGGAAATCTCCTATGTTTTGCTGGCACTTTGAAAAGCAGCTTTTCGCCATGTTCATATGCAGAATTTTTGCAGCTTTTTCTTCTGCAAATAAGAAGTTTACAGCATTTTACAGCACAAGCAAAAACTGTGATTTTCAGAAATCTCCTGCACACCCTTTTATTTTCCCCTGTCTGAATTTCACAACTGCAGCCTTTTTTAAATCTGCATCGTGTCGCTTTCAGCAATTTTTTTCACCCATAGAAAGCAATAAAAAGTTTAAAAAATGCTGCAAATGTTGCAACGTTGTTTTTCGCTGCGTTTTTTGTGAATAAAACTAACTTTATTAAACATGTACTGTAGACAAAATGCATACTGTAAAAAACAAACAGCAAAAACTCTATGGGTGTGTGTCCACAATCAGTAAACGCTGCGGGTCGGCTGCTGTGTACTTGTGCAGCGTCCAACCCGCAGCGGCCAGATGTTACAATATAGTGGATGGGATTTCAAGAAATTCCATCTCTACTGTGCGTGCACTATCACCTGCACCCCACCTGCGGAGACGGACATGTTGCGCGTCTCTCCAGACCCCAGCATGTCAATTTATATGGCGTAGACGCGAGTCTCCACAAGAGAAATCTCACCCCTGCAATGTATAGGACGCGGTGATTCCGCACAGATCAATGAACACATGCAGAATCATCTGCGTTCAAAATATGGCAGCACTTTGGACACCACACATGTCCACTGCGTCCAAGGTGCTGCCATTTCCGGATCCTCTGGACATACCCTAAAAAATGGGTGCTTTGAAAGCAGTGTTTTTACTGCCAAGAGAGCAGACTTTGGCTGCAAAAAAAATGCACCAAAAATGCTGATTCCTATGCACACCTGTACTATATATGTGTATAGCTTACCCTTATTGTTTCACATGGGAATTCATTTATTTCTATATAATAAATGCCCTGATTCAGCAGACAGTATTCCTGCCTTGTGTCATCCAGACAGTAGTGACAGCAGGTCGCCCTGTCAGATTACAGGCAGTGACTGTGGTGAGAGCCCATGCTGATCCCTGCTGTTTGTGACTGTGAAATCTGATCCTACAGCAAAAAGCACAGAGCTCTGGGACCACATGAGTAAATCACTGCACTGGGGGGGTCTCAAGGGGGGTTTAGGAGAGACGCTCTGGGACTGCTGCTTCAGTGCTGTACACCCTCTGGGCACTTCATACAGGGGTTGCAGATGCAGGGGGCCCCCTTTGTAGGTGGGGGCCCCAGGCATCTGCCTGGTCTGCCTGTGCCAAACATCGGCCCTGGCTCCGGTGTTAGCTATTCAACCCAGGACAATTGATGTGCCTGTATTATCATATATAGAGTGTCAGGACTCTGAACATTTTTTACCTTTTGTGCATTACTGCCCTTTTCCAACATGGCGTCTTTGGTCTCATGTGCGCTTGTCTTCCTGCTATAAAACTCCACCCCAGCCTTCAGTCTGTGCTAGATTATTCTGCTTTGCATCCAGCTCCTGATTACTCCCTGGCCTTGCACCTGCACCTGCTCCTATAAACCTGTGTTGGAGATCCTGCCACTCTGCTCTGAGTTCCTGCTGCGTACACCAGTGTTCAGTAATCCTCCTTCATCTGCTGCTCGTGTTACTTCCATCTGCATTTGCTGGACATGTAAGCTGTTTGCTGCTCTGCATAACCTGAGACTATTAACCAGGCCTCCCTGGTGGAGCTAAGATATGATTTGAACTGCCTTATAGCATATCTATCTTTGTCTGGACTAAGTCAAGGATCTACAGGTCCTTCTCAAAAAATTAGCATATAGTGTTAAATTTCATTATTTACCATAATGTAATGATTACAATTAAACTTTCATATATTATAGATTCATTATCCACCAACTGAAATTTGTCAGGTCTTTTATTGTTTTAATACTGATGATTTTGGCATACAACTCCTGATACCCCAAAAAACCTGTCTCAATAAATTAGCATATCAAGAAAAGGTTCTCTAAACGACCTATTACCCTAATCTTCTGAATCAACTAATTAACTCTAAACACATGCAAAAGATACCTGAGGCTTTTAAAAACTCCCTGCCTGGTTCATTACTCAAAACCCCCATCATGGGTAAGACTAGCGACCTGACAGATGTCAAGAAGGCCATCATTGACACCCTCAAGCAAGAGAATAAGACCCAGAAAGAAATTTCTCAACAAATAGGCTGTTCCCAGAGTGCTGTATCAAGGCACCTCAATGGTAAGTCTGTTGGAAGGCAAAAATGTGGCAGAAAACGCTGTACAACGAGAAGAGGTGACTGGACCCTGAGGAAGATTGTGGAGAAGGACCGATTCCAGACCTTGGGGAACCTGAGGAAGCAGTGGACTGAGTCTGGTGTGGAAACATCCAGAGCCACCGTGCACAGGCGTGTGCAGGAAATGGGCTACAGGTGCCGCATTCCCCAGGTAAAGCCACTTTTGAACCATAAACAGCGGCAGAAGCGCCTGACCTGGGCTACAGAGAAGCAGCACTGGACTGTTGCTAAGTGGTCCCAAGTACTTTTTTCTGATGAAAGCAAATTTTGCATGTCATTCGGAAATCAAGGTGCCAGAGTCTGGAGGAAGACTGGGGAGAAGGAAATGCCAAAATGCCTGAAGTCCAGTGTCAAGTACCCACAGTCAGTGATGGTGTGGGGTGCCATGTCAGCTGCTGGTGTTGGTCCACTGTGTTTCATCAAGGGCAGGGTCAATGCAGCTAGCTATCAGGAGATTTTGGAGCACTTCATGCTTCCATCGGCTGAAATGCTTTATGGAGATGAAGATTTCATTTTTCAGCACGACCTGGCACCTGCTCACAGTGCCAAAACCACTGGTAAATGGTTTACTGACCATGGTATTACTGTGCTCAATTGGCCTGCCAACTCTCCTGACCTGAACCCCATAGAGAATCTGTGGGATATTGTGAAGAGAAAGTTGAGAGACGCAAGACCCAACACTCTGGATGAGCTTAAGGCCGCTATTGAAGCATCCTGGGCCTCCATAACATCTCAGCAGTGTCACAGGCTGATTGCCTCCATGCCACGCCGCATTGAAGCAGTCATTTCTGCCAAAGGATTCCCGACCAAGTATTGAGTGCATAACTGAACATTATTATTTGATGTTTTTTTTGTTTGTTATTAAAAAACACTTTTATTTGATTGGACGGGTGAAATATGCTAATTTATTGAGACAGGTTTTTTGGGTTATCAGGAGTTGTATGCCAAAATCATCAGTATTAAAACAATAAAAGACCTGACAAATTTCAGTTGGTGGATAATGAATCTATAATATATGAAAGTTTAATTGTAATCATTACATTATGGCAAATAATGAAATTTAACACTATATGCTAATTTTTTGAGAAGGACCTGTATTCGTGTCAAGTTTCCTCAAGTATAACTGTACTTCATAGACTTTCTGTTTGTTTGCATCTACCTCTGAAGTTTCCTATTGACTGCTAAGCTGCGTTCATTATTTGCACCAAGTGTTGTGGACTTGAGTTTCTCTCTGCACCTGTTTGAATCACCGTGTGATAATATAAACATTACCACTTATAAAACTGTGTCCTGTTGTCTTGTTCCACGCAAAGAGTCACCTGAATTATCCCCTATAATTATTACAGGATAATCTAGCCATAAAAAAAAAGGAGACTGCTGGAACAATGACTGCAGAGAGCAGATTAGAGCAGGTGTTTTCCATAATTAGATCACTGCAGAAAGATGTGGAAGGTCTGCAAAAGAAGTTTGGAAGCTTTGAACACAATCAACAAGTGTTTGGACAAACTTTGCAGGACTTAAGCAATCGCATGGCAGCCCAGGAAAACAAACTTGCTGGCATAGAGTCCCAGTATGGATGGGATTTTCAGGATATAAGCACGCAAATAGCTGCACAAGTGACTTTACCCTCTGGGCAACCGCCACCAGCTAGCCCTCCTAAGTTGTCCCCATTCAGATTTAATGGTGATCGCGACAAATTTTGTGGCTTTGTGAATCAATGTATGCTATATTTTGATGTGCATGCTGACCGTTTTCCTACTGATAGATCCAAAGTATTGTGTGTAATACTGCTACTGACCTCACGAGCGCTCGCCTGGGCGAATCCGATGATTGAGTCTCGTGACCCACGTTTAAATGACTTGGATGATTTCTTGGCCGCTGTGGCATTAATGTTTGATGACCCTAATCGCCATGCAACCGCTGAATCTGCTCTGTTGTCTTTACGCCAGGCTAAACGTTCTGTTATTGAGTATGCCACTGAATTCAGGAGATTGGCGGTAGATACCAATTGGGACAGTTATGCACAATTGCCTATTTTTAAAAGGGGTCTGTCTAGTATTATAAAAGATGAACTAGCTCGCTCGGAGTCACCACAAGAACTAGAGACATTTATACAGCATTGTGTGCGCATAGACAATCGCCTTACTGAGTGTAGGCAGGAGAAATTTGCTGCATATAACCGTATTTCTAACTTTTCCCTTCCTTCCAAAGAGCCTGCAGGTAAAACATCTCGGGAAGTGGAGGAGGTGCCCATGCAGATTGATTCTGTTCAGAGACGCAGGATCAATGAGCGCCGGGAGCATCGCCTTTGTGAAAGTCTATGTTTCTACTGCGGCCAGTCTGACCACTTCTTGATCAATTGTCCTAAGTGTCCTAGACGGCCTAACAAGGTGCTAGCAGCAATAGGGTAGTATGACAACTGTGATGATGAATCTGACATCTCTGAATGTAGCCTGCCTTTAAACGCTGTATTCCATTCACTTTCTATGACTTCACCCCCCAAGGAGCTGAAGGAAAAGAACTCTCACTGTTCTCTCCCTATTAAGATCCTGTGTTCAGGACAGTGGATTTCCAGTTCAGCTATGATTGACTCTGGTGCAGGTGGCAATTTCATGGATATCGCATTTGCCAAGGAACATGGTATTAAAATTCAGCAAAGAGCCTCTCCAATTACCATGGAAACAGTGGATGGGTCACCTTTAATCTCTGGGCCTGTGGATCAGGAGACCGTACCCCTTGAAATTTTGTTGGAGCCTAATCATCAGGAGCAACTTTCTTTCTTGCTAATTTCTTCTCCTCATTTTCCTGTGATTTTAGGCATTCCTTGGTTGCGTTCTCAGAACCCAATTATCAACTGGGAGACAAAGGAGATTATCTTTCCAACAAGGAGCAACTCAGCGTTAACAGAAGCTGTCCCTGAGTCCACGGCTACGGAACCACATGTACAGGTATTTTCTTTACCTCCAGCACATAAAGAGTTCTCTGACCTCTGTAACAAGAAGAATGCAGATCAGCTTCCTCCACACAGGCATTATGACTGTTCCATTGAGTTGCTTCCTGGGGCAGATATTCCTTTTGGTCACGTATACCCTTTGGCAGCACCTGAGCTTCAAGCCTTAAAGGAGTATATTGATGAAAATCTGGCCAAAGGCTTCATACGTCCTTCTTCCTTACCAGCAGGGGCACCCATTTTTTTTGTAAAGAAGAAGGATGGGACCCTGAGACCCTGTGTTGACTATTGGGAACTCAATAAGGTAACCGTACGAAACCGTTACCCTTTGCCTCTGATTCCCGAATTACTGGAAAGAGTCCGCCATGCTAAGGTGTTCTCTAAGCTGGATCTTCGTGGGGCTTATAATTTGGTGCATATTCGTCCAGGGGATGAGTGGAAGACAGCATTCAGATGCCGGTATGGACACTTTGAATCTCTTGTGATGCCCTTCGGGCTTTGTAACGCCCCTGCAGCATTTCAACACCTTGTTAATGACATCTTCAGAGATTTGTTGGACCAGTTTGTGGTGATCTATTTGGACGATATACTAATCTTTTCTGACTCTCTACAGGAACATGAAGAACATGTCAAAACTGTTTTACGACATCTGAAAGAGAACCAACTGTATATTAAGCCGGAGAAATACGAGTTCCATCATTCTGAGATACAGTTCTTGGGTTATATCATCTCTCCCCAGGGGCTGAACGTGGAATCTGGAAAGATTCAGGCTATCCTTGACTGGCCGGCACCCAAGAACGTTAAGGAGGTCCAACGTTTTATTGGTTTTGCAAATTTCTACAGACGCTTCATTCAAAATGTTTCTGATATTGTCCGTCCCATTACTTCCTTGACAAAGAAGGAAAAGCCCTTTAAGTGGTCATCACAGGCTCAAGAAGCTTTTGATCGGCTGAAGATCTGTTTCACATCAGCACCGCTGTGGATACACCCAGATCCAACACATCCTTTCATTGTGGAGGTTGACGCTTCTGATAATGCTTTGGGGGCTATTCTCTCCCAAAGAACTGTAGAGAAGGGTCTGCTACATCCTTGTGCTTTCTTTTCCCGTAGACTAACCTCAGCAGAGAAGAATTACGACGTGGGAAACAAGGAATTGCTGGCTATTATTGCGGCTTTCAAAGAATGGAGGCATCATCTGCAAGGAGCTGCACAACAGATCATAGTGCTAACTGACCATCGCAATCTAGAGTTCCTTAGATCCGCTAGATGTCTTTCTCCTCGTCAGGCTCATTGGAACTTATTCTTAAATCAATTTAACTTTGTTATCTCGTACCGTCCAGGTTCTCGTAATGGGAAGGCTGATGCTTTATCCTGAATCCATGCTGCGGATTCCGTACCTGGAGCCACGTCCAAGACCATTCTATCTGATGCCAATTTCATTGGAGTTATCCACGATCAGGACTTGTGGAAGGAGTGCAGGGAGGCCTATGACGGTGATGTATTTCTGGCCAACCCACCTGTGGATATTAATCTTGTCTTTAAGGGTGGCATGTGGTTCAGAGATCGACGTATTTACGTCCCGGAGGTCGTCCATCTGCAGATCCTCAAGTTGGTACATGACTCCAAGTTGGCTGGTCACAGGGGGGTACAGAAGACACACGAGTTCCTGAGCCGATTCTTCTGGTGGCCAACTTGCCTGAAGGATACCAAGGACTATGTTCTCTCTTGCGAGGTATGTGCCCGTTACAAGACTCCTCATGTGGCACCTTCGGGTCTTCTACAACCATTACTTGTTCCATCCCGCCCTTGGAGGTCTATATCAATGGACTTTATTGTGGAGCTGCCTACATCGGGGGGCATGAATACATTCATGGTGGTAGTTGATCGCCTGACTAAAGCTGCTCATTTTGTTCCGTGCACCGGCCTCCCCTCAGCTAAAGATACAGTGAACTTGGTTATACAGAATGTCTTTCGGTTGCATGGGGTTCCGGATGAGATCATCTCTGACCGTGGAGTACAGTTCACTTCAAGATTCTGGAAGGGGTTTTGCTCTGAACTCAATATTAATGTCTGTCTCTCTTCTGCTTACCATCCCCAGACCAATGGTCAGACTGAGCGTACCAACCAGACGCTGGAACAATATCTAAGATGCTATGTCAGCCATCTCCAGGATGATTGGTTGGAGTTGTTGCCGTTAGCCGAATTTTCATATAATAATTCTCAGAGCGCCTCCACTAAATTTACACCTTTCTTTGCCAATCTGGGTTATCATCCGTGTATTTTACCTAGGTCTCCTATTAATTCTCCGGTTCCAGCAGTGGAGGAAAGGCTAACTGCGATGAGACAAAATCTGGAGGTTCTGAAGGAATCCCTGACCACATCTCAAGAACGTTATAAGAGATCGGCTGACAGATTCCGTAAACCTGCACCCATGTTCAAGGTAGGAGATTCCGTGTGGTTAGCAACTAAGAATCTGAAGTTAAACGTTCCTTCACAAAAACTTGGACAGAAATTCATTGGCCCTTTCAAGATCAACGGTATTGTGAGCTCTGTGGCCTGCCGGCTGAAGCTACCTAGGACAATGAAGGTACACCCAGTTTTTCATGTATCTTTACTAAAGCCTGTATCTCCTAATACCTTCCAGGGACGTGTTGTGCCACCTCCGCAGCCTGTGGTGATTGATGGGCAAGAACAATTTGTGGTGGAGGAAATTATTGATTCCAGGATTCGCAGGAATCGGCTCCAATATCTGATAAGATGGCAGGGATATCCCCCTGAGGAAGACTCTTGGGAACCTGTGGGAAACATCAATGCTCAACAGAAGATTTCTCGTTTTCATCAGAGATTCCCTGAGAAACCAGGTCCAGGATCGTCCTGAGGCCGCTTCTAAGGAGGGAGTAATGTCAGGACTCTGAACATTTTTTACCTTTTGTGCATTACTGCCCTTTTCCAACATGGCGTCTTTGGTCTCATGTGCACTTGTCTTCCTGCTATAAAACTCCACCCCAGCCTTCAGTCTGTGCTAGATTATTCTGCTTTGCATCCAGCTCCTGATTACTCCCTGGCCTTGCACCTGCACCTGCTCCTGTGAACCTGTGTTGGAGATCCTGCCACTCTGCTCTGAGTTCCTGCTGCGTACACCAGTGTTCAGTAATCCTACTTCATCTACTGCTCGTGTTACTTCCATCTGCATTTGCTGGACATGTAAGCTGTTTGCTGCTCTGCATAACCTGAGACTATTAACCAGGCCTCCCTGGTGGAGCTAAGATATGATTTGAACTGCCTTATAGCATATCTATCTTTGTCTGGACTAAGTCAAGGATCTATTCGTGTCAAGTTTCCTCAAGTATAACTGTACTTCATAGACTTTCTGTTTGTTTGCATCTACATCTGAAGTTTCCTATTGACTGCTAAGCTGCGTTCATTATTTGCACCAAGTGTTGTGGACTTGAGTTTCTCTCTGCACCTGTTTGAATCACCGTGTGATAATATAAACTTTACCACTTATAAAACTGTGTCCTGTTGTCTTGTTCCACGCAAAGAGTCTCCTGAATTATCCCCTATACTTGTTACATAGAGTTTGGGATTGTGTCTCCTCTAATAGAATGATTTGTTGATCATTAGATTGCAAGAGGAGATGTTCATATGTGGTTAACCCCTTTCTGTCATTGGACGTACTATTCCGTCCATGTGGGGTGGGCTGTTGTGAATTAGACTTTTTTGGCTCCCTCTTGTGGTCACTTGTGATATGACTCTGGGATTGTCTTTCCTCAGTTTGGCACCCACCTGGGTCGTTAGTCCAGGGGTGTTGCTATATCAACTTCCTGAATTCTCAGTCTGGTGCCTGGCATTGTTGTAATCAGTTCCTTTCTGCTTGCTCCTGTCTGCTGGTCCTGGTTCTTGCAAAATTAAGCTAAGTCCTGCTTCTTTGTTTTTTGGTTATTTGCATTGCTCTTATTTTTTGTCCAGCTTGTACTAAATGTGATTCCTGATTTTGCTGGAAGCTCTATGGGGCTGGTATTCTCCCCCCGGGCCGTTAGACGGTTCGGGGGTTCTTGAATATCCAGCGTGGAAATTTTGATAGGGTTTTTGCTGACCGTATAAGTCATCTTACTATATTCTGCTATTAGTCAGTGGGCCTCTCTTTGCTAAATACCTAGTTCATTCTTACGTTTGTCTTTTCTTCTTACCTCACCGTTATTATTTGTTGGGGGCTTGTATCCAACCTTTGGGGTCTTTTCTCTGGAGGCAAGAAAGGTCTATCTTTTCCCTTCTAGGGTTAGTTAGTTCTCCGGCTGGCGCGAGACGTCTAGAACCAACGTAGGCACGTTCCCCGGCTGCTGCTATTTGTGGTGCTAGGATTAGATATACGGTTAGCCCAGTTACCACTGCCCTATGAGCTGGTTTTTTGTGTTTGTGTAGCGCCCCCACCGCCGCAGGGCCGAGGGGTACCCGGTACCGGGCCTCTGAAGTCTCTGCTCTGGGGTTGTCACGGCGGCTAGGCCCCGGTCCGTGACCCTGCCGTGGGGCGCACAGGGAATAATAGGTGTGGAGGATATAGATGGGGGGGTGAGACCGTAGTGGTGCGGTGCAGTAAATAACGAGGACACCAGGTTGCAGTCTCTTTACCTCTTTACTGAAGATCTCTGGGTCCTCAGTCCGGAATACGGTTCACCAGGCTGCGCAAGTCCAGCCGGTCCAATGGCACCTCCAGAATTCTCCTCACAGGTGGAAATCGGTGCCTTCCTTCTAGCGCTATGTGTTGTGGTCCTTCCCTGCTGTGCTTACGGAAAGTCCCCCACAACTGTTGTGTCTGTTTCTTAAGTTCCCTCACAACTCGATTAAATGATGTTCTTCTAATCCTCCGTCCCTCCCTGATGTTCTGGTTGGAACGGCACCCGTTTGACGGGTAGGCTCGGAGCTCTTCCGGGACCCTAGAGTCGCCCCTCTCCACAAGTTGCCCCCCAAGACTGCATAGGTGATTTGAGTTAGACAGCCCGCCTTAGACTGACTGTCCTGCCGCTGTTTAGAGTATTGCTTGAAGCTGAATGTTATAATACTCCCTCGGCGTTCCGGCCACCGGTAGTGCGCCTCAGTAGGGTGTTGCTCCGGTCTTACAGCACGACCCCTACTGGTATTTCTCTTTTTGCTTGATCTCGTTTCTCACTCAGCACAATCTATCTCGCTTCTAGTCCTTCCTTGGGCACCGCCGCTACCCGGAGCAGGCGCGGTCCCGTTACGTTCGCTCAAGTTGCCAAGCCTCTGTCAGGATCCCACCCCTGACAGAGACCCTACTGTATCTTCCCCCACAACACCCTCTGCCACAAGGTGTTGCCTGGTTCCAAACCAGTCAGCTTTCTGATCTAACTTCCTGCCTGACCCCCAGTTTACCCACTATGGTGGGGAGTGGCCTAGTGAATAGAACCCTTAGCTCCCCCCGGAGGCCCGACTGTGAAATGTATTGGTGTCTGTGATACCTGATCAGATGAACTCCTTCAGTGCCATCAGACGCACCATAGCTCCCCATAGTGGCGGAGCCACAGTACTGCAACGACCAGGACTCTGGGGCGCTGCATTTGCAGACTTGGTATTTACTTTTGAGACCCTCTGCCATTGGGGTCATAACAGTATGCCAGGCCAAAGTTGAATGTTTAATGCATTGCAGAAGTGGGATAATAAGAAAGGAAATTCTGAGTTTTTTTTTTTGTTTTTTTCCCTCTCTTTCTTCCTCCCCTTTACCTCTGAGTGGCTTGAGCTTGCTGCAGACATGAATGTCCAGACCTTGATTACAAGTGTAGATCAGCTTGCTGCTCGTGTGCAGGGCATACAAGATTTTGTTACCAGTAGTCCAATGTCTGAACCTAAAATACCTATTCCTGAACTGTTCTCTGGAGACCGATTTAAGTTTAGGAATTTCAGGAATAATTGTAAATTGTTTCTATCTCTGAGACCCCGTTCGTCTGGAGACTCAGCTCAGCAAGTTAAAATTGTTATCTCTTTCTTACGGGGCGACCCTCAGGATTGGGCCTTCTCGCTAGCGCCAGGAGATCCGGCATTGGCAAATATTGATGCGTTTTTTCTGGCGCTCGGATTGCTTTACGAGGAACCCAATCTTGAAATTCAGGCAGAAAAAGCCTTGCTGGCTATTTCTCAGGGCCAGGATGAAGCTGAAGTGTATTGCCAAAAATTTCGGAAATGGTCTGTGCTTACTCAGTGGAATGAGTGTGCTCTGGCCGCAAATTTCAGAAATGGCCTTTCTGAAGCCATTAAGAATGTGATGGTGGGTTTCTCCATTCCTACAGGTCTGAATGATTCCATGGCGCTGGCTATTCAAATTGTCCGGCGTTTGCGGGAGCGCAAAGCCGCTAATCCTCTGGTGGTGTTGTCTGAACAAACACCTGATTTAATGCAATGTGGTAGAATTCAGACTAGAAATGAACGGAAAAATCATAGACGTCAGAATGGGTTGTGTTTTTACTGTGGTGATTCTACACATGTTATATCAGCATGCTCTAAACGCCTAACAAGGGTTGTTAGTCCTGTCGCCATTGGTAATTTGCAACCTAAATTTATTTTGTCTGTGACTTTAATTTGCTCATTGTCCTCCTACCCTGTTATGGCGTTTGTGGATTCAGATGCTGCCCTGAGTCTTATGGATCTGTCGTTTGCCAAGCGCTGTGGTTTTGTTCTTGAGCCGTTGGTAAATCCTATCCCTCTTAGAGGTATTGATGCTACGCCATTGGCGGAAAATAAACCGCAGTTTTGGACACAGGTAACCATGTGCATGACTCCTGAACATCGGGAGGTGATTCGTTTTCTTGTTCTGCGTAAAATGCATGATTTGGTCGTTTTGGGTCTGCCATGGTTACAGACCCATAATCCAGTCTTGGATTGGAAGGCAATGTCTGTGTCAAGTTGGGGCTGTCAGGGAATTCATGGTGATTCCCCGCCGGTGTCTATTGCTTCCTCTACTCCTTCGGAAGTTCCTGAGTATTTGTCTGATTATCAGGATGTATTCAGCGAGTCCAGGTCCAGTGCTCTTCCTCCTCATAGGGACTGTGACTGCGCTATAGATTTGATTCCTGATTCCAGGTAGTAAATTTCCTAAGGGAAGATTATTTAATCTGTCTGTACCTGAGCATACCGCAATGCGTTCGTATATCAAGGAATCTCTGGAGAAGGGGCATATCCGTCCATCCTCTTCCCCTCTTGGTGCGGGATTCTTTTTTGTGGCCAAGAAGGACGGATCTTTGAGACCTTGTATTGACTATCGGCTTTTGAATAAAATCACTGTTAAATTTCAGTATCCTTTGCCTCTGTTGTCGGACTTGTTTGCCCGGATTAAAGGTGCCAAGTGGTTCACCAAGATAGATCTTCGTGGTGCGTACAACCTTGTGTGCATTAAGCAAGGAGATGAATGGAAAACTGCATTTAATATGCCCGAAGGTCATTTTGAGTACTTGGTGATGCCTTTTGGGCTCTCTAATGCTCCTTCAGTGTTTCAGTCCTTTATGCATGATATTTTCTGGAAGTATCTGGATAAATTTATGATTGTTTATCTGGATGATATTCTGTTTTTTTTCTGATGATTGGGACTCGCATGTAGAGCAGGTCAGGATGGTGTTTCAGGTTTTGCGTGAGAATGCTTTGTTTGTTAAGGGCTCAAAGTGTCTCTTTGGAGTACAGAAGGTTCCCTTTTTGGGTTTTATTTTTTCCCCTTCTGCGGTGGAGATGGACCCAGTCAAGGTCCGAGCTATTCATGATTGGACTCAACCCACGTCAGTTAAGAGTCTTCAGAAGTTCTTGGGTTTTGCTAACTTCTACCGTCGTTTTATCGCTAATTTTTCTAGCGTTGTTAAACCTTTGACGGATATGACCAAGAAAGGTTCTGATGTTGCTAACTGGGCTCCTGCAGCCGTGGAAGCTTTCCAAGAGTTGAAGCGCCGGTTTACTTCGGCGCCTGTTTTGTGCCAGCCTGATGTCTCACTTCCCTTTCAGGTTGAAGTGGATGCTTCTGAGATTGGGGCAGGGGCCGTTTTGTCGCAGAGAGGCCCTGGTTGCTCTGTAATGAGACCATGTGCTTTTTTCTCTAGGAAGTTTTCGCCTGCTGAGCGGAATTATGATGTTGGCAATCGGGAGTTGTTGGCCATGAAGTGGGCATTTGAGGAGTGGCGTCATTGGCTCGAGGGTGCTAAGCATCGTGTGGTGGTCTTGACTGATCACAAAAATCTGATGTATCTCGAGTCTGCTAAACGCCTGAATCCTAGACAGGCCCGTTGGTCATTGTTTTTCTCCCGTTTTGACTTTGTGGTCTCGTATTTACCAGGTTCAAAGAATGTGAAGGCTGATGCTCTTTCAAGGAGCTTTGTGCCTGACTCTCCTGGAGTCGCAGAACCAGTTGGTATTCTTAAAGAGGGAGTTATCTTGTCAGCCATTTCTCCGGATTTGCGACGTGTGTTGCAGAGATTTCAGGCTGGTAGACCTGACTCTTGTCCACCTGACAGACTGTTTGTTCCTGATAAGTGGACCAGCAGAGTCATTTCCGAGGTTCATTCCTCGGTGTTGGCAGGGCATCCGGGAATTTTTGGCACCAGAGATTTGGTGGCTAGGTCCTTTTGGTGGCCTTCCTTGTCACGGGATGTGCGGTCATTTGTGCAGTCCTGTGGGACTTGTGCTCGAGCTAAGCCTTGCTGTTCTCGTGCCAGCGGGTTGCTCTTGCCCTTGCCTGTCCCGAAGAGGCCTTGGACACACATTTCCATGGATTTCATTTCAGATCTTCCGGTGTCTCAGGGCATGTCTGTCATCTGGGTGGTATGTGATCGCTTTTCCAAGATGGTCCATTTGGTATCTTTGCCTAAGCTGCCTTCCTCTTCCGATCTGGTTCCTTTGTTCTTTCAGAATGTGGTTCGTTTACACGGCATTCCTGAGAATATTGTGTCTGACAGAGGATCCCAGTTTGTTTCCAGGTTCTGGCGATCCTTTTGTGCTAAGATGGGCATTGATTTGTCGTTTTCGTCTGCCTTTCATCCTCAGACTAATGGACAAACGGAGCGAACTAATCAGACTCTGGAGGCTTATTTGAGGTGTTTTGTTTCTGCAGATCAGGATGATTGGGTGACCTTCTTGCCGTTGGCTGAGTTTGCCCTTAATAATCGGGCTAGTTCCGCTACTTTGGTTTCGCCATTTTTCTGCAACTCTGGTTTCCATCCTCGTTTTTCCTCGGGACATGTGGAGCCTTCTGACTGTCCTGGGGTGGATTCCATGGTGGATAGGTTGCAGCAGATTTGGAATCATGTGGTGGACAACTTAAAGTTGTCACAGGAGAAGGCTCAGCGTTTTGCCAACCGCCGCCGCGGTGTGGGTCCCCGACTTCGTGTTGGGGATTTGGTATGGCTGTCTTCTCGATTTGTTCCTATGAAGGTCTCCTCTCCTAAATTTTAAGCCTCGCTTCATCGGTCCTTACAAGATATTGGAAATCCTTAATCCTGTGTCCTTTCGCTTGGATCTTCTGGTGTCGTTTGCCATTCACAACATGTTCCATAGGTCTTTGTTGCGGCAGTACGTTGTACCTGTGGTTCCTTCTGTTGAGCCTCCTGCTCCGGTGTTGGTTGAGGGCGAGTTGGAGTACGTGGTGGAGAAGATCTTGGATTCTCGTCTCTCCAGGCGGAGGCTTCAGTATCTGATCAAGTGGAAGGGCTATGGTCAGGAGGATAATTCCTGGGTGGTTGCCTCTGATGTGCATGCGGCCGATTTAGTTCGTGCCTTTCACGCTGCTCATCCTGATCGCCCTGGTGGTCTTGGTGAGGGTTCGGTGACCCCTCCTTAAAGGGGGGGTACTGTTGTGAATTAGACTTTTTTGGCTCCCTCTTGTGGTCACTTGTGATATGACTCTGGGATTGTCTTTCCTCAGTTTGGCACCCACCTGGGTCGTTAGTCCAGGGGTGTTGCTACATCAACTTCCTGAATTCTCAGTCTGGTGCCTGGCATCGTTGTAATCAGTTCCTTTCTGTTTGCTCCTGTCTGCTGGTCCTGGTTCTTGCAAAATTAAGCTAAGTCCTGCTTCTTTGTTTTTTGGTTATTTGCATTGCTCTTATTTTTTGTCCAGCTTGTACTAAATGTGATTCCTGATTTTGCTGGAAGCTCTAGGGGGCTGGTATTCTCCCCCCGGGCCGTTAGACGGTTCGGGGGTTCTTGAATATCCAGCGTGGAAATTTTGATAGGGTTTTTGCTGACCGTATAAGTCATCTTACTATATTCTGCTATTAGTCAGTGGGCCTCTCTTTGCTAAATACCTAGTTCATTCTTACGTTTGTCTTTTCTTCTTACCTCACCGTTATTATTTGTTGGGGGCTTGTATCCAACTTTTGGGGTCTTTTCTCTGGAGGCAAGAAAGGTCTATCTTTTCCCTTCTAGGGTTAGTTAGTTCTCCGGCTGGCGCGAGACGTCTAGAACCAACGTAGGCACGTTCCCCGGCTGCTGCTATTTGTGGTGCTAGGATTAGATATACGGTTAGCCCAGTTACCACTGCCCTATGAGCTGGTTTTTTGTGTTTGCAGACTTGGTATTTACTTTTGAGACCCTCTGCCATTGGGGTCATAACAGTGGGCCCTACTTCCCAAGGACGGAATAGTACGTCCAGCGCGATCGGCCGCGCTCACGGGGGGAGCGCGGCCGATCGCGGCCGGGTGTCAGCTGCCTATTGCAGCTGACATCCGGCGCTATGTGCCAGGAGCAGTCACGGACCGCCCCCGGCACATTAACCCCCGGCACACCGCGATCAAACATGATCGCGGTGTGCCGCCGTTATAGGGAAGCATCGCGCAGGGAGGGGGCTCTGTTGTGAATTTGCTTTTTGCTCCCTCTAGTGGTTACTAGTTTTTTGACTCTGGTTTTTCTGTCATTCCTTTTATCCGCACCTGGGTCGTTAGTTAGGGGTGTTGCTATATAAGCTCCCTGGACCTTCAGTTCAATGCCTGGCAACGTAGTTATCAGAGCTAGTCTGCTGTGCTCTTGTCTACTGATCCTGGTTCCAGTTATATCAGCTAAGTCTGCCTTTTGCTTTTTGCTATTTGTTTTGGTTTTGTATTTTTGTCCAGCTTGTTCCAAATCTATATCCTGACCTTTGCTGGAAGCTCTAGGGGGCTGGTGTTCTCCCCCCGGACCGTTAGACGGTTCGGGGGTTCTTGAATTTCCAGTGTGGATTTTGATAGGGTTTTTGTTGACCATATAAGTTACCTTTCTTTATTCTGCTATCAGTAAGCGGGCCTCTCTGTGCTAAACCTGGTTCATTTCTGTGTTTGTCATTTCCTCTTACCTCACCGTCATTATTTGTGGGGGGCTTCTATCCAGCTTTGGGGTCCCCTTCTCTGGAGGCAAGAAAGGTCTTTGTTTTCCTCTACTAGGGGTAGCTAGATTCTCCGGCTGGCGCGTGTCATCTAGAATCAACGTAGGAATGATCCCCGGCTACTTCTAGTGTTGGCGTTAGGAGTAGATATATGGTCAACCCAGTTACCACTGCCCTATGAGCTGGATTTTTGTATTCTGCAGACTTCCACGTTCCTCTGAGACCCTCGCCATTGGGGTCATAACAGTTTGCCAGGCCAGTATTAAATGTTTAATGCATTGCAGAAGAGGGATTATAAGAAAGAAGATTCTGAGTTTTTTTTTTTCTCCTTCCCCTTTACCTCAGAGTGGCTATGCTTGCTGCAGACATGAATGTCCAGACCTTGATTACAAGTGTGGACCAGCTGGCTACTCGTGTGCAGGGCATACAAGACTATGTTATCAGAAATCCTAGGTCAGAACCTAAAATACCGATTCCTGAACTGTTTTCCGGAGACAGGTTTAAGTTTAGGAATTTCGTGAATAATTGTAAATTGTTTTTGTCCCTGAGACCCTGTTCATCAGGAGATTCTGCTCAGCAAGTAAAAATTGTTATTTCGTTCTTACGGGGCGACCCTCAGGATTGGGCTTTTTCGCTGGCGCCAGGAGATCCGGCATTGGCTGATCTTGATGCGTTTTTTCTGGCGCTCGGTTTACTTTATGAGGAACCCAATCTTGAGATTCAGGCAGAAAAGGCCTTGCTGTCTATGTCTCAGGGGCAGGACGAGGCTGAAGTGTATTGCCAAAAATTTCGGAAATGGTCCGTGCTGACACATTGGAACGAGTGTGCACTGGCCGCTAATTTTAGAAATGGCCTTTCTGAAGCCATTAAGAATGTTATGGTGGGTTTTCCCATTCCCACAGGTCTGAATGATACTATGGCACTGGCTATTCAAATTGACCGGCGGTTGCGGGAGCGCAAAACCGCAAATTCCCTCATGGTGTTGTCTGAACAGACACCTAATTCGGTGCAATGTGATAGAAAAACCGCAAATTCCCTCATGGTGTTGTCTGAACAGACACCTGATTTAATGCAATGTGATAGAATCCTGACTAGAAATGAGCGGAAAATTCATAGACGCCGGAATGGCTTGTGCTACTACTGTGGTGATTCTACACATGTTATCTCAGCATGCTCTAAACGTATAGCTAAGGTTGTTAGTCCTGTCACCGTTGGTAATTTGCAACCTAAATTTATTCTGTCTGTAACTTTGATTTGCTCACTGTCATCTTATCCTGTCATGGCGTTTGTAGATTCAGGTGCTGCCCTGAGTCTCATGGATCTCTCATTTGCTAAGCGCTGTGGATTTACTCTTGAACCATTAGAAAATCCTATTCCTCTTAGGGGTATTGATGCTACACCATTGGCAGCAAATAAACCGCAGTATTGGACTCAGGTTACCATGTGCATGACTCCTGAACACCGCGAGGTGATACGTTTCCTGGTTTTACATAAAATGCATGATTTGGTCGTTTTAGGGCTGCCATGGTTACAGACCCATAATCCAGTCCTGGACTGGAAGGCTATGTCAGTCTCAAGTTGGGGCTGTCGTGGTATTCATGAGGATTCCCTGCCTGTGTCTATTGCTTCTTCTACGCCTTCGGAAGTTCCGGAGTATTTGTCTGATTATCAGGATGTCTTCAGTGAGTCTGAGTCCAGTGCACTGCCTCCTCATAGGGACTGTGACTGTGCTATAGATTTGATCCCAGGCAGTAAATTTCCTAAGGGAAGACTGTTTAATCTGTCGGTACCTGAACATACCGCTATGCGTTCATATATCAAGGAGTCTCTGGAAAAAGGACATATTCGTCCGTCTTCTTCCCCTCTTGGTGCGGGATTCTTTTTTGTGGCAAAAAAGGACGGATCTTTGAGACCTTGTATTGATTATCGGCTTTTAAATAAGATCACTGTCAAATTTCAGTATCCTTTACCGCTGTTGTCTGACTTGTTTGCCCGGATTAAGGGTGCCAAGTGGTTCACCAAGATAGACCTTCGTGGTGCGTACAACCTTGTGCGCATTAAGCAAGGTGATGAATGGAAAACCGCATTCAATACGCCCGAAGGTCATTTTGAGTACTTGGTGATGCCTTTTGGGCTCTCCAATGCGCCTTCAGTTTTTCAGTCCTTTATGCATGACATTTTCCGGAAGTATCTGGATAAATTTTTGATTGTTTATCTGGATGATATTTTGGTTTTTTCTGATAATTGGGATTCGCATGTGGAGCAGGTCAGGTTGGTCTTTAAAATTTTGCGTGAAAATTCTTTGTTTGTCAAGGGCTCAAAGTGTCTCTTTGGTGTACAGAAGGTTCCCTTTTTGGGGTTCATTTTTTCCCCTTCTGCTGTGGAGATGGACCCAGTCAAGGTCCGAGCTATTCTTGATTGGACTCAGCCCTCGTCAGTTAAGAGTCTTCAGAAGTTCTTGGGCTTCGCTAACTTCTACCGTCGTTTTATCGCTAATTTTTCTAGCATTGTGAAACCTTTGACGGATATGACCAAGAAGGGCTCCGATGTAGCTAACTGGGCTCCTGCTGCCGTGGAGGCTTTCCAGGAGTTGAAACGCCGGTTTACTTCGGCGCCTGTTTTGTGCCAGCCTGACGTCTCCCTTCCCTTTCAGGTTGAGGTGGATGCTTCGGAGATTGGGGCAGGGGCCGTTTTGTCGCAGAGAGGCCCTGGTTGCTCTGTTATGAAGCCTTGTGCCTTTTTCTCTAGGAAATTTTCGCCTGCCGAGCGAAATTATGATGTGGGCAATCGGGAGTTGTTGGCCATGAAATGGGCATTTGAGGAGTGGCGTCATTGGCTCGAGGGTGCTAAGCATCGTGTGGTGGTCTTGACTGATCACAAAAATCTGATGTATCTCGAGTCTGCTAAACGCCTTAATCCGAGACAGGCCCGCTGGTCATTGTTTTTCTCCCGCTTTGATTTTGTTGTCTCGTATTTACCAGGTTCAAAGAATGTGAAGGCCGATGCTCTTTCTAGGAGCTTTGTGCCTGATGCTCCTGGAGTCGCTGATCCTGTTGGTATTCTTAAAGATGGAGTTATCTTGTCAGCTATTTCTCCGGATCTGCGACGTGTGTTGCAGAGATTTCAGGCTGATAGGCCTGAGTCTTGTCCACCTGACAGACTGTTTGTCCCGGATAAGTGGACCAGCAGAGTCATTTCCGAGGTTCATTCCTCGGTGTTGGCAGGTCACCCGGGAATTTTTGGCACCAGAGATCTGGTGGCCAGGTCCTTTTGGTGGCCTTCCTTGTCAAGGGATGTGCGGTCATTTGTGCAGTCCTGTGGGACTTGTGCTCGAGCTAAGCCTTGCTGTTCTCGTGCCAGCGGTTTGCTCTTGCCCTTGCCTGTCCCGAAGAGACCTTGGACACATATCTCCATGGATTTCATTTCTGATCTTCCGCTATCTCAGGGCATGTCCGTTATCTGGGTGATATGTGATCGCTTCTCCAAGATGGTCCATTTGGTTCCTTTGCCTAAGCTGCCTTCCTCTTCCGATCTGGTTCCTGTGTTTTTCCAGAACGTGGTTCGTTTGCACGGCATCCCTGAGAATATTGTGTCAGACAGAGGATCCCAGTTCGTTTCCAGGTTCTGGCGATCCTTTTGTAGTAGGATGGGCATTGATTTGTCGTTTTCGTCTGCTTTCCATCCTCAGACTAATAGACAGACGGAGCGAACCAATCAGACTTTGGAGGCTTATTTGAGGTGTTTTGTCTCTGCTGATCAGGACGATTGGGTGACATTCTTGCCGTTGGCTGAGTTTGCCCTTAATAATCGGGCTAGTTCCGCCACCTTGGTTTCGCCTTTTTTCTGCAACTCTGGTTTCCATCCTCGCTTTTCTTCGGGTCATGTGGAGCCTTCTGACTGTCCTGGGGTGGATTCTGTGGTGGATAGGTTGCAGCAGATCTGGAATCATGTGGTGGACAACTTGAAGTTGTCACAGGAGAAGGCTCAGCGCTTTGCCAACCGCCGCCGCGGTGTGGGTCCCCGACTACGCGTTGGGGATTTGGTGTGGCTTTCTTCCCGCTTTGTTCCTATGAAGGTCTCCTCTCCCAAATTTAAACCTCGTTTTATTGGGCCTTACAAGATATTGGAAATCCTTAATCCTGTATCTTTTCGTCTGGATCTTCCTGTGTCGTTTGCTATTCACAATGTATTTCATAGGTCCTTGTTGCGGCGGTACATTGTGCCTGTAGTTCCTTCTGCTGAGCCTCCTGCTCCGGTGTTGGTTGAGGGCGAGTTGGAGTACGTGGTGGAGAAGATCTTGGATTCTCGCCTCTCCAGGCGGAGGCTTCAGTACCTGGTCAAGTGGAAGGGCTATGGTCAGGAGGATAATTCCTGGGTGGTCGCCTCTGATGTTCATGCGGCCGATTTAGTTCGTGCCTTTCATGCCGCTCATCCTGATCGCCCTGGTGGTCGTGGTGAGGGTTCGGTGACCCCTCACTAAGGGGGGGGTACTGTTGTGAATTTGCTTTTTGCTCCCTCTAGTGGTTACTAGTTTTTTGACTCTGGTTTTTCTGTCATTCCTTTTATCCGCACCTGGGTCGTTAGTTAGGGGTGTTGCTATATAAGCTCCCTGGACCTTCAGTTCAATGCCTGGCAACGTAGTTATTAGAGCTAGTCTGCTGTGCTCTTGTCTACTGATCCTGGTTCCAGTTATATCAGCTAAGTCTGCCTTTTGCTTTTTGCTATTTGTTTTGGTTTTGTATTTTTGTCCAGCTTGTTCCAAATCTATATCCTGACCTTTGCTGGAAGCTCTAGGGGGCTGGTGTTCTCCCCCCGGACCGTTAGACGGTTCGGGGGTTCTTGAATTTCCAGTGTGGATTTTGATAGGGTTTTTGTTGACCATATAAGTTACCTTTCTTTATTCTGCTATCAGTAAGCGGGCCTCTCTGTGCTAAACCTGGTTCATTTCTGTGTTTGTCATTTCCTCTTACCTCACCGTCATTATTTGTGGGGGGCTTCTATCCAGCTTTGGGGTCCCCTTCTCTGGAGGCAAGAAAGGTCTTTGTTTTCCTCTACTAGGGGTAGCTAGATTCTCCGGCTGGCGCGTGTCATCTAGAATCAACGTAGGAATGATCCCCGGCTACTTCTAGTGTTGGCGTTAGGAGTAGATATATGGTCAACCCAGTTACCACTGCCCTATGAGCTGGATTTTTGTATTCTGCAGACTTCCACGTTCCTCTGAGACCCTCGCCATTGGGGTCATAACAGGGCTCCCTGCGGGCTTCCCTGAGACCCCCGCAGCAACGCGATGTGATCGCGTTGCTCCGAGGGTCTCCTACCTCCTTCCTCGCTGCAGGTCCCGGATCCAAGATGGCCGCGGCATCCGGGTCCTGCAGGGAGGGAGGTGGCTTACCGAGTGCCTGCTCAGAGCAGGCGCTGGTAAGCCTGCAGTGCTCTAAGTCAGATCGGTGATCTGACAGAGTGCTGTGCAAACTGTCAGATCACCGATCTGTGATGTCCCCCCCTGGGACAAAGTAAAAAAGTTTAAAAAAAAATTTCCACATGTGTAAAAAAAAAAAAAAAAATCCTAAATAAAGAAAAAATATATATATATTATTCCCATAAATACATTTCTTTATCTAAATAAAAAAAACCAAACAATAAAAGTACACATATTTAGTATCGCCGCGTCCGTAATGACCCAACCTATAAAACTGTCCCACTAGTTAACCCCTTCAGTAAACACCGTAAGAAAAAAAAAAGAGGCAAAAAAACAACGCTTTATTATCATACCGTTGAATAAAAAGTGGAATAAAACGCGATCAAAAAGACAGATATAAATAACCATGGTACCGTCATTTTGTTCCGCAAAAAAAGAGCCGCCATACAGCATCATCAGGAAAAAAATAAAAAAGTTATAGTCCTCAGAATAAAGCGATGCCAAAATAATTATTTTTTCTATAAAATAGTTTTTATCGTATAAAAGCGCCAAAACATAAAAAAATGATATAAATGAGATATCGCTGTAATCGTACTGACCCGAAGAATAAAACTGCTTTATCAATTTTACCAAACGCGGAACGGTATAAACGCCTCCCCCAAAAGAAATTCATGAATAGCTGGTTTTTGGTCATTCTGCCTCACAAAAATCGGAATAAAAAGCGATCAAAAAATGTCACGTGCCCGAAAATGTTACCAATAAAAACGTCAACTCGTCCCGCAAAAAACAAGACCTCACATGACTCTGTGGTCTCAAATATGGAAAAATTATAGCTCTCAAAATGTGGTAACGCAAAAAATATTTTTTGCAATAAAAAGCGTCTTTCAGTGTGTGACGGCTGCCAATCATAAAACTCCGCTAAAAAACCCACTATAAAAGTAAATCAAACCCCTGTTCATCACCCCCTTAGTTAGGGAAAAATTAAAAAATTTAAAAAACGTATTTATTTCCATTTTCCCATTAGGGCTAGGGTTAGGGCTAGGGTTAGGGTTAGGGCTAGGGTTAGGGTTAGGGTTGGGGCTAGGGTTAGGGCTAGGGTTAGGGCTAGGGTTAGGGTTGGGGCTAGGGTTAAGGCTACATTTAGGTTTGGGGCTAAAGTTAGGGTTAGGGTTTGGATTACATTTACGGTTGGGAATAGGGTTGGGATTAGGGTTAGGGGTGTGTCTGGGTTAGAGGTGTGGTTAGGGTTACCATTGGGATTAGGGTTAGGGGTGTGTTTGCATTAGGGTTTCAGTTATAATTGGGGGGTTTCCACTGTTTAGGCACATCAGGGGCTTTCCAAACGCGACATGGCGTCCGATCTCAATTCCAGGCAATTCTGCGTTGAAAAAGTAAAACAGTGCTCCTTCCCTTCCGTGCCCACACAGGGGTTTACCCCAACATATGGGGTATCAGCGTACTCAGGACAAATTGGACAACAACTTTTGGGGTCCAAGTTCTCCTGTTACCCTTGGGAAAATACAAAACTGGGGGCTAAAATATAATTTTTGTGGGAAAAAAAATATTTTTTATTTTCACGGCTCTGCGTTATAAACTGTAGTGAAACACTTGGGGGCTCAAAGTTCTCACAACACATCTAGATAAGTTCCTTGGGGGGTCTAGTTTCCAATATGGGGTCACTTGTGGGGGTTTTCTACTGTTTCGGTACATTAGGGGCTCTGCAAACGCAATGTGACGCCTGCAGACCAATCCATCTAAGTCTGCATTCCAAATGATGCTCCTTCCCTTCCGAGCTCTGCCATGTGCTCAAACGGTGGTTCCCCCCCACATGTCAGGTATCAGCGTACTCAGGACAAATTGGACAACAATATTTAGGGTCCAATTTCTCCTGTTACCCTTGGAAAAATACAAAACTGGGGGCTAAAAAATAATTTTTGTGGAAAATTTTTTTTTTTTTATTTGCACGGCTCTGCGTTATAAACTGTAGTGAAACACGTGGGGGTTCAAAGCTCTCACAACACATCTAGATGAGTTCCTTAGGGGGTCTACTTTCCAAAATGGTGTCACTTGTGGGGGGTTTCAATGTTTAGGCACATCAGTGGCTCTCCAAACGCAACATGGCGTCCCATCTCAATTCCTGTCAATTTTGCATTGAAAAGTCAAACGGCGCTCCTTCCCTTCCGAGCTCTGCCATGCGCCCAAACAGTGGTTTACCCCCACATATGGGGTATCGGCGTACTCAGGACAAATTGAAGAACAATGTTTGGGGTCCATTTTCTCCTGTTACCCTTGGTAAAATAAAACAAATTGGAGCTGAAGTAAATTTTTTGTGAAAAAAAGTTAAATGTTAATTTTTATTTAAACATTCCAAAAATTCCTGTGAAACACCTGAAGGGTTAATAAACTTCTTTAATGTGGTTTTGAGCACCTTGAGGGGTGCAGTTTTTAGAATGGTGTCATACTTGGGTATTTTTTATCATATAGACCCCTCAAAATTACTTCAAATGAGATGTGGTCCCTAAAAAAAAATGGTGTTGTAAAAATGAGAAATTGCTGGTCAACTTTTAACCCTTATAACTCCCTAACATAAAAAAATTTTGGTTCCAAAATTGTGCTGATGTAAAGTAGACATGTGGCAAATGTTACTTATTAAGTATTTTGTGTGACATATCTCTGTGATTTAATTGCATAAAAATTCAAAGTTGGAAAATTGCAAAATTTTCAAAATTTTCACCAAATTTCCATTTTTTTCACAAATAAACGCAGGTAATATCAAAGAACTTTTACCACTATCATGAAGTACAATATGTCACCAGAAAACAATGTCAGAATCACTGGGATCCGTTGAAGCGTTCCAGAGTTATAACCTCATAAAAGGACAGTGGTCAGAATTGTAAAAATTGGCCCTGTCCATAACGTGCAAACCACCCTTGGGGGTAAAGGGGTTAAAGGATTCATTAGCTAGGTGTCTCTTACATCTCAGGTCTTGATTTGCATTTATTGTTGTATTTTAGAAATTTGTAATAAAAACAATAATTTTTATTCATTTTTGGAGAAATGTGCTTTTTCTGATCACTTTCCCTAGGTAGAGGGAATTTAGTGATATGGACTGATATCCCGCCTGCAGTGTGGACTATCAGCCCAGAGAGAGCCAGCAGTCATGTCCTGTGACCATAAACGGAGTGCTTGTGTCAGGACTGTAAAGGTACCGTCACATTAAGCGACGCTGCAGCGATATCGACAACGATGCCGATCGCTGCAGCGTCGCTGTGTGGTCACTGGAGAGCTGTCACACAGACAGCTCTCCAGCGACCAACGATGCCGAAGTCCCCGGGTAACCAGGGTAAACATCGGGTTACTAAGCGCAGGGCCGCGCTTAGTAACCCGATGTTTACCCTGGTTACCAGTGTAAATGTAAAAAAAAACAAACACTACATACTTACATTGCCGTGTCTGTCGCGTCCCTCGCCTTCAGCTTCCCTGCACTGTGTAAGCGCCGGCCCTAAAGCACAGCGGTGACGTCACCGCTGTGCTTTGCTTTACGGCCGGCACTGACACATTCAGTGCAGGAAACTCTGAGCAGCAGCGCGGATGCCGGGGGACGTGACAGACATCAGAGGGTGAGTATGTAGTGTTTTTTTTTTACTTTTACAATGGTAACCAGGGTAAATATCGGGTTACTAAGCGCGGCCTTGCACTTAGTAACCCGATATTTACCCTGGTTACTATTGTAAAACATTGCTGGCATCGTTGCTTTTGCTGTCAAACACGACGATACACGCCGATCTGACGACCAAATAAAGTTCTGGACTTTCAGCAACGACCAGCGATATCACAGCGGGATCCAGATCGCTGCTGCGTGTCAAACACAACGATATCGCTATCCAGGATCGTTCTCGTTCTCGTTGCAAAGTCGCTTAGTGTGAAGGTACCTTTAGACTCAAGGAGCTTGGTGACCCTGATAAGACCCACACTCCCCCACCAGTTGGTCCCCTGGAAAAATATGGGCATCTGCTGTATCTACAAGGATGCCAAGGACTATCCCGTGGCCAGAGTAACTATAAAAACTAACTATGGGGTTGACTCACATGAGGTCGGGATGGTTAAGAACTTGCTACACCCGGTGATAATAGGGCAGGACAGGGGTAATCGGGGATAGCAAGTGTCCCAGACAGAAGCCAGCTCAACCCTGAGGAAACCCCATCGCAGTTGGAGTTGCATTGGATGAGTTCCCCTTGTTTGTCCTGGCTGGTGACAAGGATGAGACGGTGACCAGTGAGGCTGAGATTCCTGAACTGGGGGTTTCTGGTGGAAATTTTGGGACTATGCAAATGTGGGATCTTATCCTAAAAGGGGAGTTGGAAAATGTGACCGTGATAAATGGGGTTGCCCTAGAGTCGGGGGCTGACACCAGGTTTCCACATTTTGCATTAAAGGGAGAGTTGGTGTATTGGGTCAATAAGCTAAGAGAAGTGGTAGAGCAGTTGTTAGTACCGGGTCCCTATAGGCGTAGGGTATTAGACCTGGCCTATTCTCATATCTTGGGTAGACATCTGGGAGTAGACAAAACACAAGATCGGGTCATTAGGAGGTTCTACTGGCCTGGGTGTCACAGGGAGATTGTTAACTGCTGCCGGTCCTGCCCTACTTGTCAGCTTACAGCTCCCGTGTCCCATTTCTGAAGCCCCCTAGTGCCATTGCCCATTATAGAGGTCCCATTTGACAGGATTTCCATGGATCTTGTGGGGCGCCTGGTTAAGTCCACCAGAGGGCACCAATACATTTTAATGGTGGTGGACTATGCAATACGGTACCCGGAGGATGTACCCCTTAGAAACTCCTCCACCAGGAGCATAGCCCAAAAGTTAGTCCATATTTTTTTCTCGGATGGGCCTGTCGAAAGAGATCCTGATAGACCAAGGCACCCTGTTTATGTCCAAAGTGATGAGGGAGTTGTGTAAGACTCTCCAGGTTACACAACTCTGCACATCGGTGTATCATCCGCAGACGGACGGTCTGGTTGAGAGATTCAACAAGACTTTGAAATCCATGCTTAGGAAGGTTGTGGAGAGAGATGGCAGAGACTGGGATTGCCTACTGCAGTACCTGTTGTTCTCTATCAGGGAAGTTCCTCAGTCCTCTACTGGATTCTCACTGTTCGAGCTGTTGTAAGGACGACACCCCCGTGGACTTCTAGATGTTGCAAAGGAGACCTGGGAGGCAGAAGTTACACCCCACTGGAGCATTATTGAGCATGTGGCCCAAATGCAGGTCCTTCAAGCACAAGAAGCCCAGGCGAGGGTCTACAACCGAGCCACAAGGCTGAGACAGTTTAGCCCTGGAGACCAGATGTTGGTGTTGATTCCCACTGTGGAAAGCAAATTCCTGTGGCAAGGGCCATACGAGGTAGTCGAGAAGTTGAGTGATGTCAACTACAAGGTTCACCAATCAGCAAGGTGCAGGGCCGGTTTTAGGCAAAGTGGGGCCCTAGGCAAAGTTTAAAATGGGGCCCCAAATGCTAACATATTGCACATCATACAGAAGCATTTCTGCTGTATTTACATGCGCTGATCTCAGGCCGCTAAACGAGTGTGATCGACAATACTGAAGTCGTTGGACGCTTGTTTCCCGACCGCTTTCCACCATCTGAGAAAGAATGAAGGGGACAGAACAATCACTAACAGATCACCATACAGTATCATGTTATCAGCAGCACATCTACAGTTTACACCGGCAATGTGCTGCTGAGAACAAGGATTTTTATTCCGGCATGAACAATCCAATCACCCAATGAATATGCAGCATTTTACTTGTTTAGTATAATACACCCCATAGTCCTCCATATAATATAATGTGCCCCATAGTCCTCCATATAGTATAATACACTCCTCATAGTCTTCCATATATTAAAATATACTCCTCAGTCCTCCATATAGCATAATACACTCCTCACAGTGCTCCATATAGTATAATGCACCGCCATAGTCATCCATGTAGTACAATTCACTTCCCATAGTATAATGCACCCCATAGTTCTTCATATAGTATAATGTATTCCCCATTGTCCATGATACAGTATAATTCAGCCCACATATAGTATAATGCAGCCACCACCCCACAGAGTATAATGCAGCCACCCCAGAGTATAATGTAACCCCCCCACAGAGTATAATGTAACCTCCCCATAGAATATAATGCAGCCCCCCATATAGTATAATGTAGCCCCCTCATAGAGTATGATGCAATCACCCCTCATAGAATATAAATATAATACAGCCCCCCCCATAGAATATAATGTAGCCCCGAACAGGATATAATACAGCCCACCTCCCCATAGAATATAATGTAGCCCCATCAAAGGGTATGATGCAATCATCCCTCATAAAATCTAATAAAGCCCCCCACAGAATGTAATGCAGCCCCCTCCATAGAATATAATGTATAATGTACCCCCCAAATATATAACACAGCCACATAGTATATAACACAGCCTCCCCCATAGAATATAATATACCCCCATAGTATATAGCACAGCCCACATAGTAGTATATAGCACAGCCGACACAGTAGTATACAGCACTGCCCACAGTAGTATACAGCAGTGCCCACAGTAGTATACAGCACAGCCCACAGTAGTATGCAGCACTGCCCACAGTAGTATATGGAGCGGCCCCCAGACGCAGGACGGCGGGGTACTCGGATCCGGGTCCCTCGGTTCTGAGGATGTCACGGTGGCCCGACCCGGTCCGTGGTCCTGCTAAGGGGCGCCCAATAAAAGGTGTAGGTGGTGGTGTAGGTCGTAGTAAATAACGAAGACACAGGGTTGCAGTCTCTTTACCTCTTTACTGAAGGCTTCGGCATCCGCAATCCAGAGCACTGTTAACAGGGCTGGCTGAGACCGGCTGGTCCGAAGGCACATCCAGAGTTCCCTTTGCAGGTGGAAATCAGTGCCTACCTACTAGCGCCTGGGTGTTGTAGTACTTCCCTGCTGAGCACCACGGGATAGTCCTCACAACTGTCGTGTATGTTTAAACCTCGCTTCTTATCCTTTCTTAAGATACCGCCTCAATGAAGTGCAGGCGCGGCTCCGTAACGATCTGTCCTTTTCGCTAGGCCTCTGTCAGGATCCCACACCTGACAGGGACCCCCCTGAATCTTCCCAAGCAACCTCTTCTCTCACTAGGTGTTACCTGGGCAAAACCCAGTCAGCTTCTCCCTAACTTCCTATCCAACCCCCAGTTTTACCAGAGTGTGAGGAGTGGCCTAATACATAGAACCCTTTGCTCCCCCTGGTGGCCGGAGTGTGAAGTGTAGTGTGTGACTGTGATACCTGGTCAGGTGAACTCCTTTAGTGCAATCAGACGTACCATCACTCCCCTTAGTGGCGGAGCAACAGTACTGCAATGAACAGGACTCTGGGGTGCTGCACTTGGAGCGCCCCCACTGCCGCAGGGCCGAGGGGTACCCGGTACCGGGCCTCTGAGTCTCTGCTCTGGGGTTGTCACGGTGGCTAGGCCCGGTCCGTGGCCCTGTCTGTCAGGGGGACGTCCGGTGAAAGAGTGGTGAATGATGGTGGTGGTGAGGCTGTAGTGGTGCGGTGCAGTAAATAACGAGGACACCAGGTTGCAGTCTCTTTACCTCTTTACTGAAGATCTCTGGGTCCTCAGTCCGGAATCCGGATAACCAGGCTGCGCAAGTCCGGCCGGCCCAATGGCACCTCCAGAGTTCTCTTAGCAGGTGGAAATCTGTGCCTTCCTTCTAGCGCTATGTGTTGCGGTCCTTCCCTGCTGTGCTTACAGAAAGTCCCCACAACTGTTGTGTCTGTTTCTTAAGTTCCCTCACAACTCGATTAGATGATGTTCTGCTAATCCTCCGTCCCTCCCTGGTGTTCTGGTTGGGACGGCACCCGTTTGACGGGTAGGCTCGGAGCTCTTCCGGGACCCTAGAGTCGCCCCTCTCCACAAGTTGCCCCCCAAGACTGCATAGGTGATTTAAGTTAGACAGCCCACCTTAGACTGACTGTCCTGCCGCTGTTTAGAGTATTGCTTGAAGCTGGATGTTGAAATACTCTCTCGGCGTTCCGGCCACCGGTAGTGCGCCTCAGTAGGGTGTTGCTTCGGTCTTACAGCACGACCCCTACTGGTATTCTCCTATTGCTTGATCTCGTTTCTCACTCAGCACAATCTATCTCGCTTCTCGTCCTTCCTTGGGCACCGCCGCTATCCTGAGCAGGCACGGTCCCGTTACGTTCGTTCAAGTTGCCAAGCCTCTGTCAGGATCCCACCCCTGACAGAGACCCTACTGTATCTTCCCCCACAACACCCTCTGCCACAAGGTGTTGCCTGGTTCCAACCCAGTCAGCTTTCTCATCTGACTTCCTGCCTGACCCCCAGTTTACCCACTATGGTGGGGAGTGGCCTAGTGAATAGAACCCTTAGCTCCCCCCGGAGGCCCGACTGTGAAATGTATTGGTGTCTGTGATACCTGATCAGATTAACTCCTTCGGTGCCATCAGACGCACCATAGCTCCCCATAGTGGCGGAGCCACAGTACTGCAACGACCGGGACTCTGGGGCGCTGCACACTTACAGCAGAGCCCACAGTAGTATACATCACAGCTCACAGTAGTATACAGCAGAGCCCACAGTAGTATACAGTACTGCCCACAGTAATATACAGAACTGCCTACAGTAGTATACAGCAGAGCCCACAGTAGTATACAGCACTGCCCACAGTAGTATACAGCAGAGCCCACAGTAGTATACAGCACAGCTCACAGTAGTATACAGCAGAGCCCACAGTAGTATACAGCACTGCCCACAGTAGTATACAGCAGAGCCCACAGTAGTATACAGCACAGCTCACAGTAGTATACAGCAGAGCCCACAGTAGTATACAGCACAGCTCACAGTAGTATACAGCAGAGCCCACAGTAGTATACAGCACAGCTCACAGTAGTATACAGCACAGCTCACAGTAGTATACAGCACAGCTCACAGTAGTATACAGCAGAGCCCACAGTAGTATACAGCACAGCTCACAGTAGTATACAGCAGAGCCAACAGTAGTATACAGCACAACTCACAGTAGTATAAAGCAGAGCCCACAGTAGTATACAGCAGAGCCCACAGTAGTATACAGCACTGCCCACATCCCCCCTTCCCTCCCCGCCTCTCTCCTCCCGAGAATGGCCGCACAGTCCAGTAAAAAAAAACAAAAAAAACACAAGCTCCTTACCTCTCCCCGAGCCTGCGCTGCTCCCTGCTCCTGTGTCGGCGGCTGCGGGGAATGATGGGAGAGGGAGAGTCAGGTGACGCTCTCTCCTCCATCATTGCTTTGAACTGTACCGGCAGACGCCGGTATAGTTCAATGGGGCTAGGGAGTCGGCGCTGGCGGCAGGCGGGCCCCACTGCCTCACAGGGGCCCCATAGCGGCTGCGTGACTTGCCGCTAGCTGGGGGCCCCTGGGGAAGCGGGGGCCCCAGGCAGCTGCCTGGTCTGCCTGCCCCTAACGCCGGCCCTGGCAAGGTGAAAGCATTACCAAGTGTACCATATCAACCTGCTCAAACCATGGTGAGACTGGGAACCGGGGGAGGCTCCGTGCCTAGGAGCCAGTCCTGAGCCAGGGTCGAGGATGTCACAGTGGCAGAGACACTGTCACCAGTCCAGAAACAGTGCCGCGATCTGCTCCAACAGAACCTGTTTACGGAACTACCAGGTTGTGCGTAGGTTGTGTAGCACAAGATCCTGACTGAACCACATGTGAGGGTGAATAAGAGGCCATATTGGATTTCCAAAGCCCGCCACGAGGTGATCTCCAAGGAGGTGAAGAGAATATTGAGCCTGGGTGTCATCGAGGAGTCAAAGAGTGGTTGGTCCAGCCCCATTGTCCTGGTGCCGAAGCCCGATGGAGAGTGGCACTTCTGTAACTACAACAGGAAACTAAATGAGGTGTCCAAGCTTGACGCATATCCAATGCCCCAGGTTGATGAGCTCATTGAGAGGTTAGGGTCAGTCAGATACGTCACCACCCTGGACCTAACGAAAGGGTACTGGCAGATTCTCCGGTCCCCAAGTGACAAGGAGAAAACGGCCTTCTCTACACTTGATGGATGCTTCCAGTACACCAGAATGCCGTTCGGTCTACAAGGAGCCCCCGCTACCTTCCAGAGGGCTATGGACCAGATCCTAGCCCCTCACAAGAAGTACGCCGCCCCTTATTTGGATGACATCATGATCTTCAGCCCAGAGTGAGGAAGTCACCTGCAGAAGGTCCAGGCGGTACTGGATGCACTGAGGAAGGCAGAGTTTATTATGAACCCAAAGAAGTGCGCTCTCAGAAAGAAGAGGCAAAATACTTGGGCTATATTGTCAGAAGGGGCGAGATAAAGCCTCAAGTAGACAAAGTGGAGGCAATCCAAATGTGGCTGCAGCCGTTCTCCAAGAAACAGGTTAGGCCATTTCTGGGAATTGTGGGATATTATCTGTGATTTATCCCGAATTTCGCCATGATAGCCGCCCCCCCTGACTGATCTTCTCAAGGGCACAAAGTCAACAATGGTCAAATGGTCCTCTGAAGCGGAGATGGCATTCCAAGAGCTGAAGCTCCTGTGTCTTTGTTGCACTAGGCTTCACAAAAAAGTTTATGCTGCAGACGGATGCCTCCGAAGTCAGTTTAGCAGCTGTGCTGTCCCAGGAAATAGATGGGGACGAACACCCAGTCCTGTACCTAAGCAGGAAATTCTCCTCCTCTGAGAAGAAATATGCCATCATGGAGAAAGAGTGCTTGGCCATCAATTGGGTGATTGACACCCTGAGGTACTACCTGCTAGGCCGTAAATTCAGGCTAGTATCAGATCATGTGTCCTTGAGATGGATGAGGGATAAGAAGGGGAAGGATACCAGGGTAGCTAGGTGGTTTCTGGCGCTCCAGGACTTCACTTTCCATGTGGAGCAGAAGCCAGTGAGGTTGCATGACAACGCAGATGCCCTGTCCAGAGTACCCTGCTTAGGCAGTGAAGGTGCCAAAATGCCCTTCTTTGGGCAGAGGGGGCGAATATGTGTCAGAGTCACTGGTAATGTAATAAAGGAGAGATATGTGTCATTACACCTAATGGCGTCAGTGATATAAAATCCAGTTTTATTTCTTCCAGCACAGTAAGTGTTACAAGGGTTAAGTTATCGTATGTTATGGGCTGGCTTTTAGTTGGACATCCATAGAGTGTGTGGGAGAGTGTCCCCCCATGTCGCCACCTACAGAGCTAGCACCACTGTGTGCTGACAGGACCTTGGTGATGTCACAGTCATATGATCAGTCACATGGTTGAGGAGTCACATGGTCTGGCCTTAAATCGCTAAAGGAAAGGACTTTCAGTGTTCAGTAGGTGCACCTGTAGAAGGAGCACTCCAGGGATGTGTTGCATGGTCTTGTGAAGCTCAACAGTGTGTGTTCTGCCAGCCATGAGCGGGAGGAACCCCGCTCACAGAAGGACTGTGTTAGTTCTGTTTTGGTTTCCTTTCTTGCCCAGAGGGCTGTATTTTCTTTACCACACCTTAATTTATGCTGCCTACAATAAACCCAAGGAAGCACTTAAAGAAGCAGAGTCACTCTACCACAATACATTCATATCTTACTATTGTTCCTACATTAATAATGGATTAGTTATAAAAATGAACTAAAATCCATTAAGAAACATATTTTAATGCTTACTGAATAAAGCATTATGAAAAGGAATATGGAAATATGTAATTTCCGTCTTTCCTGATGTGTAAGATTACATGCCATATTTTTCAGACTATAAGGCGCACCCCAAATTTTGGGATGAAAAACAGATTTTTTTTTTTATTGTTAACATGGGGGTCCATCTTATAGTTCAAATCAAATCTATCTTACCGGGGGGCCACCGGCTGTGGAGTGGGGTCACAGGGGGCAGGATCACTGCTGCAAGAACCCAGTGGTTGCAGGGCAATGCTGCCAGCTCTGGGCTTCAAGAAAATATTTGGCTTTGAGGCAGAAGCGTAGTTTCTGCTCCGTACATTGGTATCCCAGTGGTGAGCTTCAGGAAAATGGCCACCGGATGCGCAGATTTAGATCTTTGCTTGTCATCGCCATCTTATTGCAGCAGCAACCTTGCTTCCTGTGACCCCGCTCCACTGCTGCCACCCCCCCAGTAAGCTACATTCTGACAATAAGATGCACCCCCATTTTCCTGTCAAATGTTTTTGGGAAAAAGTGTGTTTTATAGTCTGAAAAATACACTAAATATAATACACCATCATGAGTGTTGAGCAATGTACAGTCATGGACGAAAGTGTTGACACCCTTGAAATTGTTCCAAGAAATGAATTATTTCTTCCAGAAAATTATTGCAATTACACATGTTTTGTTATACACATGCTTATTACCTTTGTGTGTATTCTAACAACTAAAAAAAACAGAGAAAAACAAGGCAAATTGGATATAATTATCACACAATACCCAAAAAATAGGTCTTACAAAATTGTTGGCACCTTTCCTCTCCAAAATTGTGGATGAACAACTTTGTGTCAAGCATTTGATGCTCGTTCAAACTCACCTGTGGAAAGAAACATGTGTGGGCAATATGAAAATCACACCTGAAAGCAAATAAAAAGGGAGAAGTTGATATTTGCATTGTGTGTCTGTGTTTGCCAACTAAGCACAGAGAACAGAAAGAGAAAGAGGATGAGACAACTGTCTGAGAACTTTAAGGCCCCGTCTCACATAGCGAGATCGCTAGCGAGATCGCTGCTGAGTCACAAGTTTTGTGACGCAACAGCGACCTCCATAGCGATCTCGCTATGTGTGACACGTACCAGCGATCAGGCCCCTGCTGCGAGATCGCTGGTCGTGTCGGAATGGCCTGGACCTTTTTTTGGTCGTTGAGGCCCCGCTGACATTGCTGAATCGGTGTGTGTGACACCGATCCAGCGATGTCTTCACTGGTAACCAGGGTAAACATCGGGTTACTAAGCGCAGGGCCGCGCTTAGTAACCCGATGTTTACCCTGGTTACCAGCGTAAATGTAAAAAAAAACAAACAGTACATACTCGCCTTCTGATGTCCGTCAGGTCCCTCGCCGTCTGCTTCCTGCTCTCACTGACTCCCGGCCGTACAGTGAGAAGTGAGAGCACAGCAGTGACGTCACCGCTGCGCTCTGCTCTCAGTGTACGGCGGCTCAGTCAGAGCAGGAAGCAGACGGCAAGGGACCTGGACACCGAAAGGCGAGTATGTACTGTTTGTTTTTTTTGGTAACCAGGGTAAACATCGGGTTACTAAGCGCGGCCCTGCGCTTAGTAACCCGATGTTTACCCTGGTTACCCGGGTGCTGCAGGGGGACTTCGGCATCGTTGAAGACAGTTTCAACGATGCCGAAGTCGTTCCCCTGATCGTTGGTCGCTGGGGAGAGCTGTCTGTGTGACAGCTCTCCAGCGACCACACAGCGACTTACCAACGATCACGGCCAGGTCATATCGCTGGTCGTGATCGTTGGTAAATCGCTTAGTGAGACGGGGCCTTTAGAACCAACAATTTCAACAATCTCAAGGTTACAAGTCCGTCTCCTGAGATCTTAATGTTCCTTTGTCCACGGTGCACAACATAATCAAGAAGTTTACAACCCATGGCATTGTAGCTAATTTCTCTGGAAGTGGATGGCAGAGAAAAAAAGAATGAAAGGTGGCAATGCAGGATAGTCTAGATGGTGGATAAGCAGCCCCAATTAAGTTTCAAATAAATTCAAGCTGTCCTGCAGGCTCAGAGTGCATCAGTGTCAGTGCGAACTATCCGTTGACATTTGAATTAAATGAAACGCTATGGAAGAAGACCCAGGAGGACCCCACTACTGACACAGAGACATAAAAAAACTAGACTTCAGTTTGCCAAAATGTATGCAAGCTAAAAAAACTAGACTTCAGTTTGCCAAAATGTATGCAAGCTAAAATCCTTCTGGGAAAGCGTCTTGTGGACAGACATTGTTTTTTGATAAAGCACATCATTCTATTGTTTACCAAAAATGGAATGAGGTCTACAAAGAAAAGAACACAGTACCTACGGTCAAATATGGTGAAGAATGAAAATTATTTTGGGCTTGTTTTGCTGCCTCTTGCACTGGGTGCTTGGATTGTGTGAAAGGCATCATTAAATCTGAAGATAACCAAAGGATTTTGACTCTTGAGTCGAAATGTAGTGCCCAGGGTCAGAAACCTGGGTTTGCGTCCTACGTCATGGGTCTTCCAGCAGGACATTGACGCCAAACATACTTCAAAAAGCACCCAGAAATGGATGGAAACAAAGCGATTGCAAGTTTTGTAAGGATAAACAATCCCTGTCACAGATTTTTTTTTAAATCTGCTGATAGGTGCAGGCTGCAGCTGGGTGACACCCACTGATCAACAAATTATCACCTATCTCATAGAGACCGCGTGTCTGTGTGTGCAGGCGGGGTCTGTGCGTGACCATCGGGGGTCTGTGAGGACCTGTAGGGGGTCTATACGAGCCTCTCGGAGGTCTGTGCGGGTGTGCTGGGGGCCTGTACGGGCCTCTCGGGGGTCTGTGCAGGCCTGCCGGGGGTCTGTACGGGCCTCTCGGGGGTCTGTGCAGGCCTCTCAGGGGTCTTTGTGTGTGTGTGCAGGCATCGTCCGATGGGACCACAAGTCCCATCGGGCTATGCCTGCTACAATGACAGTGATTGACACATTAGCCAATGATGGGACAGTAGTAGTCCCATCATCCGGCTAATGTGTTGAATGTAAAAAAAAAACAACACAAACATACATGCTACATACATACAACATGCATACTACATACATACAACATACTACATGCATACTACATACATACAACATACATACTACATACATACAACATACATACATACAACATACATACAACATACTACATACATACAACATACATACTACATACAGTACAGTCCAAAAGTTTGGACACACCTTCTCATTTAAAGATTTTTCTGTATTTTCATGACTATGAAAATTGTGCATTCACACTCAAGGCATCAAAACTATGAACTAACAAATGTGGAATTATATACTTTACAAAAAAGTGTGAAACAAATGAAATTATGTCTTATATTCTAGGTTCTTCAAAGTAGCCACCTTTTGCTTTGATTACTGCTTTACACACTCCTGGCATTCTCTTGATGAGCTTCAAGATGTAGACACCGGGAATGGTTTTTAATTCACAGGTGTGCCCTGTCAGGTTTAATAAGTGGATTTCTTGCCTTATAAATGGGGTTGGGACCATCAGTTGTGTTGTGCAGAAGTCTGGTGGATACACAGCTGATAGTCCTACTGAATAGACTGTTAGAATTTGTATTATGGCAAGAAAAAAGCAGCTACCGTATTTTTCAGACTATAAGACGCACTTTTCCCCAAAAAAAATTGTGAGGAAAATGGGGGGTGTCTTATAGTTGGAATGCAGGCTTACCGACAGTGTGGCAGCGGCAGAGGTGCAGGGGATGATGAGACGCGGTGAGCGGTATGGCGTGAGCAGGGTTTCCTTCCACAGGTGAGGTGACGCCGTGGCCCGGTATCGAAGGAGAGCAGGAGAGCTGGGTGAGTCACGGTTTTCCCGGTGGCGGCGGCCATCTTCCTGAGGCCGCGCGTGCGCAGATTGAGTTGTCTGCTTCCCGGGGCTTCAGGAAAATGTCTGCGGGAGGCCGCGCGTGTGCAGATTGAGATCGCGGTGGCCATTTTCCTGAAGCAGAGTTTGCAAATTGAGATCTCAGCTTCAGGAAAATGGCCGCCGCGATCTCCATCTGCGCATGCGTGGCCTCCCACGGCCATTTTCGTGAAGCCCTGGGAAACAGAGTACTCAATCTGCGCACACGCGGCCTCAGGAAGATGGTCGCCGCCACCGAGAAACTGATGATTAACACAGCTCTGCTGCTCTCCTTGGATACCGGGCCGCGGCGTCACCTCACCTGAGGAAGTGACAGCACATCTGCCGCTGCCATAGCACTGCCACAACCTCCCCATGGACACCAGGCCATGGTATCGCCCACCTAAGCAGGAAGGGACCCTGCTCAGGTGCACGCCATACCGCCCACCACGCCTCAGCATCACCGCACCTCTGCTGACACCATGCCTCCTGTGACCCTGCTCTGCCACTGCTTGCCCTCAGGTAAGAGATCTTAAATTTACACAATAAGACGGACCCCCATCTTATAAAAAATATTTTTTTCTGCAATTTTCACCCCAAATTTGGGGTGCATCTTATGGTACGGTGCGTCTTATAGTCTGAAAAATACGGTAATTAAAGAAAAACGAGTGGCCATCATTACTTTAAGAAATGTAGGTCAGTCAGTCCGAAAAATTGGGAAAACTTTGAAAGTGTCCCCAAGTGCAGTTGTAAAAACCATCAAGCGCTACAAAGAAACTGGCTAACATGAGGACCGCCCCAGGAAAGGAAGACCAAGAGTCACCTCTGCTTCTGAGGATAAGTTTATCCAAGTCACCAGCCTCAGAAAGCGCAGGTTAACAGCAGCTCAGATTAGAGACCAGGTCAATGTCACACAGAGTTCTAGCAGCAGACACATCTCTATAACAACTGTTAAGAGGAGACTGTGCAGCAGGCCTTCATGGTAAAATAGCTGCTAGGAAACCGCTGCTAAGGACAGGCAACAAGAAGAGACTTGTTTGGGATAAAGAACACAAGGAATGGACATGAGACCAGTGGAAATCTGTGCTTTGGTCTGAGGAGTCCAAATTTGAGATATTTGGTTCCAACCACCGTGTCTTTGTGCGACGCAGAAAAAGTGAACGGATAGACTCTACATGCCTGGTTCCCACTGTGAAGCATGGAGGAGGAGGTGTGATGGTGTGGGGGTGGTTTGCTGGTGACACTGTTGGGGATTTATTCAAAATTGAAGGCATACTGAACCAGCATGGCTACCACAGCATCTTGCAGCGGCATGCTATTCCATCCGGTTTGCGTTTAGTTGGACCATCATTTATTTTTCAACAAGACAATGACCCCAAACACACCTCTAGGCTTTGCAAGGGCTACTTGACCAAGAAGGAGAGTGATGCGGTGCTACGCCAGATGACCTGGCCTCCACAGTCACCAGACCTGAACCCAATCGAGATGGTTTGGGGTGAGCTGGACTGCAAAGTGAAGGCAGAAGGGCCAACAAGTGCTAAGCATCTCTGGGAACTCCTTCAAGATTGTTGGAAGACTATTTCCGGTGACTACCTCTTGAAGCTCATCAAGAGAATGCCAAGAGTGTGCAAAGCAGTCAACCTAGAATATAAGACATACTTTCAGTTGTTTCACACTTTTTTGTTAAGTATATAATTCCACATGTGTTAATTCATAGTTTTGATGCCTTCAGTGTGAATTTACAATTTTCAGTCATGAAAATACAGAAGAATCTTTAAATGAGAGGGTGTGTCCAAACTTTTGCTCTGTATTGTATATATTTACGCAAAATAGTACCAATGAAAATCATAGATTCTCATGTAAAACAAATCCTCACAGCTCCATTAGTGGAAAACTAAAAAAAGTACAGGTGCTTCTCATAAAATTAAAATATCATCAAAAAGTTTATTTATTTCAGTTCTTCAATAGAAAAAGTGAAACTCATATATTATAGAGTCATTACAAACAGAGTGATCTATTTCAATTGTTTATTTCTGTTAATGTTGATGATTATGGCTTACAGCCAATGAAAACCCAAAAGCCATTATCTCAGTAAATTAGAATACTTTATAACACCACCTTGAAAAATGATTTTGAAAGGATTGCTAAGAAAAGGCCATTCAAAAATTTAAGGGAGATTCATAAGGAGTGGACTGCTGCTGGAGTCATTGCTTCAAGGGCGACCACACACAGACATATCCAGGACATGGACTACGTGTGTCACATTCCTTATGTCAAGCCACTCATGACCAATAGACAACACCAGAAGCGTCTTAGTCTGGTTTCAGACTTGCATATGGGAGTGCTGCGGATGGCAGTGTACTTCCTCCCTGAAACCATGCCTACACTCCGCCTACTCCTCCTTGCATCCTGCAGTGCCCTGCGTACCTATCTTTAACATTGGGTATGCAGAGACGTACGCTGTATGCGGATGCATCCGCATGTGCCGTTTTGGCGCTGTGCTGAACGCAACATGTTGCATATGTCCCCGCATACTCAATGTTAAAGATAGGTACGCAGTGCACCGCAGGACACAAGGATGCGTAGGAGTAGCGCAGGCGTGGTTTCAGGGAGGAAGTACGCTGTCATCCGCAGCACTCCCGTACGCAAGTCTGAAACCAGACTAAGACGCTTCTGGTGTTGTCTGTTATGATCCTCAGTGGCTTAGGATCACAAATCTAACCAGCTAAGTAGAAGATAATAGGACGAGCTCTGGGGATGTGGTAACTGGACTGACCGCAAACCTGATCCTAACCGCAAACACTATAAGCAGCCGTGGAACGTTTCCTGAAATCCTAGACGTCTCTTCACGGCCTGAGAAACTGACTACCCCTAAAGAGAAAGTAAAGACCTCACTTGCCTCAGAGAAATAACCCCAGAGATATAGAAGCCCCCCACAAATAATAACGGTGAGTTAAGAGGAAAAGACGAACGCAGAGATGAAACAGGTTGAGCAAATGAGGCCCGCTAACGCTAGATAGCAGAAAATAGCAAGGGATCTGTGCGGTCAGTAAAAAACCCTATGCAAAAATATCCACGCAGAGAATGCGAGAACCCCCACACCAACTAACGATGTGGGGGGAGCAACTCAGCACCCCAGAGCACCAGCAAGCAAGGAAATCACATATTAGCAAGCTGGACAAAACTCATCATATACTAGGAAACATCTTGAACACAGATGAGCAAAAATAAGCCAACAAAACTTAGCTTCTCTTGAGAGACTGATAACGGATGTAGACAGGAGCAATCAGAATAGCACTGAATACAAGGACAACAGGCAAAGAATGAAGGACCAGGTGGATTAAATAGGAAACCTGACTAGCAGATGACGAGACAGCTGATCCCAGCCAGAAACCTGCAAAATAACAAAAAGAGCCACCAGGGGGAGCCCAAAGAGAGAACTCACACAGTACCACTCACGACCACAGGAGGGAGCCCGGAAACAGAGTTCACAACAGTACCCCCCCTTGAGGAGGGGTCACCGAACCCTCACCAGAACCCCCAGGGCGATCAGGGTGAGCCACATGGAAGGCACGAACCAAATCGGCCGCATGAACATCAGAGGCGACAACCCAGGAATTATCCTCCTGACCATAGCCCTTCCACTTAACCAAATACTGAAGCCTCCGTCTTGAAATACGAGAATCCAAGATCTTCTCCACCACGTATTCCAATTCTCCCTCAACCAGCACCGGAGCAGAAGGCTCAACAGAAGGAACCACAGGCACCACATACCTCCGCAACAAAGACTTATGGAATACATTATGGATGGTAAACTGTTGTGAACTCTGTTTTCAGACTCCCTCTTGTGGTCACAGGTGGTATTGTGTGACTTTTGTTTTGGGCTCCCCCTGGTGGCTTTGTTTGTTATCCTGCGGGTCTGTGGCTGATCAGCTGCCTCGTTATTCACTTGGGAGTTTCCTATTTAGCTCTGTTTTCACTTCCATTTCTTGCCGGCTGTCAATGTACTCAGTGCTATTCTGATTACTCCTGATTATCTTCGGTTTCAGTCTCTTCAGGAGAAGCTAAGTTCTGTTTAATTATTTTTTGCTCATCAGTCTGCAATATTATTTCTGTGTATGATGAGTTTAGTCCAGCTTGCTAATATGTGATTTCTTCTGCTGGTTTGCTCTGGGGTACAGAGTTGCTTCCCCCGCACCGTTAGTTGGTGCGGGGGCTCGAGCGATCTCTGCGTGGATATTTTGAATACGGTTTTTAATTGACCGCACAGTTCCCTTTCTATTTTCTGCTTTCTAGTGTTAGCGGGCCTCATTTGCTAAATCTAATTTCATCTCTGCGTTTGTGCTTTCCCCTTAACTCACCGTTAATATTTGTGGGGGGCTATTCTATATCTTTGGGGTCATTTCACTGAGGCAAGTGAGGACTTTCGTTCCCTCTAGGAATAGTCAGTTTCTCAGGCCGTGAAGAGACGTCTAGGATTTTCAGGTAACGTTCCACGGCTGCCTATAGTTGTTTGCGGATAGGACCAGGTTGCGGTCAATTCAGTTACCACTTCCCCAGAGTTTGTAGTCGGTTTAGTTACTTAGCTAGTCCTACTTGCGATCCTTGCCACTAGGATCATAACAGTACAGCCGGCCGGTAAAGTGTTAATTGCATGGCAGAAGCAGGAGAAAAGAAGCCTTGAGAATTTTTTTTTTTTTTTTGCCGTGTGTCTAGCTGCTTTGTGTCTAGCTTCTCTCCTCCTCTTAATCTTGGTGTGGCTCTGAACTCAGCTGCTGATATGGATATTCAGAGTTTGGCCTCCAGTGTAGATCATCTTGCTGCAAGGGTACAAAGTATTCAGGATTTTGTTGTTCACAGTCCTATGTCAGAGCCTAGAGTACCTATTCCGGAGTTGTTTTCTGGAGATAGATCTAGGTTCCTGAATTTTAAGAACAATTGTAAATGGTTTCTTTCTTTGAAACCTCGTTCCTCTGGTGATTCCGTTCAGCAAGTTAAAATTATAATTTCTTTCTTGTGTGGTGACCCTCAAGATTGGGCCTTCGCATTGGCGCCAGGGGATCCGGCATTGCTCAGTGTTGATGCGTTTTTTATGGCCCTTGGATTGCTCTATGAGGAACCTAATCTTGAGAACCAGGCTGAAAAAGCGTTGTTGGCCCTCTCTCAGGGGCAAGATGAAGCAGAGGTGTACTGCCAGAAATTTCGGAAATGGTCGGTGCTTACTCAGTGGAATGAGTGTGCCCTGGCTGCAAATTTCAGAAAAGGTCTTTCTGAGGCCATTAAGAATGTCATGGTGGGGTTCCCTACGCCTGCAGGTCTGAATGAGTCAATGACTCTGGCCATTCAGATTGATCGGCGTTTGCGGGAGCGCAAACCTGCGCACTATTTGGCGGTGTCTTCTGAACAGACACCTGAGTCTATGCAATGTGATAGAATTCTGACCAGAAGTGAACGGCAAAATTATAGACGGCAAAATGGGTTGTGCTTTTACTGTGGTGACTCAGCTCATGTTATCTCAGCATGCTCTAAGCGCAAAAAAAAAGGTTGATAAATCTGTCACCATTGGTACTTTACAGCCTAAGTTCATTTTGTCTGTTACTCTGATTTGTTCCTTGTCATCTTACCCGGTTATGGCTTTTGTAGATTCAGGTGCTGCCCTGAGTCTGATGGACTTGTCATTTGCCAGGCGCTGTGGTTTTGTTTTGGAGCATTTAAAATTCCCTATTCCACTAAGGGGAATTGATGCTACGCCACTGGCTACGAATAAACCTCAGTACTGGACACAAGTGACCATGTGCATGACTCCTGTTCATCAGGAGGTGATTCGCTTTCTTGTGCTGCATAATTTGCATGATGTTGTCGTGTTGGGTCTGCCATGGTTGCAGACTCATAATCCAGTCCTGGATTGGAAAGCAATGTCTGTGTCAAGTTGGGGTTGTCAGGGAATTCATGGCGACGCTCCTGTGGTGTCAATTGCTTCATCCACTCCTTCTGAAGTCCCTGCGTTTTTGTCAGACTACCAGGATGTATTTGATGAGCCCAAACTCAGTTCTCTACCTCCTCATAGGGATTGTGATTGTGCTATAAATTTGATTCCTGGTAGTAAGTTTCCTAAGGGACGACTTTTCAATTTGTCAGTGCTGGAGCATGCTGCCATGCGGAGTTATATAAAGGAGTCTTTGGAGAAAGGACTTATTCGCCCCTCCTCCTCCCCTCTTGGTGCGGGGTTCTTTTTTGTGGCTAAGAAGGATGGTTCTCTGAGACCTTGTATTGATTATCGCCTTCTAAATAAAATCACGGTCAAATTTCAGTATCCTTTGCCATTGTTATCTGATCTGTTTGCTCACATTAAGGGGTCTAGTTGGTTCACCAAGATAGATCTTCGTGGTGCGTATAACCTTGTGCGTATTAAGCAGGGTGATGAATGGAAAACTGCATTTAATACGCCCGAAGGCCATTTTGAGTACTTGGTGATGCCTTTTGGACTTTCTAACGCTCCTTCTGTCTTTCAGTCTTTTATGCACGACATCTTCCGCGAATATCTGGATAAATTTATGATTGTGTATCTGCGTGCCAATGCTTTATTTGTGAAGGGCTCAAAATGTCTTTTTGGAGTCCAGAAGGTTTCTTTTTTGGGTTTCATTTTTTCTCCTTCTACTATTGAGATGGACCCAGTCAAGGTTCAGGCTATTCATGACTGGACACAGCCTACATCTGTTAAGAGTCTTCAGAAGTTCTTGGGTTTTGCTAATTTTTACCGTCGCTTCATCGCTAATTTTTCTGGTGTTGTTAAGCCTTTGACGGATTTGACCAAGAAAGGTTCTGATGTTACTAACTGGTCTCCTGCGGCTGTGGAGGCCTTTCGGGAGCTGAAGCGCCGGTTTTCCTCGGCTCCAGTCTTATGTCAGCCGGATGTCTCTCTTCCTTTCCAGGTCGAGGTTGATGCTTCCGAGATTGGAGCGGGGGCTGTTTTGTCGCAGAGAAGCGCCGATGGCTCTGTGATGAAGCCATGTGCTTTCTTTTCAAGAAAGTTTTCGCCTGCCGAGCGGAATTATGATGTCGGTAATCGGGAGTTGTTGGCTATGAAGTGGGCATTTGAGGAGTGGCGACATTGGCTCGAGGGAGCTAAGCATCGTGTGGTGGTCTTGACTGATCACAAGAATCTGATTTATCTCGAGTCGGCCAAGCGGCTGAATCCTAGACAGGCTCGTTGGTCGTTGTTTTTCTCTCGTTTTGATTTCGTGGTCTCGTACCTGCCTGGTTTGAAGAATGTAAAGGCTGATGCTCTTTCTAGGAGTTTTGTGCCTGACTCTCCTGGAGATTCAGAGCCGGCTGGTATTCTCAGAGAAGGGGTGATTTTGTCTGCCATCTCCCCAGATTTGCGACAAGTGCTGCAGGAGTTTCAGGCGGATAGACCTGACCGTTGTCCACCGGAGAGACTGTTTGTCCCGGATAGATGGACCAGCAGAGTTATTTCCGAGGTTCATTCTTCGGTGTTGGCGGGCCATCCTGGAATATTTGGTACCAGAGATTTGGTGGCCAGGTCCTTTTGGTGGCCTTCCTTGTCGCGGGATGTGCGTGCAGTCTTGTGGAATTTGTGCTCGGGCTAAGCCTTGCTGTTCTCGTGCCAGTGGTTTGCTGTTACCTTTGCCTGTCCCGAAGAGGCCTTGGACGCACATTTCCATGGATTTTATTTCGGATCTCTCTGTCTCTCAGAGAATGTCTGTCATCTGGGTGGTGTGTGATCGTTTTTCTAAGATGGTCCATTTGGTGCCCTTGCCTAAGTTGCCTTCCTCCTCCGAGTTGGTTCCGCTGTTTTTTCAAAATGTGGTTCGTTTGCATGGGATCCCTGAAAATATTGTTTCCGACAGAGGATCCCAGTTTGTGTCTAGATTTTGGCGGACCTTTTGCGCTAAGATGGGCATTGATTTGTCTTTTTCGTCGGCCTTCCATCCTCAGACTAATGGCCAAACCGAACGAACTAATCAGACCTTGGAAACCTATTTGAGATGTTTTGTTTCTGCTGATCAGGACGACTGGGTGACTTTTTTGCCATTGGCCGAGTTTGCCCTTAATAATCGGGCTAGTTCTGCTACTTTGGTTTCTCCTTTTTTTTGTAATTCGGGGTTTCATCCTCGTTTTTCCTCGGGTCAGGTGGAGCCTTCTGACTGTCCTGGAGTGGATGTTGTGGTGGATAGGTTGCATCAGATTTGGAATCATGTTGTGGACAATTTGAAGCTGTCTGTTGTAGATTCTGTTTGTGGGCTCCCTCTGGTGGTTACTGCTGGTACTGGGTGACTTTGGTGGGTTGCGGCCTTTGGTTTCCACCTGTCCATCAGAGGCTGGGTGTTTCCTATTTTACCTGGCCTTTCTGTCATTCCCTTGCCGGCTATCAATGTATTCAGATGTGCTCTGTTTGGTTCCTGCCTACCTGCTCCCAGATCTTTCAGGATAAGCTAAGTGCTGATTTTCAGTTGTTGGTTTTTTTTGTCCAGCTTGCTTATGATGTCTCTATGCTAGCTGGTAGCTCTAGTGGACTGAGGTTCTCCCCATGTGCCATGAGTTGGCACATGGGTTCTTGTAATAGGATGGTTTTTTGATTAGGGTTTTTTGCTGACCGCTCAGACCCCTTTTGTATCGTTCTGCTTTCTAGTTTACAGCGGGCCTCAATTTGCTGAACCTATATATATCATCTCTATGTGTGTGCCTTCCTCTCATTTCACCGTCAATACATGTGGGGGGCAACTATACCTTTTGGGGTTCATTCCTCTGGAGGCAAGTGAGGTCTTTATTTTCTCTGCAGTACTAGTTAGCTCTTAGGCTGGTGCGTGGCGTCTAGAACCAACGTAGGCACGCTCCCTGGCTATCTCTAGTTGCGTTTGTCAGGCGTAGGGCAGCGGTCAGCCCAGGTTCCATCACCCTAGAGCTCGTCCGATATTTTGTATTACTTTGCTTGTCCCTTGCTATCCCTAGCCATTGGGATTCATGACAGCTGTCACAAGAGAAGGCTCAGCGCTTTGCCAACCGCCGTCGCTGTGTGGGTCCCCGACTTCGCGTTGGGGACTTGGTGTGGTTGTCTTCTCGCTTTGTTCCTATGAAGGTCTCCTCTCCTAAGTTCAATACTCGGTTTATCGGTCCTTATAAGATTTTGGAAGTCCTTAACCCTGTGTCATTTCGTTTGGACCTCCCAGCATCGTTTGCTATTCATAATGTGTTTCATCGGTCGTTGTTGCGGAGGTATGTGGTGCCTGTGGGTCCTCCGGTTGAGCCTCCTGCCCCTGTGCTGGTTGAGGGAGAATTGGAATACGTGGTGGAGAAGATCTTGGATTCTCGTATTTCTAGACGGAGGCTTCAGTATTTGGTTAAATGGAAGGGCTATGGTCAGGAGGATAATTCCTGGGTTGTCGCCTCTGATGTTCATGCGGCCGATTTGGTTCGTGCCTTCCATGTGTCTCACCCTGATCGCCCTGGGGGTTTAGATGAGGGTTCGGTGACCCCTCCTCAAGGGGGGGGTACTGTTGTGAACTCTGTTTTCAGGCTCCCTCTTGTGGTCACAGGCGGTATTGTGTGACTTTTGTTTTGGGCTCCCCCTGGTGGCTTTTTTTGTTATCCTGCGGGTCTGTGGCTGATCAGCTGCCTCGTTATTCACTTGGGAGTTTCCTATTTAGCTCTGTTTCACTTCCACTTGTTGCCAGCTGTCAATGTACTCAGTCCTATTCTGATTACTCCTGATTATCTTCGGTTTCAGTCTCTTCAGGAGAAGCTAAGTTCTGTTTAATTATTTTTTGCTCATCAGTCTGCAATATTATTTCTGTGTATGATGAGTTTAGTCCAGCTTGCTAATATGTGATTTCTTCTGCTGGTTTGCTCTGGGGTACAGAGTTGCTTCCCCCGCACCGTTAGTTGGTGCGGGGGCTCGAGCGATATCTGCGTGGATATTTTGAATAGGGTTTTTAATTGACCGCACAGTTCCCTTTCTATTTTCTGCTTTCTAGTGTTAGCGGGCCTCATTTGCTAAATCTAATTTCATCTCTGCGTTTGTGCTTTCCCCTTAACTCACCGTTAATATTTGTGGGGGGCTACTCTATATCTTTGGGGTCATTTCACTGAGGCAAGTGAGGACTTTCGTTCCCTCTAGGAATAGTCAGTTTCTCAGGCCGTGAAGAGACGTCTAGGATTTTCAGGTAACGTTCCACGGCTGCCTATAGTTGTTTGCGGATAGGATCAGGTTGCGGTCAATTCAGTTACCACTTCCCCAGAGTTTGTAGTCGGTTTAGTTACTTAGCTAGTCCTACTTGCGATCCTTGCCACTAGGATCATAACAGTAAACGATGCCGGGAGGTCCAAACGAAATGACACAGGGTTGAGGATTTCCAAAATTTTATAAGGACCGATAAAACGAGGTTTAAACTTAGGAGAAGAAACCTTCATAGGAACATAACGAGAAGACAACCACACCAAATCCCTAACACGAAGTCGGGGACCCACACAGCGACGACGGTTAGCAAAGCGCTGAGCCTTCTCTTGTGACAACGTCAAATTGTCCACCACATGGTTCCAAATCTGCTGCAACCTATCCACCACAGAATCCACCCCAGGACAGTCAGAAGACTCAACCTGACCCGAGGAAAAACGAGGATGAAAACCAGAATTACAAAAAAAAGGCGAAACCAAAGTAGCCGAACTAGCCCGATTATTAAGGGCAAACTCGGCCAATGGCAAAAAAGTCACCCAATCATCCTGGTCAGCAGAAACAAAACATCTCAAATAAGTTTCCAAGGTCTGGTTAGTTCGCTCGGTTTGGCCATTCGTCTGAGGATGGAAGGCCGACAAAAAAGACAAATCAATGCCCATCTTAGCACAAAAGGACCGCCAAAATCTGGACACAAACTGGGATCCTCTGTCAGACACAATGTTTTCAGGGATGCCGTGCAGACGAACCACATTCTGAAAAAATAACGGAACCAAATCGGAGGAAGAAGGAAACTTAGGCAAGGGCACCAAATGGACCATTTTAGAAAAACGATCACAAACCACCCAGATGACATTCTCTGAGAGACCGGAAGGTCCGAAATAAAATCCATGGAAAAATGCGTCCAAGGCCTCTTAGGAAACGGAAAAGGCAAAAGCAAACCACTGGCACGAGAACAGCAAGGCTTAGCCCGAGCACAAATCCCACAGGACTGCACAAAGGAACGCACATCCCGTGACAAGGAAGGCCACCAGAAGGATCTAGCCACCAAATCTCTGGTACCAAAAATCCCAGGATGACCCGCCAACATTGAAGAATTGACCTCGGAAATAACTCTGCTGGTCCATCTATCTGGGACAAACAGTCTCGCTGATGGACAACGGTCAGGTCTATCCGCCTGAAATTCCTGTAACACCCGTCGCAAATCTGGGGAAATGGCAGACAAAATTACCCCCTCTTTGAGGATACCAGCCGGCTCAGAAACTCCAGGGGAGTCAGGCACAAAACTCCTAGAAAGAGCATCAGCCTTCACGTTCTTCGAACCAGGAAGGTACGAGACCACGAAATCGAAACGTGAGAAAAACAACGACCAACGATCCTGTCTAGGATTCAACCGCTTGGCCGACTCAAGATAAATCAAATTTTTATGATCAGTCAAGACCACCACACGATGCTTAGCTCCCTCTAGCCAGTGTCGCCATTCCTCAAATGCCCACTTCATTACCAACAACTCCCGATTACCAACATCATAATTTCGGTCAGCCGGCGAAAATTTTCTTGAAAAGAAGGCACATGGCTTCATCACAGAGCAATCAGAGCTTCTCTGTGACAAAACAGCCCCTGCTCCAATTTCAGAAGCATCAACCTCGACCTGGAAGGGAAGAGAGACATCTGGCTGACATAAAACTGGAGCCGAAGAAAACCGGCGCTTCAGCTCCTGAAAGGCCTCAACGGCCGCAGGAGACCAGTTAGTCACATCAGAACCCTTCTTGGTCAAATCCGTCAAAGGTTTAACCACACCAGAAAAATTAGCAATGAAGCGACGGTAAGAATTAGCAAAACCCAAGAACTTCTGAAGACTCTTAACCGATGTAGGTTGAGTCCAATCATGAATAGCCTGGACCTTGACTGGGTCCATCTCAATAGAAGAAGGAGAAAAAATAAAGCCCAAAAAGGAAACTTTCTGGACTCCGAAGAGACATTTGGAACCCTTCACAAATAAGGCATTGGCACGCAGGACCTGAAATACCATCCTGACCTGCTTCACATGGGATTCCCAATCATCTGAAAAGACCAAAATATCATCCAGATACACAATCATAAATTTATCCAGATATTCTTGGAAGATATCGTGCATGAAGGACTGAAACACAGAAGGGGCATTAGAAAGTCCAAAAGACATCACCAAGTACTCAAAATGGCCTTCGGGCGTATTAAATGCTGTTTTCCATTCATCGCCCTGTTTTATACGCACAAGATTATACGCACCGCGAAGATCTATCTTGGTGAACCAACTAGACCCCCTATTCCGAGCAAACAGATCAGACAACAATGGTAAGGGATACTGGAATTTGACTGTGATTTTATTTAGAAGGCGATAATCTATACAGGGTCTCAACGAACCATCCTTCTTGGCCAGAAAAAAGAATCCCGCACCAAGAGGGGACGAGGAGGGGCGAATATGTCCCTTCTCCAAAGACTCTTTTACATAGCTCCGCATAGCGGCATGCTCTGGCACAGACAAATTAAACAGTCGTCCCTTAGGGAACTTACTACCAGGAATCAAATTTATAGCACAATCACAATCCCTATGAGGAGGTAGGGCACTGGATTTGGGCTCATCAAATACATCCTGGTAGTCCAACAAAAACTCAGGGACTTCAGAAGGAGTAGAGGAAGCAATTGATACCAATGGAGCATCGCCATGAATTCCCTGGCAACCCCAACTCAACACAGACATTGCTTTCCAATCCAGGACTGGATTATGAGCCTGCAACCATGGCAGACCCAACACGACAACGTCATGCAAATTATATAACACAAGAAAGCGAATCACCTCCTGATGTGCAGGAGTCATACACATGGTCACCTGAGTCCAGTATTGAGGTTTATTCTTGGCCAATGGTGTAGCATCAATTCCCTTCAATGGAATAGGGAACTGTAATGGCTCAAGAATAAAACCACAGCGCTTGGCAAATGACAAATCCATCAGATTCAGCGCGGCACCTGAATCTACAAAAGCCATAACTGAGTAGGATGACAGAGAGCAAATCGAAGTAACAGACAAAATGAATTTAGGCTGTACAGTACCAATGGTGACAGATTTAGCGAAGTTTTTTGTACGCTTAGAGCATGCTGAGATAACATGAGCTGAATCACCACAGTAAAAGCACAACCCATTCTGACGTCTATGATTTTGCCGTTCAATTCTGGTCATAGTCCTATCACATTGCATAGACTCAGGTTTCTGTTCAGAAAACACCGCCAGATGGTGCGCAGGTTTGCGCTCCCGCAAACGCCGATCAATCTGAATGGCCAAAGCCATTGACTCATTCAGACTCGCAGGCGTGGGGAACCCCACCATAACATTCTTAATGGCTTCAGAAAGTAAGCACCGACCATTTCCGAAATTTTTGACAATACACCTCAGCTTCCTCCTGACCCTGAGAGAGAGCCAGCAAGGCCTTTTCTGCCTGGTTCTCAAGATTAGGTTCCTCATAAAGCAATCCAAGCGCCAGAAAAAACGCATCCACATTCAGCAATGCAGGATCTCCTGGCGCTAGGGAGAAAGCCCAATCTTGAGGGTCGCCACATAACAGGGAGATAACAATTCTAACTTGCTGAGCGGAATCACCAGAGGAACGAGGTCTCAAAGAAATAAATAATTTACAATTATTCTTAAAATTCAGAAACCTAGATCTATCTCCAGAAAACAACTCAGGAATAGGTACATTTGGCTCAGACATAGGACTGTGAACAATAAAATCCTGAATGCTTTGCACCCTTTCAGCAAGATGATCCACACTAGAAGTCAGACTCTGAATATCCATGTCTGCAGCTGAACTCAAAGCCACCCAGAGATTAAGGGGATGAGAGAAGCTGGACAGACTGCAGCAAAGGGAGAGGAAAAAAAAAAAATTGTACTCAGGACTTCTCTTATCCCACTTCTGCGATGCATTAAACACTTTTTGGCCTGTTGTACTGTTATGATCCTCAGTGGCTTAGGATCACAAATCTAACCAGCTAAGTAGAAGATAATAGGACGAGCTCTGGGGATGTGGTAACTGAACTGACCGCAAACCTGATCCTGACCGCAAACCTGATCCTAACCGCAAACACTATAGGCAGCCGTGGAACGTTTCCTGAAATCCTAGACGTCTCTTCACGGCCTGAGAAACTGACTACCCCTAAAGAGAAAGTAAAGACCTCACTTGCCTCAGAGAAATAACCCCAGAGATATAGAAGCCCCCACAAATAATAACGGTGAGTTAAGAGGAAAAGACGAACGCAGAGATGAAACAGGTTGAGCAAATGAGGCCCGCTAACGCTAGATAGCAGAAAATAGCAAGGGATCTGTGCGGTCAGTAAAAAACCCTATGCAAAAATATCCACGCAGAGAATGCGAGAACCCCCACACCAACTAACGATGTGGGGGGAGCAACTCAGCACCCCAGAGCACCAGCAAGCAAGGAAATCACATATTAGCAAGCTGGACAAAACTCATCATATACTAGGAAACATCTTGAACACAGATGAGCAAAAATAAGCCAACAAAACTTAGCTTCTCTTGAGAGACTGATAACGGATGTAGACGGGAGCAATCAGAATAGCACTGAATACAACGACAACAGGCAAGGAATGAAGGACCAGGTGGATTAAATAGGAAACCTGACTAGCAGATGACGAGACAGCTGATCCCAGCCAGAAACCTGCAAAATAACAAAAAGAGCCACCAGGGGGAGCCCAAAGAGAGAACTCACACAGTACCACTCACGACCACAGGAGGGAGCCCGGAAACAGAGTTCACAACAGTTGTCTATTGGTCATGAGTGGCTTGACTGTTGTGAATTCTGCTTTTGGGTTCCCTTCGGTGGTAGTAGGTGGTAATGCAGTTGTCCCTGGGTTGCAGTCCTGGTCAGGTGTGTCTGCTGATTGCACTTCTGACTGGGGTATTTAGGTGTGCAGGATTCATTAGTCCTTGCCAGTTGTCAATTGTTGTTGGGAGGTGTTGGACCTCTGCCTGGTTCCTCCTGTCTTTCTGCCAAATCAGCAAAGATAAGTGTCTGTTTTTTTTTTTCCTGTGGCACACATGCTGTGTGCTTCACAATTCAGTGCTATTCTTTGTGTTTTCTTGTCCAACTTAGATTGTGTCAGTATTTTCTCAGTCTTGCTGGATTCTCTGGAGTGGCAGATATACATTCCATGTCTTTAGTTAGATTGTGGAACTTTTTGTATTATCTGTTGTGGATATTTTTGGAAGGGTTTTAATACTGACCGCCTAGTAATCTGTCCTATCCTTTCCTATTTAGCTAGAGTGGCCTCTTTTGCTAAATCCTGTTTTCTACCTGCGTGTGCCTATTCTTCTCCTACTCACAGTCATTATTCGTGGGGGGCTGCCTATCCTTTGGGGGTCTGCTCTGAGGCAAGATAGCATTCCTATTTCCATCTATAGGGGTATTTAGTCCTCCGGCTGTGTCGAGGTGTCTAGGGTTTGTTAGGCACACCCCACGGCTACTTCTAGTTGCGGTGTTAGTTCAGGATTTGCGGTCAGTACAGGTTCCACCGACTCCAGAGAAAGTTTTCATGCGGCTCCAAGGTCACCGGATCATAACAGTACAATTGGCCAATAATTAGTTAAATGCATCTCAGAAGAAGGGAAGAAAGGTGTTGAGCCATTTTTTTTCTGCAGTCTGTTTTGTCTTCTCTTCCCTCTTTATTTATGGGTGGCTGAGGAGTCTTGTGCCAGCATGGATGTTCAGGAATTAGCTTCTCGTGTAGACCAGCTTGCTGCTAGGGTACAGGATATTTCTGATTATATTGTTCAGACTCCTGCTTTAGAGCCGAAGATTCCTACTCCTGATTTGTTTTTTGGTGATAGGTCCAAATTTTTGGGTTTTAAAAACAATTGTAAACTGTTTTTTGCTCTGAGACCGCGATCCTCCGGTGATTCCATTCAGCAGGTTAAAACTGTCATCTCCCTGCTGCGTGGCGATCCACAGGATTGGGCATTTTCCCTGGAAACTGGGAATCCGGCCTTGCTTAATGTAGATTCCTTTTTTCAGGCTTTAGGATTATTATATGATGAACCTAATTCTGTGGATCAAGCGAAGAAAACCTTGTTGGCCCTGTCTCAGGGTCAAGAGGTGGTAGAATTGTATTGTCAGAAATTTAGAAAATGGTCTGTGTTGACTAAATGGAATGATGATGCTTTGGCGACAATTTTCAGAAAGGGTCTTTCTGAATCCGTTAAAGATGTTATGGTGGGGTTTCCCATGCCTTCCGGTCTGAGTGATTCTATGTCTCTGGCCATTCAGATTGATCGGCGTTTGCGGGAGTGTCAAACTGTGCGCGCTGTGGTGTCGTCCTTAGAGCAAAGTCCTGAGCCAATGCAGTGTGATAGGATTTTGTCTAGAACGGAACGACAAGGATTCAGACGTCAGAATAGGTTGTGTTATTATTGTGGCGATGCTTCTCATGTCATTTCAGTCTGCCCTAAGCGGACAAAAAGGATCGCTAGTTCATTTACTATCAGTACTGTACAACCTAAATTTCTGTTATCGGTGTCCTTGATCTGCTCATTGTCATCATTTTCTGTCATGGCGTTTGTGGATTCAGGCGCCGCCTTGAACTTAATGGATTTTGAGTTTGCCAGGCGTTGTGGTTTTCCCTTGCAGCCTTTGCAGAACCCTATTCCTTTAAGGGGCATTGATGCTACACCTTTGGCTAAAAATAAGCCCCAGTTTTGGACACAGGTGACCATGCACATGGCGCCAGCCCATCAGGAAGATTGTCGATTTCTGGTGTTGCATAATTTGCATGATGTTATCGTGCTGGGTTTCCCGTGGTTGCAGGTACATAATCCTGTGTTGGATTGGAAATCTATGTCTGTGACTAGTTGGGGTTGTCAGGGGGTTCATAATGATGTTCCTTTGATGTCAATCTCCTCTTCTTCCTCTTCTGAAATTCCAGAGTTTTTGTCTGATTTTCAGGATGTATTCGATGAGCCCAAGTCCAGTTCCCTTCCACCGCACAGGGACTGTGATTGTGCGATTGACTTGATTCCAGGCAGTAAGTTTCCTAAGGGCCGACTTTTCAACCTGTCTGTGCCTGAACATACCGCCCTGCGGAGTTATGTTAAGGAGTCTTTGGAGAAGGGGCATATTCGGCCATCTTCTTCACCGTTGGGAGCAGGTTTTTTTTTTGTTGCCAAGAAGGATGGCTCCTTGAGACCTTGTATTGATTATCGCCTCTTGAATAAGATCACGGTCAAGTTTCAATACCCTTTACCTTTGCTTTCCGATTTGTTTGCTAGGATTAAGGGGGCTAGTTGATTTACGAAGATTGACCTTCGGGGGGCATATAATCTTGTTCGTATTAAGCAGGGTGATGAATGGAAAACTGCGTTTAATAAGCCCAAAGGCCATTTTGAATACCTTGTGATGCCATTCGGGCTCACTAATGCTCCATCTGTTTTTCAATCCTTCATGCATGATATCTTCCGGACTTATATTGATAAATTCTTGATTGTATATTTGGACGATATTTTGATTTTTTCCGATGATTGGAAGTCTCATGTGGAACAGGTCAGGATGGAATTTCAGATCCTTCGTGACAATGCTTTGTTTGTGAAGGGGTCTAAGTGTCTCTTTGGGGTGCAGAAGGTTTCTTTTTTGGGCTTTATTTTTTTCTCCCTCATCTATGGAGATGGATCCGGTTAAGGTTCAGGCCATTCATGATTGGATTCAACCCACATCCGTGAAGAGCCTTCAGAAATTTTTGGGTTTTGCAAATTTTTATTGCCGGTTCATTGCTAACTTCTCCAGCGTGGTTAAACCCTTGACTGATTTGACGAAAAAAGGCGCTGATGTGGCAAATTGGTCCTCTGCGGCTGTCTCTGCCTTTCAGGAGCTTAAACGCCGATTTACTTCTGCTCCGGTGTTGCGCCAACCAGATGTTTCTCTTCCGTTTCAGGTTGAGATTGATGCTTCTGAGATTGGGGCAGGGGCCGTTTTGTCTCAGAGGGATTCTGTTGGTTCTTTGATGAAACCGTGTGCCTTCTTCTCCCGCAAGTTTTCGCCTGCTGAACGCAATTATGATGTCGGCAATCGGGAGTTGTTGGCTATGAAGTGGGCGTTTGAGGAGTGGCGACATTGGCTTGAGGGAGCTAAGCACCGTATTGTGGTCCTGACCGATCATAAGAATTTGATTTACCTCGAGTCTGCCAAACGGCTGAGTCCTAGACAGGCTCGATGGTCCTTGTTATTTTTCCCGTGTTGATTTCGTGGTTTCGTATCTTCCGGGTTCTAAGAATATTAAGGCTGATGCCCTTTCTAGGAGTTTTTTGCCTGATTCTCCTGAGGTCCTTGAACTGGTTGGCATTCTGAAAGAAGGGGTGGTCCTTTCTGCCATTTCCCCTGATTTACGGCGGGTTCTTCAGGAATTTCAGGCTGATAGACCTGACCGCTGTCCTGTGGGGAAATTGTTTGTTCCTGACAGATGGACTAGTAGAGTGATTTCTGAGGTTCACTGTTCTGTGTTGGCTGGTCATCCTGGTATTTTTGGTACCAGAGATTTGGTTGGTAGGTCCTTTTGGTGGCCTTCGTTGTCACGTGATGTGCGTTCTTTTGTGCAGTCCTGTGGGACTTGTGCGCGGGCCAAGCCTTGTTGTTCCCGTGCTAGTGGGTTACTTTTGCCATTGCCGGTCCCTGAGAGGCCCTGGACGCATATTTCTATGGATTTTATTTCTGATCTTCCGGTTTCCCAGAGGATGTCGGTTATCTGGGTTGTTTGTGACCGGTTTTCTAAGATGGTTGATTTGGTGCCTTTGCCTAAATTGCCTTCCTCTTCAGAGTTGGTTCCGTTGTTTTTTCAGCATGTGGTTCGTTTGCATGGTATTCCGGAGAACATTGTGTCCGATAGAGGTTCCCAGTTTGTTTCTAGGTTTTGGCGGGCCTTTTGTGCTAGGCTGGGCATTGATTTGTCTTTTTCTTCTGCATTTCATCCTCAGACAAATGGCCAGACCGAGCGAACTAATCAGACTTTGGAGACTTATTTGAGATGCTTTGTGTCTGCCGATCAGGATGATTGGGTGGTCTTTTTGCCATTGGCCGAGTTTGCCCTTAATAATCGGGCTAGTTCGGCTACTTTGGTTTCGCCTTTTTTTTTTTATTTTGGTTTTCATCCTCGTTTTTCTTCTGGGCAGGTTGAGCCTTCTGACTGTCCTGGTGTGGATTCTGTGGTTGACAGGTTGCAGCAGATTTGGGCTCATGTGGTGGACAATTTGGTGTTGTCTCAGGAGGAGGCTCAACGTTTTGCTAACTGTCGTCGGTGTGTTGGTTCCCGGCTTCGGGTTGGGGATTTGGTTTGGTTGTCTTCCCGTCATGTTCCTATGAAGGTATCTTCCCCTAAGTTTAAGCCTCGGTTTATTGGTCCTTATAGGATTTCTGAGATTATTAATCCGGTGTCTTTTCGATTGGCGCTTCCGGCCTCTTTTGCTATCCATAATGTCTTCCATAGATCTTTATTGCGGAAATATGTGGTGCCCGTTGTTCCCTCTGTTGATCCTCCGGCCCCTGTTTTGGTTGATGGGGAGTTGGAGTATGTGGTTGAGAAGATTTTGGATTCTCGTTTTTCGAGGCGGAGGCTTCAGTACCTTGTCAAATGGAAGGGTTATGGCCAGGAGGATAATTCTTGGGTTTTTGCTTCTGATGTCCATGCTGCTGATCTGGTCCGTGCCTTTCATCTGGCTCGTCCTGATCGGCCTGGGGGCGCTGGTGAGGGTTCGGTGACCCCTCCTCAAGGGGAGGGTACTGTTGTGAATTCTGCTTTTGGGTTCCCTCCGGTGGTAGTAGGTGGTAATGCAGTTGTCCCTGGGTTGCAGTCCTGGTCAGGTGTGTCTGCTGATTGCACTTCTGACTGGGGTATTTAGGTGTGCAGGATTCATTAGTCCTTGCCAGTTGTCAATTGTTGTTGGGAGGTGTTGGACCTCTGCCTGGTTCCTCCTGTCTTTCTGCCAAATCAGCAAAGATAAGTGTCTGGTTTTTTTTTCCTGTGGCACACATGCTGTGTGCTTCACAATTCAGTGCTATTCTTTGTGTTTTCTTGTCCAACTTAGATTGTGTCAGTATTTTCTCAGTCTTGCTGGATTCTCTGGAGTGGCAGATATACATTCCATGTCTTTAGTTAGATTGTGGAACTTTTTGTATTATCTGTTGTGGATATTTTTGGAAGGGTTTTAATACTGACCGCCTAGTAATCTGTCCTATCCTTTCATATTTAGCTAGAGTGGCCTCTTTTGCTAAATCCTGTTTTCTACCTGCGTGTGTCTATTCTTCTCCTACTCACAGTCATTATTCGTGGGGGGCTGCCTATCCTTTGGGGGTCTGCTCTGAGGCAAGATAGCATTCCTATTTCCATCTATAGGGGTATTTAGTCCTCCGGCTGTGTCGAGGTGTCTAGGGTTTGTTAGGCACACCCCACGGCTACTTCTAGTTGCGGTGTTAGTTCAGGATTTGCGGTCAGTACAGGTTCCACCGACTCCAGAGAAAGTTTTCATGTGGCTCCAAGGTCACCGGATCATAACACTTGACACAAGGAATGTGACACTCGTAGTCCATGTCCTGGATATGTCTGTGTGTGGTCACCCTTGAAGCAATGACTCCAGCAGCAGTCCAGCAGACTGATTTGGTCAGTCAGTTTGTTAATTATTCTAATTTACTGAGATAATGACTTTTGGGTTTTCATTGGCTGTAAGCCATAATCATCAACATTAACAGAAATAAATACTTGAAATAGATCACTCTGTTTGTAATGTGTAACGGGCTGGGTGGTGGAACCACTGTGCCAAAGCCCAAGGAAGACCTGGGGGGCATGACTAGGAGCCTCACCCAATGGACATGCAGCAGCTAAGCTAATGTCACCATGGTCCGTGCAGAGACTAGGGAGGTGATCCAGGTGCTACTCCAGGACTGACATTGGGTAGATGGCGGCTCACCCCTAGGAGCGGGGAGCTGGAATGGCCCGGGGGAATGTCCAACAGATGCAGGCAGGCAAAGAAGATGACAGGAATCGCAGGTGCAGACAGGACAGTCTGACAGAGAGATGAGCACAGTCGGGTGCAGCTGGCTCTGTTGCTGTTGAGGTGAGCACTGGCGGGTGCAGCTGGCTCAGCTACAGTTGAAATGAGCCCTGGCGGGTGCAGCTGGCTCGGCTGACAGGGACCGGCAGGTGTAGGATGGATATTGTTCCCCACTGCGTTCAGAGGTTTATCGCTCCTCAGAATATAGCCAGATAAGTCATTAATTTGTTTAGCTATGATATGGGTATGTCTCCTGATGAACCTACAAAGGGGAAACGCGTCGAGCAAAAGCATACTCAGGGCTATAAGCCAAGCATAATTAAATGCTCTTACATACTTGGTCATATCTAAAGTCACGGGGTTTATGACAATTTTTGCACTTTATATGCACTGTTTTTGCACTTTATCTTGCCTGTACTGTGTTTTTCACTTTATCTTGCCTGCCTTGATATGAGAATTTATACCTAATTAAGGGTTTATTAGGGACAGACGACGAGAGCGGGGGCGCCATTTGCGTAGGACTGTAGGGTGCCAACCCCCTCAGGCAGGTAGGGTGGACTTTCTAGGTTCAGCTTAGGTACATAGGCTTAATATGTGCAATATATAATACGAGTCAGCACTCGTTGCACGGCCTTTTACACTGAACTGGGAGTGCAATTACATCTTCCTAATAAGTGCAATATTTTCCTAAGTGACTTTTTACTGTTTTTTATGTCTTGTCTGTCTGTATGGTCTGCTGATTGAATTTTTTCCTCACGATAGGGCCTAATAGGGCTAGTTGGGGTTAGTCAACGGTGAGCGGGGGCGCCAATGCGCAGGGTTTATAGGGTGCCAACCTCCGCTGCAAGGTAGGAGACAGATAGTTGGTCCTATAGGGAACGTATGCACCTTGTATCTTTGTTAGCAGATCACATGGTTTTAGGTCGTGTATGTTGTTTTATTATAAACTAAGTAAATGTTAAGTTTTATAGGTGTCATTTGTTATAGTGTCATATACAGTGAGCAGATTTGAATAGGACACATTTATTGATGTTCTGTGATATATGCTGTTGAGGTGAGCACTGGTGGGTGCAGCTGGCTCAGCTGCTGTTGAGGTGAGCACTGGTGGGTGTAGCTGAATCAGCAACAGTTGAAGGAAGCACTGGCAGGTGCAGCAGACTCGGCTACTATTGAAAGAAGCACTGGAAGGGTGCAGCAGACTCGGCTACTGTAGAAGAAAGCACTGGTGGGTGCAGCAGACTCAGCTACCGTTGAAGGAAGCACTGGCGGGTGTTGCAGACTCGGCTCCCATCAAAGGAAGCACTGGCGGGTGCAGTAGACTCAGCTACCATTGAAGGAAGCACTGGCTAGTGCAGCAGGCTTAAATGCAAATACAGGGACCTGAGAACTGACAAGTGTATTAGGAACAAACATTGCACAGGCACCTCCATCTTGGAGGTGGCCGTTTAAATAGTAAGAGACCTCAAACTATTGGCTGGAGACACTTTAGTGGAACGCGCGTGGACCCATTAAAAAAGAGGAAGTGTGTGTGTGCGCGCGCACTCTAAGCACAGTGCCTGGAGACCTGCTAGGAGTGCGTGCACCCCTGTGTAATCAGAAGATGTGCTGCTGATAACCCAATATCACCTCTATGCTGATGAAATACAGATCTACATCTCTGGACCAGATATCACCACCCTACTAACCAGAATCCCACAATGTCTGTCTGCTATTTCATCCTTCTCCGCTAGATTTTTAAAACTTAACATGGACAAAACAGAATTCATCATCTTTCCCCCATCTCACTCGAGTTCCCCAATAGAGCTATCCAGTAAAGTAAATGGCTGCTCACTCTCCCCAGTCCCACAAGCTCGCTGCCTCGGGGTAATCCTTTACACTGATCACTCCTTCAAACCACATATCCAAGCCCTTTCCACTTCCTGCCAAATTCAACTCAAAAATTTTTCCCAGATACGTACGTTTCTCAATCTAAAATCTGCAAAAACCCTAGTCCATGCCCTCATCATCTCCCGCCTTGACTACTGCAACCTCCTGCTCTTTGGCCTCCCCTCTAACACACTTGCACCCCTCCAATCTATCTTAAACTCTGCTGCCTGACTAATCCACCTATCCCCCCACTATTCCCCGGCCACTCCCCACTATTAATCCCTGCACTGGCTCCCCATTACCCAGAGACTCCAGTTCAAAACCCTAACCATGACATACAAAGCCATCCACAACCTGTCTCCTCAATACATCTGTGACCTCGTCTCCCGGTACCTACCAGCACGCAACCTCCGATCCTCAAAAGATCTCCTTCTATGCTCCCCTCTTATCTCTTATTCCCACAATCGCATACAAGATTTCTCCCGCGCATCACCCCTACTCTGGAACTCTGTAGCCCAACACATCAGACTCTCACTTACCATGGAAACCTTCAAAAAGAACCTGATACCTACCACTTCCGACAAGCCTACAACCTGCAGTAACCACCGATCCACCAAACCACTGCACGACCAGCTCTACCCTCACCTATTGTATCCTTACCCATCCCTGGTAGATTGCGAGCCCTCACGGGCAAGGTCCTCTCTCCTCATTTACCAGTCGTGACTTGTGTCGTTTAAGATTCCTGTACATATTTTTGTTATGTATACCCCTCCTCACATGTAAAGCGCCATGGAATAAATGGTGCTATAATAATAAATAATAATAATGTGATGGCGATAACCCGATGTAATCAGAAGATTTGCTGCCGAAAACCTAATGTAATCAGAAGAGAGATGTGCTGCCGATAACGGGTGTAATCAGAAGATGTGCTGCCGATAACCCGGTGTAATCACAAGATGTGCTGCCGATAACCGGGTGTAATCAGATGTGTTGCCGGTAGCCAGATGTAATCAGAAGATGTGCTGCCGATAACCCGGTGTAATCAAATGTGTTGCCGATAACCGGGTGTAATCAGAATATGTACTGCCAATAACCCGGTGTAATCAGAAGATGTGCTGCTGATAACCCGTTGTAATCAGAAGATGTGCTGCCGATAACCTGGTGTAATCAGAATATGTACTGCCAATAACCCGGTGTAATCAGAAGATGTGCTGCCGATAACCCGGTGTAATCAGAAGATGTGCTGCCAATAACCCGGTGTAATCAGAAGATGTGCTGCCAATAACCCGGTGTAATCAGAAGATGTGCTGCCGATAACCGGGTGTAATCAGATGTGTTGCTGGTAGCCAGATGTAATCAGAAGATGTGCTGCCGATAACCCAGTGTAATCAAATGTGTTGCCGATAACCGGGTGTAATCAGAAGATGTGCTGCCAATAACCCGGTGTAATCAGAAGATGTGCTGCCAATAACCCGGTGTAATCAGAAGATGTGCTGCCAATAACCCGGTGAAATCAGTAGATGTGCTGCCGATAACCCGATGTAATCAGAAGATGTGGTGCTGCCGATAACCCGGTGTAATCAGAAGATGTGCTGCCGATAACCCTGTGTAATCAGATGTGTTGCCGATAACCCGGTGTAATCAGAAGATGTGCTGCCGATAACCCTGTGTAATCAGAAGATGTGCTGCCGATAACCCTGTGTAATCAGAAGATGTGCTGCCGATAACCCTGTGTAATCAGATGTGTTGCCGATAACGTGATGCTGTATGGCGACAGAATGATTGCATTAGGCAGGTTTCACATTTGCGGTTGTGTCTGCAGCATTTCTGACGCATACATCCGCATGACGATTTCATATCTTTTAGGCTACGTTCACATTTGCGTTGTGTGCCGCAGCGTCGGCGACACAACGCACAACGTAAACGCATGCACAACGCAGCATTTTGTGACGCATGCGTCCATTTTTGCATGGTTTTGGGCGCAGGAAAAACTGCAACTTGCTGCGTCCTCTGCGCCCTGATGCATGCACCACAGTGACGCATGCATCACAAAACGCAAGTGCAACGCATGTCCATGTGCCCCCATGTTAAATACAGGGGCGCATGACGCATGCGGCGACGCTGCAGCGCCCGACGCTGTGGCGCAGAACGCTAATGTGAACGTAGCCTTACCTTGTGGATGCCGGTACATGCGTTTGCTTATGCATGCGTCTTTTCGCGGTGTGCGGCTGACGCACCATGTCGCAATTTTTGAGGCATCAAATTTCCGCCACCATACGCATGCGGGCGCTTGCAGAAGGAATGTGTCAAAACAAGGCATTACAGTCTATGGGAACACAAGGACATGCGTCCGCTTGCGTTTGCACAAGGGTCTATAGACAGAAATCCCATGAGACACGCCCATTGGGCGTGGCTTGTGTCAAGGAAATTCTGGAAAATCTTTTTCCTATCGAACGCATGCGCATAAAAGGGCAAACGCAGCGCTTTTTTCCATCATGCGTTTTTGAATGCGTTTGCGGACGACACGCTGCGAACTCAACCGCAAATGAGAACCTAGCCTAAGTGATCATACTCTTCCCAACAGTTTCTTATATTTGTACTGAAGAGTCTATATACATCCAACTCTCACACTGCTGCAGCCCCAGACAGGAGGGTGGAGGAGGGCTCAGGTATACCACCAATAATATGGCCGCGCGGCTTCCCGAGGGCGACAAGTCCAAGTACAGACGGTTGTTACGGGCAGCCCTGTCTCCGTGGTAGCAGAGCAGTGACGTCACATCGTGATAACCAATGGATGACGTTCCTATCCAGTCACATGGCTTGCTCTCTTCCTGTGTCTTTTCTTTTCGACCTTCGCAGACATCATGGAGGAGTACACCCGGGAGCCCTGGTAACCGAGACCCCGTTATACTGTGACAGTGGGGGGAGCGCGGGGCGGCGGGCAGTGAATGGCCCAGTGCTAAGCCTGCTGTGGGGACGGGACGTTAGTGACCGCTCGCTCCTGACTGACTTCCGACTTCTCACTTGCCGGCTTGTTGCATCAGGTGTATGACAGATGCGTGTACGCGGTTGTGAGAGCCTGACACACAGACAGTAGGCGGCCATGGGTGATTCCACTGTGCCCTGTCATGGTGGGGATGAGCCATGAGCTCCACTGGTGATGGATGCATCCTGTATGCTCCTCTTATGGAGCACATGATTATCACTATGGCCGCAGTCCTGCCATCCTCTTATGGAGCACATGATTATCACTATGGCCGCAGTCCTGCCATCCTCTTATGGAGCACATGATTACACCTATGGCCGCAGTCCTGCCATCCTCTTATGGAGCACATGATTATCACTATGGCCGCAGTCCTGCCATCCTCTTATGGAGCACATGATTATCACTATGGCCGCAGTCCCTCCATCCTCTTATGGAGCACATGATTATCACTATGGCCGCAGTCCTGCCATCCTCTTATGGAGCACATGATTATCACTATGGCCGCAGTCCCTCCATCCTCTTATGGAGCACATGATTATCACTATGGCCGCAGTCCTGCCATCCTCTTATGGAGCACATGATTATCACTATGGCCGCAGTCCCTCCATCCTCTTATGGAGCACATGATTATCACTATGGCCGCAGTCCCTCCATCCTCTTATGGAGCACATGATTATCACTATGGCCGCAGTCCCTCCATCCTCTTATGGAGCACATGATTATCACTATGGCCGCAGTCCCTCCATCCTCTTATGGAGCACATGATTATCACTATGGCCGCAGTCCTGCCATCCTCTTATGGAGCACATGATTACCCCTATGGCCGCAGTCCCTCCATCCTCTTATGGAGCACATGATTATCACTATGGCCGCAGTCCCTCCATCCTCTTATGGAGCACATGATTACCCCTATGGCCGCAGTCCCTCCATCCTCTTATGGAGCACATGATTATCACTATGGCCGCAGTCCCTCCATCCTCTTATGGAGCACATGATTACCCCTATGGCCGCAGTCCTTCCATCCTCTTATGGAGCACATGATTACCCCTATGGCCGCAGTCCTTCCATCCTCTTATGGAGCACATGATTACCCCTATGGCCGCAGTCCTTCCATCCTCTTATGGAGCACATGATTACCCCTATGGCCGCAGTCCTGCCATCCTCTTATGGAGCACATGATTACACCTATGGCCGCAGTCCTTCCATCCTCTTATGGAGCACATGATTACACCTATGGCCGCAGTCCTTCCATCCTCTTATGGAGCACTTATTACCCCTATGGCCGCAGTCCCTCCATCCTCTTATGGAGCACATGATTACCCCTATGGCCGCAGTCCTTCCATCCTCTTATGGAGCACATGATTATCACTATGGCCGCAGTCCTACCATCCTCTTATGGAGCACGATTACCTCTATGGCCGCAGTCCCTCCATCCTCTTATGGAGCACATGATTATCACTATGGCCGCAGTCCTACCATCCTCTTATGGAGCACGATTACCTCTATGGCCGCAGTTCCTCCATCCTCTTATGGAGCACATGATGACCCCTATGGCCGCAGTCCCTCCATCATCTTATGGAGCACATGATTACCCCTATGACCGCAGTCCTTCCATCCTCTTATGGAGCACATGATTACCCCTATGACCGCAGTCCTTCCATCCTCTCATGGAGCACATGATTACCCCTATGACCGCAGTCCCTCCATCCTCTCATGGAGCACATGATTACCCCTATGACCGCAGTCCCTCCATCCTCTTATGGAGCACATGATTAACCCTATGATCGCAGTCCCTCCATCCTCTTATGGAGCACGATTACCCCTATGACCGCAGTCCTTCCATCCTCTCATGGAGCACATGATTACCCCTATGACCGCAGTCCCTCCATCCTCTTATGGAGCACATGATTACCCCTGTGGCCGCAGTCATTGCATGCTGCATGTCCAGATCACTGTACTGAAGGTGCTGAAGGCCACAGCATTCATGTCATGCTGGCACTTAGTTGCCCGCTGCCTTCCTGGAGATCCTGCTTTCTTAGGCTAAGGTTGTCCCCGACTTTCCAGTAATGAGGCCTGGCATATTACATTAATACTCTGTATATCTCTGTCTCTAGCCCGTGGAGGATTGTGGATGACTGTGGCGGTGCCTTTACCATGGGCATCATTGGAGGGGGTATTTTTCAAGCCATCAAAGGATTCAGAAACTCTCCCCAGGTAAGAATAGTGTTCAGTACAGCAGATTTCACCAGGAATTATATCGGTCACTTAGGTCCTGTGTGTAAATGTATAGTTCTGTAATGCAGTGGTGGGGACCACACCAGGAACTGAGACTCTTCTTATTGAATCTGAGGGGACTTTAAACCTTATGGGTAGTTTGGCTGGTGGCCAACAAGAAGGTGCATCCAGTGTCTGGCAACTGGCAGTGCTTCCTTTGAGCTATGTACATAAGGTTTAGCATGGAGAGGAGTGGACTTGTTCACATTGAGTAAAGTGTGTTGGAGATCTTGAAAAGCAAAGATGCGTAGATGCCCTGTATGGAACCATTATGGGGAGGGCTTTATTTAAGGGGTATTCCAGCAAATGATTTTTATTCTTTGATAAAAGGAAAGTTACATTATACAACTGTAAAGTGCCGTATACTAGGAATTCCTCAGGTTAAAGGGGTATTCCAGTCTCAGCAACTCATGGCTGTATGTGGCGGGCAGAGGTGAATGATATCCCAGAAACTGCCGAGCTGGTAGTGCTGCCCTTTTTTGTCTTTTTCTGTTGGAGGTACATGAATGTTTCTATAACTCCGGCCACCTCTGGCAACTGCACATACACAGGTATTCAATATAAATCATTAAAGGTACCGTCACACTAAACGATATCGCTAGCGATCCGTGACGTTGCAGCGTCCTGGCTAGCGATATCGTTAAGTTTGACACGCAGCAGCGATCAGGATCCTGCTGTGATGTCGCTGGTCGCTGAATAAAGTCCAGAACTTTATTTGGTCGTCCGATCGCCGTGTATCGTTGTGTTTGACACCAAAAGCAACGATACCAGCGATGTTTTACACTGGTAACCAGGGTAAACATCGGGTTACCAAGCGCAGGGCCGCGCTTAGTAACCCGATGTTTACCCTGGTTACCAGCGTAAAAGTAAAAAAAACAAACAGTACATACTCACCCAGCGTCTGCTTCCTGACACTGACTGAGCGCCGGCCCTAAAGTGAAAGTGAAAGCCGCTGTGCTGTTAGGGCCGGAGCTCAGTCAGTGTCAGGAAGCAGACGCTGGGTGAGTATGTACTGTTTGTTTTTTTTACTTTTACGCTGGTAACCAGGGTAAACATCGGGTTACTAAGCGCGGCCCTGCGCTTAGCAACCCGATGTTTACCCTGGTTACCCAGGGACTTCGGCATCGTTGGTCGCTGGAGAGCCGTCTGTATGACAGCTCTCCAGCGATCAAACAGCGACGCTGCAGCGATCGGCATCGTTGTCGCTATCGCTGCAGCGTCGCTTAATGTGACGGTACCTTAAGGGCAAAGATGGAGTTTACCACTTTAAAGCTGTTTTCCCACAAAGTACATGTTAATCAATAGTTCTTTGAATAATAATTATATGCACAATTGGATTTGTTAAATAAAATGTCCCTGTGCTGAGATAATCTTATAATGTGTCCCTGCTGTGTAATGGCTGTGTCTGACCGTACTGGTAAAATGGTCTGATCATACCGCAGCTCCTGGGCAGGGGGGAAGCAAAAGAGTATACAGACAGGACAGCATGGGAGCGCAGGCGATTCTTTTTGTGAGGTAAAACATTTCTCTGCCTGTTTTTAAGCAATGTTTTACCTCAGAAATAATCATTTGTGATCCCCTGCTGCACTGTCAATATACTCTTTTCCTTTTTTTGCTCTGGGTGCAATCACTTCGCCTTCTGAGTTGCTCCCCAATAGTCCTTAATCGATGTGTCCAGGAATAATTGGTAACCTTATGACCTATCATTTGCAGGGTGTTCAGCACCGTATGAAGGGCAGTTTTTTTGCTATCCGAACCCGGGCCCCACAGCTAGGAGGTAAGACAAAGCTTCATTCCTCCCCCCCCCATGTAGATATGGTGACTGTAAGTTTCTGCATTGTCACAGTTTTACTACATAACATAACTGTCATCCTGATGTTGGACCATTCAAGGTTATGCATCATTCTGTGGTTTCTGTTATGGAAACTGTAACCTTTGACTGTACTTCACAACGACCTTGGGCTACAAAGTGTTCTCAAGTGAAAATAAATGTGGGTGATGGCAGAAGATCAAGTGGTTCACAAGCGAATATAGCAAAACAGAACACTTTCCCGGTAAATCTCGATGAACTAACACTGCAGTAGTGTCTGCAATAATAGAAGGAACTCATGAACGATTGCAGAATGTTAGGAATATCAATATATACTTTTATGCCTAGGATATAGCGCGAGTTCTGCTGACATAGATCATGGACAAAAAATGCGGACATTGCCAACAAAGGATATATAACAAAATATTAAGATGAACTTTTCTTAACCCCTTTCTGACATTGTACGTACTATCCCGTCGAGGTGGGGTGGGCCCGTATGACCACCGACGGGATAGTACGTCCAGCGCGATCGGCGGCGCTCACAGGGGGAGTGCGGCCGATCACGGCCGGGTGTCAGCTGATTATCACAGCTGACATCTGGCACTATGTGCCAGGTGCGGTCACGGACCGCCCCCGGCACATTAACCCCCGGCACACCGCGATCAAACATGATCGCGGTGTGCCGGCGGTACAGGGAAGCATCGCTCAGGGAGGGGGCTCCCTGCGGGCTTCCCTGAGACCCCCGGAGCAACGCTATGTGATCGCGTTGCTGCGAGGGTCTCTTACCTCCTCCTCGCTGCAGGTGCCCGGATCCAAGATGGCCGCGGTATCCGGCAGGGAGGGAGGTGGCTTACCGAGTGCCTGCTCAGAGGAGGCGCTTGGTAAGCCTGCAGTGCTGTAAGTCAGATCGGTGATCTGACAGAGTGCTGTGCAAACTGTCAGATCACCGATCTGTGATGTCCCCCCCTGGGACAAAGTAAAAAAAAAAAAAATTTCCCCATGTGTAAAAAAAAAAAAAAAAAAAAAAAAAAACAATTCCTAAATAAATAAAAAATATATTTATATTATTCCCATAAATACATTTCTTTATCTAAATAAAAAAAATAAAAAAATAAAAGTACACATATTTAGTATCGCCGCGTCCATAACGACCCCACCTATAAAACTATATCACTAGTTAACCCCTTCAGTGAACACCGTAGGAAAAAAAAGAGGCAAAAAACAACGCTTTATCATATCGCCGAACAAAAAGTGGAATAACACGCGATCAAAAAGACGGATATAAATAACCATGGTACCGCTGAAAACGTCATCTTGTCCCGCAAAAAACGAGCCACCATACAGCGTTATCAAAGAAAAATTTAAAAAGTTATAGTCCTCAGAATAAAGCGATGCCAAAATAATTATTTATTCTACAAAATAGTTTTTATCGTATAAAAGCGCCAAAACATAAAAAAATTATATAAATGAGGTATCGCTGTAATCGTACTGACCCGAAGAATAAAACTGCTTTATCAATTTTACCAAACGTGGAACGGTATAAACGCCTCCCCCAAAAGAAATTCAAGAATAGCTGGTTTTTGGTCATTCTGCCTCACAAAAATCGGAATAAAAAGCGATCAAAAACTGTCACGTGTCCGAAAATGTTACCAATAAAAACGTCAACTCGTCCCGCAAAAAACAAGACCTCACATGACTCTGTGGACCAAAATATGGAAAAATTATAGGTCTCAAAATGTGGAGACGCAAAAACTTTTTTGCTATAAAAAGCGTCTTTTAGTGTGTGACGGCTGCCAATCATAAAAATCCGCTATAAAAAATGCTATAAAAGTAAATCAAACCCCCCTTCATCACCCCCTTAGTTAGGGAAAAATAATAAAATTAAAAAAATGTATTTATTTCCATTTTCCCATTAGGGTTAGGGCTAGGGTTAGGCCTAGGGTTAGGGTTAGGGCTGGGGTTAGGGTTGGGGCTAGGGTTGGAGCTAAAGTTAGGGTTAGGGTTGGGGCTAAAGTTAGGGTTAGGGTTTGGATTACATTTACGGTTGGGATTAGGGTTGGGATTAGAGTTAGGGGTGTGTCAGGGTTAGGGGTGTAGTTAGGGTTACCGTTGGGATTAGGGTTAGGGGTGTGTTTGGATTAGGGTTTCACTTAGAATTGGGGAGTTTCCACTGTTTAGGCACATCAGGGGCTCTCCAAACGCGACATGGCGTCCGATCTCAATTCCAGCCAATTCTGCATTGAAAAAGTAAAACAGTGCTCCTTCCCTTCCGAGCTTTACCGTGCGCCCAAACAGGGGTTTACCGCAACATATGGGGCATCAGCGTACTCGGGACAAATTGGACAACAACTTTTGGGGTCCAAGTTCTCTTGTTACCCTTGGGAAAATATAAATTTGGGGGGCTAAAAATCATTTTTGTGGAAGAAAAAAAAGATTTTTATTTTCACGGCTCTGCGTAGTGAAACACCTGGGGGTTCAAAGTTCTCACAACACACTACATAAGTTCCTTGGGAGGTCTAGTTTCCAATATGGGGTCACTTTTGGGGGTTTCTACTGTTTGGGTACATCAGGGGCTCTGCAAATGCAACGTGATGCCTGCAGACCAATCCATCTAAGTCTGCATTCCAAATGGCGCTCCTTCCCTTCCGAGCTCTGCCATGCGCCCAAACAGTGCTTCCCTCCCACATATGGGGTATCAGCATACTCAGGACAAATTGCACAACAACTTTTTTATTTTCACGGCTCTGCGTTATAACCTGCAGTGAAACACTTGAGGGATCAAAGCCCTCAAAACACATCTAGATAAGTTCCTTAGGGGGTCTACTTTCCAAATTGGTGTCACTTGTGGGGGGTTTAATGTTTAGGCATATCAGGGGATCTCCAAACGCGACATGGCGTCCCATCTTAATTCCAGTCAATTTTGCATTGAAAAGTCAAATGGCGCTCCTTCCTTTCCGAGCTCTGCCATGCGCCCAAACAGTGGTTTACCCCCACATATGGGCTATCGGTGTACTCAGGACAAATTGTACAACAACTTTTGGGGTCCATTTTCTCCTGTTACCCTTGGTAAAATAAAACAAATTGGAGCTGAAATAAATTTTGTGTAAAAAAAATTTAAATGTTAATTTTTATTTAAACATTCCAAAAATTCCTGTGAAACACTTGAAGGGTTAATAAATTTCTTGAATGTGGTTTTGAACACCTTGAGGGGTGCAGTTTTTAGAATGGTGTCACACTTGGTTATTTTCTATCATATAGACCCCTCAAAATGACTTCAAATGAGATGTGGTCCCTAAAAAAAAAATGGTGTTGTAAAAATGAGAAATTGCTGATCAACTTTTAACCCTTATAACTCCCTAACAAAAAAAAATTTTGGTTCCTAAATTGTGCTCATGTAAAGTAGACATGTGGGAAATGTTACCTATTAAGTATTTTGTGTGACATATCTCTGTGATTTAAGGGCATAAAAATTCAAAGTTGGAAATTGCAAAATTTTCAAAAATTTCGCCAAACTTCCATTTTTTTCACAAATAAACGCAAGTTATATCGAAGAAATTTTACCACTATCATGAAGTACAATATGTCACGAGAAAACAGTGTCAGAATCGCCAAGATCCGTTGAAGCGTTCCAGAGTTATAAACTCATAAAGGGACAGTGGTCAGAATTGTAAATTGTGCAAACCACCCTTGGGGGTAAAGGGGTTAATGACCAAATACTTATTTTCCACCATAATTTGCAAAATAAATCTTACCAAATCAGACAAGGTGATTTTCTGGATTTGTTTTCTCATTTTGACTTTCAGGCTATGTGCACACGTTGGGAATTTCCTGCAGATCCGCGGCGTTTTTTTCCCGCGCAGAAACGCTGCAGATCCGCAAGTGATTTATAGTACAATGCAAATCAATGGAAAAAAAAATTTCCGCAGGTAAAACGCAGCGGATTAACCCCTTCACCCCGAAGCCTGTTTTCACCTAAGTGACAGGGCCAATTTTTACAATTCTGACCACTGTCACTTTATGAGGTCATAACTCTGAAACGCTTCAACGGATCCTGGTGATTCTGAGATTGTTTTCTTGTGACATATTGTACTTCATGATAGTGGTAAAACTTCTTCGATATGACTTGCATTTATTTGTGAAAAAAAACAAAATTTGTCAAATTATGAAAATTTAGCAATTTTCAAACTTTTAGTTTTTATGCCCTTAAATTAGAGAGTTATATCACATAATATAGTTAATAAACAACATTTCCCACATGTCTGCTTTACATCAGCACAATTTTGGAAACATAATTTTTTTTTTGTTAGGGAGTTATAAGGGTTAAAAGTTGACCAGCGAACCCCTCAATTAAAGGTATAAAACTACGGTCTGAAGAACATAAGTTAGCACTTTTTGCAGATGACATCCTCTTATATATTACATCCCCCTCCACGAGTTTACCAAATATTATTTCGGAACTAAATAAATTCGGCCTCCTAAGCAATTTTAAAATAAACTCCCTTAAATCCGAAATCCTGAATATTTCACTTCCACTCCCCTTGGTAGATCAATTGAGGACGACCTTTCCATTTAAATGGCGTTTTGACTTTCTCACCTACCTGGGTATCAAAATTACAAGCAGAACGTCTAAATTGTTTGAAGCTAACTTTGCGCCAACCCTTCAAAAAGCAATCTCGGACTTAGAGAATTGGCACAGGCTCCAATTGTCTTGGTTAGGCAGGATTAACGCAGTTAAGATGGACCTTCTGCCCCGCCTCTTATATTTTTTCCAAACAATTCCTCTATTCTTTACCAGCCTCCTTCTTTTCTCGCCTCAAACAAATAATCACTCGCTTTGTTTGGTCTCATAACCGGGCGCGCATTTCTTATTCATTATTAAGTAAACCTAAACTGATGGGTGGATTGGGCCTCCCGGATTTTGCAATTTATAGTTATGCATCAATAGGATCATGCATCCTGGATCTTTATCACAGTAAAAATAGTAAAAAGTGGGTAAACCTAGAAAACGACCTCAATGGGCGCGATTCTCAAGTTGTTCTTTGGTCTAGAGGCAGGGGGTCGGAGCTGGATGTCTACACACCCTTCCTCACAAGAAACATATTGCTCCTTATCAAAAACAGAAACAAAGACCTCCAGATTGCAGCTGTCCCGGGCCCCTTGACTCCGATTTACGATAATCCCGCTTTTCCGGCGGGGCTACACAAAGAGATGTATTTAAATAAAAGAAAAGATTCCAAACCCATTATCCATGATTATTTAAAGGTTAATCGGATGAAGTCCCTTCAGGAATTATTCCCAGAGGAGGAAACGCACTCTGCTGACTGGTTCTTTTATGAACAACTAAAAAGTTTTATCCACAAGATCATTAAACAAACCAATACCAGTAGGCCGCTAACTTCCTTTGAGGCGCTCTGCATATCAACAAGCCCCCCGGATCATACCGTCTCGCTGCTATATAAAATCTTCAAAGAAGGGGGAACTCCACCGCAGGGTTGGCCAATGTTTTTCTCAAAATGGGAAGGTGATCTAGGAAGACCCTTGTCATCTGGGGACAGGGAAAAAATTCTTCTCTTCTCGTCTAGATCGTCACTATGCGCGGTTTCACAGGAGAGGAGCTATAAGATCCTCGCCAGATGGTATAGATGCCCATCCATGGTGCATGCGGTGTTCCCCACGACTCCTGACGTATGTTGGAGGTGTTTAAAGGAACTAGGCTCTTATATGCATATTTGGTGGGACTGCCCTCCCATAAGGGATCTGTGGTTGGCTATTTTTGAACTCCATAACAGGCTGTCTATCACACAGATTCAACCTTCAGCAAGTCTAGCATTACTGTCTTTATGTGACCTGTCGATATCTCGATTTAAAAGAGGCATCCTTAGACACTTTCTTACCGCAGTGAGGAATCTAATCCCACGTTTTTGGAAACACTTCAGATCCAATTTGTTTTATTTTACCAAGGGTAACAGGAGAAATTGGACCAAAAAAGTTGTTGTACAATTTGTCCTGAGTACGCTGATACCCCACATGTTGGGGTAAACCATTGATTGGGCACATGGCAGAGCTCGGAAGGGAAGGAGCGCCATTTGACTTTTCAATGCAAGATTTGCTGGAATTGAGATCGGAACCCATGGCTCGATTGGAGAGCCCCTGACGTGCCTAAACAGTGGAAACCCCCACAAGTGACACCATTTTGGAAAGTAGACCCTCTAAGGAACTAATCTAGATGTGTGGTGAGCACTTTGAACCTCCAAGTGCTTCACAGAAGTTTATAATGTAGAGCCGTAAAAAAATTTCATATTAGTTTTCACAAAAAATGATCTTTTTGCCCCAAATTTTTTATTTTCCCAAGGGTAACAGGATAAATTGGACCACAAAAGTTGTTGTGCAATTTGTCCTGAGTACGCTGATACTTCATACAGTGGGACAAAAAAGTATTCAGTCAGTCAGCAATAGTGCAAGTTCCACCACTTAAAAAGATGAGAGGCGTCTGTAATTTACATCATAGGTAGACCTCAACTATGGGAGACAAACTGAGAAATAAAAATCCAGAAAATCACATTGTCTGTTTTTTTATCATTTTATTTGCATATTATGGTGGAAAATAAGTATTTGGTCAGAAACAAACAATCAAGATTTCTGGCTCTCACAGACCTGAAACTTCTTCTTTAAGAGTCTCCTCTTTCCTCCACTCATTACCTGTAGTAATGGCACCTGTTTAAACTTGTTATCAGTATAAAAAGACACCTGTGCACACTCTCAAACAGTCTGACTCCAAACTCCACTATGGTGAAGACCAAAGAGCTGTCAAAGGACACCAGAAACAAAATTGTAGCCCTGCACCAGGCTGGGAAGACTGAATCAGCAATAGCCAACCAGCTTGGATTGAAGAAATCAACAGTGGGAGCAATAATTAGAAAATGGAAGACATTCAAGACCACTGATAATCTCCCTCGATCTGGGGCTCCACGCAAAATCCCACCCCGTGGGGTCAGAATGATCACAAGAACGGTGAGCAAAAATCCCAGAACCACGCGGGGGGACCTAGTGAATGAACTGCATAGAGCTGGGACCAATGTAACAAGGCCTACCATAAGTAACACACTACGCCACCATGGACTCAGATCCTGCAGTGCCAGACGTGTCCCACTGCTTAAGCCAGTACATGTCCGGGCCCGTCTGAAGTTTGCTAGAGAGCATTTGGATGATCCAGAGGAGTTTTGGGAGAATGTCCTATGGTCTGATGAAACCTAACTGGAACTGTTTGGTAGAAACACAACTTGTCGTGTTTGGAGGAAAAAGAATACTGAGTTGCATCCATCAAACACCATACCTACTGTAAAGCATGGTGGTGGAAACATCATGCTTTGGGGCTGTTTCTCTGCAAAGGGGCCAGGACGACTGATCTGGGTACATGAAAGAATGAATGGGGCCATGTATCATGAGATTTTGAGTGCAAACCTCCTTCCATCAGCAAGGGCATTGAAGATGAAACGTGGCTGGGTCTTTCAACATGACAATGATCCAAAGCACACCGCCAGGGCAACGAAGGAGTGGCTTCGTAAGAAGCATTTCAAGGTCCTGGAGTGGCCTAGCCAGTCTCCAGATCTCAACCCTATAGAAAACCTTTGGAGGGAGTTGAAAGTCCGTGTTGCCAAGCGAAAAGCCAAAAACATCACTGCTCTAGAGGAGATCTGCATGGAGGAATGGGCCAACATACCAACAACAGTGTGTGGCAACCTTGTGAAGACTTACAGAAAACGTTTGACCTCTGTCATTGCCAACAAAGGATATATTACAAAGTATTGAGATGAAATTTTGTTTCTGACCAAATACTTATTTTCCACCATAATATACAAATAAAATGATAAAAAAACAGACAATGTGATTTTCTGGATTTTTTTTTCTCAGTTTGTCTCCCATAGTTGAGGTCTACCTATGATGTAAATTACAGATGCCTCTCATCTTTTTAAGTGGTGGAACTTGCACTATTGCTGACTGACTAAATACTTTTTTGCCCCACTGTATATGGGGATAAACCACTGTTTGAGCACATGGCAGAGCTCAGAAGGGAAGGAGCGCCGTTTGACTTTTCAATGCAAAATTGGCTGGAATTGAGATCGGAACCCATGTCGCCTTTGGAGAGCCCCTGACATGTCTAAACAGTGGAAACCCCCCACAATGGACCCCATTTTGCAAAGAAGACCCCCTAAGGAACTTACCTAGATGTGTGGTGAGCACTTTTAACCCCCAATTGTTTCACTAAAGTTTAGAATGTAGCGCTGTGAAAATTAAAAAAATCATTTTTTCTTTCCACAAAATGATGTTTCATATAAACAACCACAAGATGGCAGCCAAATCACTGTCACCTTAAAGAAGCCAACCATATGTAATAATTATTTCTAAAAAAGTTTTTATTAAACAAAAATAAACACAATACAAAACATAAATAAATCAATAAAAACTACTACATATCATCCGGATAGTACCCCATGGGAAAATAACTGTAGGAGGCCTCATGTATATATTTATACTGGGAAGGATAATACAGCGGATGCAGGAAAAAAAAAAAAAAAAAAGAAAGACAATTCAAAGAGTCTAAGTTTCCAATAGAATTTAAGTTTTTATGGCGCTAGCAGCATCCCTATAAAGACCCTTAAAGCACTCCGTTTTCCTAGCACCTCTACTTACGCATAACAGCATGAGAACAATAATTAAACGATCATAGCAAAGTGCCACATAGTGCCGCTTAATAATACCACATAATAATCAAAAATCAGCGCAAAATATCGACACGCCCCCGGAAGAAGCAAGGGCGAAACGCGCGTCGGGGCGCTGGGAAAAGGCTGTATAGGAGGCACACGTGGATTTACGGCATCTGGGTAATGGATATTTTGCGCTGATTTTTGATTATTATTTAAGGGTCTTTATAGGGATGCTGCTAGCGCCATAAAAACTTAAATTCTATTGGAAACTTAGACTCTTTGAATTGTCTTTCTTTTTTTTTCCTGCATCCGCTGTATTATCCTTCCCAGTATAAATATATACATGAGGCCTCCTACAGTTATTTTCCCATGGGGTACTATCCGGATGATATGTAGTAGTTTTTATTGATTTATTTATGTTTTGTATTGTGTTTATTTTTGTTTAATAAAAACTTTTTTAGAAATAATTATTACATATGGTTGGCTTCTTAAAGGTGACAGTGATTTGGCTGCCATCTTGTGGTTGTTTATATGTACTGTGGAAGTACCATTTAGAAAGTTATAATAGGACTTTGTGGATTAAAATGATGTTTCAGCCCGCAATTTTTTTTTTCCCAAGGGTAACAGGAGAAATTGGACCACAAAAGTTATTGTCCAATTTGTCCTGAGTACGCTGATATCCCATACATGGTGGGGAACCACTGTTTGGGCGCACGGCAGAGCTCGGAAGGGAAGGAGCGCCGTTTGAAATGCAGACTTAGATGGATTGGTCTGCAGGCATCATGTTGCATTTGCAGAGCCCCTGATGTACCTAAACAGTAGAAACCCCCCAAAAGTGACCCCATATTGGAAACTAGACCCCCCAAGGAACTTATCTAGATGTGTTGTGAGAACTTTGAACCAACAAGTGTTTCACTACAGTTTATAACGCAGAGCCGTGAAAATAAAAATATTTTTTTTTCCACGAAAATGATATTCTAGCCCCCACGTTTTTGTTTTCCCAAGGGTAACAGGACAAATTGGACCCCAAAAGTTGTTGTCCAACTTGTCCTGAGAACGCTGATACCCCATATGTTGGGGGGGAACCACTGTTTGTGCGCACAGGAGAACTCTGAAGGGAAGGAGCACTGTTTTAGTTTTTCAAAGCAGAATTGGCTGGAATTGAGATCGGACGCCATGTCGCGTTTGGAGAGCCCCTGATGTGCCTAAACAGTGGAAACCCCAAATTCTAACTGAAATCCTAACCCCAACCTTAACCCCAGCCCTAGCCCTAACCCCAACCCTAACCCTAGCCCTAACTCTAGCCCTAACCGTAGCCCTAACCCTAACCCTAATGGGAAAATGGAAATACATACATTTTTTAAAATTTTATTATTTTTCCCTAACTAAGGGGGTGATGAAGGGGGGTTTGATTTACTTTTATAGCGTTTTTTTGGCGGATTTTTATGATTGGCAGCCGTCACACACTAAAAGACGCTTTTTATTACAAAAAATAGTTTTTGCATCACCACATTTTGAGAGCTATAATTTATCCATATTTTGGCCCACAGAGTCATGTGAGATCTTGTTTTTTGCGGGACGAGTTGACGTTTTTATTGGTACCATTTTCGGGCACATGACATTTTTTGATCGCTTTTTATTCCGATTTTTGGGAGGCGGAATGAACAAAAACCAGCAATTCCTGAAATTCTTTTAGGGGGGGCGTTTATACCGTTCCACGTGTGGTAAAATTGATAAAGCAGCTTTATTCTTCGGGTCAGTACGATTACAGCGATACCTCATTTATGTAATTTTTTTATGTTTTGGCGCTTTTACACAATAAAAACTGTTATATAAAAAAATAATTGTTTTTGCATCGCTTTATTCTGAGAGCTATAACTTTTTTATTTTTCTGTTGATGGTGCTGTATGGCGGCTTTTTTTTTTTGCGGGACAAGATGACGTTTTCAACGGTACCATGGTTATTTATATCAGTCTTTTTGATTGCGTGTTATTCCACTTTTTGTTCGCCTGTATGATAATAAAGCGTTGTTTTTTATTGTTTTTTTTTTATTTACATAAATAAATGGATTTATTGGGAAATGTTTTTTTTTTCTTTATTTGGGGATTTTTTAATTTTATTTTTATACATTGTATTTTTTTTTTTTTTTTTTTTACTTTTTACCATTGTCCCAGGGTGGGACATCACTGTTTTAGATCAGATCGTTGATCTGACAGTGTGCATAGACGTTCCACAGGCTTGCCGGCGCGCCTGCTATTAGGAACTCTCAGCAGGCGCCGGCAAGTCAGGTGATTTCATGACCTGGAAGGAGTGCCGCAGCCATCTTGGATCCGGGGACTCCTTCCAGGTCATCAGAGCAGCGCGATCTCATCGCGTTGCTCCGGTGGGAGAGCGCAGGGAGCCCCCGTCCCTGCGCGATCCCCCTCTATGCCGCTGTCACTATTGACAGCGGCATCAGAGGGGTTAAATGCCCGCGATCGGCGATAGCGCCGATCGTGGGCATTGCTGCGGGGTGTCAGCTGTCATATACAGCTGACACCCGCACCCGATCACCGCGGCGCTCAGTGCGAGACCGCGGTGATCGATGCGCCGTACTAGTACTGCTGCTGGCACAAATGCAGTGCCGGCAGCGCAGTACTAGTACGGCGGGTGGCGCGAAGGGGTTAACCCCTTCATGACCTTGGGATTTTCCATTTTTCCGTGTTCGTTTTTTCGCTCCCCTTCTTCCCAGAGCCATAACTTTTTTATTTTTCCGTCAATTTGGCCATGTGAGGGCTTATTTTTTGCGGGACGAGTGGTACTTTTGAGCGACATCATTGGTTTTACCATGTCGTGTACTAGAAAATGGGAAAAAATTCCAAGTGCGGTGAAATTGCAAAAAAAAGTGCAGTCCCACACTTGTTTTTTGTTTGGCTTTTTTGCTAGGTTCACTAAATGCTAAAACTGACCTGCCATTATGATTCTCCAGGTCATTACGAGTTCATAGACACCAAACATGTCTAGGTTATTTTTTATCTAAGTGGTGAAAAAAAATTCCAAACTTTGCAAACTTTTCCAAAATTGCGCCATTTTCCGATACTCGTAGTGTCTCCACTTTTCATGATGTGGGGTCGGTTGAGGGCTTATTTTTTGCGTGCCGAGCCGGCGTTTTTAATGATACCATTTTGGTGCAGATACGTTCTTTTGATTGCCCGTTATTGCATTTTAATTCAATGTTGCGGCGACCAAAAAAACGTAATTCTGGCGTTTCGAATTTTTTTCTCGTTACGCCGTTTAGCGATCAGGTTAATGCTTTTTTTTTATTGATAGATCGGGCGATTCTGAATGCGGCGATACCAAATATGTGTAGGTTTGATTTTTTTTTTAATTGATTTATTTTGAATGGGGCGAAAGGGGGGTGATTTAAACTTTTATATATTTTTTTATTTTTTTCACATTTTTTTTTAACTTTTTTTTTTTTTACTTTTGCCATGCTTCAATAGTCTCCATGGGAGGCTAGAAGCTGGCACAACACGATCAGCTCTGCTACATAGAAGCGATCTGCTGTTTGCTGCTACGTAGCAGAAATGCAGGTGTGCTGTGAGCGCCGACCACAGGGTGGCGCTCACAGCTGCCGGGGATCAGTAACCATAGAGGTCTCAAGGACCTCTATGGTTACAATGGAGAAGCATCGCCGATCTCCGATCATGTGACGGGGGTCGGCGATGCGCTCATTCCCGGCCGGAAGCGCTGCTTAAATGCCGCTGTCTGCGTTTGACAGCAGCATTTAACTAGTTAATAGCGGCGGGTGAATCGCGATTTCACCCGCCGCTATTGCGGGCACATGTCAGCTGTTCAAAACAGCTGACATGTCCCGGCTTTGATGCGGGCTCACCGCGGAGCCCTGCATCAAAGCAGGGGATCTGACCTCGGACGTACTATCCCGTCCGAGGTCAGAAAGGGGTTAAAAGGAGGAGCATGTCACTTCTTTGTGCGGATCTGCAGCATTTCTGCACCCTTCCATTATAGAAATCCGCAGGTGTAAAAACTCATGAAATCCGCAACAAAAACGCACAAAATCCGCATAAAAAAACACGCAGATTTTGATTCCACAGGCAAATCTGCCACGTGTGCACATAACCTCATAGTTGTGGTCTACCTATGATGTCAATTACAGGCCTCTCTCCTCTTTTTAAGTGGGAGAACTTGCACAATTGGTGGCTGACTAAATGCTTTTTTTATCCCCACTGTAGAATTTGCGACTATTGGAGACCAATATCAATTAGACACTAAATATATGTATTAGAGGAAAAAAACGTTATTATTTATATAAATAAAAAGACTGACATCCTTTAGGAGTCCAAGTAAAATGTAAGAGACGCCAACTAGCTAATTGGCAGCATAACCACAAGTAGACAGCTGGCTGCATATCTGAACATGTACGTCTGATAACACTTATTTTACTGTCCTATCCCTGAGCACTGTTTCTTAGTTTATAAGAGAAGCCATCGTCTTAATTATGTCATAAATCAATGGTACATGTTGAGATATTATTATACATTTTTATGGCGCCATTTATTCCATGGCGCTTTACATGTGAAGATATTACAAAGTTGCTTATTTTCTCAGTGATATCTACTTCTTTGCCTAGACAGATCTTCCAATGTCAATTCTTCAGTAAAACCTGTATTCAGCGAAGTCCCTTTACTGAGGTAGGAGATGACAGTTGGTGGACATTCTGCTGTTAAGTTCTCCTGAAACAGTTCCATTTCTCCACCAACTCTCATCCTGGTAATGGGAAAGTCTGTCCTCGCTGCAGACTGATTTTACCCTTGAATGGAGAATTTTGAGAATGAATAATCCGTTCAAGGCAGGGAAAAGAACAGATTTTTCTGATTAAGATAGATTACAAAGTGTTTCCTTTTCACCCGTACTATTGAGATAGATAAATCTGTGAATGTTTTATGGTTTTCACAGTACAGTTGTTTAGTAAATGACTGCTGCAGTGGCCTAGGGTGAAGGTGTACCCTGCTTAGCACAGCTTTATCCTCACCGCATGTATACTTGTAATCCTGGCCTGTGTGTTTGCGTCATGTATGACATTTACATATGCTTCTATTAAAGATGTTTATGTCATAAATCTATAGTCTATGTAAAAATAATAAACTTTGTAATATATCTTATCAGAGGAATCTGCTTCCTTCTCCACCAGGACTGATCATTCTCCATTCTCAGGTAAAATCTGTCTTCAGTGAAGACACATTTCCCCGTTACTAAGCAAGGAGATGATAGTTGGTGCTCAGAAGTTTCTATGAAGAACTGTAACTCATTTCCGGAGAACCTGCTGTACAAGGTCTTTCTTCTCCTCCTCTCCTTAGAACTTTATGACCACCAATTATCAGCCCCTATCTCAGTAATGGGAAAATCTGTCTACACTGAATACAGATTTTACCAAAGAATTGAGAGGAAAAGATTAGTCCAGGTGGTGAAAGAAGCACATTTTCTCTGATCAGATATTATAACGTTTCTTATTTTTATGTGCATTATTGATTTAGGAAATAAAAAGGAATACGACAGTGAATCTCTTAAACCCTAATTGTTGTCTGCTTTTATTTTTTTTTTAAGGTAGCTTTGCGGTATGGGGTGGTCTATTCTCTATGATAGACTGCAGTATGGTTAAAATCCGGGGGAAGGAAGATCCCTGGAATTCTATCACGAGTGGAGCTATGACTGGGGCAATCTTGGCTGCCAGAAGTAAGTATCTGGACTCCCAGAGAACAGTGTGTTTTTTACGCCCACATTAGATTTTGTAGTTTTTGATTTTGTAACTTTGCGCTTTACCATAGTACTTAGTTTGCCAATTCTTCTGCTTTTGTCAGATGGTCCCGTTGCCATGGTGGGCTCTGCTGCAATGGGTGGAATACTTTTGGCCTTGATAGAAGGAGCAGGAATCTTATTGACACGATTTGCCTCTTCCCAGTTTGTAAATGGTGAGTGAAGCTGCAGAGATATTTTGATTGCGGCTTTGAGTCACGGGGTACGTGCATGAGTTTTTGTTTGGTGGTTGTGTCTATGGGCTTGTTCTACAGATGTGTTTCTGTTTAGTCCATGTGTTGTCTGTGCAACCAACCACAGGCAGACCAATTGTAGCAATGTTATAATCCACATGGACAGTTTTTCCATACAGCCGATAGTCCGCGAGTTCCTGCACCCGTCCACGATGCAGACAAGCACACAAAGCCAACCATATCCACAATTTGTGGACATTACTGGTCTGAGGATTACTTGGTGGTCATCGATCTGGAGTTTATAATACATATATCATTTTTCCCACCTCTTCTTTCTTTAGGTCCACCAATACCAGAAGACTCATCCCAGCTGAGCACACCATCCCCTTTTGGTAGTTACCAACAGTACCAGTGAAAGAACGATATGAAGGACTTGAAATGAATCGCCTGGAACAGTTACCGCCATACCATGTGCCCATTTGGATCCTTTAGCTTCTGAATTATGGTGGTGGCTGTGAATGAATGCATGGACTGCTAAGGAACCTGGAACACAAATATGACAGCACCGATCGAATTAGTAACATGGTTAGAATGATCCAATAAGGGCTATGAATACCCTGAATATAGTAGTTAAAAGTTCACAAATTCCGCCCTTGAACACTTAAAGTATGGGTGTAACTAATGTATCGTTTGATTTTATGTTGACCCAAACATATAATCAAAGGCATTTTAAAGCCTAAAAATATTCGGCATTATATGAGAAAGTAATGCTGAAATGGAATGTTACTGGAGCAGAAATTTCTTCAGCGGATTTGGAAAAAAAAAAAAACCTCAGCAATTTTTAACTACAGTTGCAAGAAATGTTGTCGTACCTGTACACTATATAGGTCTGTATCAATTATATTTTGTATCCAATGGATATTGTGCTGTACACTGTTTGCCGCATGTTTTCAGCTCTACATGGCAATGTTCTAATACTAAAGTACCATGCTGGTGTTCCAAAGTTTCTGTGTATTGAAATGATCATGATGCGTACTTTTTCTATAAAAGTAATAGATTTAATAATTACATTCACTGTAGAACAAACGGTGTCTACATTATATTATGTATATTTTTTACTATTTTTATTTCAAATTTTACCATTACAAAAAAAGGCCTTCTCAAAAGTTAGAAAATTGTCATAACCCTCCTTTGCTTTAAATAAATGTAATTAATATAATTTAAATCTTCAAAATGGGGTCACTTTTGGAGTTCTCTGCTGTTTTGGTATTTCAGGGGCTCTGCAGACTGGTGCCACGTATCTATTCCAGCATAATCTGCACTCCAAAAGACCGATGGCTTCTCCCCTGTCTTGCGAGAATGAAACATTTACAGCTAATATAACATTTTAGTGGTCAAAATATTTTTTTTTCCAATGGGACAATGTATTACATTTCTGTTGGACACCCATAGGTTGAAAATACTCTATACACCCCTGAAGGAACTTTGATTTTGTATATCTTCAAACATGGTCACTCATGGGGATTTTTTGCTGTTCTGCTGCCTCAGGATCTGTTCTGCTGCCTCAGGATCTCCGCTACTGCGACATAGCATCAGCATCTATTCCAGGGAAAAATTGCACCCCAAAGGTCAAACAGTGCTCCTTCCAATCCAAACCTGCTGTAGGATCTAGCCACTTACGGGGGCTTCACTGCATTCAGGAGAAATTGCAGAACAAATTGTAGGATTTACTTTATTACTTATTGTTATATGAAAAAATTAAGGCTAAAGTAACATTTTAGTGGGAATTTTTTTTTTAACTTTTGATCGCTAATCTCATATTATGGGTTATACATGCTCAACAAACCCCTTGTTGAATTTCTTGAAAGGATTAGTTTCCAAAATGGGGTTGCTAGTGGAGGAAGGGCACCTCTTCTGTTTAGGCACCTTATGAGCTCAGCAGATTTGACATGGCATCAATTTGTTCCAATCAAATTTGCACTCCTTTCCTTCCGAGCCCTGCGGAGTGCCTAAACAGCAATATTTGACCACATATGGGCTAGTGACAGTTTCATGAAAAATTGCGTAACAAATTATGTGGTCTATTTTCTATTACCCCTTGTGAAAATTATACAATTTAGAGTAAAGCAACATTTTTTCTTGTAGCAAAGATGTCATTTATTTTTGCATCCCAATGTTATAAACTTACTGAAACACCTGTGGGCACAGAATAGTCACTAAACTTAGTGTCATTGAATGGACCACTTTAAAGGGGTTGTCCACTACTTGGACAATTCCTTCTCAAGCTATGTTATCCCGTTGTTAAATAATAAATCTTATACTCCCCTCCAGTGCCAGCACTAGCTCTCCAAGGTCACGCGATACCTGCAGTCAGTCAACACTGGCTACACTTTCCCCCCCTTCAGATGTATCACATCCGTGGGATGTAAGAGAGCAACAGCCCTCTCTTCCTCCAGATGTATGTAATAAGCTTGAAAGCTGAGAGCGTGTAGCGAGCGCTGATTGGCTGCAGGGATCCCCGAGGTGAATATAAGGGTTATTATTTTAGAAGGAGGAAACATAGAGATTCAGAAAGGGTAGTCTGTGTAGTGGACAACCTTTTTAAAATATCTGCTCGAGCTAAACTCCAGGAGTTATCCAGGGCTAAGCAATCACTGATTACTTGAACCTTGATATCAAATGAATTCTTTGTCAAGAATCTTTTGATAATGAATATGACAATTTTTGTACTTGTAAGTATAGTGCCCAAGTGGAGAAACCTACTTGAGACTTTTTCTGTATCTCCTTTCACCTGCTGTATAGAGCGATATTAAGTATTGAACACGTCACCAATTTTTTAAAGTAAATATTTTTAATGCGTCAAACCCGTAGCACCCAGCTGTTACAGAATAGTGGATGGGACTTCAAGAAATCCTATGTCCACTATGCGTCCACTGACATGGGGCGTGCGCGTCTTTCCAGACCGCAGCATGTCAATTTCTCTTAGAGACATCAGTTTTCGCAAGAGAAATTACAATAGAATGTATTGAATGCAGTTCAGTGAACACATGCGGATTTACCTGCGTTCAATAGACGGCAGAGCTTTAGACACAGCAAACATGCAATGCGTCCAAAGCGCTGCTAGTTCCGGATCGTGCAGACCCGGCCTAAACGTGCTAATGACATGAAATTCTCACCAGACGTCTGTAACAACCCATCCGATCCACACAGGCAAAGAAATCAAACCATAGATGTCTAAAACTTATTTTTACACACATTGAGAAATGACACAGGGAAAAGTATTGAACGTATGAAGAAAGCGGTGCAAAAAGCAATGTTAACTCATGACACCAGCTGAAACCTATCAGTAATTGGAAAGCAATACTGCTACTTAATGAAAAATATCAGTTGGCTCAGTTGATGGTCTATAAAAAGGTGTTTCGCTTCCAAGTTGCTACACAAGAAACATCTCATGATGGGTAAAACCACTGAGCTGTCTCAAAACCTTCACAACCTTATTGTTGCAAAACAATGATGGCATTGGATACAGAAGAATTTCTAAACTACTGAAGGTTACATTGAGCACTGTTGGGGCCATAATCCAGAAGTAGAAAGAACAACATTTCACCATTAACCGGCCCTGACTTAGTGACCCCTGCAAGATTTCAGACAAAACAACTATCAAGAGTTGTCCAGGTGCCAAAGACTACCTGTGGAGAGTTACAGAAAGGCCTCAAATCATCAGGTACAATTGTTTAAAAGAAAACAATAAGTAATGCACTGAACCTCCATGACCTGTATGCACGCTCACCGCTCAAGACTCCATTGCTTAACAAAAAACAAGTTCAAGCACGTTTAAAGTTTGCTTAACAACATTTAAATACGCCTATGAAAAATACTGGTAGAATATCTGGTTTTATGAGATTGAACTCTTTGGATGCCATAATACACACCATGTTTGGAGGCTAAAAGGCACTGCATATCACCCCCAAAACACCATACCAAGACTGAAGTTTGGAAGAGAGAACATTGTGTGGGGCTGTGTTTCAGCATATGGCACTGGCAAATTTCATATAATTGAAGGATGAATGGACAAATGTACTGAGCCATTCTTGGAAAAAAATCTGCTGCCATCTACCCGGATGAAGATGAAATGAGGGCTTCCATTTCAGCAAGACAATGATCCAAAACACACAGCCAAAGAAAATATCAAATGTTTTCAGAGAAAAAAAAGCTGCTAGAATGGCCCAGCCAATCACCTGACCAAAATGCCATAGAAAATTTACGGAAGGAACTAAAAGAGTTCATAGGAGCCCACGGAACCTGGAGGATTTGAAGAGCTTGTAGAAGAAAGGGACAAAGTCAAACCTGAGCAATGCCTGCGCCATCTTGAAGTTGTCATGACTAACAAAGACTTGTGTATGAAGTTTTAACCAAATTTAAGTAAGCGTGTTCAATACTTTTTCCCTGTGACATTTCTCATTATTACAAATAACAATTTATGGACAGCTCTGATTTGATTTCTTTGCCTGTGTGGATTGGATGGGTTGTTGCTGTCATCTGGTGAGAATTGCATGTCAATAGCACCTTTAGATATACAGTACATTTACTTGGAAAACTGGTGACGGATTCAATACTTATGTCACCCACTGTGTACGGTATATTTCTTTTTTTGTTTGTAATTTTGTATGGATGGATGGGTGGGTTTTGTCTTTATGACGTAGCTTCGCAAATAAGAGTGTGACTTAAAGTAATAGGCTTGAGTCCTTGCCCCAGTGAACAAACATACCATATATTTCGTGATCATATTCTGGCCTCCTCAAGGTTTAGGTTAAAATAGTGAATAATGCACAAAGAACCACACACATTAATATTAATGATGAGCGAATAGCATTGTTGCTCGGGTGATCTCCGAGTATTTGTTAGTGCTCGGAGATTTAGTTTTCGTCGCCTCAGCTGCATTATTTATGGCTGCTAGCCAGGCTGAATACATGTAAGGAATGCCTGTTTGGTAGGGAATTCCCACATATATTCAGGCTGTCCAGCAGCCGTAAATCATGCAGCTGAAGGGGATGAAAACTAAATGGCCGAGCACTACAAAATACTGAGATCACCCAACAACAATGCTATTCGCTCATCATTAATTAATCTTTTACATGGTTAATTTGGAATGTAGATTGCTCACCGATCAAATGTCGTAAAATCCCTGATCAAGTTACTAAGATTCATTGTAAGACTGTGTTTTGTTTTTAACAGGAAACCTAGCTGGTTAAAGGATCTGTCCACTACTGGGACAGCGTCTTTTCAATCAGCCTCTTTCCTAGTAAAATAACACTTAGGCTGTGTGCACACTGTACGTTTAAGATGTGTGTTTTTTTCGCTTGGAATTAGCCCAAAAACGCTAGGGCATCCTTATGCCAGCAAAGTCAATGAGAATCCTGAAGTGTTGGGCACAGGATCAGTATTTTTCCTTGCAAAGACTGACCAAATAGGGAATGTGTAAACATGGCCTAAGTGTTATTTTACTGGGTGCAAAGATACTGCTTGTGAAGGGGTTGTCCGAGTGTTTTATTTTTTATCAATTACGTATCTAGTGCTATCTTATTCCCAGCGCTTTACAAACATTATCATCACTGTCCCCATTGGGGCTCACAATCTAGATTCCCCATCAGTATGTCTTTGGAGTGTGGGAGGAAACCGGAGAACCCGGAGCAAACCCACGCAAACCCGGGGAGAACATACAAACTCCTTTCAGATGTTGTCTTTGGTGTTAATCATCCATCCCTAAAAAACAAATGCTATAATTTCAATTTCTATGAAGAGGTAAGTTCCGGACTGGACCAAGGGAACCCAGTGGACGTAGTGTATATGGACTTCAAAAGCTTTTGATACGGTGCCACACAAAAGGTTGATACATAAAATGAGAATAATGGGGATAGGGGAAAATATGTGTAAGTGGGCTAAGAGCTGGCTCAGAGACAGGAAACAAAGGGTGGTTATTATGGAGCACACTCGGACTGGGTCACGGTTAGCAGTGGGGTACCACAGGGTTCAGTATTGGGCCCTCTTCTTTTTAACATTTATTAATGACCTTGTAGGGGGGCATACAGAGTAGAATATCAATATTTGCAGATGACACTAAACTCTGCAGGGTAATCAATACAGAGGACAATTTTATATTACAGGATGATTTATGTAAACTAGAAGCTTGGGCTGATAAATGGCAAATGAGCTTTAATGGGGATAAATGTAAGGTCATGCACTTGGGTAGAAGTAATAAGATGTATAACTATGTGCTTAATTCTAAAACTGGGCAAAACGGTCTATGAAAAAGACCCGGGAGTATGGGTGGATGACAAACTCACAGTTACTGGCCAGTGTCAGGCAGCTGCTACAAAGGCAAATAAAATAATGGGATGCATTAAAAGAGGCATAGATGCTCATGAGGAAAACATAATTTTACCTCTATACAAGTCACTAGTTCGACCACACTTAGAATACGGTGTACAGTTCTGGTCTCCAGTGTATAAGGAAGACATAGCTCAACTAGAGCAGGTGCAGAGAAGAGCGACCAAGGTTATTAGAGGACTGGGGGGTCTGCCATACCAAGATAGATTATTACACTTAGGGCTATTAAGTTTGGAAAAATGAAGGCTAAGGGGTGATCTTATTTTAATGTGTAAATTCATGAGGGGACAGTACAAAGACCTTTCTGATGATCTTTTTAATCATAGACCTGAGACAGGGACAAGGGGGCATCCTCTACATCTGGAGGAAAGAAGGTTTAAGCATAATAACAGACGCGGATTCTTTATGGTAAGAGCAGTGAGACTATGGAACTCTATGCCATATTGTGAAGGAGAAAATGTCTAATGAAATCAATTATTAAACCTTATATAAGTCAGTTCAGAGATGGTGTAACAAGATGGCGACTGTCTTTGAAACTGTCTTGAAGATCCTTGAAACAGTCTTGGAAGGAATCTTTGGAATGCAGGAGTGAAGGCACCAATACACCATATTTGGAAATGAAGCTTGGAATGAACCAATTACAAAGTGACTAACTATTCTGAAGTTGTGCGACCTCCCCCATTTCCTGTTCTTTTAGTATGTTCCTTTGTTAAGAATAAACCAGTTGTGAGTAAGCCATCACTGAGAGGAGTGTGTGTATCGTCTCTGTGAATTTGATACATTCTGAGCCTCTAAGCTAGCACTCCGCTTATATTTGGTCAGGTACAAGCAATCATATAGATCTCCCTTTAAGAGATCACCCTCACATCTTTGGCGTCCCAACGTACGGCTCATTGAGGATGTACACTCCCCAGACATTGACACCCGGAATGGATCGAGGAAGAGCATCCAGAGTGGTTCGACTAGGAGACTGATCACCTCCATAAAAACACGGTAAGTCTGCTGATTCCTTTATGAATCTGTAGTACTTGCCTGTGTTTCTCGAACCATTCTGTGTGTTCTGCACTTGTGTTTGCCGAGTGTCTGTGCCGCCCTGACACGGTGGGTGTGGGATACGTACACCTGGTGGCCTTAAAAGAACCCACGGCTACTGGCTGTGAGGAACACAAACCATGATTGATTACTTGTAACCTGCATGTCATGTGTCATACCAGCACTGTTCTGGGGTATTGAGTCTGCTGCCTGTGTGTAGCAGGCAGGGGGATAGGAGGTTGTCTATGATACGGTGAGCGCAAAGTTTCTCCTAGATGTCTCGGGTGCGGAGCATGGCGTGATAGAATCACGGGTGGTCGAACCACGTAGTGCAAAAAACGGTAGAAACCTCTTTGAACCCTAGCATTGTGCACAAGGTCTGAGATAGAAATCCCAGTTACAGAGGACGGTCAGTTTTGTGTTTGTCCATCCGGTTGTGTGTGTCTGAGAGTGTTGCCCCTCTTCCAGAATTAGCCGTCCTATCTGTGACCGCACGTGACATATACGAGATTAGTGTTAGTGCTGGAGTGTGCGCAAATTCTGTGTGGTACCAGGTAACTCGGGACAGGCCGAGGGGAGACACTGCGTACGGCAAACACAACTCTTTCTCTGTGCGGTTCATAGAGTTGGGCTGGGACTTCTGGTGACTGGACAACAACTCTGTCTTTTTGTTTGTCTAAAGCCAGCAGAAAATGGAGAAGTTTTTGCAGTTCCGTAAAAGAGAAAGGAATGTGATGATGGCAGATAAGACTGCTGTATGATAGTGTTTGCAGAGGGGGGAAGAAGTGTATATATAGAATATGAGGTGATTTGATGAAAATATGTGTATTCCCTGAGAAAGGCAGATTACATTAGAATGGCAGGGAGTTATTAAAGAAAAGAAAGGAAGTTGGAAGATGAGGAATTGCTGCAAGTAAGTTTAGAAAGGTGCAGAACCACAACAGAAAATCTGTCTGTCTAAGGAAAGTTGGGTGACTGACTTAATGAGGGTTTTCTGGAAAAGTGTTGAAGTAAAAAAAGAGGATCTTTAAATGATGCTGGCTTGTTAGATTAGGCTGAGATATTATGGAAAAAACCTGTGCAATTAGAGGTGATGTGCAGGAAGAAAAACATGGTAATAAGTTTTAGTATAAGTATGAAACAAAGATGGTGCTGAACGCCATGCTGCTCCCAGTTTGTCTCCACCCCTTTCCCATTGTCTCTAGAGGATGAACATATTTTGTATGTAGGAACTAGAATTTAGTTTGGGTGGAGACCTGTCCTGTATGTGGTGCCCCCTGTTGGCACATAGGAACTATTAAACCTATTTCTAAGCTAGGATTGTATCCTCTCTTATGCCCCCCCCCCACCATTCATGTGCATAGTGTGCCTCTTGTCCAGTGCCCCAAATGCTACGTCCCCATAAGTCCTGGCCATGCCCTCAATGAGTATTATACCTGCACTGGATGGCACCAGCGCCCCCTTCAGGCCCTGCCCTCTAGTTCTTTTCTTGATAAAATCCAAATGGATGCAGCAGTTATTAATACGTCTGTCTTTTACTGCCATATGAGACTCACTAGGACAATTACTCGGCCAGGGTGGGCAGCCCACCTCAACCCCCTTCTGTTCTTTTGCAGTGCTTAACTGGGTTATAGCCACGAGATCTTACATCTGAGCCTAGGGGATCAGTTATGGTGGAGCCCCAGGAGAGTGTATGGCGTCCCTGGGATCCTAGTGAAATGCTGGCCATAATGAGTAGAATGAAAGACCCTGGAATATTTCCCATGTCATTTGTTACAGAGGCTAAAAAAAAAAAAAAGAGAAAAAAAATGGTAATGCTTTCTGCTGTTGAGATTTAGAGGAACAGATTAGCCTCCAGGATAGTCATCCTTCATGATATCCAACAGGATTCTACTGAATCAGGCGAAAATATTATATTCGGCTCTGGCAAAGTTAAAGGTTTAAAGTCTGTGATTGTAGAGCCACTAATAATGTCCCACTTAGAGTATTAAAGTCATATTCCCAGCTCTGATAATGTAACAACCTGGTCTAGAACCCTTCTTACGTAGACCAGGCAAGGGCAAAGAAATTTAATGTGTAAAGTAGAAAAATATTTAGAACTGAGAGTCCTCAGTGGTTGATATATATCTTTCCTATATGTGTAAAGAATGCACACAGACGCTGCGCAGGGGGATAGCCCCCTCCTTCTCCCCTCTTCAGTCTCTTAGGGTCAGTCAGGGTCATGAAGCTGTGCTGCTGGGATAGCCCCTCCCTCTCTCCCCCTTCTCTCAGTGCTGAGATCTCAAGTTTCACTGTGTCTGATAATATCAGCATTCATGGCGCACTACTGATTCCAGCCATCTTGCTGCCTCTGGGGGAAGAGGAGGGAAGTGGTTGGTAGTGGAACCTGCCTGACCTGCTAGTTGAACTATAACAAGACCATGACTGTGTACATATAATGTCCCACAGGGGGGTTTCAGTCATGGTACCGATGTCCCACTAGATTACCCAGTCCATGAGCTCATTGTGGATGGATTGCAGTATTGTGTGGATGACCAGTTCTACGCCGAATATGCTGTTGGTCCATGAAACCATAAATGAGGAACCGTTGCCCCCACACATGGCGATCCAGAAAGAGTACTCTGACGTGACGCACTAACATGACTGCATAGATGAGTCAGGAGACAGTGGGCTTTGCACATGTCTATGATAAACCTGATCCTAATGCAGATTTTTGAGTTTTTTCTTGTAGATGGCTGCAGATACCACCAGGATGGGCGATTCTACATTGGATAGGCAGTAGTATCCTCACATGAGGTCATCTCAGCTGAACCACTCGCTCCTCACATGTCGGTGCAGGAGGCAGAGTTGAAGGCACTCACTGAGACGTGTAGAGCCGCTGCAGGTAAAGTCGCTACTACCGTGTTTCCCCGATAGTAAGACAGCGTCTTACTTTCTTTTCCCACTCAAAAGTCCCACTATGTCTTACTTTCGGGGGGGTGTCTTACATTGAAAAAAAAACCTGTGTGGTCGCTGGAGAGCTGTCACACAGACAGCTCTCCAGCGACCAACTATGCGAAGTCCCCTGGTAACCAGGGTAAACATCGGGTTACTAAGCGCAGGGCGCGCTTAGTAACCCGATGTTTACCCTGGTTACCAGTGTAAATGTAAAAAAAAAAAAAAAAGTGAGGTGTCATATCTTGTTTTTTCCAGAGGTGATTTTGGAGTTTTTGGGCTGTCAGAAAGATACTGATGACTTCCATCTCCGAGGGCGCTCCAGTGCAGGCTGCAGTAGGCCGGCTCTGGCGGCGGGTCCATACGGGGTGGAGTAGATGAAGCTGGCCGCTGCTTGCTGCTCCGGAGCGCACAGTCCGTGCAGGGGATGGTGCACCGGGCCGGGGCAGGACAGGACGTGCAGGTATCCGCCGCCTCCTGCGCCAACCACAGCGCCGCCCCCGGCCACGAACCCCCCGGAGAAGCTGGAGCATTTGTCGGGGAGCAGCAGCTGCTCGTGGCTTCCCTTTCTCATGGTACGGAGCCGCCGCCTTCTCCGCTCTCCTCCTTGTGACCCCAGTAATCCGCACTGCCCGGCCTGCACCCTACAAATAGCCGGGGCTGCAGTTAGAGCAGGTCCCCTCGGTGCTGAGGTGAGCTCGTCGGAGGGCTATCGAGCACCGGGGGAGGCAGATGGAGGCGGATTGTACGGCTGTGTGTGCTCGGGCCCCAGCTCCGGCCTCCCTGCCACCGCCGCGGCTGAAAAATGGCTCCAGGAAGCTGACAATGAATGAAGGGATGCGGTTTACGTGCGAAGGTCGGAGCTGGGGCCCGAGCACACACAGCCGTACAAGCCGCCTCACAAGGAGGAGAGCGGAGAAGGCGGCGGCTCCGTACCATGAGAAAGGGAAGCCACCTCGGGCATGACCAGCTGCTGCTCCCCGACAAATGCTCCAGCTTCTCCGGGGGGTTCGTGGCCGGGGGCGGCGCTGTGGTTGGCGCAGGAGGCGGCGGATACCTGCACGTCCTGTCCTCCCCCGGCCCGGTGCACCATCCCCCGCACAGACTGTGTGCTCCGGAGCAGCAAGCAGCGGCCAGCTTCATCTACTCCACCCCGCATGGACCCGCCGCCAGAGCCGGCCTACTGCAGCCTGCACTGGAGCGCCCTCGGAGATGGAAGTCATCAGTATCTTTCTGACAGCCCAAAAACTCCAAAATCACCTCTGGAAAAAACAAGATATGACACCTCACTTTTTTTTTTTTTTTTTTTTACATTTACACTGGTAACCAGGGTAAACATCGGGTAACTAAGCGCGGCCCTGCGCTTAGTAACCCGATGTTTACCCTGGTTACCAGTGAAGCCTTAGCTGAATTGTCGTACGGCTTATATTTTTCCAATGTGCAGTACTACGTCTTACTTTCGTGGGTGCGTCTTACATTAGCCGACCCCGCTAAAACCCCCACTACGTCTTACTATCGGGGGTGTCTTACTATCGGGGAAACACGGTATTTACACAGATTTGAGTTATGGATGGGGAATATCCCATGATTATGGCCCTATCTGGAGAAGCAGAGCGTTTCTTACATCAGCCGGTAAGCCCATTAACAATGCAGAGCTGGTGGAACAATTAGTGGAGGCATTGATGTTACCAGTCCAGGTTGGCATCGTCAAGGTGAAATCACACACAAATGGTGACTCCGTGGAGGTAGAGGGCAACGGAAGGGCGGACGAGGCTGCTAAAGTAGCAGCAAGGCGGCCTAGGGAGCAGTGGACGGTGGCGAGGAGTCAGCGTATTCCAGCCACACTGAGCCTAGATGTCCTGAAATCCCTCCAGCTGCCCAGAGAAAACACGGGGGAGAATGGGAGCTGAACTCGAAATGCGTATGGAAGAATAAGGATAAATTGTATATACCAAGGTCCCTGTTCCTAATCATGGCGCAAGTAACACATGGCCCCAGTCACGCCTCAAAATGTCACATGTGTACCACGGTAAATGCCTTCTGGATCGCTCCTGGTTTCAGTTATGTAGCGGCGAAACTCGTACAGTCATGCCTCATCTGTGCACAGCACAATCTAGGTAAAAAAAAAAAAGAAAAAAAGGTCCCTAAGAAAGCGACACTCGGGCCTCTCTACCCGTTTCAGAGACTGCAGACTGGTACATACAGCTACCCAAGGTAGGAGTGTGTGAATATGTCCTAGTATGTGTAGATCTGTTCTCTGGTTGGCCGGAAACCCATCCAGTAAAATATGCTAATTAATGCTAAAATGACACTTAACCCCTTAATGACAGGCAATATGTCTTTTAACTGACCTGAGATATAAGAGAATAGCACACCCATACAGGTGACAATCCTGCAGCTGTGGGCTGTATTCTATAGCTGACAAATTGCTGCATCAGCCATGATCAGTGTTTGCACCGTACAAATCTGTTTAACCCCTTAGATGCTGCTGTCAATAGTGACTACATCATTATAAATGGTTAACAGAGTGTGGGGGCTTCCTCTTTATCCCAATTGGTGCCCTCAGATCATGATTGTGTGGTCCTAATGTTTGTCATGGCAATTCATGACCAAATAGCGGCCTTAGATTCTGCCGGCTGTTGCAACCTGTTCAGAAGTGAGGCATTTAGGTGGTAAAAATACACATTTTCATTTCTGTCATGCCACTTTGCATTAATTCCTGAAAAGCACCTGAATGGTATTGTAGTTTTCAATATGTCAGGGGGTGCTGTTTTTAATATGGTATAACTTTGGGGGTTTCCCAATATATGGGACCCCTACAGTCACTTCAAACATGAATAGGTCCCTAAATAAAATAAATTTTGTACATTTCCTTGAAAAAATGAAAAATTACTGCTACATTTTTAAACCTCCTAAAATGCTACCAAAATAAAAGAACACTTTAAAAACCGTGCTGATGTAAAGCAAACATGTGGGAAATTATGTTCATTAATATTTTGCTATGGTTTGACTATCTGGATTGAAGGGATAATCATTCAAAATTGGAAAATTGCTAATTTTTTAACATTTTTCTCAAATTTCTGATATTTTTTATAAATAAACACAAAACATATCGACCTAAATTTGCCATTATCATGGGGTATAATGTATCACGAAGAGAGCAATCTCGGGGTCGCTGGGATGTGTTGGGTTGTTCCAGAGTTGTTACCACATGGAGTGGCATTGGTCAGATTTCAAAAATTTGGCTCCGTCACTAAGGGGTTAAACTTAAAAATTCAGAAGGCCATGACAGACACATGGAACAATTGGGTAGATCTGTCCGGCAGGGATAGAAGGGTTTTGGATGCCAGTCGAGAGACTGGCGTGTCTACTACAGGAGTCTCAGCCCAATCTTTTCTCAGATCAGCTGAGAAAGAGTACTTCGCCTCAAGCGGTCTTTGTCCTGTAAAGCACTTATCCGGTCGCTCCCTGTGCTGATTATTTCCGGAAACTCCGGGTGAATGGCGAATGTTCTATGAGGACGCTTAGCTTTTTTGAAGCACACAGCGTGATCCGGCACAGAGCCGGAGTCTTCATTAACCTTCAGAGTCTGGTTGACAGCCTCAATCAGAGAATCAACCGTCCTCTGATAGTCTGGCGAATCTGGATCTAAGGAGATGTTCGATTCATACTCAGAATCCAGTTCGCTACCAATGTCTGGAGAGGGAGAATGAGAAACTGAGCTCACCTACGCCATGGTACGTGATTGTACAGGAGACCGTATCAGTTTCCTGGACGCTTGTACATTTCTAGATTGTGTGCGGCCTCTGCTAGCAGACTGTTCCTGTTCACTGAAGGATTCAAGTGCTTTGGCCAGAGAAGTCAAAGATTATGACAGAGACGAGACCCATTAATGACACTGGGCTTAGTGTCAGCGGGGGGCTCCTGAGTGCATTTGGGGTCACAGGCTTTGCAGAGCGGCAAACTCAGCTTTTGGAAACGCAGACTGGCAGGAGTTACATGAAGTGAAAAAGACTAAGTCTTATGGGCCTTTTTAGGTGCCTGAGGCTGGGGACATGATGTACTCCAATGTGCCCCCTTAATCAGGGTTCTCACAGAGGATAGGATACTGAAAGGGAGAGAGATAATGACAGCGCTCCTTCTTCCCAGGTCCTGTGTCCCAACCACGAGAATCACACTCCGCATCACTATCCGGGAAGCCTTATCCGGGCAAGCAGGAGGCTTCCTGTGCATCCAGAGGCCCTGTCAGCTTGCGACAGAGTGTAGGAAGATGGCAGACGAGAATGTCATGGGCGCCTCTCGGCCGGGAAAGTGGGCAGGGCCACCAGAATGCGTCAGTGGGGGCAGAGCTTCAGCCTGTACAAGGCCAAAGCAGGGGACTACATTTTTACCCAGGCCCGAAAACCCCCCCCAAAAAAAAACTAACAAAAAAAAAAAAACATCTATCGCCCGTTCGTCCAGGCAAAAAAAAAAATCTTAAGAATTAAAATAAAATAAATTAAAATAAAGAGTTTTTAGTCTGAATAGCAGACCCGTGTGCCTCCTACAGACACTAAACATGAACTGGTTCTCTAGGAGCCAGCAGGAGCATGTATTCTGCAGAGGAGGAGCTAACTTTCTTTGTATTAACTTAGTGTCAGCCTCCTAGTGGCAACAGCATATCCCCCAAGGAGGTGAAGGAGAAAAATCTGTTCACGCAACGTTCTATACCTGAAAGCTCCCTTCTTATAAAAATAGTGTGTGTTTAAAAAAAAAAAGGAAAATAAAGTTGAGTCTGCTGTAGACAAAGACTGATGGAATTAGTGACAATCAGTACACAGACTGCTGTGGAGTACAAGAACTGTAAAACAAGGGGTACATTCTGCATTGGGTGCATAATGGTGTACTTGTAAGTAAGTGTACTGAGTGAATGACAACATACACAATCAATTTATTTTATACACACAAATTATATATTTTAGAGTACACACAATATAAATTAAGATCGTGGAGTTTACAAAACCAGGTAAGTAAATTTTCAGCACTATTAAGTAAATAGAATTAAATCAGTTGTACAAGAATTAATAAATCAAGTATAATAATAAATGTCAGTAAACTCATAAGTGCTGTCCGTTGCCTAAAATGTAATGAAATATACTTAAAAAGAGAAGCTAGAAATAGGTAACCAATTTAAACGTGCTTTCCATATTTCAGCTCAATTTTTGCAATCAATTTATGTGACTGCGGATTGTCAAATACTGGCAGTGTCTATTATGCACACTATCAAGAGCAGTCACATAGTATAGAAATGTAGATTAACCCCCCCCCCCCCCCCAAAAAAAAAAAGAAGAAGATTTTTGTGTACTCACCATAAAATCTTTTTCTCCGAGCCAATCATTGGGGGACACAGGACCATGGGTGTTATGCTGCTTGCCACTAGGAGGACACTAAGTAAACACAAAGAGTTAACTCCTCCTCTGCAGTATACACCCCTTGACTGGCCAGTAATGACTCAGTTCGGTAGTAAAGCAGTAGGAGTAAAACCAAGACAAGTAAACTATGTCCAAAACTGAGGAACAAAATACAACAACAAACAGCCAATAGGCTAACAGGGTGGGTGCTGTGTCCCCCAATGATTGGCTCAGAGAAAAAGACTTTACGGTGAGTACACAAAAATCTCCTTTTCTCCTACGCCTCATTGGGGGACACAGGACCATGGGACGTCCTAAAGCAGTCCCTGGGTGGGGGAGCAATTGCACTGCTACAACCCCATGTACCACTGGCTTACTGAGGTACCGCTATCTGCAGAATGACCCTGCCAAGGGCAGCGTCTGCCGAAGCCCGAGTATGAACGTGATAGTGCTTCGTAAAAGTATGCAGACTGGACCAAGTCGCAGCTTTACAAAGCTGTTGTGCTGAAGCCTGGTGCCGAATGGCCCAAGAAGCACCGACCGACCGAGTCGAATGCGCCTTAATCCCTGCTGGGACAGAGGTGTTCTTGATGCGGTAGGATTCCTGAATAGTGGAGCGAATCCACTTGGCTAGAGTGGCCCTTGAGGCGGGTAGGCCTTTCCTATGTCCTTCCGGAAGCACGAACAGGATATCCGACTTACGGAAGGGAGCTGTGCAAGATATGTACCGCTGAAGAGCTAACCACATCCAGAGTATGGAGAGCTTTCTCGATACAATGGGTTGGTGCCGGACAGAATGATGGCAAGACAATGTCCTCGTTTAGATGAAAGGAGGAGACGACTTTAGGTAGGAAAAAGGGAGAGGTTCTAGAGACTACCTTGTCTGGGTGAAAAGTCAAGAAAGGGGGTCGGCAAGAAAGGGCCGCCAACTCAGAAACTCTCCTGATTGACGTAATCGCCACGAGAAAGACCACCTTCCAAGAAAGGAGGGTGAGAGAGATGTCCTGCAATGGTTCGAAAGGGGCCTCCTGAAGAACTCCGAGAACCAAGTTAAGATCCCATGAAGCCAGGGGCATTCTATAGGGAGGGACCACCCGGGAGACTCCTTGGATGAACGTCTTAACCGGCAGTCTGGAAGCGATCTTCCGTTGGAATATTTCAGATAATGCGGACACTTGTCCCTTGAGCAAGCTTAGGGCAAGGCCTGAGTCTAAACCTGATTGGAGAAACTCCAGAATGGACGGAATAGAAAACACCAGAGAACGTCCATGGGCATTGCACCATGAGAAGAAAATGCGCCAGGTGCGATGATAAATGCGCATGGATACGGGTTTCCTCGCGCAAATCATGGTAGAAGAAACCCTTGGAGAGAATCCGGCTTGGGCTAAAATCCAGGATTCAATGGCCACGCCGTCAAAGACAGGGCCCTGGAGTTCTGGTGGCAAATCGGGCCCTGTGAGAGAAGATCCGTGCGATCTGGAAGCCACCAGGGGACGTTGGCGACCATTTGGACAAGTTCCGCGTACCATGCTCGGCGCGGCCAGTCTGGCGCAACGAGGATCACTGGTCTCGCCTCTGCCCTGATCTTCTTGATGACTCTCGGGAGCAGAGGAAGAGACGGAAATATGTATGGCAGCTGGAACCGATGCCACGACAGGACCAGAGCATCTGCCCCGATGGCGCAAGGATCGCGCGATGAACTGGGAGACCTGGTTGTTGAGCCTCGAGGCCATGAGATCCACATCCGGCGTCCCCCAGCGAAGACAAATCTGCTGGAAGACCACTCGCCCGAGGCAAGACCTTGGCGACTGAGGAAGTCCGCTTCCCAATTTTCCACACCCGGTATGTGGATCGCCGAGATGAGCAAGTGATTGGTCTCGGCCCAGCGCAGGATGTGGGAGACTTCGAGCATGGCTGCCCTGCTGCGGTTTCCCCCTTGTCGGTTGATATACGCCACTGCTGTGGCATTGTCGGATTGGATTCTGATGGGATGGCCTGCGAGAAGATGGTGAAAGTTGCGTAAGGCAAGCGTGATCGCTCGAATCTCCAAGATATTGATTGGAAGACGCGACTCCCTTGTGGACCAACGACCTTGTGCCGTGTGGTGATTGAAAACTGCACCCCAGCCCAAAAGGCTGGCATCGGTAGTCAGCACTAACCAGCGCACTGGGAGGAAGGACTTCCCTTGGTTCAGGGAGGACTGTAGCGTCCACTATCTGAGGGTCTGCCTGACCTGTGGGGAGAGGCGAAAATGACGGTCGAGGGAAAAGGGACTCCTGTCCCAGGCTGACAGCAGCGCCTGTTGCAGGGGACGGAGATGGAACTGCGCAAACGAACGGCTTCCATCGTCGCAACCATTTTCCCGAGTATGCGCATAGCAAAGCGAATGGAGTGAGGGACTGGACGGGAGAGCTTGCGCGCTCCCTGTTGTAAGGGCAAGACGTTCTCTGGAGGGAGAATGACTAAACTGCGGGAAGAGTCCAAAATCATGCCCAGGAGATGATTTCTCGAAGTTGATTTTCCAACCCAGGAGAGAAAGAGAATCCACGGTGATACTTACAGAATCTTCGCAGGCAGAATCGGACGGACCCTTGATTAAAAGTTCATCCAGATACGGAAGGACTACCACTCTCTGAGCGTGAAGAATGGCCATGACAGCCGCCATGACCTTCGTGAAGACTCTGGGGGCAGTGGCAAGTCCGAAGGGCAAGGCCACAAACTGGAAGTGTTCTTCTTGGGCTGCGAAGCGCAGGAACTGCTGATGAGAGGGGAAAATTGGAATATGTAGATAAGCATCCTTGATGTCTACGGATGCGAGGAACTCTCCTTTTTCCATCCTGAAGTGTCGGACCCGTACAAACTTGTTTAGCAGTTTTGAGGTCCAGTATGGTCTGTAAGGTCCCGTCCTTCTTTGGGACCACAAAAAGGTTGGAGTAAAACCCCTTGAACCTTTGGTCTCGAGGGACCGGAACGATGACACCGTCCCTTTGAAGGGCCTGTATGGCTGGAAGATGAGATGCTCTTGCTTTGGGGGGAGAAGACTGGAAGAATCGTGGACGGGGATGGAAAAAAACTCGATTTTGTATCCGGAAGACACGAGCTCTCTGACCCACTCGTCGTGAACGACCGAGAGCCAATTTTGACGGAACGAAAGAAGGCGTCCACCTACTTTGTCGGTGTCCGCCGGACACGACGACGAGTCATTGTGTAGAAGGTTTAAGGGATGCGGATGGCTTAGGGCCCGAGGGTCTCGGTCTGGGTTTCCAGGAACAGTTTGGTCTATATGAGACCTGAGGATTTCTGTTTTCCCGCCGTCCCAAACCAGGGGAAGAGGAGGACCAACTTGAGTTGTTCCGAAAGGACCAGAATCGAAATTGCTGTTGATTCCGAAAAGGCCGGGCAGGTTTTTGCTGGGGAAGAAATTTACTCTTCCCTCCGGTAGCGTCGGAAATGATTTGGTCTAGTTTCTCCCCAAATAAACGACCCGCTTGGTAAGGTAAAGAAGTCAGCGACTTTTTAGAAGCAGAATCTGCTCGCCAATCACTGAGCCATAAGGTCCTCCTGATGGAGATTGCGTTTGCAGCCGCTTGCGCTGCGCAATTAGCCGCATCTATGGAAGCGTTAACTACGAAATCTCCGGCCTGAGCTATCTGATTAGCTAGTCTAGCCGCCTCTGGGGGAAGATTACTGCCGTGGATGGTAGAGGTTAACACCTCTGCCCAGGCAACCATTGCCTTAGCCACCCAGGTAGCGGCAAAAGATGGAAGGAGAGCTGCTCCTGGGCCTCAAAGACTGAACGAGCCAGGTAGTCAATTTGACGGTCAGAAGGATTTTTGACTGATGAACCGTCGGACAGATAAGACCGTTTTGGAAGCGAGTCACGACATGGCAGGATCCACAGAGGGAGAAAGAAGCAACTCCTTCATCAGATCCTTGGAGAAAGGATATTTAGCTGCCGTGGCTTTTTGAGCCGTAAATCGCTTCTCCGGGTGTTCCCTGTGCTTTTGGACAATGTCCTGAAACTCAGGGTGATTAGCAAATGTACTTTGAACGCGTTTAGTCTTTTTAAAAGACACGACGTGTTCCTGAGTGGATACCGATTCCTCGTCCATCATTAGTGTTTTGTTGACTGCCTCAATAAGGGAGTTAAGAGTCTCCTGACCGATAGAGGAGTCTTGGGTTAAAGATTCCTCTGAATCGTATTCTGAGTCATGTACGCTGCGACCCTCGGGGGAGGGGGAGCGAGAAGATGAGCTGACAGATACTGAAGCTCGAACCTGGACGGGAGATGAGGGAAGGGTCCTTTTTCGGGCACCCCGAGATTCCCGTAGTACGGTACGCCCCCTGTGGTGGAACGGCCCCGCGCCGGCGCCAGATTCCGTTGCAGCCGACGGAGGTGAGTTCTGGCTTAAGGAGAACCCTCGGAAAGAGTCCAATGCCTTGACCAAGGAATCCATAGAGCGTGACAAGGATGCGGCCCACACAGGAGGGTTAGGCTCTGCGGGGTCAGTGGAGACATTGGGGGTGGCGGCAGAAGGCTGCTGCGCAGACCGGGTCACAGTTCTGGCACAAGGGGGTACTGTGGGCACGTGGCAACGCAGAATTGCAAGTGGCACAAGAAGTAAAAAACACAGTGTGCTTTTTATTGCCCCGTTTTGCCTCCTTAGATTGAGACATAGTGAATGTCTATTCTCCGATTAAAGGGCCACTGTCACCCCCTCCACCCGTTATAAACTAAAAGAGCCACCTTGTGCAGCAGTAATGCTGCAGTCTAACAATGTGGCTCTTTTAGTTTTTGATTCCGTTATTCCCTCAATAAAGCGTTTTAAAATTTGCCCTAACTACCTGTCTGTAGACCTGCAGACGCTCCCCCAGCTCAGACGCTCCCCCAGCTCCCCCGCCTTCCAGCGTTATTTGCGGCTGCTTCATTCCAAACGCTGGAAAGGAAACCTGTATATTACGGCAACGCTGGAAGGCGGGGGACCGGGGGAAAGTCATGCCCAGGAACCCCAGCCCCGCACTGTGCATAATGAATAACAGTGCAGGGCGGGGATTCAGCAACAGGGTGGCCGCACTGCCCGCACAGGTGCAGTCAGGCACCCTGCATCTGACCTATGACGGACAATGAAGACTGCGCCTGTCCCAGGCAGGCACGCACAGCGCAGGCGCCGGATTTAAGAAGAAACAGTGCGAAGGGGGCGGCGACCACATCCCCAGAAGAGAAGAGTGACGGCCGTTGGGAGATTCACAGAGGAGGCTTCGGACCTGCCTCCAGGTCTACAGACAGGTAGTTAGGGCAAATTTTAAAACGCTTTATTGAGGGAATAACAGAATCAAAAACTAAAAGGGCCACCTTGTTAGACTTCAGCATTACTGCTGCACAAGGTGGCTCTTTTAGTTTATAATGGCTGGAGGGGGTGACAGTGGCCCTTTAACTGCAATAGCAGAGCTATGGGTGCAGAGAAGGGGTTAAACTTTTCCCTATGCAGTGGAGCAGCTTACCCACGGTCCTGAGCTGGTGTCCCTAGGGAGGAAGAGAGGGAGGTAGCGTTTTCGGCTGTATCTCCATGCAGCAGTGGAGTCCCAAGATGGCGCCTGAGACTTGCAGGGCTCTTCTCGTTCAGAGCGAGAAGCGCCTGAGCAGTGGGCGGGATTTTTGAACTGCGGCCTAGTCCGGCTGGAGAAGCCGGGGACTAAATTAGTGAAGCCGGCCAGCGGAGCGCGCCGGCGGCCACGCCTAACGATCACCGCTGGCATCTAGCCAGCGGTACCTCTCCCCAGGGACCCGGACTGCATCTTCCCACGCCGGCAGTGTGAGGAAGAATAGTACTCACCGAGGAGGAGCCACCTCCAGCTCAATCGATCCTCCCTGTGTCGGGGGACAGAGAGCATCCTGAAGTGTGCTTGCCTTCTTAGGGGACTTACAGCTGTGCCTGCCACAGGGGGCTTATGGCTACTGTGGAGACTACGAGATGCCAAGGTGGGGGCTTGAGTGCGGTGGAGCCCGGGAGATGCACATGAGAGTGTACTCTAAGTGCTCGCCATCTTACAGGGGGGAGATCGGGACCATATAGTAACCGTCGCCCTAGCGTAGATTAGGCGTGCCCCAAACGTCGCAGGAGAGGTAAAGGGAGATATACTCGCCGTGCTCGCCTGTTGATGGTTCGGGGGAGAGCGGACCCTAAAAAGATCCGTTGCCCCCTTCAATCCGTTAATTAAAAAATAAAAATTTATAGTAAATTTAAAAAAAACAAAAAACGGGGTCTGAGACAGACCCAAGTGCCTCCTACAGACACTAAGCAAGAACTGAGTCGTTATGGCCAGTCAAGGGGTGTATACTGCAGGAGGAGGAGCTAACTTTGTGTTTACTTAGTGTCCTCCTAGTGGCAAGCAGCATAACACCCATGGTCCTGTGTCCCCCAATGAGGCGTAGGAGAAAAAAAACATTTAAGAATAAACCGTGTACTAAGAAGTAAAGATTTATTGGGTCTCATATGGTCAGCAGTACAGTCTCAGTAAAAATATCGCCTTAAACAGCCAGTTTCTGCTTTCTATTTTTGGGACAGTATTACTATTACATATAACCTCATGACATGTTTACGTTAATTTTGTATATATATTTTAGGGGTGACATTTTAAGAAATGCCTGTGTGTAAGGGTGCAGTCAGACTGACGCATTACTCTTGCAAGGATTGTATCGCAATCCTCTCCTGACCGGAGCGTGACAATGTATTTCTATGCAGCTGTCACGCTCCGGTCAGGAGAGCCGACAGCCGATCCGAGGATTGTGTTGCGAGCCTTGCTTAAGTAATACGGCTGCCTGGCTGCACCCTAAGCATAATATCTGTGAAACCATCTAGCGTCCACTTTACAACCACAACTGTGGTCAATGGCTTTCACCATCACGTGTTTAGTGCGGAACGCAATTGATGTAGAAAACTAAGACCACCAGGGCCATAGATGTAATAAAAAAAAGGCATGTAGATGACCCATTGTTATTTTTATTCGTGCGCAGCTTACACTGGGCATACAAATAAACGTTGGCTCTGGAAAAAAAAAAAAAAAAAAAAAGGAGATGGCTTTGATGCAATTTGGAAAAACTGCATACAAAAATGCAGAAAGAGAAAATGCATAGTGATCGTCGGTGTATTTGGTTTGACTAAGCTTTTATTTCATTCTCACAGCTCAGTAGAAGGTCTTCAAAAAAAGTCACCTCAGTAATCTTCATGCCCGCTGAGGTCTCCTGTATACTACGTACATGATCTATCGCATGTTTGAGCATCTGATCTCTGTGTTCCTGTATTTCCTGCGTTTCTTCCTCACCTACACCAGACTTTAAATACTGCAACATGTAAGTCTTGATTAGCTCTCCTTCCTCTATCAAGGTATTGTGAATGCAGGGCATGTCTTCTAGGGTTGCCATGTTCAGCATGTGTATCAAAGCCTGGCAGATCTGTGCTCGTAAACTAGAACAATATTTAAACTCTAAAAAATCTTCGGTGTCTTCACTTTTTTGCAATGCTGTAATCAAAGAATTCCAAATCTTGCCAAACTGTTCAATACTTCCATACTGTTGCCTACTTGAAGGTGTAGATAGCGCCATTGCTGATTTGATCCGGACTTTAAAGTTCTTACAGGATTTGACAACAGTAGTGAGGGCATTATAGGAATCAGTGCTCCAGGTCGCTTCACCTGAAAATCAAAGAAATTTTAGCTTTTAGTATCTCAGGAGAATGATTGTGTGAGATTATTATACACTATCATACACACATATATTATATACACACATCCATCTATATAACATGTGACAAGTGGTGGTGCCTCAACAAATATTACTTTGTTTAAGGACTGGAATAAAGATGATTTGGCGTAAGGTAGGTCACATTGTGTGATGAATTAGATGAACTGTGGTGTGACGTCCCCACCGCGCCCCTGTTGCACCCTTGCTCAGTCTAGTTTGGCGGAGTTGGGAGAACTGGAGTGACTACGCCTAAAGATTCATCAAAGCGATTCACACCATAATTCTGGTGTAATGGTTTTGATGAATAGAGACCCATGCCAATATACCTGTATGACGGAATGATTTTTGCAGGACAAGTCATTTTTTAATCCCTTCTCAACTGGGCAATTTTGTATCCTCCCCCCATCCCTACACTTCTTTCAGCCACAACTTTTAATATTTTCCATCCAGATGAGAGACAAGTTGCAGTTCTGAATGTCATCATTCATTTTACTATTCAATGTACTGGAACACAAGAAGAAAAAAAAAATAACAGTGCAGTGAGATTGAAGAAAAAACAAAACAAAAACATTCTACAATTATTCCACAGTTTTTGGGTTTTGTTTTATAAGTTGTTGTTGTATTACCCAGCAGCATAAATCTCTTGGTCAGTACAATTACGGCAATACCGTTTTTTTTTTTTTGTTTAAAATAGTGAAATAAAAGATTTTAATAAAAAATAACTGTGTTGCCATTCTCCGAAACTTGTAACGTTTTAATATTTTTGGCAATTAGGCAGTGCGAAGGCATGTTTCTACATGCACGCTGACGTTTATTGATAGCATTTTGGGGTAGATAAAACTTTTTGATCACTTCTTAATGGAAGGATCTCGGTGACCGAAAAAATGCAATTAGATTTTCTCTCTCTAGCATTCACTGATCAGTTTAATTAATAATAGATTTTAAAATAGACCAAACCGTTAGAGGCATCAGTACTAAATACTTATTATTTTTAGTAGAAAAATAGGAATGTGGGGGTGATTAGAATTTTTTTTTTCACTTTATTTTTTAATCCCCTTGAAGGACTGGAACCTGTGATCATGCCATCACTGATATACTGCAATACCATAGTATTACAGTATGTAGTAAAGCTCCCAATCTCCCATGAAGCCCAACGACACGGAGCCCCCTGGCTGCTATGGCAACTCAGACAGACCACAAACAAGTCACAATAGGAGAGCGAGATGGGCACGAGAAAAGGTACTCTCCCTGGACTGTGCACTGGAAATGTGGCTGCCTAAGAATGACAGCAACATTTAAGAAGTTAACAGCAGTGTGTGGAGCTCAGCTCTGCTCGCTACTGTCAGAGGCCGATGCTGGCTGTGTAACACAGCCAGCACTGCACGGGTATGATGCAGTCTCCGCTCCTGAGCCTGCATCGCAAATGGGGACTCGACAGTGGATGTACTGGTATCTAAAACGTTGGGAAAACAATCTTTGTGGGATGGAACAAAAAAAAAAAACTAATTCCACTGTTTTTTGGGTTTTATGTTTGCATTCAGTTTTATAGTTTATGTTGCCATATACTCAGAGTAAACTTGCTTTCTCACTCCATAAAAGAAGGTAATAGTGGTAATGCGACTGATTAATTTTTATTCTGTATTTTTGTGAGGCAGAAAGCAGCAATTCTGGCATTGTAATAAACTGTGTGGGTACTTTCCCATGGTCCAGCACCAACTCCACGCTCCGTTCTCCCACAACATATGAAGCACCATAAACGTCTCTAACATGCAGTGTACATGCAAGCCGGATGTCAGGATAGGGCTGCCACCGTTACACGGGTTGAAAAAAAGACCTAGGTCCATCAAGTTCAACCTTTCTCCACCAACTATACATTCTGTGTCACTAAATTATCTATAACCAGTCTTAAACCATCTCGCTACCACACACATACACTGCTGGTTCTGCGTGCCACTCACCAAGTGGAAGAGCTGTGTTTTTGAACACATTACCGAGTGCGTAGCATGCGTTCCATTTCACTTTCATCGTTCCATCCCCAAGTACTGTAGCAATCAGGGCCTGAATTGAGCTTTCAATGCTTTCACTGAACCTTGGTTTTACAATGTGGTACGGCTGCAAAAAGTGCAGTAGGTTTCCCAATGCTCGAACAGCATTGCTTTTAACCTGTAATAAAGTAAAAATTGCAAAATATATTAAATACACACACTAAGAGGAAAAGCAAGATTAGTTTATTTGAGGTTTATTTAGTCCATATAAAATTATAGATAACTCATGAGAAGAAAGGAGACACATTACAAAGCCTACAAATCCTCAATACCCATTATGTGACCGATAAATCAATCCCAAACAAAATCGCACGACCATGACATCAATATGAAAGGTCCTAATATTGCACATAAGCAGAATGGCATTTTCTATGTAAATCATATATGATTTATGTGCTCGCTGCAGCCAATTACTGCTAGAGATATATATCTATGAAAATTGTATATTCACACTGAAGGCATCAAAACTATGAATTAACACATGTGGAATTATATACTTAACAAAAAAGTGTGAAACAACTGAAATTATGTCTTATTTTCTAGGTCCTTCAAAGTAGCCACCTTTTGCTTTGATGACTGCTTTGCACACTCACACTGGTGCTTAGCACAAAATTTGAATGTCATCAAAAAGTTAATCATTAGTCATTACAGAGTGATCTATTTCAAGTGTTTATTTCTGTTAATGTTGATGATTGTGGCTTACAGCCAATGAAAACCCAAAAGTCATTAGCTCAGGAAATTAGAATTCTTTATAACACCAACTTTGAAAAATGATTTTGAAATCTGAAAAGTTGGCCTACTGAAATGTATATTCAGTAAATGCACTCAATACTTGGTCGTGGCTCCTTTTGCATCAATTACTGCATCAATGCAGCGTGGCATGGAGGCAATCAGCCCGTGGCACTGCTGAGGTGTTCTGGAAGCCCAGGTTGCTTTGATAGCATTCTTCAGCTCGTCTAAAGTTGCGTTCCCGTGTGGTCGCAGCCATGCGTACCCAGCCCAACGCAAATGTGTACTTAGCCTAAGAGAGCGCATAAATTTGTCAATTCACGTGTGCCCAGTCTTTTGATACTTGTAATACATGCCTTCTAAGCAATCTATCCATCAACCTATGGCAGTTTTAAACAGAACTTGATCCTACCTGGCCATATGATTGTAGGCTTTTAGCCAGGGCGAGGTATCATGTTAGGTTAGGGTCTCAACATAGATACACCTTGTCACTGGCCAATTCATGTGAGCCCAATAGCCAATTTATGGCCAACTATCTTCATTTTTATGTTTTTTTTTTCTTCAGCAGTAATGCCGTTCCAATTTCATATATTCAATGTTTACACACTACAGCATTTCAGAGTGCAGCTTTAATTTGTTAGTTACATACAGAGTGGCTCTTGCACCTGTTCACATTTGTCTTTCTGTTTGGCAGCGACGGACAGTCTTGATATTTGATACTGACCCACTGCTGCCTCAGCAGTCATGTTACCGAAGGTCCGATGTGATCACTTCCTGCCTTGGCAGACACCACTGGACCCCAATGGTTTCAGCTGAAGAGTATAGCTTCTTTATTATTTTAACAACTCCTGCTGGACCAACAACTCTTGTACATGTAGGTGCGTACCTTATCTTTGTCTTTTGATGCTTCAGTTGCTGATTTCAGCATTTTTAGAAGTAACAGGTCTGAAAATTCTTCCTGAAAAGTATGTCCCATAGACTCCCTGAAATAATTTGTTAAAGAAACATAAATAAATATAGGAAAACAACATTTTCAAAACATCTTGATATATTCAGTATCAAGTATGAATGCCACAAGCAGAAATACATGCATTTACATGCTCTGCATGTTATCAATGAGGTTATTATTGGTTGTCTGAAGAATGCTCTGCTAGGCTTAATGTGTTATGATCTGGTGGCCTAGGAGCAGCACAATAGCATCATGCAAATTATGCAACACCAGAAAACGACAATCTTCCTGATGAGCTGGCGCCATACACATGGTCAGCTGTGTCCAAAACTGAGGTTTATTTTTAGCCAGCGGTGTAGCATCAATGCCCCTCAAAGGAATAGGACTCTGCAAAGGCTGCAAAGGGAACCCACAACGTCTGTCAAATTCTAAGTCCATTAAGTTTAAAGCGGCGCCTGAATCCACAAATGCCATGACAGAAAATGACGATAATGAGCAGATCAGGGTCACAGATAACAGAAATTTAGGTTGTACAGTACTGATGGTAACGGAATTAGCGATTCTCTTGGCACGCTTAGGGCAATCAGAAATAACATGAGCAGAATCGCCGCAGTAAAAACACAACCTATTCTGACGTCTGAATCCTTGTCATTCAGCTCTAGACACAATCCTATCACACTGCATAGGCTCAGGACTCCGCTCGGAAGACAACGCCACAGCGCGCACAACTCTGCGCTCGCGCAAGGGCCGATCAATCTGAATGGCCAGAGACATAGAATCACTCAGACCAGCAGGCGTGGGAAACCCCACCATAACATCTTTAACAGATTCCGAAAGACCCTTTCTGAAAATTGCAGCCAAGGCATCCTCATTCCATCTAGTCAGCACAGACCATTTTCTAAATTTCTGGCAATATAATTCTGCTGCTTCTTGACCCTGAGACAGGGCCAACAAGGTCTTCTCAGCACGATCCACTGAATTAGGTTCATCATACAATAACCCTAGCGCTTGAAAAAAGGTGTCTACATTAAGCAAAGCAGGATTTCCAGCTCCCAGGGAGAACGCCCAATCCTGAGGGTCACCGCGCAGCAGAGAGATGACTATTTTAACCTGCTGGATGGGATCACCAGAGGAACGGGGTTTCAGAGCTAGAAACAGTTTACAGTTATTATTAAAGCTCAAAAATTTGGACCTGTCCCCAAAAAACAAATCAGGAGTTGGAATTCTAGGCTCTAAAACCGGAGTCTGAACGATATAATCGGAAATACCCTGTACTCTAGCAGCAAGCTGGTCCACACGAGAAGCCAATCCCTGAACATCCATACCAGCGCCAAACTCCTGAACCACCCAGAGGTAAAGAGGAAAGAAAAGGCACAACAGACTACAGAAAAAAAAAAGTGGCTCAGCACTTTCCTTTCCTTCTTCTGAGATGCAATTAACTCATTGTTGGCCAGTTGTACTGTTATGATCTGGTGGCCTAGGAGCAGCATGAGACGTACTCTGGAGAAGGTGGTACCTGTACTGACCGCAGACCCTGAACTTAACACCGCAACTAGAAGTAGCCGTGGAATGTACCTAACACTCCCTAGACATCTCGACACAGCCGGAGGACTAATTACCCCTAGAGATAGAAAAGGGAAAACTATCTTGCCTCAGAGAAAATCCCCAAAGGATAGACAGCCCCCCACAAATATTGACTGTGAGAGGAGAGGGAAATAACATACGCAGACTGAAATCAGAATTTAGCAAAGGAGGCCACTTCTAGCTAAATAGAAAGGATAGGACAGAGTACTATGCGGTCAGTATTAAAACACTAGAAAATATCCACCACAGAAAGTACAAAATCTCCACCTCTAACTAAAGACATGGAGGGTATATCTGCATCTCCAGAGATACCAGCTTGGCTAAACAAATCCTTATACAGACCAAGCTGGACAAAACAAAACATGGAAAATAACTTGAAAGATCAGGCCCACAGCATGTGGACTGCAAAAAACAAAGCCAGAACTTATCTTTGTTGAAATGAACAGCAAGCAAGAGAGACCAGGCAGGGAAGTGAATCCTCCAGGAAACAATGGACAACTGGCACTAACTAAAGGGTCAAGCAAGACTAAATAGCCCAGTCAGAATTGCAATAAGTGGACACACCTGATGAATGCTGCGATCCAAAGACAGCAGCGCTACCACTTATAACCACCGGAGGGAGCCCAAGAGCAGAATTCACAACATTAATGCACTTGGGCAGGCAAATCATCAAGATCTGCTGCTGGCAGCAAACTTTGCAATTGTTATCCAATGACCTCCTTGATAGGAGACAGGTCCAGAGAAGCTGGAGACCATGGTAGGACATTATGGAATGCTCACAGTAGCACGAGCAACAAGTGGCCTGGCGTTGTGGTAATGAAAAACAGCCACGGTAATACCCACTCGTTCCACCACCAAATCAATGTAAGACTGATCCGTTGGAATACCTGGAATAATGACAAGAGGGGTCCGGATGCCCTACATTATTCCATCCCACACCATAATGCCCTTAGTAGCACATGTGGGACATTCCCTCGTGAAGACCTCTACACGGCATTGCCCATAAGGTTTCCAGAACCAATCTCCAGCCAGACAATGCTGCTGCTATAGGGTCCGTGAGTCGGAGGAGCATGGCCTCTCTTCTCAGCAAAAATATCAGCAGTACCCTCATCCTCGGGATGCAGATACCATCAAATAGAGTGGTGGATCATGAAGCTGTTGGCACTATTGAGCCTGCACCTGTGAGACTCGGTACACGGCAGGAATGATGAGGTCACTACATCGTGCCTGCTGTAAGGAGCTTCAGTATTGGCAGTGCATCGGGGAAACTCAGAATAGTGTTTCCTTTAAATGTCAGTACTTGGTGGTTTAACTACATGCATCACAGGACCCCCTCATTAGGATTGGAATTATGGGAGGATTATCTGTCTATCTATGTGGAGATCGTGTGAACATTGATGGCGCATATGGAGGAAACAGCGGTATGGACATCGGGGGAGATTTTCAGACATGCACACTTCTGTTTTGTTCTCCCATCTACAGTGCCTACAAGTAGTATTCAACCCCCTGCAGATTTAGCAGGTTTACACATTTGGAATTAACTTGGCATTGTGACATTTGGACTGTAGATCAGCCTGGAAGTGTGAAATGCACTGCAGCAAAAAAGAATGTTATTTTTTTGTTTATTTTTTTTTTTAAATTGTGAAAAGTCTTTTCAGAGGGTCATTTATTATTCAACCCCTCAACCCACCAGAATTCTGTTTGGTTCCCCTAAAGTATTAAGAAGTAGTTCAGGCACAAAGAACAATGAGCTTCACATGTTTGGATTAATTATCTCTTTTTCCAGCCTTTTCTGACTATTTAAGACCCTCCCCAAACTTGTGAACAGCACTCATACATGGTCAACATGGGAAAGACAAAGGAGCATTCCAAGGCCATCAGAGACAAGATCGTGGAGGGTCACAAGTCTGGCAAGGAGTACAAAACCCTTTCCAAGGAGTTGGGCCTACCTGTCTCCACTGTTGGGAGCATCATCCGGAAGTGGAAGGCTTATGGAACTACTGTTAGCCTTCCATGGCCTGGACAGCCCTTGAAAGTTTCCTCCCGTGCCGAGGCCAGGCTTGTCCGAAGAGTCAAGGCTAACCCAAGGACAACAAGGAAGGAGCTCCGGGAAGATCTCATGGCAGTGGGGACATTGGTTTCAGTCAATACCATAAGTAACGTACTCCACCGCAATGGTCTCCGTTCCAGACGAGCCCGTAAGGTACCTTTACTTTCAAAGCGTCATGTCAAGGCTCGTCTACAGTTTGCTCATGATCACTTGGAGGACTCTGAGACTGACTGGTTCAAGGTTCTCTGGTCTGATGAGACCAAGATCGAGATCTTTGGTGCCAACCACACATGTGACGTTTGGAGACTGGATGGCACTGCATACGACCCCAAGAATACCATCCCTACAGTCAAGCATGGTGGTGGCAGCATCATGCTGTGGGGCTGCTTCTCAGCCAAGGGGCCTAGCCATCTGGTCCGCATCCATGGGAAGATGGATAGCACGGCCTACCTGGAGATTTTGGCCAAGAACCTCCGCTCCTCCATCAAGGATCTTAAGATGGGTCGTCATTTCATCTTCCAACAAGACAACGACCCAAAGCACACAGCCAAGAAAACCAAGGCCTGGTTCAAGAGGCAAAAAATCAAGGTGTTGCAGTGGCCTAGTCAGTCTCCTGACCTTAACCCAATTGAAAACTTGTGGAAGGAGCTCAAGATTAAAGTCCACATGAGACACCCAAAGAACCTAGATAACTTGGAGAAGATCTGCATGGATGAGTGGGCCAAGATAACTCCAGAGACCTGTGCCGGCCTGATCAGGTCTTATAAAAGACGATTACCGTATATACTCGAGTATAAGCCAAGATTTTTGGGCTGAAAGTGCCCCTCTCGGCTTATACTCGAGTCATGATCGGTGGTGGGGTCGGCAGGTGAGGACTGTCATATACTCACCTAGTTCCGGCGTTCCTGTCGCTCCCCCTGCCCGTCCCACGGTCTCCGGGTGCCACAGCCTCTTCCCCTGAGCGGTCACGTGGGACCGCTCATTAGAGAAATGAATATGGACTCCACTCCCATAGGGGCGGAGCCGCCTATTCATTTCTCTAATGAAGCGGTAATGGTGACCGCTGATAGAGGAAGAGGCTGCGGCACCGAAGACCAGCTGTCCGGGGGAAGGAGCGGGACGCCGGGAGCAGGTAAGTATCGCATATTCACCTGTCCAAGATCCACACGCCGGGCGTCGCTCTGTCTTCCCGGCGTCTCTCTGCACTGACTGTGCAGGTCAGAGGGCGCAATGACGCATATAGTGTGCGCGCCGCCCTCTGCCTGATCAGTCAGTGCGGAGAGACGCCGGGACCGGACGCTGAGGAGCTGCAAGCAAGAGAGGTGATTGTGTGTTTTTTTTTTTTTTATTGCAGCAGCAGCAATGGCACAGATTTATGTGGAGTATCTATGGGGCAACGGTGCAGAGCACTATATGGCACAGCTATGGGGCAACGGTGCAGAGCACTATATGGCACAGCTATGGGGCAACGGTGCAGAGCACTATATATATGGCACAGCTATGGGGCAACGGTGCAGAGCATTATATATATGGCACAGCTATGGGGCAACGGTGCAGAGCATTATATATATGGCACAGCTATGGGGCAACGGTGCAGAGCATTATATATATGGCACAGCTATGGGGCAACGGTGCAGAGCATTGTATATATGGCACAGCTTTATGTGGAGCATCTATGGGGCCATAATGAACGGTGCAGAGCATTATATGTGGCACAGCTTTATGTGGAGCATCTATGGGGCCATAATGAACGGTATGGAGCATCTATTTTTAATTTTGAAATTCACCGGTACCTGCTGCATTTTCCACCCTAGGCTTATACTCGAGTCAATAAGTTTTCCCAGTTTTTTGTGGCAAAATTAGGGGGGTCGGCTTATACTCGGGTCGGCTTATACTCGAGTATATACGGTATTAGCTGTAATTGCAAACAAAGGTTATTCCACAAAATATTAAACCTAGGGGTTGAATAATAATTGACCCACACTTTTATGTTTAAAATTTATAAAAATTTAACTGAGCAACAGAACTTTTTGGTTTGTAAGATTTATGCATCTGTTAATAAATCCTGCTCTTGTTTGAAGTTTGAAGGCTCTAACTTATTTGCATCTTATTAAACCTGCTAAATCTGCAGGGGGTTGAATACTACTTGTAGGCACTGTATGTGGACGCTGAATAGAATTTCAGACATGCGCACTACTGCTCCGGACCTCTAAGTTATACGGACATGCGCACCGTTGTGCTGGACTTAGAGTTGTGTGGATGTGGTTTGGCTCCTGACATGCGCAGCTGGGGCTGTCTCTTGGAGGAAGGATTGGCTATTTGGACTTGCGCGATAATGCGCGCTGGATGCTGGGACAAGTACGATCACATGACACATGGCTTGGCAATCTGATTGAGTCATGCCCCCTATGGACACGCCTATGGGAAGGGTTAATTGCTATGGCAATAGGTGGGACATGGTATGTTTACATTTCTAGCGCCGAAGGCTTTTTTCTTTATTCTATGTTGGGATGTGTGTATAAGGGTAATCGGGGTTAGTGGATCTATGTTAAGATTGGGTGATGCAATGATCGTCACTCGAGTTTAATGGTTTTTTGTATTTATATGTGATTTTGTGATGTTATGTGTTGTTTCTATCATTGTACTGTATCCCTATTGGTGGATGGATAATTAAGGGGGAGGTACTAGGGGTATATAATGGTGGTTGGAATGCTATGTACTATGCTTGATAAAGGTCTCTTGACCGAAACGTCGCCGCAGGAGGCAGAATAAAATGTAAGCTGCTTTTTCACTGTCCATTGTGGCGCTGTCCTTTTTACTTTTTGGGTATGGTATTTATATCTGGGATGGACCCCCTGGTGTTGACGTGCGCCCTCATGCCCATAGAGGCGTTGTGTTTATAGGGTGCGGTTTAACTGCTCTTTTTTGGATTTTAGTACTTGGTGGAGCATCACACTGAGTGAGGGGATGGGCTATGGGGAGCCATAATACTGTGTGAGGGGCTGTGGGAGCCAACATATAATGTGTGGGTTGGGATGAGGGAGCCATCTTACTGAGATGGGTAGGCTGTGGTAGTCAAAATATTAAGGTGTTGTCTATAGAGGCCATCATACTGAGAGAGAGGCTGTCCATAGAGGCCATCATACTGAGAGAAGGATTGTCTATAGGGGCCAGCATACTGCGTGAGGGGCACTAGGGGACATCATACAGAGTGAGAGACTGTGATAGCCATCTTACTGATTGGGGGTCATCATTGTGAGTGGGAGATGGGCTTTGGGGGACATTACACTGAGTGTGTGGCCATCATCCTGAGTGGGAGGTGGGCTTCAAGACCATTATACTGAATAAAGGGTGGGCTGTAGGAGCCATCATAGTGAGTGGGAAGCTATGGAGGCAATATGTTTATTAAAGAGGTTGTTCCATGAACAAAGTAGATTTTAATCACTAGATCTTGGAATACAAACAAGTTCCAAAATTGGATTAGTTAAATAAAATGTCCCTGTGCTGAGATAATCTTATAACTGTGCCTCTGCTATGTACTGCGTAATGGCCGTGTCTGACTGTGCAGGGACATGGTCTGATCATACCACGGCTCCTGGGCAGGGGAGGAAGCAAAGAGAGTGTACAGTCAGACATTACAGCATGTCTCAGCATATTTAACACATCCAATTGTGGAACTTATTAGTGTTCCAAGATCTATTGATTAAAATGAACTTTTTTGTAGGACACCCCATTGAAGAGCGGTGGCATGGAACAGAAGTAGCTGGACATCTGGAACATAGCCAAAGTCATGCAAATGGCTGCTGATGGTTTGTGTAGACCCGGTTTAACAGCTTAAGCTTGGTATGTGATGTCCAATTTCACTGGCAGTACAGAATGAATCAATCGTGGAAACAGTCATTTCTCCAAAGTGTTTTGAAAGCCATTTATCAACATGACAATGTTGCTCATGCTACTGTGAGCAGCCTGCATGGCAGCGTCTCCGGACTGGTCTCCCATCGAGTTCATCATTGGTCAGTAATAACCACATTAATATTATACCAAGGCGTGTAAGTGCTTGTATTTCTGCGCTTGGTGCCGATACTCTATACCAAATAAATCGAGATGTGTTGAAAATTTTGTTTCCATTTTTTCATCATTTTCATATCATTAATAGGTCTATTAATCTGATTTTTCTTTCTTGGTGTTGCAAGAGCAATATTGGGGAGTGTATAATACCTACATATTAACGATTAGTGTGTCCGTCAGATTGCCAAGTGACCAAGCTGCTTTGGCACGCACATTTGGGGATTTGTCATTGAGAGACATCAAAATAGCATTTGCTGTATCTGCTACAAACAGGACGTCCTAAAATGATAAAGAAACATATTCATTCACTAAATATACCAGGATTTCTTTTGTTTTTAAAAATCTTATCTTGAATCACGTAATAAAATAATTTAGAATCAGCTACGAGGAATAATAGGAAGTAAAATGCAGAGTCTTCATAAAATGCAAAGTGCATTGCTTCATAAAATGTAGCAGAAATCACATTAAAAAAAATATATTTTATTTCTATTGCAAAAACCTTAATTAAACCCTTCACTTTCTATTTTGCTGGCAGCTCCACAATGTAGAACTGCACTTGACTTCTGTACAACACTCGTCTAGAGAGACCACGAGGACTAACCTGCCGAAGACATGGAAATAGGATGTATACGCCAAGGGCTCGGGCAGCGGCAGCTTTTACCAGCGGATTTTCACTGTGATTCAGACCAAGCAGCAGTGTTATACACAGGATTTGACGCTTGTCCTAAAATTATAAGAATGTAAATACTCATTTAAAAGGGAAAATTCTGTGTAACTATTCCTACAGGAAACAAATGTATTCCAGGAGATTATTTTCCCTACCTGTATTGGCAAATTTCACTTTACACAATTCTCCATTACGTTTTTTTGGCAATTCTTTTAGTTCCAAATGTAAGACTTGAACATAACAGACTAAGGATTTAAAAATATTTCACCACTCTTAAAAATTAAATTGCACATTGAGTTTATGGCAAGCTTACAAGATGTAAGAGTTGAGATAACTCTTAAAAGGAATTGGTCATCAGGTTTTTGATATGTAATCTGACAGCTGCATGATGTAGGGACAGAGACCCTGATTCCAGGGATTTATCACTCTGTTTACTGGGTGCAGCAGTACTAATAGATCTAGTTTTCTCTGCTGTAGATGTAGCACGGATTCAGAATTTTGATCTGTGTATAACCCCGCCTACACTACTGATTGGCAGTTTTCTGTGTACACTGTCTATTGACAGAAAGCTACTAATCAATGGTGGGGGTGTGGTTGGACCAGGAAGTATAAAACGTGTAGTGATAATCTCCTGCTGATAAAACAGATTTCTTGAAACAGAAAAACATAACCCAGTAAGTGATACATTAATGGAATCAGGGTCTCTTCCCCTACATGATGCTGCTCTCAGGTAGCAAAAACCTGCTGACAGATTCCCTTTAAGGTAATAGCCTAATATCACAGCATCTATCATACACTACCAATCACCACAACTTTAAAAGGGAATCTATCAAGTGATTCATGCTGCCCAAACCACAATGACAAAGGCAGAACCCGAAACGCACGTCGGGGTGGACACCACTCGGATGAAGGAGATCCTCTGCTTGTGTAAGTCTACTATTTCTATTATTTGACCATCTCATGGCTTACACTGCTAGGTGATTTATAACAGGTCCATAGCACAATATGAGCACCGTCTTATATACATTTCTCTTGCTACCTCAGTACTTACTACAGCATATGGACCTCTCTTCAGTTGTCTAATATACATTGATTTACACCATCACCGACTGCACCTGCACTTTATCTATTCCTATAGAATCCATATATAATTGTTCTTATCTGGCTATGCACTTTATTGCGCCTATTCCTACGATGATTATGATTATACTATGCTAGCCTTACTGGTTCTCCTTCCAGGATGACTTCACTACCCTGGGTGTGCGTCCCTGTTTTTATATACGTTTTTTAAAAATAATTTTTATCATTGTTATGTCACCCCTGTTATTACCTGGTTTTAATATAGTTTTATTAGTAATCACCATCTTCTGTACTGAGACCTTATTGGTTGGTTCTTCTTTTTGCCAAACCACAATTGCAGCTAAGCTCTGATTTATGTTGCCTTTGGAAAAATATGGCCATAAGTTCAGTATAAGTTCTGATCCTTTCACTTACATTCATATTTACGCTAAAAGAGTAAGGGCGCAGTTACACTGGCCGATTATCATGAAGGAGCGTTGCTAGGAATGTAGACTTCCCAATAGTCAGTGTAAACAGGCTGCCAAACACCCAATGAATGAACAAAAAAACCCTCTAGTTTGTGGGTGAAATGGTTTTTAAGCCTGCTTAAAAATAATTGTTCTTGACAGCGCATCATCCTGTGTAAAAAGGACATGTGCTGCCGAGAACAATGACAGTGCAGTAAACATGTTGGTACAGGCTATAAACAGCTTGCAAGCAGCTGATGAGTGGTTGCTTAACAAGCATGATCGTGTAGTATACATACACAACTTCAGTAATTCTGATTTGCCACTAAAAATACCACTCACAAAAAGCTAGAATGTGACTTTGCAGACGATGTATCACAAGAAACATGTTGTTTAAATATAAGAGAAATACCGTATTTTCCGGCGTATAAGACGACTTTTTAACCCCTAAAAATTGTCCCAAAAGTCGGGGGTCGTCTTATACGCCAGGTACGGCATGTGCAGGGAGTGATCCTGGATGTTCCCAGGGTCTGAAGGAGAGGAAACTCTCCTTCAGGCCCTGGGATCCATATTCATGTACAAAATAAAGAATAAAAATAAAAAATATGTATATACTCACCCCTCCGAGAAGCCTGGCTGTCACCGCTGCAAGCGTCTGCCTCCGTTCCTAAGAATTGCAGAGCGTGAAGGACCTTCGATGACGTCACGGTCAGGTGACCGGTCACATGAGCGGTCACGGACCAATCACAGGACTGCGACGTCATCGAGGGTCCTTCATGCTCTGCAATTCTTAGGAACGGAGGCAGACGCTTGCAGCGGTGACAGCCAGGCTTCTCGGAGGGGTGAGTATATACATATTTTTTATTTTTATTCTTTATTTTTAACATGAATATGGATCCCAGGGCCTGAAGGAGAGTCTCCTCTCCTTCCCCTGGGAACCACACGCCGTATAAGATGACTGGGCGTATAAGATGACCCCCGTCTGCTACAGCGGGCATATCCCAAATTCCATATTTTATATGGAAAAGTTGGGGGTCGTCTTATACACCAGAAAATACGGTATGTATTTTTTCTGAGTATTTGTCATAATATGTCCGAGAACAACACAGCGTCAATCTGACCACTGGTGCAGGGGTGAATTATTCTTATTTTTACTAGATGTACCGTCCTTTTGTTCAGTAGGTCAAGGGACATGAGCCATTGTTTCATGGGAGACTGTCCTTTGACGCATGTTGTATGTTAATTTGTGGAATGCCTGCCGAATATGGATTACATCAGCTCCCTGCGGTGCACTAGTCTGGCACAACTTGGAGGACAAATATGCAGTCTAATTGAACAATGAGGGATTACCTCCCCACACCTTCCCAAAATACTGATATCACAGAAAACACTGATACCTATTGGGGGCGCCTTTCGCATATATGCATGTGCCTTAGGGGGCTAGCCTATGTGATTTACCAGACTGCCCTGGCGATTATACCTAATATGGGGACTCACAATTTTGGCTGATTCTTATTATGTATATTTTTCTGAGATATATTTGTTACTCAGGTGATCATCCTATTTGCCAAGACAGTCCCAACAGCTGCTCTTGTACTGTATTTGTGGATTATATACAGTGGGTATGGAAAGTATTCAGACCCCTTTAAAATTTTCCACTCTGTTTCATTGCAGCCATTTGGTAAAATCAAAAAAGTTAATTTTTTTCTCATTAATGTACACTCTGCACCCCATCTTGACTGAAAAAAAACAGAAATGTAGAAATATTTGCAAATTTAATAAAAAGGAAAAACTGAAATATCACATGGTCATAAGTATTCAGACCCTTTGCTCGGACACTCATATTTAAGTCACATGCTGTTCATTTCCTTATGATCCTCCTTGAGACTGTTCTACAGTGGCTTTCATAATCCTTAAATGGAAGAAGTTTGGGACCACCAGAAGTCTTCCTAGACCTGGCCGTCCAGCCAAACTGAGCAATCGTGGGAGAAGAGCCTTGGTGAGAGAGGTAAAGAAGAACCCCAAGATCACTGTGGCTGAGCTCGAGATGCAATAGGGGAGAAGGGAGAAAGTTCCACAAAGTCAACTATGACTGCAGTCCTCCACCAGTTGGGCCTTTATGGCAGAGTGGCCTGATGGAAGCCTCTCCTCAGTGCAAGACATATGAAAGCCCGCATAGAGTTTGCTAAAAAACACATTAAGGAGTCCCAGACCATGAGAAATAAGATTCTCTGGTCTGATGAGACGAAGATAGATTTGGTGATAATTCTAAGCGGTATGTGTGGAGAAAACCTGGCACTGCTCATCACCTTGCCCAATAAAATCCCAACAGTGAAACATGGTGGTGGCAGCATCGTGCTATGTGGGTGTTTTCAGCTGCAGGGACAGGACGACTGGTTGAAGGAAACATGAATGCGGCCAAGTACAGAGATATCCTGGATGAAAACCTCTTCCATAGAGCTCTGGAACTCAGACTTGGCCGAAGGTTGTCAACAAGATAATGACCCTAAGCACACAGCTAAAATAACAAAGGAGTGGCTTCAGAACAACTATGTGACCATTCTTGAATGGCCCAGCCAGAGCCCTGACCAAAACCCAATTGAGCATCTCTGGAGAGACCTAAACATGGCCGTCTACCAACGTTCACCATCCAACCTGACGGAACTGGAGAGGATCTGCAAAGAAAAATGGCAGAGGATCCCCAAATCCAGGTGTGAAAAACTTGTTGCATCATTCCCAAGACGACTTATGGCTGTACTAGCTCTAAAGGGTGCTTCTACTCAATACTGAGCAAAGGCTCTGAATACTTATTGACCATGTGATATTTTAGTTTTTCTTTTTTAATAAATGTGCAAAAATTTCTACATTTCTGTTTTTTTCAGTCAAGATGGGGTGTAGAGTGTACACTAATGAGAAAAAAATGAACTTTTTTGAATTTACCAAATGGCTGCAATGAAACAGTGTGAAAAATGTAAAGGGGTCTGAATACTTTCCGTACCCACTGTATTGCTTCTGTTATTATAACTGCACATTGTTTGCCATTTAGGCTTGTATGGACACAGGGGTGTTGTCATGTTAAATTGTTTTTAAATATGTTTATCCTGTTGTATGTCATTTGGTGTCAATACAATTTTTTGTTTTTCATTTTAATATATAATAGGTGTGCGCATTATATGCACTGACCTTTTCCCTCCCCTTGGTTCGTTTTGATGTTTTCATGCATTTTGCAGCACCCTACCTATTCTTACTGGCATATTTGTAGTGCACCCTACATATCCTCTATGTTGTTGACTGCTGGCGATCCAATAAAGTGTTACCGGAGTGTGGTACCCTCACCTGTGTTGCCTGTGCAGTGTTGTGAACCACGGGGAACGAGAATGGACATTCAGTGGTATGAGCCCTAGCCTGTGCGGGCTTTCTAAAGACAGCCAGGCCAGCAGATGAGAGCACCCACTGACTCTCGTGTCTCCACATGTATCAAAGTACATATAGCAATGACATACAAATAATTAAAAATAAATAACACAAGAGATTATAGTAATAATAAAAATAATTAAAAAAGCATGAATAACTACAAATTCTATACAAAAAAATGTGCACACAAAGTTAATATGCAAGAAAAAAATGCATGATCTTTATCCATCTTAAAGAAACACACATATACGCCAACCAAAAAAGTGAGTCACCTAGTAGATGGCGATGCGCGGAGAGGCAAATATAACAGCACATTAAAAGTATGGTTTAGAGAAGAAGAAATATCTAGATTTGGTCAAGCAAAGCTCAAAAACTACAGTGACAAAAATGTACGTAATGAGACCATGAACAAACAGAGCCAGTTCTATACAATAAATAATATTGTTAACACCACAGAATTGTGCACAGTGTGTACCTGTAAGCTGTCCTCCTCTTAGTGCAGTGCCAGCTCAACCATGTTTTCTGGCACTTAGCTTTCTTCCGGGGTCTCTCAATGTGCTATTATCCCGGCTGCTGGGTGAGTCGCCATCTACTGGGCGAGTCACTTTTTTTTTTTCTTAACTTACCTTATATATGTGAATTTTTGTAAGATGAATAAACAGACCTTAATTTTATATTTTCTTGGCATTGGCAGTGGCGTAACAACAAAGTTATGGGCCCCGGTGCGAATTTTCAAATGGCCCCCCCCTATCAGCCAAAAGAATTGACATGCTGCGGGAAAAAAAAAAGCTACGAATCCGCATGTTTTTTCCGCAGCATGAGTACAGTGGTTTTTGTTTTACATAGGTTTACATGATACTGCACACCGCATGGAAAACTGCTGCGGATCCGCAGCCAAATTTGCAACGTGTGCACATACCCTAAGAGGTTTAAAATAACAAACTAGGCTGGTACTTGGCTTTCCCTGCTCCACAGTGGACAATCTACTACTGCTCTCATGTTTCCAGGCTGCATCGGTGATATAACAACTACGGCACACATCATGGCTGCAACCAATGACCGGGCTCAGCGGTTCTGTAGTAGACTTGAGCGAGCCACTGAACTTGGTGATTGGCTGCAGTGGTAATGTGTGCTGTATTGGTTGATGGACCTATCAGGGTCAAATTTTTGGCAGACCCAAACATGCTGCATCAATAATTCCTGTAAGAAGTGGTCTAGTATTACAATTCTTTTCCTAGTGACTGTAATGGAAAAAAAAATAATGTGTATAGCTTACACAATCTTTTTGGATCTGTTTCAAAAGGAAAAATTAAGGAAAAAAAAATACCCCTTCTTCTGCTTTCTCTTTTCTTAAAGGGACTCTGTCACCTGAATTTGGAGGGAACAATTTTCAGCCATAGGGGCGGGGTTTTCGGGTGTTTGATTCACCCTTTCCTTACCCGCTGGCTGCAATACTGAAGTTCATTCTCTGTCCTCCGTAGTACATGCCTGCACAAGGCAATCTTGCCTTACACAGGCGTGTACTAAGGAGGACAGAGAATGAACTTCAATCCAATATTGCAGCCAGCATGCAGCCAGCGGGTAAGGAAAGGGTGAATCAAACACCCGAAAACCCCGCCCCTATGACTGAAAATTGTTCCCTCCAAATTCAGGTGACAGAGTCCCTTTAAGTGTGTGTGGCACAGCCCAAAATCTGGTCCTGGACCAGTGCAATTCACTATTGAATATGCTGATCATAAGGTTTCAACATCATATGCAGGGGCGTAACTACCACGGTCGCAGCAGTCGCCACTGGGACTGGGCCCGGGGGAGTCAGGGGCCCCGGCAGGTCAGATGCATGCAGACACCAGCAAAAAGTTAAAAACTGTTGCCATGCAGGTGATTCCTCCCGCACGGCAACAGACAGATCTGCCCTCCACCTGACCTGCCAGGCACACACATCATTTCAGCAGCCGACGCCTGATCTGAAAGGAAGAGCTGAAGATCCTGTGGTGACGTCATCACTATCATAGGTCTTTCACCATTTATCAGCTCCGCCTCCTGATCACATGACGATGACGTCACCACAGGTCCTTCAGCTCTCAGCAGCTCAGTCCTGGTTGTGAGCAGCTCGTGTTCTCTGGTAAAACCAGCAGCAGATTTCCGGTTCCTGCTGTTCTGGTGAGATGTGGAGACAGGGGCAGAATGCGGAGTCGGATGGGGCAGAACGCGGAGTCAGATGGGGCAGAACGCGGAGTCGGATGGGGCAGAACGCGGAGTCGGATGGGGCAGAACGCGGAGTCGGATAGGGCAGAACGCGGAGTCGGATGGGGCAGAACGTGGAGTCGGATGGGGCAGAACGCGGAGACAGATGGGGCAGAATGCGGAGACAGATGGGGCAGGATGCGGAGACAGATGGGGCAGGATGTGGATTTGGGTGGAAAATATTTTGGCTGGGGGGGGTCCCCAATTGAAAGTTCGCACCGGGGCCCATAACTTTGTAGTTACGCCACTGATCACATAACTATATCCAATAAGATAAAGGGTCCAACCAATATAGAACTAATTTGTGCTGAAAGGTGATTTGACAAATGCATATAATAAGGAGAGCAGTAGAGCAGGGATAATGACTGAAAGCGATGCGGAAGCTTCCCGCCACTACTCACATACAAATTATGTCTGCACACAGAGGGACCCCTCGGCAGCAGGAGGAGGAGGACGCAGCAACAGCAAGTTGCAGCTTTTTAGGTTTAAAAAGTGCAAGCTACGGCACTCAGCCACTCACTCCAGCAGCTCCGGCAGCTGCCTTAGACCAGTCCTTTCCTTTGTGGCTGAAGGTCTGAAGGACCTGTGGACACGCCTCCCCAGGTCACAAGGTTGGATCACCTGACCGCATTGAATCCATCTTCCCCCATGTAACTGGAGGACCTGTGGTGACGGCTCCCTGCTGCGGGTCACTCACAAGTGGTGGGTCATCATGGGTCATTCATTCTCCTTCACTACTGTCCATGGGGCCCCTAAGTAGTCCGGGCCCCGTCGCAGCTGCGACCGCGGTAGTTACGCCCCTGCATATTGGCTGTCAGCAGATTTTTGCTATGTAATCTGACAGAAGCATGTCGTAGGGACAGAGACCCTGATTGCAGCGATTTATCACTAAGGGTGTTTTCACATTGCGTTTGCGAGTCCCGTCGTGGCATATGTCCGAAGCCCCCCGCAAAACAGGGCCATAGATTGTAATGATAATGGCGGAGCGAAGGTGCGCTCGGACGTGCACAATTTTCTGGATTGGACACCAAAATGCAGTTTACTACATCTGAGTGAGCGTCCGTCTTCTGTAGGCGTACAGTCTGCATATTACAATGTATGGCCCATCGGCGCATACGTCCGAACGCTGTTTTGTAGGGTGGTTCAGAGGTATGCCCCGACGGGACCAACAAAGTCAATGTGAAAACACCCTTAGTATACTGGGTGCAGCAGTTGGGATGGAAGCACAGTTTTCTCTGTTGCAGTCCACACCACTGATTTTTGTGTATATTGTATAGTGACTGCTGCTAATCACTGCTCGGGAGTCGTTGGACTAGGAGGCACAAGGTCAGTTGTCCTGTAGAGATAATTTCCTGCTAATATAACAATGGTTGTATTAAAAACAGCAGAACACTGCCCAGTAAATGACATCTCTGGAAACAGTCTCGGCGCTTACATTATGGTGCCCTCAGAATACATAGCAAACCCTGGTGACATATTCCCTTTAATAAATATATGTACATTGAGTACTGATGTGTTATTTTTGTAAAAAGTAATCTTTTAGTCAAAGCGATGAAATCTTGTGTTCTCACAATTTACGATGCCAGGAGAGATGATGGGAAGATGCTGGGCACGGTGCTATGGCCTAATTTAGGGTGGTAGATGGTTCTCTTTGTGAGAGTAAATACATTAAAACATACTCAGAAGCACTATTGTTCCACAACAATCAAATAAAAAAGGCTTTAGATCCCTTTTGAGTGGTTTTACATACACCCTTGTTTAAGTGTGGCAAGCGTGTTACGTTTGTAAACATGGGCACCAAAGTTTTTAATTCTCAAATATTTCACGATAACCAATAACGTCTGTATTTTTGGAAACTTTTGCATAAAATGAGAAAAATATTTTCAGCTTGCAGTTTAGGCTTGGAAATGCAGATATTTTAAGAACAAAAAAAAAAATATATGTATATCTGCTTACAGGTAAACTGGTGAAAGCATCTGGCAACACAGATGAAAGGGCATCACATGCACTCGTCTGAAGAGTAGGATGCTGCTCGTTCTGTAACGCTCCAGGCAAAGGACCACTCAAGATCATGTTCCAAAATGCTGCGGTCTGTTCAACAGAAAAGAGACGTTACAATTTGTCGGTTGTAATGAATTAACATGTTATATAGCTTACAAGATAATGTATATACTCGTGTATAAGCAGAGTTTTTCAGAACATTTTTTTTGTGCTGAAAATGTCCCCCTAGGCTTATGCACGAGTCACTGTCCCAGAAGACAACGGGGAGGGGGAGTGGCGGAGCAGAGGGTCACAGAGGCAGGAGCTGGCGGCTGAGGCTTAAGCCTGTGCCTGCTGCTAAAAAGAAATGAATATTCACTGCACTGGCAATGAATATTCATTTCTCTTAAAGCGCGCACAGTGTCAGCAGCCGGTTTCCAGCAGCTGCCGGGCTAGCAAGGGTGCCCACTCATTAAGGTAATGAATATTCACCTCTCTCTACGCCCATAGGCGTGGGGAGAGGTGAATATTTATTACCTTAATGAGCGGGGCCATGTGATCGCCCAGTCTCAGGAGCTGCTGGCACCGGAATGAGATGCTGCAAGGGTGCACAGGGAAGGTAAGTAGGATGGTTTTTTTTTAATGCTTTTCTCATGGGGGCCATACATACAAGGATGGGAATAAGAAGCCATACATACAAGGATGGGAATAAGGAGTCATGCAGACAAGGATGGGAATAAGGAGCCATGCAGACAAGGATTGGAAGGATGGGAATAAGGAACCCATGCATACCAGAATATTGATCAGGGGAATATGCATACCCGGCTTATACTCGAGTAAATACGTTTTCCCAGTTTTTAGAGGCAAAATAAGGTGCCTCAGCTTATACTCGGGTCGCCTTATACATGAGTACATACGGTATATACATAAAAAACAGACTGTGAACATACCTGACAAACAGTCACCCTCTGAGAAATCGGGACTGACGAATCGGGTTTTTGCTGTTGGACTATACCTGTTCCCAATTCTTCTAACAACTGGAAAAGAAATTGAGCCGTCACATTGTATACTGGGCTACAGATCACAGGAGAATCACACAACTACTTTATCTAATAGCTGCCATGGTTAGGGACAACAGATGAATGACTCCTATGTTATTGGACATGAGCTTTCCTTATACAACATTTTTAGACAAATTTGCACAGGATCAGGTCTTCTAACCTAACCATTACATACATCTACAAAGTGTCAGCAGCAAGATGATTTTTTCTCTCTCTGACACATATCCAGATCAGACACCACAAATGAGGGGACTATTACAGTCTTATGACTTCTACATGATGGTGTAATCCACCAGTTTTTAAAGACCTGTTAATACATTGTATGTTAATGGACCTGCAAAATGAAGGGACAACAACTACTATAAAATTGATAAAATGGGCGGCTACGCCACAGGTAGCTAGGTTGTTTAAATGGGTTTTCACATCTCATAGTAACGTATCAGTATTGTCAGGGAAAAAGGGGCTACATCACTCGTCGAAAGCTATGGCCACTATTTTTCCCTGCACAGCAGCGCTCCTGACCACTCGCTGTACACAGGGCTGCTGGACGACCGCATTGAAGAGAATAGAGCTGGGCTTACCTTTGCACCGTGGAGCTGTATAGAAGCATCCGTTTCTTGCATACACTTGCATGCCACCTCTCCCAGCTCCATGAGATAACTCTGGGCCATATTGAAGTAACCCTTAACGAGACGGGCAAGAACCTATAGAACACGATCAAAATACATTTTGTAAGGGAGTTTTTATATCATACATCCAGATTAAACTGCAACCCCACCATAAAGTTTAGTGGAAAAAACATCAAGAGCTAACATGGCACATAATTCTCTATTTAGTACTGAGGAGCAAGTAATTGACATTCACACCTGCAAGGCTTCAAGTCGGACAGGAGAGGGTTCGTACTGAATATTCGCTGCGGAGCTGACATCACTGTCAGAATAGGAGTCTTCCCTTGGATTAACCACCAGCGAGATGCACAGCCGTATTAGCCAGCAGGACTCGGCCTGAGGCTGCTCACTATAAAGGCTCGCTCTCCCTTCTGCTTCCTGAAGGGTCTCGTTCCTCCACCAGTCGGGGTCACTGAGTCGAGTAATGACTGCAGGCCCGGCATTTGGCAGCAGTGAAACACTTGGCTGCTGCAGAAGAACTTTCACCTCCGGTAAAGGAGTCTGTGCAGATACAATAGCGCCCAGTAATGTCAGGCTTGAGACACGAACGTTCACATCTAGAGACAAAAATGTGATGGGATATGAATGAAATAAATGACCAAGACATGCCCTACATATGTAGTCACACACATGATAAAGCCAATAATGACAAATTCATGATGACAGTTTAATTCAGATTAAAGGGAACCTGACCGTGGATACATACCCAAACCACAGGCAGCAGGTATCAGACACTGACTGTATGATCTCAGCCAGGTAGTGTTGACTCAAAAACGCTTTCAGAGAAAAACATACTTTACAAGCTGCCTTGGACCAAGCTGTACGGGAGACTAGTCTAAGGCTGGTTCCAGATGGCTTCATCCTGCCCGCTGCTAATAACTGACAGATCTCTTCCTACACACAGGGAGAAACCGGTCACTCAAGGAAAGTGGGTGGGCAGAAGCCACTGGGGATCTTTTCCACTAGTTACCCATGTGGTTTTGTCAATGGCCAGTTTTCAAAAGCATGTTTTTTTCTGGAACACTTCCCTCATTCTAAGAAAAACCTACTTTATAAGTCTGCCAGAGACCGAGCCGCACAGTGACTAGTCAGAAAGGTCTCTGGTGGTTTCCTGCCCACTTTCCTTGAGTGACGGGTCTCTCCCAGCTTGCGTGCATAGGTAGAAACCAGGGACAGGACTTGGTGACTAGTCACCAGTGCAGCTTGGTCCTCAGCGATTTTTAAAGCGAGTTCAAACATACATGTCTGATATATATTGCCTGTGGTTATATATCCGCTGTCATTTTGCCTTTATAGGGAACAATCATGGACACATACATTTATCGATTTTAAAAAATGGGTCCCTCGCTACGGTCTGTGAAACTCAAAACACGTCCTATTGTCATCCAGTAGCTCAGACTCTGTCATCAAAGTCTATAGAGATCCGTACAACACGCTATAACAGGTGACACATTGAACATATACTTTATACTTCAGAGCCCCATCCAAGTTTCATCCATTTTTAACTGACATATTGTGAAGAGTCAATGAATTAAAAAAAAGTTCAGACAGTCATGCTTTTTTCATTGAAGTAGGTAAACTATAAAAACAGATGCTACTAGAATGAAACCCGAGGAAAAAAAAAACAAAAAACGGTCTGCTCCTCTAGGATGGTAACACTCATATGGATGTGTGAACTTAGCCCAACATGCATTTATATATCTCAGACTTAAAAGACGTGCACACCTTTATTACGAATGTAAGGTTTAATATGGTTCCAGACTCTGGTAAGTAGGCCAACTTTCAACCGATGATATGGTGCATTGGACACCAAATTTGCAAGGCACTGGAAAAGAAATTGAGAATAAATTAAAAGGTACATATGGTATGTTATACACACTCCACTTCTTGGGTTCAGTATTATATAATGGTTGCAAAAAATGTATAGCAACTCAAATGCCCACCATGTTAAGGAAAGCCCAAGATCAGCTACCTCCCCCTTTAATTGTTGAACCTTTCAAGGTAGTCAGAAAAGTCGTATCATATGAGAGGTGTTAACTACTTTCACTTGGATAGGGGATAACTTAATAATCACTGGCAGTCCAACCACTGGGACTGCTAAAGGTCCAGAGAACTGGGGCTGTAAAGCAGTGGTCGATTATGTGCACAGTCACTTCATTTATCCATTTATTAAACAAGCACGGCCATCAAAGCTTTTATCTTTGTAATATAATGCAGTCATCAGATTATATAGTGCTGTGTACTTACAATTGCTCATTTTGCCTTTCTCCCAGTAAATTCTTCTCTTTTCTCTGCTCCATGTAGAAACAGGCAGTCCCTTTCCTGCACAAGGCCACGTTCAGTATTTGATCAGTATCTTACATCAGTATTTGTAAGACAAAACCAGGAGTGGATGATAAACACAGAAGTGGTGACGTCTTTCTATTATACTTTTCCTCTGATTGTTCCACTCCTTGTTTTCCTTCTTACAAATACTGATGTGAAATACTGACCAAATACTGAAAGTATGAATGTGGACTAAATCATTCCCCTCTTCAACTTCTGATCGCCCCCTCTGTTCCCCTCCCTCCATGGACTTTTACAATGAGTTATGACTCATGAAGGGAAAAAGAGATCTCCTCTTTCTACATAGAGCTTAAAAAGGAATTCGCTGAGTAGAAAGGCACAATCAGCAATTATAAGTACACAGCGCCATATACTATGATGGCTGCAATATATTAAGATGATAAAAACTATGATGGGAGTGTTTCTTTAATTACACTGGTCAACACAAAAAAGTCATGAGCAAAGGTTATAAAATGTCTGTTTTATGGAGTTTGATGTGCTGATGCGATTCCAAAAATATGCTTAGTTTTGCTTTATCACATAAAGTTTCTGAGAAGTATTTTTGTTATTACGTTATTTCTGCATTTTCAATGTATGTGGTTTTTCCTATGTTATTCCCATTTCTTTGCTCGTCTTACTTAATTGTGAATTTTCCTACAGGGACAACATCAGTAAAGGTTTTAGTGAGTTTTATGGGAAAGAGTATTGACAATGCAGTCAACCAATGACTGCTTCTCAGAAAGTCACATGTTATGGGGAGGAGCTAACTGTTATGAGGCGGTCAGATTTGAGTCAGTCAGAAAAGGATGGTGATGGCAGCAAGGACTGGAATGTGAGACTGACAGGAGACAGGCCTCTACGGGGATGAGCCCAGCCACAGGGAGATAGGCAGCGGACAGCCGCCATTGTGAGAGGATTTTCACTGCATTTCTGGGAGGGAATAAAAAAGCTCAGCCACTGAGGTGTAACTGAGTGAGGGTCTCCACAGAGAGAGAACCTGAAAGCAGCCAGTATCACTCTGAGAAACTGCCTGTCTGCAAATTTTCATCTGTAAGGAATAGGCAGACCCGTTTACCTCACAACTGTACATAATTATCTACCAGATTACCTCCAGTAAAATCCGTTCTAAATACAAGCTGCCTCTGTCATCTCTGGGGAAATCTCTACATATAGTCGGTTGGCTCATCAAAATTTATTTTTTAGTTTGTCACCACCATTGAACTGAACTTCCTCTACTGTTTGATCTTACTTAAAGGAGTAAAATGCCCTGGCAGTGTATCAATCATCGGAACAGATTCTGCTATATGTTTCTTTCTTTTACAGCAAAAGGCCAAGTACGTTAAATCACTCATAATATTAACCTCTTTCTGACCTCTGAGGGATAGTACGTCCGAGGTCAGATCCCCCGCTTTGATGCAGGGCTCCGGCGGTGAGACCGCATCAAAGCCGGGACATGTCAGCTGTTTTGAACCGCGATTCACCATTCACCCGCCACTATTAACTAGTTAAATGCTGCTGGCAAACGCTGTCAGCAGCATTTAACCGGCGCTTCCAGCCAGAAATGAGCACATCGCTGACCCCCGTCACATGATCGGGGATCAGCGATGCATCAGAATGGTAACCATAGAGGTCCTTGAGACCTCTATGGTTACTGATGCCTGTTAGCTGTGAGCGCCACCCTGTGGTCGGCGCTCATAGCAATGCAGGAATTCAGCTACATAGGAGCGATCTGATGATCGCTGCTATGTAGCAGAGGCGATCGAGTTGTGCCAGCTTCTAGCCTCCCATGGAGGCTATTGAAGCATGGCAAAAAAAAAAGTTAACAAAAAATGTGAAAAAATAAAAATATATATAAAAAAAAAAAAGTATAAATCACCCCCCTTTCGCCCCATTCAAAATAAAACAACAAAAAAATCAAACCTACACATATTTGGTATCGCCGCGTTCAGAATCGCCCGATCTATCAATAAAAAAATGAATTAACCTGATCGTTAAACGGCGTAACGAGAAAAAAATTCGAAATGCCAAAATTACGTTTTTTTGGGTCGCCGCGACAAATGCAATAACGGGCAATCAAAAGAACGTATCTGCACTAAAATGGTATCATTTAAAAACGCCAGCTCGGCACACAAAAAATAAGCCCTCACCCGACCCCAGATCATGAAAAATGGAGACTCTACGAGTATCGGAAAATGGCACAATTTTTTTTTTTTTAGCAAAGTTTGGAATTGTTTTTCACCACTTAGATAAAAGAGAACCTAGACATGTTTGGTGTCTATGAACTCGTAATGACCTGGAGAATCATAATGGCAGGTCAGTTTTAGCATTAAGGCTATGTTCACACGATCCTTTTTTTGATCCTTTTTTTTTCAGGTCCTTTTTCCATGCAGGGTACAGTCCAATGTTACTCTATGGAAAACAAAAACCGCTGTGCCCACTATCCTTTTTTTCTCAGGCAAATCCGCGAGGATTTGCCTGCAGAAAAAAAGAAGTACCATGTCACTTCTTTCTGCGGATTCAGCTCCTGTTTTCAACAGGCACCAATAGGAAAGTGCTGTTGAAAACCCGCAGAGGAATCTGCAGAAGAAACTGCAGGAAAATCAGCAGTGCAGTTTTGCACTGCGGGTTTTCCAAATCAGGACCTGAAAAAAAAAAGGATCAAAAAAAGGATCAAAAAAAGGATCGTGTGAACATGGCCTTAGTGAACCTAGTAAAAAAGCCAAACAAAAAACAAGTGTGGGATTGCACTTTTTTTTTGCAATTTCACTGCACTTGGATTTTTTTTCCCATTTTCTAGTACACGACATGCTAAAACCAATGATGTCATTCAAAAGTACAACTTGTTTCGCAAAAAATAAGCCCTCACATGGCCATATTGACGGAAAAATTAAAAAAAGTTATGGCTCTGGAAAGGAGGGGAGCGAAAAACGAACACGGAAAAACTGGAAAATCCCAAGGTCATGAAGGGGTTAAAAAGATGCACCAGATGTACTTTAAGTGTCCACTTGGTGAGCAAGACAAAAGTTGGGCCCCGCATGTGATATGCTCAAGTTGTTCAAATGGTCTTTGTGACTGGTTGAATATGAGGAAAGTGGCTATGCCATTTGCTGTTCGCATGATTTGGAGAGAACCCAAAAATCATAGTGATGAGTGCTACTTTTGTTTTGTCAAACTGAACGCTTTTCTACAAAGAACGAACATAAGATTAATTACCCTGAACTTGAATATGTGATTAGGCCAGTTCCACACGATGGTACCTTGCCTGTTCCTGTACCACCGTTGTCTGGATTGGGTGAAAATGAGTATGAAGACTATGGAGCTGAAGCTACTGGCGAAGACATAGAGACCTCAAGTCAAGATGAGCATGTAACTGATGGAGCAGCCAGAACGCTTTACTCAACATGAATTAAAGGATCTCATCAGAGACCTTTCATTGTCAAAAGATAAAGCTGAACTTCTTGCATCTAGGTTGAAACAGAAGAATCTTCTTCATGATGATGTCAAAGAGTGTTATTACCGAAACAAAAGTAACACTTTAATACAATTTTTCACAACTGATGGACCAATGATGTACTGTAACAATGTGAATGGCCTCTTTGAAGAAATGAATCATGAGTATTGCTGCAGATTGGCGATTGTTTATTTATTCATCCCAGAGAAGTTTGAAAGCAGTGTTGCTTCACAATGAAAATATGAAACCATCAATCCCTATTGCTCACTCATGTCATCTAAAGGAAAGTTATGAAAAGCTGTCATATCATCAGCATCATCAATGGAATATCTGTGGAGATTTGAAAGCGATTGGTCTGCTAATGGGAATGCAAGGAGGTTTCACAAAATATTATAGCTTCTTGTGTTTATGGGACAGTAGAAATACAGTAGAGCATTATGTTTGTCGTGATTGGCGACAGAGAATCATCTATGCTCCAGGTAGACACAATGTTCAGCATAATCCTTTAGTTGCTCAAACAAAAATCTTTCTTCCTCCACTACATATAAAGTTGGGATTAAAAACTTTGTGAAAGCCATGGCAAAGAAAAATTCACAAGGGTTCCAGTACATTTCACAGAAATTCTCCAGCATTTCATCAGCAAAACTGAAGGAAGGGGTATTTGTTGGTCCGCAGATCAGAGAGCTTATGAGAGATGATGTGTTTGAAGGAATTCTAAATGATAAGGAATTGAGGATCTTGGAAAAGCTTCAAATGGATCTGTGAAAACGTCTTAAGGGTATGTGTCCACGTTCAGGAAACGCTGCGTTTTTGACGCAGCATTGAGCTGCAGCGTCAAAAACGCAGCGTCCAGATGTTACAGCATAGTGGAGGGGATTTAATGAAATCCCGTCTCCACTGTGCATTAAAAAACGCATGCGTTTTTCCCGCGAAAACGCACATGCGGAGCGTTTTTTCAGAACGCAGCATGTTGCTACAATGAGCAAAACACGCAGGCACACCGCAGGTGACCTGCCAGTGACCTCAGGTGCAGTTTTGATCAGGATTTTACCTGCATAAAATCCTGACCAAAGCCTGAAGCAAACCTGACCGTTGGACACATACCCTTAGGGTAAGTCTCCACGTTCAGGATTGCATCAGGATTTGGTCAGGATTTTCCATCAGTTTTTGTAAGCCAAAACCAGGAGTGGAACAATCAGAGGAAAAGTATAATAGAAACATATGCACCACTTCTGTATTCATCACCCACTCCTGGTTTTGGCTTACAAAAATTGATGGAAAATCCTGACCAAATCCTGATGCAATCCTGAACGTGGAGACTTAGGGTACCGTCACACAGTACCATTTTGATCGCTACGACGGCACGATCCGTGACGTCGCAGCGATCGAATGATTATCGCTCCAGCGTCGTAGACTGCGGTCGCACGTTGCAATCACGGCGCTGGAGCGATGCCGAAGTCCCCGGTAACCAGGGTAAACATCGGGTAACTAAGCGCAGGGCCGCGCTTAGTAACCCGATGTTTACCCTGGTTACCAGCGTAAACGTGAAAAAAACAAACAGTACATACTTACATTCCGGTGTCTGTCCCCGGCGTTCTGCTTCTCTCCACTGTGTAAGCGCCATAGCCGGAAAGCACAGCGGTGACGTCACCGCGTCACCGCTGTGCTCGCTCTCTGGCCAGCAGACGCTCACACAGTGGAGAGAAGCTGAGACGCCGGGGACAGACACCGGAATGTGAGTATGTACTGTTTGTTTTTTTTACGTTTACGCTGGTAACCACGGTAAACATCGGGTTACTAAGCGCGGCCCTGCGCTTAGTTACCCGATGTTTACCCTGGTTACAAGCGAACACATCGCTGGATCGCTGTCACACACAACGATCCAGCGATGTCAGTGGGTGATCAAGCGACGAAAGAAAGTTCCATACGATCTGCTACGACGTACGATTCTCAGCAGGATCCCTGATCGCTGCTGCGTGTCAGACACTGCGATATCGTAACGATATCGCTAGAACGTCACGAATCGTACCGTCGTAGCGATCAAAATGGTACTGTGTGACGGTACCCTTACCCTTAGGAAAACAAAAATCTCCAGAATATGTTGAAGGTGTTGAGAAACTGCTAAATGCATACCAGTGTCTTGGATGTCGCCTGTCTCTGAAAATGTACTTTTTGCATTCACATTTAGATTTCTTCCCTCAAAATCTTGGGGATGTAAGCAATGAACAAGGCAAGTGGTTTCACCAGGACATTAAAGTAATGGAACACCGCTAGCAGTTTTTGGAATAACTCTGATGTTAGATTACTGTTGGATGTTATATAGGGACAACCCTGAAAAAATCGTATCAATGACAGTCTAATGTCAATCACTTTTAATTTCTGCTCATATTTTGGTTTCTATTTTACATGTGAAATTATTTTGGTTGAATAAAAACTGTTTTCTAAGTTGAAGCATTTTTTTCTGATATGTAGATTACGGTTTTCTTAATGTCGCCAGTATATGGAAACTATACGTGCTACAGAAAAACTATATACATTTTTGAAATTAGGACAAAGATGATTCAGAAAAGTACAAAGTCACCTGCAATGCTTACAAAAAATATTTTTTTGTAGACCTGTGTTATTACCGGGACTCCTGGAAATAGTTAAGCCCTGCACTCAGCCGGTCTTCGGCACTCCCATAATAATGAATGAAGCAGCAGTGCATGAGATCAATCTCCACTCCATTAACACCAAGGTCTTCAAAGCTTGAATCTCAAGATCGGTGGAGGTCTCCGCAAATCTGGAAGTTATCCCCTATCCATTGGAAAAGTGATATCTTTCAAACTTGAGACTACCCCTTAAGTATGGTTATTACAGAATGGGTTAAAGCTGATCTCAGGTGAGCAATATATCAGGAGATCGATCCCTTGGATAGGTCATCATTATTGAATTGGTGAGGGCCTGGAACACGGCAAGAGAATAGCAGCCAATCTGCAGTACCCAAAAATAGCTATGCGGTGCACCTCTCCTCAATGTTTACATCAGGGGGTGCCAGGTGTCAGACCCTCACTAATCCGAACATTGAGGACCTCTTCAAAGATAAAGACAGTGACTGGAAAACTGCTTTAACCCCTTCACACCCGGAGCTTTTTCCGTTTTTCCGTTTTCGTTTTTCGCTCCCCTCCTTCCCAGAGCCATAACTTTTTTATTTTTCCGTCAATTTGGCCATGTGAGGGCTTATTTTTTGCGGGACGAGTTGTACTTTTGAACAACATCATTGGTTTTAGCATGTCGTGTACTAGAAAACGGGAAAAAAATTCCAAGTGCAGTGAAATTGCAAAAAAAGTGCAATCCCACACTTGTTTTTTGCTTGCCTATTTTGCTAGGTTCACTAAATGCTAAAACTGACCTGCCATTATGATTCTCCAGGTCACTACGAGTTCATAGACACCTAACATGACTAGGTTATTTTTCACCTAAGTGGTGAAAAAAAATTCCAAACTTTGCAAAAAACAAAACAAAACAAAATTGCGCCATTTTCCGATACTCGTAGCGTCTCCATTTTTCGTGATCTGGGGGTCAGGTGAGGGCTTATTTTTTGCGTGCCGAGCTGGCGTTTTTAATGATAGCATTTTGGTGTAGATACGTTCTTTTGATCGCCCGTTATTGCATTTTAATGCAATGTCGTGGCGACCAAAAAAACGTAAATCTGGCGTTTCGAATTTTTTTCTCATTACGCCATTTAGTGATCAGGTTAATGCTTTTTTTTTTATTGATAGATCGGGCGATTCTGAACGCGGCGATACCAAATATGTGTAGGTTGGGGTTTTTTTTATTGATTTATTTTGATTGGGGCGAAAGGGGGGTGATTTAAACTTTTATATTTTTTTTATTTTTTTCACATTTTTAAAAACTTTTTTTTTTTACTTTTGCCATGCTTCTATAGCCTCCATGGGAGGCTAGAAGCAGGCACAGCCCGATCGGCTCTGCTACATAACAGCGATCATCAGATCGCTGTTATGTAGGAGAAATGCAGGTGTGCTGTGAGCGCCGACCACAGGGTGGCGCTCACAGCCACCGGCGATCAGTAACCATAGAGGTCTCAAGGACCTCTATGGTTACAATGGAGGAGCATCGCCGACCCCCGATCATGTGACGGGGGTCGGCGATGCGCTCATATCCGGCCGCACGGCCGGATGCGGTAGTTAAATGCCGCTGTCTGCGTTTGACAGCGGCATTTAACTAGTTAATAGCGGCGGGTGATCGCGATTTCACCCGCCGCTATTGCGCGCACATGTCAGCTGTAAAAAACAGCTGACATGTCGCGACTTTGATGTGCGCTCACCGCTGGAGCGCACATCAAAGCGGGGGTCCCGACATGTGACGTACTATTCCGTCACATGTCGGGAAGGGGTTAATTTTAGGTTGTAATACTGAAAGCATAAAATAAAAAATAAAACAAAAATAAAGGGCGCTGCACAACAAATATATTAAATAGACCTGCTGCAGCAAATATTAAGACCTAACTACCAAATAGGCCAATATCAGGCAAAAAAGCCAAAATAAATCTTCTATATGTGAAAATACTTGCGCTGCAGGTACATTAAGAATTCCCCTTAGGCCGGCGTCACACTTGGCGTAAGACAATACGCCACGTATTATACGTCCGTACTACGGCCGTAATACGGAGAAATGTTCCCAAAATAGTGATCCGTAGTCAGGGTGTGTCAGCGTATTTTGCGCATGGCATCCTCCGTATGTAATCCGTATGGCATCCGTACTGCGAGATTTTCGCGCAGGCTTGCAAAACCGACATCTAATGGATTTATGTGCTCAAATGTTCGGGAAAACATATATACAGTATATATATATATATATATATGTCATTGTGACACATATATATATATTCTGTATTTAGATTTCAATCAGCGCGATATCTGTGAACAGCCGGTAATTCAATTGCCGGCTTTTCATTTCTCCTGCACAAACCCGACAGGATATGAGACATGGTTTACATACAGTAAACCATCTCATATCCCCCTTTTTTTTGCATATTCCACACTACTAATGTTAGTAGTGTGTATGTGCAAAATTTCAGCGCTGTAGCTGCTAAAATAAAGGGTTAAATGGCGGAAAAAATTGGCGTGGGCTCCCGCGCAATTTTCTCCGCCAGAGTGGTAAAGCCAGTGACTGAGGGCAGATATTAATAGCCAGGAGAGGGTCCATGGATATTGGCCCTCCCGTGGCTAAAAACATCTGCCCCCAGCCACCCCAGAAAAGGCACATCTGGAAGATGCGCCTATTCTGGCACTTGGCCACTCTCTTCCCACTCCCTGTAGCGGTGGGATATGGGGTAATGAAGGGTTAATGCCACCTTGCTATTGGAAGGTGACATTAAGCCAGATTAATGATGGAGAGGCGTCAATTATGACACCTATCCATTATTAATCCAATTGTAGGAAAGGGTTAAAAAACACACACACATGATTGAAAAGTATTTTAATGAAATAAACACAGCGGTTGTTGTAATAATTTATTGTTCTCTCAAATCCATTTGCAGTCCCTCGCTTGGCAACATAATAAACGCACAAGATACATACCTTCTGATGTACTGTCAGGTCCAACGATGTAATCCATCTGAAGGGGTTAACTAATATTACAGGCAGGAGCCCTGCTATAATGCAGCTGTGCTCCGTGCTTGTAATTCCCCTGCGAATGAATGAAATGTAGGTCATTGACCTACATTTCATTCATTCGCGGTGAGGCGCCCCCTGGTGGATGTTCTCATGAACTGCAGCCTGGGAACTTTTTCCCACGCTCCAGGTCATATGAGGACATCCAGCAGGGGGCGCATCACCGCGACTGAAGGAAATGTAGGTCAATGACCTAGATTTCATTCATTCGCCGGGGATTACAGGCACGGAGCACAGCTGCATTATAGCAGGGCTCCTGCCTGTAATATTAGTTAACCCCTTCAGATGGATTACATCGTTGGACCTGACAGTACATCAGAAGGTATGTATCTTGTGCGTTTATTATGTTGCCAAGCGAGGGACTGCAAATGGATTTGAGAGAACAATAAATTATTACAACAACCGCTGTGTTTATTTCATTAAAATACTTTTCAATCATGTGTGTGTGTGTTTTTTAACCCTTTCCTACAATTGGATTAATAATGGATAGGTGACATAATTGACGCCTCTCCATCATTAATCTGGCTTAATGTCACCTTCCAATAGCAAGGTGGCATTAACCCTTCATTACCCCATAGCCCACCGCTACAGGGAGTGGGAAGAGAGTGGCCAAGTGCCAGAATAGGCGCATCTTCCAGATGTGCCTTTTCTGGGGTGGGTGGGGGCAGATGTTTTTAGCCACGGGGGGCCAATAACCGTGGACCCTCTCCTGGCTATTAATATCTGCCCTCAGTCACTGGCTTTACCGCTCTGGCGGAGAAAATTGCGCGGGAGCCCACGCCAATTTTTTCCGCCATTTAACCCTTTATTTTAGCAGCTACAGCGCTGAAATTTTGCACATACACACTACTAACATTAGTAGTGTGGAATATGCAAAAAAAAGGGGGATATGAGATGGTTTACTGTATGTAAACCATGTCTCATATCCTGTCGGGTTTGTGCAGGAGAAATGAAAAGCTGGCAATTGAATTACCGACTTTTCACTAACACCGCTGCGTATTTCTCGCAAGTCACACTGCTGGTCCGTGTGGAATCCGTATTTTTCTCGCCCCCATAGACTTTCATTGGCGATTTTTTTGCGCAGTACGCTGACAAACGCAGCATGCTGCGATTTTGTACGGCCGTAGAAAGCCGTATAATACTGAACCGTAATATACGGCTAATAGGAGCAGCCCCATTGAGAATAATTGTGCCGTATGTTATGCGAGTTTTACGGACGTAGTTTCTGCGCTCTTACGTCCGTAAAACTCGCCAGTGTGACGCCGGCCTTAGAGTTACAAATAATAACAATAATGATCCAGGATAGCGCAGAAAGAATTTTGTACCGGAGAGTACCTAATAGTATTCCTTTCACACACTTTTACCTTGCTCTAGTGTGGTGGTTACAAATTTCCATAAAGCCTTGTCGAAGGTCCTTGACGTCTTCAGATTGCCATGTTGATATCTCCAGACTTTGCTTGAATAGATCCGCAAACCTTCCAAGATGTAGATAATGAGGTGTAAACCTGTCCCGGCCGGTGACAGGCACCTCTATTCTGTTGTGATTAGTTACCCGCTCACTGACCAGTGATGCGCGCTTCCAATAGCAGCTTGCCGGCGAGGTGCAGTGAAGCTGCAGGACCTCGCGTGACGTCACAAACACGTGATGCCTCACGTGATCGGCTAGAGGGTGAATACGGACTGCACCATAGACCAAAATTCATCCGACGCGTTTCGGAGTCAACAGACTCCTTCCTCAGGGATGGTATGGTGCATGATAGAAGGATTTAAATAGTCTTACAGATGGAAGCGCTATATTCATTGGTTGAACGCAAAGAGTTCGATTTCACTGTTCAGACCATTTGGAATTAACGTGTTCATCTCAAATATCCATCTACTTTCTTCTCTTGACATCTGATGTACAAAATTTCCTTTCCGCCAGCTTTTCTTCACCACTTTAATACCCGTAACAATGGTATCTTTTATTGATCCCCCATGACATTTCAAGAAGTGCTGTGACAGGGGGTGACCTTCAAATTTATTATTAATGTTGCGCAGATGTTCCCCGATGCGCACACTCATAGCTCTTATGGTCCTCCCCACATACCATTTCCTGCATGGGCACTGGATACCATATATTACCCCCTGGGTCGAGCAACTTATGAAGTCTTTAATTATTATTGTTCCTCCATCTGGATTAATAATGTTCAGTTGTTTTTTTATATGTAATTTCCTACACGGTAAACATCTACCGCAGGGATAGAAACCAGACAAAGTGTTTAGTCTAGGCGAGGGTGGTTTACGGATTGTAGGAGCAATAATGTTCCCCAGATTGTTTGCTCTTTGATAAACAAACCTGGGGTGCTCAGCTAGTGATTCCCCAATTATTTTGTCCTCTCTCAATATATTCCAGTGTTTTTTCACAATCTTTTTTAAAAAATGACTATTGGAATTATATGGTGTTATGATGGGAATATCCTCTACTGCCAAACTTTTATCTTTTTTCTTATTTTCTTTAAGTAATTTTTTCCTTGGTTTCTTTCCAACCTGTTCTTTAGTAGATACTAAGACTTCTTTGTTGTATCCTTTCTGACTAAATTTTTCTATTAAAATATCCGTTTCTTTATCATAATCCTCAGGTTTGGAGCAATTCCTGTGAGTCCTTATGAACTGACTTTTGGGGACATTTAAAAGCCAGCTAGGTAAGTGGCAACTATTAAGTGCAATATAATTCTTGGAATCTGTAGGCTTGTGGAATAAACTCGTCTGGATGCTGCTATGTTCAATAAAAATTCTCAAATCTAAAAAATGTATTTCTTTATTGCTTACATTCACCGTAAATTTTAAAAAATAAATATTTTTATTCAATTCCTCAATAAAATCATTTAATAAAATAGGTCCCCCAGACCATATAAAAACAATATCATCAATAAAACGCTGCCATAGGACCAGGCCCGCCAACCATCAACAAGTAGTATGGTACCAACTAGGGCTCAAGAACAGAGAAATCAACAAAAGAAACCACAGAAAACCAAACAGAGCAATCTTCCTTTTTTTCGGGTAGTTCAAAAAAATCACGGAAAAGGGGATGTAGGGCCGGGAAACTTACCAAAAAAAAGAGTAAACATCAACGACAACAACAAAAACAACAAAAAAACTCAGAGGGCACGCTAGAACAAAAGATCTTTAATCTTAGTGACCACATCCTGAGCACTAATGAGATGGCCCTGTTAGATAAGGGTTTGAAATATGCCCCGAGTACTAAATTCAATAAATTCGAAGCTTTTGTGGGAGTTAAGCTATTTATGAGGAAGCTGGCCATTAAGAAATACTATGCTAAGAGGAAAGTGACCAGTATCGATAACGATGGCTCAGTGGTCAGTGTGGATCCATACCAGCACACTTCTTTAAAGAAAAAATCTAACTTCCATCCAATTCAGGAATATTCTGAGGCCTTTAATGCATTCCAAAATAATGTTATCAGTGATATTAGGAACATTTCCCATAAAAACTGCTCCAGATTTAAGTACAATTTGTCAAATGAAGAAAGGAAGGCAATTAGACAACTCCAGGATAACAAAGAAATAACAATAAGACCTGCCGATAAGGGTGGTGGAATAGTAATTTTGAATACTAAAGACTATAACGCAGAATCCTTACGGCTATTAGGAGACACGTGCACCTATAAAATACTGAAGAGTGATCCAACAGAGAGTTACATTAATAAAATGCAGAGATTGATAAAAGGGGGATTGTCAAAGGGTTTTATTAGTAAAAATGAATATGATTTTATAAACATCAAATCCCCGAGAGTCCCACATTTTTACTACCTACCTAAGGTGCATAAAGATTTGATACACCCACCAGGGAGACCTATAATCTCAGCAGTGGGAGGCCTTACTACTAATATGTCGAGATATGTGGATTGCCATTTACAGAAATTGTGCCCTAAACTTCCATCTTATCTAAAGGACAGCTCTCATATTCTACGTAAATTACAAACTATTCAGTGGAAGGAGCATTATATAATGGGTACTCTTGACATTACCTCCCTATATACTGTGATTCAACATCAGAAAGGATGCGAAGCGGCAAAACATTTTTTATCTAAAGATGGAATTATACCAGCTGATCAAATTTCTTTTATTACAGACTGTATATATTTTATACTTACCCACAACTATTTTCGTTTTGGCAGGGACTACTACTCCCAGCAGTGGGGCACTGCCATGGGTACCAGGTTCGCCCCCAGTTATGCCAACCTATATGTTGGTAAGTGGGAGGAGGAATATATATACCAAGATGGACTCCCACGGGCAGGCCTGGTCCTATGGCAGCGTTTTATTGATGATATTGTTTTTATATGGTCTGGGGGTCCTATTTTATTAAATGATTTTATTGAGGAATTGAATAAAAATATTTATTTTTTAAAATTTACGGCGAATGTAAGCAATAAAGAAATACATTTTTTAGATTTGAGAATTTTTATTGAACATAGCAGCATCCAGACGAGTTTATTCCACAAGCCTACAGATTCCAAGAATTATATTGCACTTAATAGTTGCCACTTACCTAGCTGGCTTTTAAATGTCCCCAAAAGTCAGTTCATAAGGACTCACAGGAATTGCTCCAAACCTGAGGATTATGATAAAGAAACGGATATTTTAATAGAAAAATTTAGTCAGAAAGGATACAACAAAGAAGTCTTAGTATCTACTAAAGAACAGGTTGGAAAGAAACCAAGGAAAAAATTACTTAAAGAAAATAAGAAAAAAGATAAAAGTTTGGCAGTAGAGGATATTCCCATCATAACACCATATAATTCCAATAGTCATTTTTTAAAAAAGATTGTGAAAAAACACTGGAATATATTGAGAGAGGACAAAATAATTGGGGAATCACTAGCTGAGCACCCCAGGTTTGTTTATCAAAGAGCAAACAATCTGGGGAACATTATTGCTCCTACAATCCGTAAACCACCCTCGCCTAGACTAAACACTTTGTCTGGTTTCTATCCCTGCGGTAGATGTTTACCGTGTAGGAAATTACATATAAAAAAACAACTGAACATTATTAATCCAGATGGAGGAACAATAATAATTAAAGACTTCATAAGTTGCTCGACCCAGGGGGTAATATATGGTATCCAGTGCCCATGCAGGAAATGGTATGTGGGGAGGACCATAAGAGCTATGAGTGTGCGCATCGGGGAACATCTGCGCAACATTAATAATAAATTTGAAGGTCACCCCCTGTCACAGCACTTCTTGAAATGTCATGGGGGATCAATAAAAGATACCATTGTTACGGGTATTAAAGTGGTGAAGAAAAGCTGGCGGAAAGGAAATTTTGTACATCAGATGTCAAGAGAAGAAAGTAGATGGATATTTGAGATGAACACGTTAATTCCAAATGGTCTGAACAGTGAAATCGAACTCTTTGCGTTCAACCAATGAATATAGCGCTTCCATCTGTAAGACTATTTAAATCCTTCTATCATGCACCATACCATCCCTGAGGAAGGAGTCTGTTGACTCCGAAACGCGTCGGATGAATTTTGGTCTATGGTGCAGTCCGTATTCACCCTCTAGCCGATCACGTGAGGCATCACGTGTTTGTGACGTCACGCGAGGTCCTGCAGCTTCACTGCACCTCGCCGGCAAGCTGCTATTGGAAGCGCGCATCACTGGTCAGTGAGCGGGTAACTAATCACAACAGAATAGAGGTGCCTGTCACCGGCCGGGACAGGTTTACACCTCATTATCTACATCTTGGAAGGTTTGCGGATCTATTCAAGCAAAGTCTGGAGATATCAACATGGCAATCTGAAGACGTCAAGGACCTTCGACAAGGCTTTATGGAAATTTGTAACCACCACACTAGAGCAAGGTAAAAGTGTGTGAAAGGAATACTATTAGGTACTCTCCGGTACAAAATTCTTTCTGCGCTATCCTGGATCATTATTGTTATTATTTGTAACTCTAAGGGGAATTCTTAATGTACCTGCAGCCCAAGTAATTTCACATATAGAAGATAAAATAAAATATACCTTAATTATTTGAGTTAACGTTTGTGCTGAAGACTCAGCGACCACTGCTAGCAGCAGGCATCTGTGAAGCTCCCGTATACTTGAAGCCAGCGTGACAGAGAAAGGAGTGAAAGCTCTTTTATGATCATTTGCATCATCAGCAACAGAAAGGAAATGCTTTGAACCATCCAGAATAGCAGACAGGACTTGAAGTGCACAGGCACGGGTCTAAAAGAGAAAATGACAAGGAAAAATTAACTTTCCAAACGATCAAAAAACAGTTTTAGGCTGTGTGCACACGTTGCTTTTCTTTCCATATAAAACGCTATAAGGCTGTGTGCACATGTAGCAGATTTTTCGCCTTTTTTTCGCGGTTTTTCGCTATAAAAACGCTATAAAACCGCGAAGAAAACACTCACATTAAGCATCCTATTTAATAGAATGCAATCCGCATTTTTTGTGCACATGCTGCGTTGTTTTCCTGAGCGGAATCGCATTCCAGAAAAAAACGCAGCATGTTCATTAACCCCTTCAGAACCTTGGGATTTTCCATTTTTCAGTGTTTTTTTCGCTCCCCTCCTTCCCAGAGCCATAACTTTTTTATTTTTCCGTTAATATAGCCATGTGAGGGCTTATTTTTTACGGGATGAGTTGTACTTTTGAACGACATCATTGGTTTTAGCATGTCGTGTACTAGAAATTGGGAAAAAAATTCCAAGTGCGGTGAAATTGCAAAAAAAGTGCAATCCCACACTTGTTTTTTGCTTGGCTTTTTTGCTAGGTTCACTAAATGCCATTATGATTCTCCAGGTCAGTACGAGTTCATAGACACCTAACATGTCTAGGTTATTTTTTATCTAAGTGGTAATAAAAAAATTCCAAACTTTGCTTAAAAAAAAAAAAAAATTGCGCCATTTTCCGATACCCGTAGCGTCTCCATTTTTCATGATCTGGGGTCGGTTGAGGGCTTATTTTTTGCGTGCTGAGCTGGCGTTTTTAATTATAGCATTTTGGTGCAGATACGATCTTTTGATCGCCTGTTATTGCATTTTAATGCAATGTCGTGGCGACCAAAAAAAAGTAATTCTGGCTTTTCAAATTTTTTTCTCGCTATGCCGTTTAGCGATCAGGTTAATCCTTTTTATTGATAGATCGGGTGATTCTGAACGCGGCGATACAAAATATGTGTAGGTTTGATTTTTTTTTTATTGATTTATTTTGAATGGGGTGAAAGGGGGGTAATTTAAACTTTTATATTTTTATTTTTTTCACATTTTTTTTTTTTTTACTTTTGCCATGCTTCAATAGCCTCCATGGGAGTCTAGAAGCTGGCACAACACGATCGGCTCTGCTACATAGCAGCGATCATCAGATCGCTGCTATGCAGCAGAAATGCAGGTGTGCTGTGAGCGCCGACCACAGGGTGGCGCTCACAGCTACCGGCAATCAGTAACCATAGAGGTCTCAAGGACCTCTATGGTTACAATACAGAAGCAATACAGAAGCATCGCTGACCCCCGATCATGTGACGGGGGTCGGCGATGCGCTCATTTCCGGCCGCCCGGCCGGAAGTGCCGGTTAAATGCCGCTGACTGCGTTTGACAGCGGCATTTAACTAGTTAATAGCGGCGGGTGAATCACGATTTCACCCGCCGCTATTGCGGACACACGTCAGCTGTTCAAAACAGCTGACATGTCCCGGCTTTGATGCGGGCTCACCGCCGGAGCCCGCATCAAAGAAGGGGATCTGACCTCGGACGTACTATCCCGTCCAAGGTCAGAAAGGGGTTAAATTTGCAGAATTGCGGGGATTCCGCACACCTAGGAATGCATTGATCTGCTTACTTCCTGCATGGGGCTATGCCCACCATGCGGGAAGTAAGCAGATCATGTGCGGATGGTACCCAGGGTGGAGGAGAGGAGACTTTCCTCCACGGACTGGGCACCATATAATTATTTAAAAAAAAAAAAAAAGAATTAAAATAAAAAATCGTGAATTACTCACCCTCTGATGGCCCCGGAGTCTTCCCACCTCTCAGCGGTGCACGCGGCCGCTTCCGTTCCTATAGATACTTTGTGTGAAGGACCTGCGATGACGTCGCGGTCACATGACCGCGATGACGTCGCGGTCACTTGACCGCGATGACGTCGCGGTCACTTGACCGTGACTTCATCGAAGGTCCTGCACACAAAGCATCTATAGGAACGGAAGCCGCTGAGATCGGGGGCCATCAGAAGGTGAGAATAACCATTTTTTAAATTATTTGTAACATTCTATCTTTTACTATTGATGCTGCATAGGCAGCATCAATAGTAAAAAGTTGGTCACACTTGTCAAACACTATGTTTGACAAGTATGACCAACCTGTCAGTTTTCCAAGCAATGCTACAGATTGCTTGGAAAATGCTAGCATTCTGCAAGCTAATTACGCTTGCAAAATGCTAGTTTTTAGCGGGAATATGCATGCCAATTCCGCATGTGATATACCCGCGGCAGGAGTTGCAGAATTGCCGCGGAAATTTCCGCAGCAATTCTGCAACGTGTGCACTTAGCCTAAAAAAGCTTAAAAACGCATACATTATGCATCTCATCATTTAGAATGCATTCCGCAATTTTTGTGCACATGCTGCGTTTTTTACGCGAAAAAAACGCATTGCGGGAAAAAACGCAGCATGTTCATTAATTTTGCAGATTTTTTGCGTTTTTCCCCACTATTTAATGCATTGGGAAGCTCCGTAAAAAAAACCCGTCAAAAACGCACAAAAGACGCGCAAAAAACGCATGCGAATTTCTTACAGAAAATGTCCGGTTTTGCTCAGGAAATTTCTGCAAGAAATCCTGAACGTGTGCACATAGCCTAATTCACTCACTTCTCCCACAAAACTGCTCTGAAGACAAAATGAGTCGCTACCTTTGGTGAATAATCTTTAAGCACAACGGTCATCAAAGACACAGATTGTGGACTTCCTATGCCAGGAATATCTGGAACAAATGCTGACCAATAGCCATAAAGAACTTTTTTTTCAATTGACTTTATTGTAGACAGAAAGCAGGATAGTGCACCTTGTCGAACTTTGGCTTGGAAAGACCTTAGAATAGAAGAGAAAAAAAACACATTTGACAAAAAGAGAATCCATAAATGATCAAATACAGATAAATACTGTAACTCACTTTGCATATACTGTTTGGCTATATAAAGAACTGTAGGATTTTTTACAACACACAAAAGACATACAGTGTAAAAAAAAAAAAAAAAGTATATAGTATACGGAACGCTCCTCTCGCTTCAATTTAGGTGTTTCACATCTATCTACTGGAAACAGGTGTAAAAGATCACACCGCCACGAATCTTAATAGAGGTGATCCATCTTATTATTCCCTTCCAGGTTTCAGAGAGGTTGATCTGAACAGAAACATCCCCACGCCACATGGGCTAAATAAAGTCTACTTGTATAAATAAAGGGAACACCAAAATACCACATCCTAGCTATCACTGAATGAAATATTTCAGCTGCAAATCTTAATTCTTTACATAATGGAATGTGTTGAGAACAATGAAATCTAAAAATGATCAATGTAAATCAAAATAATTATCTCATGGAGGTCTGGATTTGGAATGATATCCAAAATATCAAAGTGGAGAATCAAGTTACATGCTGATCCAACTTCAGTGGAAATGCCTCAAGACCAGGAAATAATGCTCAGTAGTGTGTGTGGCCTCCACATGCCTATATGACCTCCCTACAACGCGTGAACATACTACTAATGAGGCGGTGGATGTTCTCCTGAGGGATCTCCACCCAGAACTAGATTAAAGTATCAGTCAACTCCTGGACAGTGTGGTTCAATGTGGCGTTAGTGGATGAAGCGAAACATGATGTACCATATGTGCTCAATTGGATTCAGGTCTGGTGGAACGGACAGGACAGTCCATAGCATCAATGTCTTCATCATGCAGGAACAGCTGACACACTTCAGCCACATGAGGCCTAGCATGCATCAGAAGGAACCCAAGGCCCAGTGCACCTGCAATATGATCTCACAAAGGGTCTGAGGATCTCATTACGGTAACTAATGGCAGTCAGGGTACCTCTGGCTAGCACATGGAGGGCTGTGCAGCCCTCCAAAGAAATGCCTTCCACAACATTACTGACCCACTGCCAAACTGATCATGCTGGAGGATGTTGCAGGCAGCAGAACGTTCTCCATAGCGTCTCCACACTGTCACATGTGCTCAGGGTGAACCTGCTCTCATTCATGAAGAGCACAGGGCGCCAATGTTGAATCTGCCAGTCTTGATGTTCTCTGACAAATGCATCCGCCTGCACAGTGTTGGGCTGTAAGCACAACACCCACTTGTGGATGTCGGGCCCTGATACCACCCTCATGAAGTCTATTTCTGACAACCTGAGCAGACACAGATGTTAGTTGCCTACTGTAGATCATTTTACATGACTCTGGCACTGCAATTCCTTGCACAAAGGAGGAGGTAGAGGTCCTGCTACTGGGTTCTTGCCCTCCTACAGCTCCCTCCACATCTCCTAGTGTACTGGCCTGTCTCTGGGTATCTGCTCCATGCACTGGACACTGTGCTGACAGACACAGCTACCCTTCTTGCCACAGCTGCATTGATGTGCCATCCTGCATGAGCTGCACTACCTGCGCAACTTCTGTGGGTTGTAGACACCACCTCATGCCACTGTACAGTACTTCTAGGGGTGAAAGCAATGACAAAATACAAAAGTGACCAAAACAGCAAAAAGGGTGAGAACAGAGAAAAGGTCTGTGGTCACCCCCTGCAGAAACATTCCTTTATAGGGGTTGTCTTGCCAATTGCCTATCATTTCTACCTGTTTGTTCTATTTGCACAGCAGCAGGAGAAATTGATTCACAACCACTGTTGCTTCATAACTGGACACCCATACAGGAGGCAAGTATAAGAATATATATATATATATATATATATATATATATATATATATATATATATATATATATATATTTATTAGTGGACAACTCCTTTAACGCCCGTTTGAGTCCTTCATCTGTTCTATGGTCTCACCACCATAAGGGCTCGTTCAGACAACACACTGACCACACTAAATCAATTAGACTTTTTACATGACAGTGGTTATACATGGGCTGAGTTTTCAGGATGAAAATCAAGTTATGTTTCATATGCTAGTCTGAACCCAGCCTAAAACAGGGATTTTTGTGTACTCACCGTAAAATCCTTTTCTCCGAGCCACTCATTGAGGGACACAGGACCATGGGTGTTATGCTGCTGCCACTAGGAGGCTGACACTAAGTAGATACAGAAAATATTAGCTTCCCCTCTGCAATATACACTCACACCCTGGCTCCAGCCGAACCAGTTCAGTGAAAAGGCAGGAGGAGAACATGAACATCATACAAAAGGTACAAAAAAACATCAAACTGAAGAATCTACTCAAGCAGTCAGGCCAACAGGGTGGGTGCTGTGTCCCCCAATGAGTGGCTCGGAGAAAAGGATTTTACAGTAAGTACACAAAAATCCCTGTTTCTCCATCGCCTCATTTGGGGACACAGGACCATGGGACGTCCTAAAGCAGTCCCTGGGTGGGGAAACGACAGCAGAACAAACCGCCATGCACCAGCTGCCTAGAGATGTGTTACCGTTGCCTGCAAGAGCTTTCTTCCCAGGCCTGCATTTGCAGAATCCCGAGTGTGAATGCTGTAGTGCTTCGAGAAGGTGTGCAGACTGGACCAGGTCACAGCCTTGCAAACCTGTTCCGCTGACACCTGGTGCCGAATTGCCCAAGAAGCGCCCACCGACTGAGTGTGCCTTATTCCCTGCTGGGATAGGCTTCCCTCTGATGCGATAAGCCTCCTGGATAGCCGAGCAAATCCACCTGGCTATTGTGAACTTGGAAAGCGGCCAGACCCTTCCTGTGACCCTCGGAAAGTAGGAATAAGGCGTAAGTCTTGCAAAGGACGCCGTCCGAGTGATGTATCTTCTGAGAGCCCTTATGAGATCCAGAGTGTGGAGAGCCCTCTCAAAACGGTTTACTGGTGCCAGACAAAAACGGGGGCAGGACAATGTCCTCGTTAAAGTGAAAAGAAGAGACCACCTTGGGTAAGAAGGATGGTGAACCACCTTGTGTTGGTGAAAAATTAGAAAGGGGGCTTGATAGGAAAGCGCGGCTAGCTCCGATCGCCGTCTGATAGAGGTCAACGCAACCAGGAAGGCGGCCTTCCATGAAAGGTCAGTTAGAGAGACGTCCTGCAGCGGCCTCCTGTAGAACACACAGGATCAAGTTAAGATCCCAGGCATCCAACGACCTTCTATAGGGGGGTGACACGTGGGAGACCCCCTGAATGAAGGTTTTCAACGCCAGCTGAGAAGCTATCCGGCGCTGGAACAAAACAGATAAGGCAGAGATCTGGCCTTTGAGGGAACTAAGTGCTAGGCCTGAGTCCAGACCAGTGTGAAGGAACTGCAAAATAGTTGGGATGGACAAGGCAAGAGGAGAACGACAGTGTTCCCTGCACCATGCGAAAAACGCTTTCCAGGTGCAGTGAAATGCGTCCCGATGCAGGTTTCCAAGCACTAACCATCGTGGAAACCACTTCTCGGGAGAACCCAGCTTGGGTCTGAACCCAAGATTCAAAGGCTGGGCCGTTAAACACAGGGCCCCCGGAGTTCTGGTGGCAAATTGGGCCCTGAGAGAGTAAATCTGGTCCATCCGGTAGTTGCCAGGGAACGTCGACGACGAGCTGAACCAACTCTGTGTACTACGCCTGGCCAGTCCGGAGTGACTAGGATCACCGGAATCCCTTCCGCCTTGATCTTCCTGATAACCCTCAGAAGTACCAGAAGTGGGGGGGGGACACGTTAGGAAAGTGAAATTGATGCCACGGAAGGACCAGAGCGTCCGCCCCAATGGCCTCTGGATCCCATGACCGAGCTAAGACCCCAGGTACCTTGGCATTCAGCCTCAATGCCATCAGGTTCACGTCCAGAGTCCCCCAGCGATGACAAATCTGTTGGAATACCTCCGGATGAAGTGACCACTCTCCCGAGGCGAGACCCTGACGGCTGAGGAAGTCTGCCGCCCAGTTTTCCACGCTTGGGATGTGAACCCCTGAAAAGACAATGTGTCATCTCGGCCCAGCGAAGAATGTGTTCCACCTCGCGCATTGCCGCCCTGCTGCGGGAGCCCCCCTGATTGATATACACCACAACCGTGGCATTGTCTGACTGTATTCGGTTTGGACCGGGAGTTGATGGAACCACCACAGGGACAACCGAATGGCCCAGATTTCCAGGACATTGATCGGAAGAAGCGACTCCCGAGGTGATCAGCGCCCCTGGGCAGTGTGATGACGAAAGACAGCCCCCCAGTCCAGAAGACTGGGGTCAGTGATGAACACCAGCCACTGACCTGGGAGAAAAGATTTTCCCTGGGTGAGGGAAGACCATAACGTCCACCACCTGAGCGCCCGCTTGACCCGTGAAGACAGGCGGCACAGACGGTCGAGAGAGAACGGATTCCTGTGCCAGGCCAAATGAAGCGTAAGATGCAGAGGACAGAGGTGTAACACGGCAAAGGGAACAGCTTCCATCGCTGCCACTATCTTGCCCAGGTACCCCTTGCCGAATCGGATAGATTGAGGAAATGGGCGACAAAGTGCCCAAGCTTCTTGTTGAAGAACTATTACCTTGTCTCGAGTGAGAATCACCAACCCTCGGGAGGTGTCCAGGGTCATTCCTAAAAAGGATATATATCCTGAGTCGGAACCGGGGAAGATTTGTTTATGCTTATCAGCTAGCCCAGGCGAGAAAGTGTGTCCAAAGTGATACAGATATTCCTCGGCCAAGGAAATCTGACTGGCTAGTTCTGTTGCTTTCGGGGGGACGGTCACAATCAGGTACGGACTGGGGCTGAAATTCAGCCCTGGCATTTGAAATCACACAGGCCCATGTTTTCCCCGTCTCCATGAACCAGATGGGATATATTACTAATATTACCCTGAATGGAGGAAAGGAAGATGTTCTACAAGACCAATATTTCTAATGATACCCGTGGACTGCTGGGGTGACTGAGTCAGCGACTTTGAGCTCCATCATAACTCTTAACAGTATGATTGTCTTGAGAACACCGATTCTGTTAACAACGTAGCAGACAAGGCAGCCCCTTCTGGCATTTGCCAGAATTGCCAGTCCGGCCCTGGTCACTATACTGAATGGTCCTAGTCAGGATATCTGCTCAAGAGACCATAGCTTTAGCTACCCAGGCCGCAGCAAACGAGGGAGAGAGTGCCGAGCCCGAGGCTTCAAAAACCAAACGGGCAAGGTTCTCTATTTGACGGTCCATGGGGTCCTAAATAGAGGACCCATCTGGTAAGGACAGAAGTGTTTGGTGGCCAGGTGGGAGACAGGCTTATCAACTGGAGGGGATTCAGCCCATTCCTTCCGCAAATCCGATGAAAAAAAGGTATCTCGTCTCAAGAGGTTTCTGACCTTGTCCGGTCACTGCCTATGTTGCCGAACTATGTCCTGAAACTCGGGATGGTTGGAGAAAACCCGATGAAGACTTCTGGTCCTTTAAAGGACACTGCGTGATCTGGGACAGAACTAGGGTCCTCATCCACCTTTAAAAGTCTGGTTGACGGCCTCCATGAGACGGTCCACCGTCGCCTGATAATTCGGTGAATCTAGGTCAAAGGGCATCTCAAAATCAGAGTCAGAGTCCTGTCCACTGCCAGCCCCGGACGAGGGGCAATGGGGGACGGAGGCCGCGGATGTCGAGGCGTGAAAAGGCCCGGGTGACGGAGTGCTTTGGCCCCATTTCCTAGAAACCTGTGTTCTTGTCTGAGAACAGCCCCTGCTGACTGAGCGCTCCTGTGAGGTAGAGAAACTTTCCAAGACAGGCAGATGAAGACCCCGACCGGTAGATGAGGGATCTTGTAGAGACTTTTGCTTTTGCTAGAGACGCCATGGACTGCGACAGCGACAAAGCCCACTCAGGGGGACTAGGTACACTGGGTTCGGTAGCGGCAGAGGGCTCCTGAGCGCATTTGGGGTCACAGGTTTTGCAGAGTGGCATACTCTGTCCCCGAGGTAATTAAGTCTGGCAGGAGGTACATGAGGTAAATAACACTGTATGTGCCTTGTTAGCCTTCAAGGATGTCTTAGAGCAGGGGTGGGGAACCTCAGGCCCTAGGACCATTTAAAGCCCTTGATTACCTTTTATCAGGCCCCCAAGCAGATTCTCAGGAACCAAATTCTTGGGCAAGGAGCTGTATTTAGATTGCCACAAGCTCATAATTTTTTCTTGCTCTGTTAGCACACACATGCAGTGTTCACTACTGAACATTAAAGATTATGTCCTGAAACCAGTGCCAGAGTCAGGATGTACTTTGTGGGCAGTGTTTGTAAGGCCCCCGAAGGATGGTATAAATATCCAAATGTTCCTTGGCAGAAAAAAAAGATTCCCCACCCCTGTCTTAGAGAGAGACATGATGTACCCTGGTATGGTTCTGTCAATAGACTCCAATAGGGAGTGCAGTGACTTGTACACCCCAGTAAATAGTGCAGATAAGAGACTATGAGTGTATCGGCACAGCCAGGTGCCCATGCGTGTGCTCAGAGCTTACCCAGGTCCTGTGACCAGTGAATGCGGTTCTCCGATTCGCTGTGCCCCTCTGAAGAGCCCCTCTCCACGAATAAAGTCTGTTGGAAGACCTCCATAGCCGGCCGCTGGAATAAAAGATGGCCTCTGAAATGCAGAGGGACGCGACATACACCTTTAGAAGTTTTGCAGAGAGCGAGAACGCAAATTCGTGTGCACCAGAGGGTGGACCTACTGGCGCGGCATCATGACGTGAGCGGAGCTTTAGAATCGCGGCCTAGCATTGGCCCAAGCCGGGGACTAGATTTTTGCTGCTGGCCAGAGACGGTACACGGAGGGGACGTCACGGACCCGTCTTACCAGCGGTGTACTTCTCGGCATGGCGCCGCTGCAGATGGAGATAACTAGTGATGAGCGAAAATACTCGTTACTCGAGATTTCCCGAGCACGCTCGGGTGACCTCCGAGTATTTTTTAGTGCTCGGAGATTTCGTTTTTATTGCCGCAGCTGAATGATTTACATCTGTTAGCCAGCATAAGTACATGTGGGAATTCCCTAGCAACCAGGCAACCCCCACATGTACTTATGCTGGCTAACAGATGTAAATTATTCGATGCCGCGAGCATCGGGAAGGCTGCGGGGGACGCCGGAAGGTAAGAATATCACGATTTTTTATTTTCATTATTATTTTTAACATGTGTTGTGTATGCGTTTTTGCAGCGAAAAAACGTGACGAAGACGCATACACAACGTGTGCACATAGCCTTAAATTCTAGCAACAAATGCCTCTACGGATCCGTAAAAAAAAACGGATCCAGTGCATCAGTTTTTTACAATCTGCACAGGATCCGTCTTTTCAACATTTTGACGGATTGTGAGGATTGTAAAAAAACGGAAGTGTGAAAGAGGCCTAAACTTGAACTGGTTTGACTTGAGCCAGGGTGTGGATGTATACTGCAGAGGAGGAGCTAATCTTTTTTTTGTATCTAATTAGTGTCAGCCTCCTAGTGGCAGCAGCATACACCCATGGCCCTGTGTCCCCTAATGAGGCGAAGGAGAAAGTGGTAAATAACCACTTGAAGATGTATAATAATGTAATAAGTGTAAATTTGTTTATATTGTTATATCGTTATGTTTATAAAGTACAGCTGGAACACAAAAGTGAATAGATACAGTATTTGCCAACTCCTCAAGTAAGGCTATATTCATACCCACATTCACTAAAGTACCGTATATCTATAACGCGCGCACATGCTATAAAGAGCCAATGGACTAAAGAACATTGGCATACCTTTCATTTCCCTTTATTGAAAAAGCAGCTGACTACACTTTTCAATAAGAGGTAAAAAAATGTGCAAAATAAGATAGATAACACAATATATATATTTTTTTTAATAATGAGAATCAATGGCCAAATATGTGTAAACGCTAACAGACTATAGATTCAGAGAACATGGAGTGTGTGCTGTAAACCTTATTGGGCACAAAGAATAATGTTTTAACGCCACTTTATCAGCAAATGTACGGTATATGCTTTAGCATACAGAAATAAGATTTCTTCCTGGCTCAATAAATTATATGTTCCCTCGAAGAGGGCTTGCTGCACAGCTCAAAAAGATACCAACTGTGCTTAAACCCAATCCAACTAAGGACGCATAACAAAAAAAAAACAACAAAAAAAACCAAACACATTCCTAACCTTACCTTATTTTACTCTGCAGGCTGCCTTCTGCGTCTGAATATTCAGAGTCACTACTGTAGAATTTCCGAAATCTTGAAGGTGAGGCTATCGTATCTTTGCCAATAGTTTTCATCGGTGATTTTTGGGGACCCAAGTAGACACTTGAATTTGCATCTCTCACACTCATTGTTAGTTTGTCTAGTGTAGGTACAAGACCATCCGACAAATCATTCTCCATTTCTTCCCTTTTTTCTTCTTCTTGCTGGCCTTTCTTCGGTTTACATCTAGATTTCTTCTTTCTATTCTGCATTATAAAACAAACACACAAAAAAAAGACCTTTTTAATGCTAAAAAGTACAACGCTAGGTAAAAAAAGAGGACAGGTCAAAAGTGATCAATCTTTGCTCTTTTTTTTTGTCCTTTTCCCACTTGAGTATTCAGTTTTCTCTTTTAATAAATTCGCTATAAGGCTACTTTCACACTAGCGTCGTTTGTAATACGTCGCAATGCGTCGTTTAGGAGAAAAAACGCATCCTGCAAAGTTGTCTGCAGGATGCGTTTTTCCCGCATAGACATACATTAGCGACACATTGCGACGTACGGCCACACATCGCATCCGTCGTGCGACGGATGCGTCGTGTTTTGGTGGACCGTCGGCACAAGAAAATTTTCCATGTAACTTTTTTTGTGCGTCGAGTGACATTTTTGACCGCGCATGCGCGGCCGAAACTCTGCCCCCTCCTCCCCGCTCATTACACCGGGCAGCGGATGCGTCGTAAGACTGCATCCGCTGCCCACGTTGTGATTAATTAGCACACTGTCCGTCGGTACGTCGGGCCGACGGTTTGCGACGGCCCGTACCGACGGAATAGTGTGAAAGTAGCCTTAGGCTCCAGAAATAAGGGCCTTTTTATTGTGCTATTTTTTCTGGTCTTTAAAAGGGGATGTTGCTCAGAGGATTCCCTGGGGGTGGAGCAGTGTGTCTTTTGGCAGCTCTGTGTTATTACCCTGTGTGCAACGCCCCATTAGTAAAGACCATAAAATTTGCCCTAAATAAAAAGACCAATATCTCTGGAACTAGGCAGCAGATTTAACAAAACCTGCAATACTTGGAATACTCATGGGCACAGCGGGAATAATAGAAGAACAAGGAGTGGCCACCTTTAACCTGTAGGAAGCAGACACAGCTCATTGTTTTTCCTTTTTCAATAATAAATGTTGCTATGATAGCTACAATTTTTTTTCTATTTCATTTTACTAAATATTTCTCTATCCCCATGATGGCACCACGGAGAGAGGGGTCCGCCCCCAGGGACAGGAAACCTACAGGTGAAAAAGGGCGTACCTCTCTCCCACATCAGTTGGTTTCCTGTCCCTGACGGGGAACCTACAGCACGTACCTAAAGGATTCTTCGTGGGATTCCAGGGTGCTGGCCGGTCGGTTCCTGACAGGGGGCGCCCTGTCTCGGCTGTGTCCAGCAGGTTTTCTCCCCCCTTTTTCATCCGACCCTGAAGCTCCACCACGGGGGTCGGCGGGCCCTACGGGTGAGTGTTGCAGGGGAAGGCAGTGAAGAGGTCCGAGCCTGCCTTCCTCAAAGGAAAAAAAAAAAAAAAAAAAAAGGGGGAGGAAAGAGGCAGGTGGCGGCGGTCACCGTTACAGCCTCTACACCGCTAATCGGTGCATGGGGGTAGCGGCGGCTACACTACCATCTCAGGCGCTGGAGCATAAGCGCCGCAGGTCACCGCTGAACCGCCGCCCAAACCGGAAGTACGGGCTCGGGCGGAACGTTGGAACGCGCGCACAGGCGTCCCCACTAATATCCTCCCTATAGGACGCCTGTGCAGCAAACCGGAAGTGACGCGCGCGCATGCGCAGATGACCGCTTCTGCCGGCGGCAAGTTTAAAAAACGGCGTTCTCAACAGAGAAAGTGTGGAAAACCCTCTCTTTTGGCAAACGCAGTGCGGAGCCACTATGAGCGGCAAAGAACCACAAGAGGCACAGGAATGTGCACAATCATCACCTGAGCAAGTACCGCGTCCGCGCTCACAACATCAGCGCAAGGGGAACGCTTCATCCCAACAACGCAGCAGCAGCGGACGATCAGGGTCTCAACGCAGCCGAGTCTCTGGAGGAAACACTCGGCCAGCGACAAACCCAGTGGATACAGTCCCGAGGCCAGAGACGGTATCTCTTAGCCGTAAAGGGTGAGTGATCCACGTGGAAGTGGTAACATAATACGAGATTATTTTTCTTTTCTCTCTTAGGGAAGGAAATGTACAACCAAATCAAAACACAAAGTATGTGCGATATGTTCGGAAGAGCTATCTTCCTCATGGGAAAAGAAGCTATGCGGGCCCTGCATAGAAAAAACCATCCAGGAGGAATCTCCGGCGTTCGCATCAGACCTAAAAACTCTTATAAAAAAAATCAAGTGGAAAATGCCCTCAAAAGCATTAAAATTCCGAGGAAAAAACATAGATCAGGTCATAAGTCTCCCGAGTCCAGTATAGACGAATCAGAAAATGAAACATCTGACTCTAATGATTCATCAACATCCGAAACCTCCTCACTATCATCAGAGGGGGGACGCAGTTGCTTCCCCATCGAGGAGACGGACGCATTGATAAAGGCCATCAGAACAACTATGGGTCTGGTAGACGAACGCCCTAAAAGAACAGCACAGGACATTATGTTCGGCGGATTAGAACAAAAGAAAAGAAGAGTATTTCCAGTAAATGAAAAAATTCATTCTTTGATCAAGAAAGAGTGGAAGAAACCAGACAAGAAAGTACTCTTGACCCCCAAGAGAAAGTACCCGTTCGATGACCCAGCCTGCTCATCCTGGAGCAAGGCACCCAAACTGGATGTGGCCATAGCAAAGGCCTCTAAAAAGTTCGCCCTGCCTTTTGAGGACATGGGCACTCTGAAGGATCCGATGGACAAAAAGGCAGACACCTTCTTAAAAAACTCCTGGGAAGCAGCAGGAGGGGGCCTAAAGCCAGCCATCGCAGCCACATGCACGGCCCGTGCTCTGATGGTATGGCTTGAGCATTTGGATTCTCAACTAAAAGAGAAAGTCCCAAGAGAGACATTACAAAAGTCAGTGTCCATGATGAAAGGAGCAGCAGCTTTTTTGGCGGACGCTTCGGTGGACTCGGCAAGATTGTCAGCCAGGTCGGCTTCCTTCTCAAACGCCGCAAGACGCGCCCTGTGGCTGAAGTGCTGGCCGGGGGATCTGCAGACAAAGACCAAGCTTTGTTCAATACCTTGCGAGGGTGAATTTGTTTGGGTCAACGTTGGACGACATCCTCGACAAAGCGGGAGATAAAAAGAAATCTTTTCCCGGGTTCCCCAACCAGTCATATAGGCGCTCCTTTCGGAACAGAAAGTTCATGCGCAGAAGACCTCCAAAAGGAAATAAAGACGGATGGGAAGACAGAAGAAACAAAAACAGGGGCTTCTTGTTCAACAAAACCCCCCCTCCAGATAATAAAAAATCTCAATGAAGGTACTTCCCGGGTCGGAGGGAGACTAGCGAAGTTTCTTCCAGCCTGGGAAAAAATTTCAAACAGCCCTTGGATTTTAGGCATCATACGAGAAGGCCTCAAATTCAAATTTCGTGTCCCTCCCGGCAACTCCTTCATGGTAACGCCTCAAAAACAGTCACTCGAACAGTCAGCTCTCCAGAAGGAAATTCTGAGCCTAATCCAGAAAGATGTATTGCAAGAAGTTCCATACCTGGAAAGAGGCACGGGGTTCTATTCTCCCCTCTTTCTCCGGAAAAAACCAGACGGATCGTACAGAACGATCATAAATCTCAAAAAACTAAACAGTATCCTGGAGATACAACATTTCAAAATGGAAACAATAAAATCTTGCGTGAGAATACTCTTTCCTCAGTGTTTCATGACTGTTTTAGATTTACGAGACGCGTACTACCATGTGCCCATACACAGAGATTACCAAAAATATCTCAGACTGGCAGTGAATATCCAGGGGGGAGATCAAACACTTCCAATTCCGAGCTCTCCCCTTCGGGATAGCTATCGCTCCTCGAGTATTCACGAAAATAATGTCAGAGGTAATGGCCCACATACGGGAACAGAACATCCTAATAGTTCCCTATCTAGACGACCTACTCGTGGTAGGAAACTCATTTCAACACTGCGAACAACAGTTGAACCTGGTCATTACTTCCCTGTCGAGTCTAGGGTGGCTGCTAAACATACCCAAGTCCAAAATGGTGCCATCTCGGGTACAGGAGTACTTGGGGATAGTCCTAGACTCGAACACGCAGACATGTTATCTTCCTCAGGAGAAGGTACAAAAAATGACAAGCCGTATTACAACTGACGGTATCCCCAGTGACCACTCCGAGGAGAGCAATGTCCCTCCTGGGCTCTATGACTGCCTGTATTCCGGCAGTTCAATGGGCACAACTTCATTCCCGGGATCTACAATGGGAGACCTTAAATTTAGGCATATCTCTGCACGGAAATTTAGACGGGCGGTTAACCATTTCTCCAAATACAATACACTCCCTAGCATGGTGGGCAGACCCAGGGAATCTAGCCAAAGGGGTTCCTTGGGCGCTACCGACAGAAAAGATTCTAACAACAGACGCAAGCCCCTGGGGCTGGGGAGCTCATATAGGCGATCAGGTGGCACAGGGAAGTTGGAACAAAAGTCAGGAGCCAGACTCTTCCAACATGAAAGAGCTGCTAGTGGTAAAACTGGCTCTAACACACTTCCTATATCTCCTGCACGGTCATCACGTAAAAGTGTTCTCGGACAACCAAGTAGTTGTGGCATATCTAAACCACCAAGGGGGAACCAGGTGTCGAGCTCTGATGGAGGTAACCCAATCCATCCTCCACATAGCGGAACACAGTCTAAAGTCCTTGACAGCTCTCCACTTAAAAGGCTCCGAAAACCAAACTGCAGACTTCCTGAGCAGAACATGCTTAAAACAGGGAGAATGGGAGCTAAACCAATCGGTCTTCGATCAGATCGTGAATCTCTGGGGCCTACCAGTAATAGACCTATTCGCGAACAGCCAAAACCGCAAAGTAGAAACATTCTGCTCAATGGATCCCCGGGGGAACCCTGTAGCTCTAGACGCTTTGACAATTCCTTGGAACTATCACCTTGCCTACGCGTTCCCTCCAATGTCACTCATCCCCTTAGTGTTGAGGAAAATTCGGGAGGAGAGATCTACAGTGATACTAATAGCGCCATTCTGGCCCCGCAGAATATGGTTTTCTTGGCTAAGAAAAATGTCCATAACAAGTCCATGGGTTCTACCAGACACTCCGAAACTTCTGTCCCAGGGCCCAGTGTTTCACCCCAATGTGAAAAATTTACACATGACAGCGTGGCTTTTGAAAGGAGGTTACTAAGAGACAAAGGGTTCTCTCCTAACCTGGTGTCCACTCTATTACAAAGTAGAAAACCCGTAACCACTAGAATATATGGGAAAGTGTGGAAAAAATTCATATCGGTATCAGGGGCAGACCCGTCCGGGGAAATTCCTATTGGGAAAGTCCTTGAATTTTTACAGAAAGGCCTGGAAAGAGGCTTGGCTACAAGTACTCTAAAAGTTCAGGTGGCAGCCTTAGCAGCTCTGTATAATCACGATCTGGCCAGAAATCGTTGGGTCATGCGATTTATTAAAGCCTCATCTAGGTCCAGACCCATTCCCCTCCACAACTCTCCCCCATGGGACCTAAACCTCGTACTAAACGCTCTAACCAAACCTCCCTTTGAGCCCCTGACAGAAGTCCCTCTAAAGATCCTGTCTCTGAAAACCACACTCCTAGTGGCCCTAACCTCAGCTCGCCGTGTCAGCGATATACAGGCGTTATCTTCATGCCCGCCTTTTACTCAAATACTTGGTGACAGAGTCATTCTAAAAACCGACCCAGCTTATCTCCCTAAAATAGCGTCACAGTTTCACAGAACGCAAGAAATTTCTTTACCCTCCTTTTGTCCCAAACCTAAAAATGAGGGGGAGAAAACACTGCATACCCTAGACGTAAGAAGGTGTCTAGTTAGGTATCTATCAGCCACTAGGGAGTGCAGGAAGGATAGGGCTCTGTTTGTCTGCTTCCAGGGTCCACGCAAAGGACAAAAAGCGTCGAAAGCAACGTTAGCAAGATGGATAAGAGACGCCATCGCCCTATCCTACTCATCCTGTGGGACAGCTATCCCAGAGAACATAAAAGCTCATTCGACCAGAGCAGTGGCATCATCCTGGGCGGAGAGAGCTGGCGCTTCAATACAACAGATATGTAGAGCGGCCACTTGGTCTTCCCAGTCTACATTTTTTAAGCATTATCGCTTAGACTTGACTTCCTCTGATCCTACCTTTGGGCGAAGGGTTCTAGAGGCAGTGGTCCCTCCCTAATAGCGCTATCTATTCAAATCTCTCCGTGGTGCCATCATGGGGATAGAGAAAATGGTAGTTACCTGCCGATAACGGTATTTCTCTGATCCCATGATGGCACCCGTATATTCCCTCCCTTTTTTCACACACAGGTGTGCACTGGATAATATAATAGTAATTAATTTTAGTCACGGTGCTTCTATTAAGTTAAATAGGTTAAGTTTAATTTGCATAAATATTGAGTTGCAGCTGAAGTTCTGTATAAGGCTCTGTAAACCAACTGATGTGGGAGAGAGGTACGCCCTTTTTCACCTGTAGGTTTCCTGTCCCTGGGGGCGGACCCCTCTCTCCGTGGTGCCATCATGGGATCAGAGAAATACCGTTATCGGCAGGTAACTACCATTTTTTGCATTATGCAGATATAGTCATAATGGCCGTGGTTGCTGAGGATATGACAGCGACCGGGCCTGGAGTGCCCGCTGATGAGCTGAATATTTACGGTGACGGACAGGATTGCCTTTTCTTAGGAGAAAGCAGTGACATTTACCAAAGGATTTGTTTGGTAAAAGTATTCCAGCTTTTTTGCTTTGGGATTTGTTCCTGGTTTGCTGGCCTATGTATAACCCCGCCCACACCACTGATTATGCATTATGTACAACAAAATCTGCAAAGCAGAAAGCTGACAATCCGTGGTGGGGGCGGGGTTACATAGAGCTCATGAATGTGGAGGACTATATGGCAGCAGGTTTACTAGTCCTCCAACGATAATCTTTTGCTGATAAAACGGTGAGTTTAACAAAACTGCACCAAGCAGCCCAGTAAGTGACACACTGCTGGAATCAGGGTCTCTGTCTCTACATTATGCTGCTCTAACGGTAAATGGCAAAAAAATCTGATATCAGATTCCCTTTAATAAAAAAAATCTCTTACCCAAGTCGGTCGAACTGATGTGGGTTCACTTTGCTCCGGTTTCAAAGGTGATCTTCCATCATACTGAGGCAAAGGTGATGGATAGAGTACTAAAGGCATTTCTATATTGAGCCCAGGAAGTCCATGAAACATATACTTCTGCAATAAATTAACAATTAAATATGCATCTAACTCAACTAGGGTTACACAACCCAAAGGATACACTACTACTAAGCACAGGGCCTCCCCCACAGACCAAAATAGTTGTGCATGTCACCCTAAGGCAGACTAACACAGAGTACTCACTATTTGAAACAAAATACAATAAAAAAAAAACTATCATTGCACAGGTAGATAAAATGTTTTTAACCTGCAGTTTAGGTCTTTGCTTAACCCTTTGCATTCCTCTTTAAAATGTATCACTTTCCCCACCATACTTTCCATGTAGTCAGGCTCTCTAGTGACCTAGAGCAGGCACCTTCCATTGGCGCCCTGTATCTGCTGCCCACACATCTCGCACCATTTAATCTAATATTGCAGACTAATAGGGCTTATTATTTTACTAGATGGTGGCCCGATTCTAACGCATCGGGTATTCTAGAATATGCATGTCCACGTAGTATATTGCACAGCCCACGTAGTATATTGCCCAGGGACGTAGCATATCGCCCAGGGACGTAGCATATCGCCCAGCCACGTAGCATATCGCCCAGCCACGTAGCATATCGCCCAGCCACGTAGCATATTGCCCAGCCATGTAGCATATTGCACAGCGACGTAGTATATTGCCCAGCGACGTAGTAAATTGCCCAGTGATGTAGTATATTGCCCAGTGACGTAGTATATTGCCCAGTTACGTAGTATACAGCACAGAGCCACGTAGTATATTGCCCAGTGACGTAGTATACAGCACAGAGCCACGTAGTATATTGCCCAGCCACGTCGTATATTGCCCAGTCACGTATGTCACAGGTTAAAAAATAAAAAATAAACTGTAAAAAAGTCTCGCACTCAACTTAAGTATTATTGATTTGTAGATTTATTGGTACTAAAGGTAGCACTGGAAACGTTTCAGCCCTTATCGGGCTTTCATCAGTCAAGCGGTGGACACCGCGTCTGAGAGGACATCACACGCATCTGAGCGGCTTCCCCCCAGCCCCTGTTTCAGTGCTGGCCGTTTTGAGGTGGTTACCTCTAGCCTTACACATGCCTTTTTAAGTCTTTACGCATTCTGCTTATCAAATTTCTCCACTTCTATTTTTGAAGCGGTCACCTACTGCATCACGCACGATCTGTATCCGAATTAAAGGTATTATCGACACACATTAAAAGGCACAGCACGTGACTGATGAAAGCCCGATAAGAGCTGAAACGTTTCCAGTGCTACCTTTAGTACCAATAAATCTACAAATCAATAATACTTAAGTTGAGTGCGAGACTTTTTTACAGTTTACTATATGGTTTGGGTACCTAGTCTCTGCACCGGATTATAGCAGTGCACACGGTGTTTATTTCCAAAAAATAAAAAATAAACATATACTCACCTTCCGAGGGGCCCCTTGTAGTTCTGTCGCCTGTGTTCGGTTCAGGCTGCAGCTTCCGGTCCGAGGGTGTGATGACGTGGCGGTCACATGACCGTGACGTCACGGCAGGTCCTTCTCGCGCAGGGCCTGCGATGACGTCGCGGTCACATGACTGTGACGTCAAGGCAGGTCCTTCTCGCGCAGGGCCTGCGATGACGTCGTGGTCACATGACCGTGACGTCATGGCAGGTCCTTGTCGCACACCAACCTTAGCACCGGAACCTGCCGCTTGCATGGACCGGTCACCGGAGCGTCGGAAAGGCGGCGGAAGGTGAGTATATAATGATTTGTTATTTTTTTAAAATTCTTTTTAACATTAGATGTTTTTACTATTGAGGCTGCATAGGCAGCCTCAATAGTAAAAACTTGGTCACACAGGGTTAATAGCGGCGGTAACGGAGTGAGTTACCAGCGGCATAACGCGGTCAGTTACCGCTGGCATTAACCCTGTGTGAGCCGCGACTGCGGGGAGTATGGAGCGGGCGCCGGGCACTGATTGCAGGGGAGTAGGGAGGGACTAATCGGACTGTGCCCGTCGCTGATTGGTCGCGGCAGCCATGACAGGCAGCTGGCGAGACCAATCAGCGAATGAATATCCGTGACGGAAGTTGCCGACAGAAAGACGGAAGTACCCCTTAGACAATTATATATACAGATATTTATTTATTTCATTGGGGGCTGCATACAAAAAAATAGGTATACAGGGTATGGGAAAATGAAGATGGAAAGTTAGTGCATAAAGGGTTTTTTAAAATCTGGTTTTGACTCTTAGAAAAAGGCCAAGATATGTGTGAGTAGACACTGATGAATCGCTTGTTGAGATCCAGTGTTTAAAAGAGTTTATACACAGCATCAAAAAAGATATCATGGATAAAGATGGACAGGAGGCAGCGCGCTCAACTACACAAGATGATAACTAAAGCTGTTGAGCATGCCATGTGCAGGCAGCTTTATTACATAGGAAAATGTGTGTTTAATACTTTATACACAGTAAGCTGTATTGGCTGACAAAGTGTACTCTACCAGACAGTGGGTGTACTGACTATTCATTAGTTCAGGGTTGACATGTAAGCATTTTCAGTTAGATAGATGTTAAAATAGATATTAAGCACACAAAATATACCACAGTCAGAATATTTGACAATTAAGTAAATGTAATACCTTTAGCACTGCTAACAAGGATCCAAGTAGATCGGTTTCCATTAGGATCATTTTGCTACCATTCAAAATAGACTGTATGCCTTTCAAAGAATTTTGGAACAACTGGAAAAGATACCAAGAAATGTTTTACATGTAATTGATTTATTTCCAAACATGCCAATCACCTTTCTCCAGCCCATTGATTTCTTTACAGCAATTAGGTGCTCACCTCCCTCCCCCTTCACAATACTCTGATCTCAGCACGGTCAGTTTCCAGACCAGTTCTCATCAGGGCTCTCACTTTCCGGAGCTGTGCGCTTGTTTAAATGCAGAGATAATAGTGTAGACTGAAAACAAACACGGGGACTATTAATGTGTTGAAGATCCTGTCCAGAACTACCACTGAAGAAGGATTGTCCACCCCACAATCAACCAGGAATTAAGAAGACTGCAGAGATGTGAGCTGCTCAAGAGACAACTTGAGAACACCCCGTTAAAAGCCTAGTTCTGTTACCGTCCCTATCAATTGGTATTATCAGTGCAGGACAGGATAAAGAAGCTGAACACAATGAGACACAATGATAGAAGACATTGCTAGAGCTTGGAGCGCAACCCATTAGACAACCACAGAGTTTAAAAGAAGCAATATGTTTTTTGTAATACTGTATATGATATGCTCTATATTTTCCGCCAAAGTTGTATGTGGCCCTTAAAGGGATCGTGCTAGCAGACTGTAGCTTACCACACCACTGCTGGGAAAATAGTGGGAAGTGTACACATACCAGCTAGCACTGGGATCTCTCTTAATCATTGAATATTTCTTTATTCCTCATTTCATTCATTGCCACACATGTAATATCAAGCACCTAAGCATATACTACCTATTCTTCCTTTACAAACATTTGTGAATAAATGGGTAATAAACTAAATCACAGGGGTATGTGCACATGCATGTCTTTCAGGCAGATTCCTCCTGTAATCCATCTGAAACACCGGATTACTTACCGGGAATGCTCTTTTATAGAGCCACGACAGCACCTACTTGAGAGAGGGATCCGCCCCTTAGGAACAGGAAACCCTATGGAGAGAATAAAAGGGGCGGTCCCCCTCGCTCCCACAGTTGGGTTACAGAGAATGAGAGGAACCGCCCACCAGTATTAGTAGGCAATCCAATATCATTGTTTATCTTTAGTTAACATAAGTATAGCTAACTACAAGAACCATTCACCCTTATCAGTGCTCTTATGAAAAAATAACTATTAGGGAGGGAAGTGAAGGGGTGCTGTCTTGGCTCTATAAAAGAGCATTACCGGTAAGTAATCCGGTGTTTTCTCTTCGCCACGACAGCACCCACTTGAGAGACTTACAGAGATAGTCATTTGGGAGGGATCACCGTGTTAAGAAATGATCTACCGAAAGACAAGTCAGACGAGGAAGACAAGTCCAATCTATAGTGACTATAGAAAGTAGTAGGAGAAGACCAGGTTGCGGCCTTACATATCAGTTCTATTGGAACTTCCGCTCTCTCAGCCCAGGATGAAGACATCGCCCGGGTAGAGTGTGCCTTTACAGTCTCAGGCGGGTTGTCCCCTTTTGCTGAATAGTCCAGGCAAATTGCATCCCGAATCCATCGAGATAACGTGTTCTTCGTGACACTAGAACCTTTCTTATGGCCCTGGAAGGAAACAAAGCGAGCCCTGCTCTTCCTCCAGGGGCTAGTCCTGTCTAGGTAAGCTATTACGGCCCTTCTTACATCTAATGTATGGTACCTTTCCTCTTCCTGATTTGTGGGGTTACTATAGAAGGGAGGAAGGAAGATTTCTTGGGATCTGTGGAATTTGGTCCCCATTTTAGGTAAGTAAGAAGGGTCTGTTTTTAAAACAATCCTATCCTGGAATATTGACAGAAAAGGAGGGTCTACTGATAATGCCTGAATATCGCCTCTTCTTCTGGCTGATACTAAAGCAATAAGAAGAGCTGTCTTAAGAGAAACATATTTTATGTGGGCCAAGTGTATTGGCTCGAATGGTTCCCCTGTTAGGGCCTCTAGAACTAGATTAAGCTCCCATGGTGGTATGTGGGGAATCTGGATTGGTTCTGCCCTTTGGCATGCTGAAATGAACCGTGCTACCCATCTGTCTCCTGCAATATTGTGACTATACAGAGCTCCTAGAGCAGAAACCTATACTTTTAGTGTACTGACTGATAAGCCTAAGTCACGGCCTTTCTGGAGAAATTCTAAAATAGCAGAAATAGGAATTTCTCTTGACAGAGCTGCTGGGTAGAAAGTTAGAAATTTTTTCCATATTCTTAGATATATGGTCGTTGTAGACCTTTTTCTACTGAGTAGAAGGGTATCAATCAATCTCTCTGAAAAACCTCTTAGTTTTAATAGTTGCCTTTCAAAACACCAGGCTGTCAACCGTAAGCCCTTCACATGAGGGTGGTTGAAGGGACTCAGAGAGAAGGTCCTGAGTCTCTGGAAGGATCCATGGATCCGAGACAGACATGGCTCTGAGGCAGGAAAACCATGGTCTCTTGGGCCAGAATGGCGCTATTAGGATTATGTTCGCTTTTCTTCCCTTATCTTCCTGATTACAGTCGGAAGGAGTATTAATGGAGGAAAGGCGTAAGCTTGCCGGAATGTCCATGGAACTTGGAGAGCATCTAGGATATCGGGGTTGTCGGACAGGAACAACAAAGCGAACTTTTTGACTTCTCTGTTTCTTGTTGCAAAAAGGTCTATGTCGGGAGTGCCCCACTTCTTGGCTATCATCATGAAGATACGCGGACTTGATGGAGAGTGTGACGGCTGAGGAAATCTGCCTTTGAATTGTCCACTCCTCTGACATGCAGAGCTGACAAAGACAGGAGATGTATCTCGGCCATAGATAGGATATCGTCTGTTATGGACATGAGAGCTCCTGATCTCGTTCCTCCTTGATGGTTTATATATGCAACAGATGTCATGTTGTCTGAAAGTATTCTTGTGTGAGTTCAGTGTAACTGCAGAAGGAATTTACACATGGCATGATAAACTGCTTTTAGTTCCCTTTCATTAGATGAATCGTTCGACTCACTAATAGACCATTGGCCTTGAACTATCTGGTCCTCCAGATGTGCCCCCCAATCAGTAGGACTGGCGTCAGTAAAAATGATTTTTGAAGGTTTAATCACCCAAGGGACTCCACCGACTAGATGATCCGGCTCTAACCACCAGTAGAGGGACTCTATTACATCTAATGGGAGGTATAAACGACTACCTAAATGGCCTTGTAATTTCCCTTCCTCCTGTAAAATTGTGTACTGTAACCGCCTAGTGTGGAATTGAGCCCATGGAACCGCCGGAATGCATGATGTAAAGGAACCTAAAAGGGACATACATTCTCTAAGGGAGATTACAGGGTTATTAATCACCGATTGTATTTTCTTTTTTATTATTGACTGTTTGGATTCTGGAAGGAAGCATCTCTGACATTCAGAGTCTAGGATAAGACCCAGGAATGTTTGATGGGTTGTTGGAGATAATCTGGATTTTTACCAGTTAGGGTACCGTTACACTAAACGACTTACCAACGATCACGACCAGCGATACGACCTGGCCGTGATCGTTGGTAAGTCGTTGTGTGGTCGCTGGGGAGCTGTCACACAGACAGCTCTCTCCAGTGACCAACGATCAGGGGAACGACTTCGGCATCGCTGAAACTGTCTTCAACGATGCCGAAGTCCCCGGGTAACCAGGGTAAACATCGGGTTACTAAGCGCAGGGCCGCGCTTAGTAACCCGATATTTACCCTGGTTACCATTGTAAAAGTTAAAAAAAAAAAAACAACAACAGTACATACTCACATTCCGATGTCTGTCACGTCCCCCGGCGTCAGCTTCCCGCACTGACTGTCAGCGCCGGCCGTAAAGCAGAGCACAGCGGTGACGTCACCGCTGTGCTTTGCTTTACGGCCGGCGCTGACAGTCAGTGCGGGAAGCTGACTGCGGGGGACGTGACAGACATCGGAATGTGAGTATGTACTGTTTTTTTTTTTTTTACTTTTACAATGGTAACCAGGGTAAATATCTGGTTACTAAGCGCGGCCCTGCGCTTAGTAACCCGATATTTACCCTGGTTACAAGTGAACACATCGCTGGATCGGCGTCACACACGACCAAAAAAAGGTCCTGATCATTCCCTATGACCAACGATCTCCCAGCAGGGGCCTGATCGTTGGTCGCTGTCACACATAACGAGATCGTTAAGCGGGATTGTCATGATTGCCACACGCAGATACTGCTGGTGTTCAATATAAATTGGTAGATGGAAATATGCATCTTTTAGGTCAAGGACTGCCATAAAGCACCCAGAGAACAGACGTTTTACTGTGGACCTGATAGACTCCATCTTGAAGGTTTGGTTTTCCAGAAAGATACTCAGTTTTTTAAGATTTATTATAGTCCTATATGATCCGTCAGGCTTTGGGATCAAAAATAAAAGGGGAGTAAAAACCTTTTCCCCTCTGATGAAATGGGACTTCCACTAATACATTTTTGGATAGGAGATTAATTATTTCCTGTTCCAAAAATTGTTGTTGAGATTGAGACTTTAAAGAGGTCAATAGGAATGAGTCCGGAGGGACTCGGGCAAATTTTAAGCCTGAAGTTATGAGGCTAGTTGCCCAAGAGTTGGAGGTTACTGCAGGCCATTGTGTGGCGAAAAAATACAATCTACCACCTACTGGCAGATCTGTACTAACGCGGTTTGTCCTCCATTTTAAATGGACGTTTTCCGAAAAAAGAGCATCTTTGTTTGTTATCCTTATTGGCCCAGCGGTCTTGGTTTTTAAAATCCCTTCTCTTATTAAAGATGGGCTTCCGGAATGCTCTCCTATAGGATGGAAAATAGGTATTAGGGAATCCCTTTTTAATTTCACCCGCTTTGGTTAGGATCTCATCTAACTTTGTACCAAAAAGGTACTCACCCTGGCATGGAAAGCCACAATTATGTTTTTGTTTGGGCGTCTCCTTTCCAACCCTTTAGCCATAGGGCCCGACGAGCCGCGTTAGTTAGGCCTGCTGATTTGGCAGCCAATCTGATAGAGTCAGCAGATGAATTCACTAAAAATGCCGTAGCGCCTTTTATTAGGGGTAAAGAAGAGATCAATTTTTCTCTTGATAGGCCCCCTTTTAGACCTTCCTCCAGGTCATTAAGCCAGACTAACATGGACCTTGCCGTACATGTAGCTGATATGGCCGGTCTGAATGCCCCAGTACATGATTCCCATGCTCGTTTTAACAAAGAGTCAGCCTTACGATCTAGTGGGTCTTGTAAGGAACCAGAATCTTCCACAGGAAGTAAGGATTTCTTGGACGTGGATGCCACCGCCGCGTCTACCTTCGGGGCTTTGGCCCACGTAGACATGTCCTCATCCTTAAAGGGATAACGCCTTTTTGATGAAGAGGGTAACCCCTTCTGCCCCTGACTCTCCCATTCTTTTTTAACTAAATCTTTGATTGGTGTTATTACGGGAAAGGTAGGTCTTTTCTGACAATCCAGTGAACATTATATCCTGTGGTGTCTTAGGGTCTTTAATGTCTTTAATACCCATGGTGTTACAAACAGATCTGATAAGATTATCTATACTCTCTGTTGGAAAGCACGTATCTTGCTCCCCTTCCGAGGAAATATATTCCAGGGAGACATCCGTATCTTTCTCATCAGTAGAAGGATCTGACCTTGGAGAATTATACTTCCTGCTTTTAGTTTCAGGAATACTTTCTGAACTACGGAAGGCTCGTAACTCGTCCCTGATCATCTGTCTGATGTCCTCAGATCTTACAGAAGCTTCCTCACGTAAGGTGTTTTTCTATACAAACATAACACATTTTCTTTGTATAATTATCCAGGAGGGGCTGGGTACATAAGGCACATTGTTTGTGCTTCGTTTTTTCGGATCTCTTTGCCTAGGGTGTATAGAGAAAAGAGGAGGCAATAATCAGCTTAATAGGGTGGGATACACACTCACCTCAGTGAAGCAGATGAATCAGGTACCGGCTGAAGAGGAGGAGATGAAGGCACAGGCTGGGATGAGGATCGGTCAGATCTCTTCTCCTTAGCGCTCTTTGTGGAGGATCTACGCCCGCTGCTTGTACTGCTGCGAGGTATATTAGCTGTGTCTTCTATTGAAGGCACTGCTGAGTCCTGAGGTGAAGCTGCCATGCTTGGACGCCGGGGGATCAGCGCCGGTGTCCTTTAATGCTGGGGGCCGCCATTTTCTTCCTGTTGAACCCGGAAGTCATCACCACTTCCGGGTCGTGGCCATCTTGGATTACCTGAGCACTGCCCGGCATCATCTCTCCCCTTCTCTCACTCCGGAAGCTTTCACTTCACCTCCGAAGGAGTAAATAGCAGGCTGCGCACTCGCGCGTACCGCCGAGAGTGGCGTCGCGCCCCCGGAGCGTTCTTACCCGCTGCAGGCCTGCTGATGCGTCCTCCTCTCCCGTGAGCCAGGCGACTCCCCGACCCTGGCCTCACGGTGCCTGCCAGCAGAGGGGGGAAGCTGATCCCAGGACCCCCGACGCTGCTTCCAGCACTGGAGCCCCTGCTGTCCACTCAGGTAAACCGCGCAGGCGGCGTCCAGGCCAGGTATCCTCTTCTCCATGGGTTCCCTTAGGAACAGGAAACCAACTGTGGGAGCGAGGGGGACTGCCCCTTTTATTTTCTCCATAGGGTTTCCTGTTCCTAAGGGGCGGATCCCCTCTCTCAAGTGGGTGCTGTCGTGGCGAAGAGAAAAAAGTGCTAAAAAAATACAAGAACGAACCTAATGCAAAGCATTGTAAGACAACTTGCTGTGCATATGTTCTGCCTGTTGTCACTTCTAACCGCTTCAGGCTCCGAAAGTGGAGAAGCTGTTAAAAAAGCAGCGCGTACATTCTTTAAAATTAGATTAAAAAAAAAAAAAAAACACTTCAAGAAAAACACCAAGCCCCGAGCCTTTACTTTCATACTGACCTGAATATCACTGCGTCTATGCTAGAACTGACAATCATCATTAGAAAGGAGGGAATGGGTACGATTGATAAAATAGCAGGACACTACCAGATTAGTAACACCTAGTAGACACTTGCCATTTAACTTGCCTATAAGATCAGATAGAAGTAAAACAACCACAAGTGGATAGATTTTTTAACCACTACCTCACCATCTGGCCCTACCCTTAAACCACAAGCAATTTAACTTTTAACCCCTTCATTACTTGATATCATAAGATTTGGCCATAAAGGTCTGCACTACTCCAGACCATTAAAGATAAAACCATCGCTGTGCGTTGCCCACACCGATAAAACAAAGACGTTTATTCTGTAAGGTGAAGCACAAAACCAAAAAAAAAAAGGTCTCAGTCCTTAAAGGGTTCATTTTTAGTCACGTCATGTAAACTCAGTTCTGTTTTCTGCCATTCACAGCTTTGCCAGCCAGGTGCTCCCCCCTTTGGGCTTAAAGGGAACCTGTCACCAGAAATAATGCTATTAACCTGCAGGTAAATAGTGTTACAAACCTGCCAGGCGCCTGTCGAACAATGCGGGGAGAAAATGAACTTTATTTTCCCCAGCAACGTTTGGTGCTGGTTCAGTCATCTCTGAGTATACAGAGCGGCAGCTGTAAGCGCGTACCCGGCCCTGACTGACCCTGGCTCTGCATTAGGGCCGGGTACAGCTGTCAGAGCGGTGACTGAACCCCGAACGCTGCTGCGAGATATAAAGTTAAGTTCCTGGGCATGATAGTAACGCTATTAACCTGCAGATTAACCCCCTATCTCCAGACTAAAGGTACCTTCACACTAAGCGACTTTGCAGCGAGAACGACGACGATCCGTGACGTTGCAGCGTCCTGGATAGCGATCTCGTTGTGTTTGACACGCAACAGCGATCTGGATCCCGCTGTGATATCGCTGGTCGGAGCTAGAAGTCCAGAACTTTATTTCGTCGCTTGATCACCCGCTGTCATCGCTGTATCGGCGTGTGTGACGCCGATACAGCGATGTGTTCACTTGTAACCAGGGTAAACATCGAGTTACTAAGTGCAGGGCCGCGCTTAGTAACCCGATATTTACCCTGGTTACCATTGTAAAAGTAAAAAAAAACAGTACATACTCACCTTCTGATGTCTGTCACGTCCCCCGGCGTCCACAGGGTTACGCGCTGCTGCCGAGAACTTCCTGCACTGAATGTGTCAGCGCCGGCAGTAAAGCAGAGCACAGTGGTGACGTCACCGCTGTGCTCTGCTTTATGGCCGGCGCTGACACATTCAGTGCAGGAAGCTCTGAGCAGCAGCGCGTAACCCTGTGGACGCCGGGGGACGTGACAGACATCAGAAGGTGAGTATGTACTGTTTTTTTTTTACTTTTACAATGGTAACCAGGGTAAATATCGGGTTACTAAGCACGGCCCTGCACTTGGGTAACCAGGGTAAATATCGGGTTACTAAGCGCGGCCCTGCGCTTAGTAACCCGATGTTTACCCTGGTTACCCGGGTGCTGCAGGGGGACTTCGGCATCGTTGAAGACAGTTTCAATGATGCCGAAGTCGTTCCCCTGATCGTTGGTCGCTGGAGAGAGCTGTCTGTGTGACAGCTCCCCAGCGACCTAAACAGCGACGCTGCAGCGATCGGCTCGTTGTCTATATCGCTGCAGCGTCGCTGAGTGTGACGGTACCTTTATAGTGATTTTTCTGGTGACAGGTTCCCTTTAACACACAAGGATGTAGCTACAGAGCAGGCGGGGGACAACAGAGAGCAGCCACAGACTGGAGCTGGGGTACTAGACGGCAGATATAAATGGATATGCTCCCTCAGCCCAGTATATGCTCCCCCCCATACAGCTATTTTTCAATACATAGAAAAAAATACAAAAAAACAAACGCTCCCACACAACTTCCCACCGCACCTCTGCAGGGCGTCGTAGTCTTCTGAAGCTAGAAGCTGACTTCAGCATCCAAGCAATGGGGGCGCATGACGTCACTGCCATGCGCCCAGTCACGTGGACACCGACGTCAGCCATTGTGCCCGACTGGCCAGCAGTGTGCACTGTGGAGCATGGACTCGGCAAGTTCATGCGCTGCAATACACTCGGGCACCATTTTGTCTGAGAATTCACATACACGGTGTCTTCAATAAAATGGTGCTGTAGTGCGGTATATGCACAGGCGCTGACTCCGGCACCACACTGCGCATACGCCGCCCAGCCCGTGAAATCCATGCACCTTCCATATCTTCCACAAACTTCTAACAGGAGGTTACTTTCCGCTATTATTCTCATATTTTCAATTCTTGCCATTTTCTGGTAGGAGTGCTTGAGATGTACCTGGAACTTACAGTGCATATTGATATTTCATCCGCTACATTAAGTCTTGAGGCTTGGAGAATGGTAAGAAAAATTTTAAAACAGGTCATTCGGTATGGTTCTTCCAAGTAAGGTTCGCCAGAAACACTACAAAGAAATAAAATAGACTGTGTGAGAGCACAGAAATGTAGGAAACAAATGCATATTTAGACAACAATCTGTGTCATTTGGTATTTCAGATGCTTAAAGGGAATCTGGCAGTAGAATCAGTCGTCTATATGGGCATGTAGGTCATGGGAAGCGGAATACAATGATACCTTGATGTCTTATTCCTGAGAAATCCACATTTTTCTTATTATGTAACTGAGCTGATCAGATCTATGGCCAGACACAAATTTACCAAAGGAGAGCAGACTGTCAGTCATTACATGTCTCACACTGGTAAGACCACTTTTCATCTAATATAAGTTCTGCAGGCAGATTGTTGGGCAAATCTGTGTCCGGCCTATAGAGATTAACAGCTCAGTTACATAGTAAGAATTTAGATTTTTTTTTTTTTCAGGAACAAGACACCGGATCGCAGAGAACAAGATGTCAGTTTACTCAACTTTCCATGAGCTGCACACCCTTATACTGAGGGTGAAATAAGTATTGAACCCGTTACCAATTTTCTAAGTAAATAGGTGATATTGACAAGAAATTCTTATCAGATGTCGTTAATCCATCTAATCCACACAGGCAAAGACATAAAACCATAGATGTCCATAAATTAAGTTATGGGTGATAATGAGAAATAACACAGGGACAAGTATTGAACACATGAAGCAAGAGGTAGAAAAAGCCATGGAAAGTCGTGACACCAGCTGTAGTTAGAAAGTAATCCTGCCACTTTGGGAAAAATAATACCAGCTAGTTCAACTGATGGCCTAAAAAGAGATTTTTGTATACTCACCGTAAAATCTTTTTCTCCGAGACACTCATTGGGGGACACAGGACCATGGGTGTTATGCTGCTGCCACTAGGAGGACACTAAGTAGACAGAAAGATTAACTCCTCCTCTGCAGTATACACCCCTTCACTGGATACAATTTCAACCAGTTCGGTAGTAAAGCAGTAGGAGCATGAACAAAGACAGACTATGTCAAAACTAAGAAGTAAACAACAAGCCAAAAGAACAGGCTAACAGGGTGGGTGCTGTGTCCCCCAATGAGTGTCTCGGAGAAAAAGATTTTACGGTGAGTATACAAAAATCTCTTTTTCTCCTACGCCTCATTGGGGGACACAGGACCATGGGACGTACAAAAGCAGTCCCTGGGTGGGGAGCAATATGCTAATACCCCATGTACCACTGGCCTACGGCTTAAGGAACTGCCGCTTGCAGAATGCGCCTGCCAAGGGCGGCGTCTGCGGAAGAGATAGAATGAATGTGGTAATGCTTGGTAAAAGTGTGCAAACTGGACCACGTCGCAGCCTTGCAGACCTGCTGTGCTGACGCCTGGTGCCGAATGGCCCACGAGGCGCCCACCGACCGAGTAGAATGGGCCTTGATCCCCTCTGGGATAGGAACCCCTTTGACACGATAGGATTCTTGAATGGCTGATCGAATCCATTTAGCCAGAGTGGCCTTTGAAGCGGGGGAACCCTTCCTGGGCCCCTCTGGAAGTACGAACAGGACGTCCGACGTGCGGAAGGGAGCCGTCCTCGAGACGTACCGACGAAGAGCCCTCACCACATCAAGAGTGTGGAGAGCCTTTTCGATACGATGGGATGGTGCCGGGCAGAACGAAGGCAGAACAATCTCCTCATTGAGGTGGAAAGAAGAGACAACCTTGGGCAAAAAGGTGGGAGAGGTCCTCAATACCGCCTTGTCCGGATGAAAAATTAGAAAGGGAGGGCGGCAGGAGAGTGCAGCCAACTCCGAAACCCTTCTGATGGACGTAATGGCTACAAGGAAAACTACCTTCCAGGAAAGGAAGGTCAAGGAAACGTCCTGCAGCGGTTCGAAGGGAGTCTCCTGAAGAGCTCCGAGAACCAAATTAAGATCCAACGGATCCAAGGGCGATTTGTAGGGAGGCGCCACACGGGAAACTCCCTGGAAAAAAGTTTTCACCGGCAACCTATTGGCAATCTTCCTCTGGAAAAAGACTGACAAAGCCGAAACCTGACCCTTTAGGGAGCTAAGGGCAAGTCCCGACTCTAGTCCAGACTGAAGAAACTCTAGTATGGAAGGAATAGAGAATACTAGAGGAGATCGTCCCTGAGCATCACACCATGAGAAAAAAAATTCGCCAGGTACGGTGGTAACTGCGCATGGAAACAGGTTTCCTGGCTCTGATCATGGTGGAGGACACCTCGGGAGTGAAACCCGCTTGGCCTAGGATCCAGGACTCAACAGCCAAGCCGTCAAAGACAGGGCCCCTGAGTTCTGGTGGTAAATCGGGCCCTGTGAAAGAAGATCCACGCGATCTGGAAGACGCCAGGGGACATCGGCTACCAGCTGAACCAGTTCGGCGTACCATGCCCGACGCGGCCAGTCTGGCGCGACGAGAATCACTGGCACCCCCTCTGCCCTGATCTTTTTGATGACCCTCGGTAGCAGGGGAAGAGGAGGAAAAATGTACGGGAGGCGGAATTGGCGCCAAGGCAAGAACAGGGCGTCTACTCCGAGGGCCCGTGGGTCGAGGGACCGAGCAAAGAACTGAGGAACCTTGTTGTTCATCCTGGAAGCCATGAGATCCACATCCGGGGTCCCCCAGCGATGGCAAATCTGCTGGAAGACCTCCGGGTGAAGGGACCACTCTCCGGCGGCGAGGCCCTGGCGGCTGAGAAAGTCCGCCGCCCAATTCTCCACACCTGGAATGTGGATCGCCGAGATGGGCGAGTGGTTTGACTCCGCCCAATGAAGGATGTGAGACACCTCGAGCATGGCCGTCCTGCTGCGGGTTCCGCCCTGACGGTTGATGTACGCCACGGCCGTGGCGTTGTCGGACTGGATTCTGACTGGGTGACCTGCCAGAAAGCGGTGAAACTGGAACAAAGCTAGCCGGATAGCTCGAATCTCGAGGATATTGATGGCAAGGCGAGATTCTTGAATGGACCACCGCCCCTGGGCTGTGTGATGGTTGAAGACCGCTCCCCATCCTAGGAGACTGGCATCGGTGGTCACCACCAGCCACCGTACTGGGAGAAAGGACCTTCCCTGGGTTAGGGAGGACTTCAGCGTCCACCACCTGAGGGTTTTCCTGACCCGTGGGGGCAGGATGAATCGGCGGTCGAGGGAGGACGGGTTGCCGTCCCAAGCCGACAGTAGCGCATGCTGCAGGGGACGGAGGTGAAACTGCGCAAATGGGACCGCTTCCATGGCAGCTACCATCTGCCCGAGAACTCGCATGCTGGTACGAATGGAGTGGGAGACTGGACGGGAAAGACTCTGAGCTCCCTGCCGCAAGGCCAAAGCCTTGTCTTGAGGGAGTATGACCAGACCGCGGGAAGTGTCTAGTATCATCCCCAGAAAAGAGATCTGTTGAGCCGGAATTGGAGAAGACTTTTCGAAGTTTATCTTCCATCCCAGGCGAGTAAGAGTATCCACCGTGAGAACGACGGACTCTTCGCACGCTGGGTAGGAAGGACCCTTTATCAGTAGGTCGTCCAGGTACGGAATTACCACCACTCCCCTGGAATGAAGAATGGCCATGGCAGCCGCCATGACCTTCGTGAAGACTCTGGGAGCGGTGGCGAGACCGAAGGGCAAGGCCACAAATTGGAAGTGTTCCCCGCGAAAAGCGAAGCGAAGGAACTGCTGATGCAGAGGGAAGATTGGTATGTGCAGGTAGGCATCCTTGATGTCTATGGATGCCAGGAAATCTCCTGTTTCCATAGACGCGACTACAGAACGGAGGGACTCCATCCTGAAGTGCCGGATTTTTACGAATCTGTTTAGTAACTTTAGGTCTAGTATCGGACGTAGTGATCCGTCCTTCTTTGGGACCACGAATAGATTCGAATAGAAACCCTTGAATCTTTGTTCTAGGGGGACCGGAATGATGACTCCGTCCCATTGCAGTGCCCGTATTGCCTGGAGAAACGCAGTGGCTTTTGACCTTTGAGGACAAGACTGGAAGAAGCGCGTAGGGGGGGGAAAGGAAAATTCTATTTTGTATCCGGTGGACACCAGTTCTCTGACCCACTCGTCGGAGACGACTGAGAGCCAGGCTTGGCGGAACAAGAGCAGGCGTCCGCCTACTTTGTTGGTGCCCACCGGCTGTTGCAAGGAGTCATTGGGCGGAGGATCCATGGGATGTGGATCCCTTAGACCCAGGTGGTTTAGGCCTGGGTCTCCAGTTGCGAGTAGGTCTGTAAGAGACCTGGGTGCCTCGGCCACCGCGCGAACCTCGTCCTGATGCGGAGGTAGAGGACGTAGAAGACAAGTTGGCATTGGGCCGAAAAGGCCGAAATGGAGGTTGCTGCTGGTACCGAAAGGACCGGGTAGGTTTTTTCTGGGGGAGAAATTTACTTTTCCCTCCGGTAGCATCCGAGATCATTTGGTCCAATTTTTCTCCAAATAACCGACCAGCCTGGAAAGGCAGGGCTGTTAGAGAACGTTTGGAAGCCGAATCTGCTCGCCAATCCCTGAGCCACAGGGCTCTCCTGATGGAGATTGCATTGGCGGCTGCCTGTGCAGCGCAATTGGCTGCGTCCATAGAGGCGTTGACTATGAAGTCTCCGGCCTGCGCTATCTGGTTAACCAGGATGCCGGCTTCTGGATGTAAGTCACTGGCTTGGATGGTAGAGGATAGAGTCTCGGTCCAGGCGACCATAGCCTTCGCCACCCAGGAGGGTGCGAAGGATGGGAAGAGAGACGCTCCTGTGGCCTCGAAGGCAGAACGAGCCAGATATTCAATCTGGCGATCGGAGGGGTTCTTAACGGAGGAACCGTCCGAAAGAGACAGGATGGTCTTGGACGCGAGGTGTGACACAGCAGGATCCACAGAGGGAGACTGCAGCCAGTCCTTGATTAATTCCCGAGAAAAAGGGTATTTTGCCTCAATGGACTTTTGTCCCATGAAACGTTTATCAGGGTGATCCCTATGTTTTTGTACAATCTCCTTAAAGTGAGGGTGAGTGACAAAAACCTTTTGAACACGTTTAGTCCGTTTGAAAGACACCACGTGTTCGGGTTCTGATACGGAATCCTCAGTCACCTTAAGGGTCTGGTTGACCGCCTCGATGAGAGAGTCGAGAGACTCTTGGGAGGAGGGGGAGTCCTGAACATAGGAAATGTCGGACTCATATTCAGAGTTATCAGAGGTAGGGGAAGGGGACCGGGAAGCAGAGCTTGCAAGCACTGAAGGGCCCGCTAGCTCATGGTCAGGGGATGAAACGTGAACGCGTTTGCTAGATCCCCGAATAGAAAGTGACCGGGTACGCCCCCTGCTGGTGGACGGATCCATACCGTCATCTGAATCCGCCGCGGTCCGACCTGGAGAGGGGCCCCTGAGGGAGTCAATTGCCCTGGCTAGGGAAGCCACAGATCGTGACAGAGAAGCCGCCCACTCAGGGGGGCTAGGCTCTACAGGGTCGACAGCTGCGACATCGGCGACAGTACCAGCGGCGGCAAGAGGCGGCTGCACAGAGGGCAAGGTACAAGCCGCACACAGTGGGCTACTGTGGGCACGGGGCAGAGCCGTATTGCAAGTGGCACATACAGTGAAAAACACTGTGTGCTTTTTGTTACCCTTTTTAGTCTCCTTGGATTGAGACATAGTGCCTTTGGAACAGAGCGGGCAGTATACGCCGGGAAGGGGTTAAGCCCTCTTGAAGCAGCTTACCCACGGTCCAGACTGTGTCCCCAGGGAGAGATATGGCGGTGGAGCGCTTGAAGGGACCACTGTAGAAGCGTGGGCTCCGTGCAGAGATATTGGAAATACGGCCCCCGAGATTTGGAGAGCGCTTCTCGTCCCAGGCAAGAAGCGCCGGTGTAGGGGGCGGAGCTACGGACGCGGGAGGGATTTATCTACTGCGGCCTACTCCGGCTGAAGAAGCCGGGGACTAAATTTATGGGGCCTGCCGGCGATGTGCGGCCGCGACGGAGCTTTCTGAACCTCCGCCCAGCACCGCCGACCCCCGGCGCCTCTCCCCAGGGACCCGGACCGCATAACTGCCGCACAACTGCCGCACACGGGGGAGCAGGGGGGAATGTACTTACAGCCGCGGTGCTCCCCGTTCTCACATGTGAACTCAATCCATGCACCCTGGATGGGGATGGAGAGTGAGGCATCCTCGATGATCAGAGGGGTTTGCGGCACATCTTCCACTCCGGCTGCCTTTCCTGAGCACAATGCTCTATTGCAGGCGGGAGGGGGGGGGTTAAATCGGGACCGTATAGGAACCGTTGCCCCGGCGCAAGCTTTCCGTGCGCCATACGTCGCAGGAGAGGGACGGGGAGGTATACTCGCCGTGCTCGCCTGTTGCTGGTTCGGGGGAGAGCGGGTCCCATAAAAAAGGATCCGTCGCCCCCTTCACTCCGTTAAATAAAAAATAAAAATTTACAGAAAAATAAAAATTAAAAACTAAAATAAGAAAGTTGGGGTCTGAAAACAGACCCAAGTGCCTCCTACAGACACTAAGCAAGAACTGGTTGAAATTGTATCCAGTGAAGGGGTGTATACTGCAGAGGAGGAGTTAATCTTTCTGTCTACTTAGTGTCCTCCTAGTGGCAGCAGCATAACACCCATGGTCCTGTGTCCCCCAATGAGGCGTAGGAGAAAAAAGGTGTCTCATTCAAAGTGCCACACAAGAACCAGCTCATGACTTTCGCAACCTTATTGTCACAAAACATACTAATGGCATTGGTTACGGAAGAATTTCTAAACTTGAAGGTTCTATTGAGCACCGTTGGGGCCATAATCCAGAAGTAGAAAGATCATCATTTCACCAAAAACTGCTCACAGCCATATGCTCCCCACAAGATTTCAGACAGAGAAGTGAAAAGAATTATCAGAAATGTTGGCAAAGACCACCAGTGGAGAGCTACAGAATGACCTGGAATCAGCAGGTACAATTTCTTCAAAGAAAACAGTAAGTAATGCACACAACCTCCATGACCTGTCTACACGCTCACCATGCAATACTCCATTGCTGAAAAAAAAAAGTATCTTAAAGTGCGTTTAAAGTTTGCTCAACGACATTTAGACAAGCATATGAAACACTGGGGGAATATAGTTTGGTCAGATATGACAAAAATTGAACTCTTGCGATGTCATAATACACACCATATTTGGATGCCAAAAGGCACTACAATTTACCCTAAAAACACCATACCAACAGGAAAGTTTGGGGGTTGGAACATCATGGTGTGAAACCTATTCCGCATACGGCACTGGCAAACGTCATATAATTGAAGGAAGGATGAATGGACAAATCCACTGAGACATTCTTGAAAAAGTCTGCTGCCATCTACCAGGAAGATGAAGATGACACGAGAATGGACATTTCAGCAAGACAATGATCCCAAACAGACAGCCATGGAAACTCTAAATTGGTTTCAGAGAAAAAAAATAAATCTGCTAGAATGGCCCAGCCAATCACCTGATCTGACTTCAATAGAAAATTTATGGGAGGAACTAAAGCTCAGAGTTCATAGAAATAGCCCACTGGACCTTCAGGATTTGAAGAGTCTTTGTGTGGAAGAATGGGCCAAAATCACATCTGAGCAATGCATGCGACTAGTTTCTCCATACAGGAGGCTTATTGAAGTTGTCATCACCAACAAAGGCTTTTACGAATTTATTACATTTTTAATTTTAGTAAGTGTGCTCAATACACAACTTAATTTATGGACATCTATGGTTTGACTTATTTGCCTGGGTGGATTGGATGGGTTGTTATGGACCTCTGTTGAGAATTTCATTTCAACAGCACCTTTAGAAATATATTTACTTAGAAAATTGGGGACGTGTTTAATGCTTATTTAATCTGCTGTAGATGGCTTAGAAGGGTTAATCATACCAAGATTCCCTTTACAAAGTTATACTCCCCCCTCAAAACAAAACAGTATCTCCTATCCATGGCACAGGGAAAAAAATTGCTGATTACTGAAGGTCTGACTGACAGAAACCCCAGTCTTCCTAAGATCAAGGCCGCACGTGAACATCTTCATTCCATTTAGAATGGAGCTGCTGAATGCTGGTCTCTGGGTCCTAAAGCCCCGAGCTCAGAATTTGCTGGGGTCCTAGTGACATTTAACAAATAGGTGATAACATTTTTTCTTTTTATTTTGCAATAACCTTTTAACCCCTTAACGACCAGAAGGATTTTTGTTTTTGCATTTTCGTTTTTTGCTCCCCATCTTTCCAGAGCCATAACTTTTTTATATTTTGGTCAAAATGGCCATGTGAGGGCTTGTTTTGCAGGACGAGTTGTACTTTTGAATGATTCCATTGGTTTTAACATATTATGTACTGGAAAACAATTCCAAGTGCGGTGAAATTGCAAAAAAAAAAGTGCAATCCCACAGTTTGTTGGGGTTTTTTTTAACCCTGGTCACTAAATGCTAAAACCGACCTGCCATTATGATTCTCCAGGTCATTACGAGCTCATAAACATAAGGATGAATGACCTCGGGGAGATCAAAACATCCAACACCGCGGAGACACCATCTCGTGTTTCTCAACGCAGTGATCCAGAACACTGCCCCCATCCCTAAAGGGAAATATGCAAATGCATGTAGAAAAGCCGCGGAGTCACCATCACGTGTTTCTCAACGCAAGCAATGAATAGCCAGGTCTTTCACCGGGAAGAACAACCACGGGAAGGGCAGCATCCAATAAAGGAAAACCACCTATGCCAAAACATGGAATCCATCCACAGACAGCTGTTTCGGGGTATTTGCCCCTCATCAGTGTGGAGTAGGAAACTGGCTATTAGGAGCAGTGCCTAGTGAAAAGACTATAAACATAAGGATGAATGACTTCGTGGAGATCAAAACATCCAACACCGTGGAGACACCATCACGTGTTTCTTAACGCAGTGAACCAGAACATTGCCCCCATCCCTAAAGGGAGATATGGATGTTTTGATCTCCCTGAGGTCATTCTTCCTTATGTTTATAGTCTTTTCACTAGGCACTGCTCCTAATAGCCAGTATCCTACTCCACACTGATGAGGGGCAAATACCCCGAAACAGCTGTCTGTGGATGGATACCATGTTTTGGTATAGGTGGTTTTCCTTTATTGGATGCTGCCCTTCCCGTGGTTGTTCCTTCCCGGTGAAAGACCTGGCTATTTATTGCTTGCGTTGAGAAACACGTGATGGTGTCTCCGCGGCTTTTCTACATGCATTACGAGCTCATAGACACCAAACATATCTAGGTTCTTTTTTATTTAGGTGGTGACAAAAAAAATTCCAAAGTTTGTTTAAAAAAAAAAATTAAAAAAAGCACCATTTTCCAATACCCATAGTGTCTCCATTTTTCGTGATCTCGGATTGGTTGAGGGATTATTTTTTGTGCGCCGAGCTGACAATGTTAATTATATCATTTTGGTGCAGATAAGATCTTTTGATCGCGCGTTATTACATTTTAATGCAATGTTGCGGTAACCAAAAAAAACGCAATTATGGCGTTTTCACGTTTCTCATTACGCCGTTTAGCGACCAGGTTAATTATTTTCTTGGGCTACTTTCACACTAGCGTCGTGCACTGCACGTCGCTATGCGTCGTTTTGCAGAAAAAAAGCATCTTGCAAAAGTGCTTGCAGGATGCGTTTTTTTCTCCATAGACTTATTAGCGACGCATTGCCACACGTCGCAACCGTCGTGCGACGGTTGCGTCGGACCGTTGCCACTTGCCACCAAAAAACGTTGCTTGTAACGTTTTTTGGTGCGTCGTCTGCAGCATTTCCGACCGCGCATGTGCGGCCAGAACTCTGCCCCTGCCTCCCCACACCTCACAATGGGGCAGCGGATGTGTTGGAAAACTGCATCCGCTGCCCCCGTTGTGCGGCGCATTCACAGCTAGCGTCGGTGGGCCGCAACATCGCATAGCGATGTGCAGTGCACAACGCTAGTGTGATAGTAGCCCTACATTGATAGATCGGGTGATTCTGAACGCGGCAATACCAAATATGTGTATGTTTGATTTTTGTATTATGTTTTATTTTGAATGGAGCGAAAGGGGGGCGATTTGAACATTTTTTTTTTATTATTATTTTTTTTACTTTTTTGCATGCTTTAATATAGTCTTCATGGGAGATTAGAAGAAGCAGTTGTCTGATCGGCTCTGCTGCATACAGGTGATGATCAGATCGCCTGTTTGTAGTAGAAATGCTCACTTGCTATGACCACTGGATGGTGCTCATAGCAATCTGGCAATGACAACCATAGAGGTCTGCTGGAGACCTCTGGTTGTCATGCCGACCCATCAGTGACCCACGATCGCGTGATGGGGTCACCGATGGGCGGGTTAAGTGACGCGCTTCCGGTAAGTGCAAGTTAACAGACGCGGGTGGATCGCGATTCCGCCTACAGCTGTTGCGGGCACATGTCAGCTGTATATATCAGCTGACATGTCTTTATGTATATAGAAAGGTGCGGGCGTAGCGCCAGAACCCGCACCAAACAGGGGAGTCCGACATTTGCGTACTATTATGCCCGATCTCGGAAAGGGGTTAAGGACAATTGACTCATCCAAGACCATTTTTTACTTAAAAGGTGTTTCCCCATCTCCAATATCCTATGACAATATGTAGAAGGTGTAATAATAATTATTATTAGCAAATACCTCCAAATAGAAATGTAGTATAGTTCTATGGTTCTTCTAATTAGCTATATTGCTTACCCCATATGCATGGCATTGCAGTAGCTTAGGTTTCCATGGTTACGACCGCTCATAGTAATAGTTGTTAAATATCCATAGTTACAACAGTAAGCTGCTGCAATGCCCGGCACATGGGTTAAGCAACATAACTAATCAGAAGAACTATACTACATTTCTAATTGGAGGTATTTGATAATATTATTATTAGTCCTACTACACTTTGGAATAGGACCTTGAAGATGTGTATACTGCTTTAATTAAATGCACGTATTTTGGGCTAAAAATAATTTTTGAAGTCCAGCATCATTAAATATTTAGCACCATTTGGCTTTTACTGGCCCTTTGCAGCATATTGAATGAGTTATTTGAGAATGTGCTAAAGAGCTATTTTTACAAAGAGATGGTAACTTATCTGTAATTCTCTGATTTATGACTTCAAAATTCAGTTCAACTTTCATGTGATTTGTGGTAAAAAATCAGTACAGAATAGATCAGAAAAACAGTGATAGTAGAGTTACAAACTACTCATCAGAATGAGCTCACTGGTGTATTCTTAGTTCACTCATTCTGCAGCCAGCAATATGCAGGGAAACAAAGCATGGGAAAAATGTTTAATAACGCCCGAATGCAAAGATTATTTTTAGCCCAAAATATATGCATTGCAGAAACAAAAATGTCCCCGAAGGTGTCCATAACCTTACCCAATATAGTCTTATAAAGTACTTCAGGGGTGTGTGGGTGTGTGTGTGTAAGACTTCAGGTGTAGGAGTGTGTACAGTACAGACCAAAAGTTTGGACACACCTCACTTAAAGAAGTTTCTGTATTTTCATGACTATGAAAATTGTACATTCACACTGAAGGCATCAAAACTATGAATTAACACATGTGGAATTATATACTTAACAAAAAAAGTGTGAAACAACTGAAATTATGTCTTATATTCTAGGTTCTTCAAAGTAGCCACCTTTTGCTTTGATGACTGCTTTGCACACTCTTGGCATTCTCTTGATGAGCTTCAAGAGGTAGTCACCGGGGTTGATCTTCCAACAAGCTTGAAGGAGTTCCCAGAGATGCTTAGCACTTGTTGGCCCTTTTGCATTCACTCTGCGGTCCAGCTCACCCCAAACCATCTCGATTGGGTTCAGGTCTGGTGACTGTGGAGGCCAGGTCATCTGGCGTAGCACCCCATCACTCTCCTTCTTGGTCAAATAGCCCTTACACAACCTGGAGGTGTGTTTGGGGGTCATTGTTCTGTTGAAAAATAAATGATGGTCCAACTAAACGCAAACCGGATGGAATAGCATGCCGCTGCAAGATGCTGTGGTAGCCATGCTGGTTCAGTATGCCTTCAATTTTGAATAAATCCCCTACAGTGTCACCAGCAAAGCACCCCCACACCATCACACCTCCTCCTCCATGCTTCACGGTGGGAACCAGGCATGTAGAGTCCATCCGTTCACCTTTTCTGCATCGCACAAAGACACGGTGGTTGGAACCAAAGATCTCAAATTTGGAATCATCAGACCAAAGCACAGATTTCCACTGGTCTAATATCCATTCCTTGTGTTCTTTAGCCCAAACAAGTCTCTTCTGCTTGTTGCCTGTCCTTAGCAGTGGTTTCCTGGCAGCTATTTTACCATGAAGGCCTGCTGCACAAAGTCTCCTCTTACCAGTTGTTGTAGAGATGTGTCTGCTGCTAGAACTCTGTGGCATTGACCTGGTCTCTAATCTGAGCTGCTGTTAACCTGCGATTTCTGAGGCTGGTGACTTGGATAAACTTATCCTCAGAAGCAGAGGTGACTCTTGGTCTTCCTTTCCTGGGGCGGTCCTCATGTGAGCCAGTTTCTTTGTAGCGCTTGATGGTTTTTGCCACTGCACTTGGGGACATTTGCAAAGTTTGCCCAATTTTTCGGACTGACTGACCTTCATTTCTTAAAGTAATGATGGCCACTCATTTTTCTTTACTTAGAATTTTTATTATGGCAGGAAAAAAGCAGCTAACAGTCTATTCAGTAGGACTATCAGCTGTGTATCCACCAGACTTCTGCTCAACACAACTGATGGTCCCAACCCCATTTATAAGGCAAGAAATCCCACTTATTAAACCTGACAGGGCACACCTGTGAAGTGAAAACCATTCCCGGTGATTACCTCTTGAAGCTCATCAAGAGAATGCCAAGAGTGTGCAAAGCAGTCATCAAAGCAAAAGGTGGCTACTTTGAAGAACCTAGAATATAAGACATAATTTCAGTTATTTCACACTTTTTTGTTAAGTATATAATTCCACATGTGTTAATTCATAGTTTTGATGCCTTCAGTGTGAATGTGCCATTTTCATAGTCATGAAAATACAGAAAAATCTGCAAATGAGAAGGTGTGTCCAAACTTTTGGTCTGTACTGTACGTGTGTGTGTCTTCAGGTGTGTGTGTGTGTGTGTGTGTGTGTGTGTGTGTGTGTGTGTGTGTGTGTGTGTGTGTGTGTGTGTGTGTGTGTGTGTGTGTATATATATGTGCATGTGTGTGTGTGTGTGCGTGTGCATGTGTGTGTGTGCATGTGTGTGTATGTATATGGTATTCTCTACTTTTGTTTGCATGGATAATAAAATAAAACATGGTTCACCTGAGACATAAGTTGGCCATACAATGAACAGCAGCTCTCAATAACTCAGGATCTGACTCCGGCTGACTTAATTGCACCAGGATTCCAGTTGGCCCTAATAAATCTGGAAGATACTGAAGCAAAACAAAATTAAATCAAAATATCCATAAAAGCAAAAGTTGGGGGCACTTTTCTATAACTGTAAACATTCGTGCATGCCATGCTCATATCCCAACATCCAGCACAAAATGTGATTTTGTATAGTTGCAATAACCGCAGTCCTCTACATACATCAAGAGCTATGTAATTCATTTACTATACACATATAATATTAGGACTCTCTAAAGGCGCCCTAATATGAAGCTATGGAGACATTTTAAAGGGAGTTCATCAACAGGTTTTTGCTATGTAATATGAAAACATCGTGATGAAGAGGTTGAGAGCTTTATTCCAGCAACCTGTCACTAGATAGACTGTTTCAATAAAATCGGCAGCAGTTTATCACTACAGGACTAAGTGTCGTGTGCTCCCTAGTAAACCTGTATAACCTCGCCCCACTACTGATTAGCAGCTTCCTGTCAATGTACTGTACAGTGTGCACACAGACAGCTGCCGATATGTGGATTGGGTTATACAGAGCTCAGCATTCTGAGCACTGCTAAATCATCTGCAGCAGAGAAAACCGTGTGCCATGGCTGTGGATGGAAAATCCTTTCCCCGTCCTGGGCTGTACGGAGATAAACTTGCTGGCCTCCTCTTGGTTTGGGGAGGGCTATATTGCTCTCCTGTGGGGGGGTTTGTCAGTGATAGTTCTGTTCTCGGCTTAGCAGCTGCCCTTGCTATACCTGTGTATACCCTTTTGTTCCCGTGCACTTGTCTAGTGTATGATCCGGCTCGTTCCTTGTTTTGGTTCTGCGCTCTGATTCTGTATCTCTGCTATTTCTCTGGTTCTGATCTCTGGCTTGCTCTCTGATTGCTCTCCTTGTCTGTGCCCTTGGTTACTGCGTTCCTGTCTGGCTTTTCTGACTTTGGTTTGTATTTGACCATTCTTTAGTCTGTGGCCTTGGATACTGAGTTGCCCTCTGGCTACTGTACCCGGCTTGTCTAACCACTCTCTCTCTCTCTCCCTTGCCTGGAGCATAGCTCCTTCTCCAGCCACTCCCCTGTGATCACGTGTCTCAGGTCCTGGTAGTGCAGCGCGCTCTCTGCTGCAGCTATACACTTCTATTAGTTACTGCTGTCTGCCCATTCACTCCCCCTAGCGTTCATTCCCTGGACACAATCTGTGTGTCCGTCACAACACGCACTGTGTGTCATTACACAGGGATTGTATCAAAATGACAGCAAGCAGCCCAGTAAGTGACACATCACTGGTATTACATAGCAAAAACCTGGTGACACATTCCCTTTAAAGGGAATCTGTCAGCAGGCTTTGCTAATTAAACTGAAGACCACCGGAAATAGAGGCCGAAGCATAGAATTCAGGGATGTGCCACTTGTCAAAGTGTGTGCAGTTGTTTACTAACGGTGAAGGCTTTATCACAAAGAGATTAGCATTGCTGTACTAGTCTGGCACCCCCCTCCTGTGATAAGCACCTCACGGACTATGGACTTTGTATGCAGAAAGCCTGGTGTGGGCGGAGTTAGCTTTCTCAGCTCTGGTTCATTCTAAACCCAAAAGCTCAGATTGTGTCAGAACGGCGGCACCCAGAAACCTAAGTGATACATCGTTGGATTCAGCTTCTCTTTTCCTACATAATGCTGCTCTCAGATGAGGTAGCAAAAGCCTGCTAACATTCTCTTAAAGGTAATGTGACCCATATAATGCACCTTCTCCTTTCCAAGCAAAGTACTATATGCACTTGAGTATACAGACATGTAGGCGCACACAGACTAATTGAAGTTCATTTTTCTCCCCACACAGACCTACATAAGGCAAGCATGCTTACTGAACAACCTTTGGCTACAAATATGCAAAGCATCATATGATACAAATCCATGTACATTATTCAGGTTGTAGCTTTATAATATATGATAACAATGAGCACATATACAGCCTAATAAGTAACACTATATAATTCTTACCTTCTGGCATTTATGCCCATTGGAGTACACTAATGCAGCTAGCGCATGGAGAATCTCCACGTGTGTCCAGGAGCTACATTGTTTTAAGGCAGAAATCGAAAACACGAGGAGAAAATCCAAATTCTTCTCATCGACAATCACCTGTCACCAAAGGCAAAAATCATCAAAGGTTATCCTGGATCAAACAGTTCCTGATAAAGAGACATAATTAGGCTGCTCATGAAATAGTCAAGGGGTAAATTATTCATGTTAGATAGAGCAGCAGATTGCCATCTCTTTACCATCTTTTATTTATCGGGTATGGGCTGCTTTCCTAAACGAGAATTACGCTGATCCACAAAATAAGGCAAGTAATCTATCTATCCAGAGACACTGTTAATAAGGTTAAGGTCTCATTCACACCTTTGTATTTTGACGGGATAAGGTGGACTTGATTTTCCAATCACTGTAGTCTTCTATGCATTTAGCATTTCCCAATATGCAGCAAGCTTCCCTGGACGCCATATGATGGCTTTACTTTCTCCAGTGGAGAAAAGCATGGGTTTGCATTCTACGTGGCTATGGGATCCACACAGATCTGCAGCGTGGGGAAAAATACAAGAAAAAGCTCTGAGCTATGGAAAATACTGCCATAAACCAGTTCTAGATTTGTAGATTGTTATAATGCCGCCACAATACTCTAATTCTCCCACTTTCCCTCGGATCTCTATAAGACCCTCTGGTGGCCTAAATTCAGCTCCATAGAGCCACTGAAGTCACAGATGATACAGCCAGGCCGATTGGCTTTCTTGATAAAGACCTCCACCAGGTCAAAACGACGCAATATTTATACAAAACAATACATGTCCACTCCCTTCTTGCATGCTGTTGATCCGTTTGTGGACGAGGCCTATAACCAAGCAGCGTTCCTTGGTCTGATGACTTTGGGAGCGCTGCCAACCACTGAGCTCTTAGTTTATAACTCAAGTCTCCTTTGGATTACCGTCTGCTACATGATCTTTCAGAAGTAACTGGGGAGGACATATCGTTGATGCAGCTGCATCGGGGCCAGGACGTGGAGGGGGGCCCTTGCAGGTGGACAGGGCCGGCGTCACCACCCGGCAATTGCTTGGGCCCACTTGCCATTGGACACCAGCTCTGGCACCGACCCCCCTCAAATACTCACCTCTCCTCGTCCCCCGCAGCTCCCGTGTCTTCAGCGTCTTCTGACTCTGTGTCTTTAAACTGTTTGAAATACTTACCTCTCCTTGTTTTCTTGCAGGCCCGGTCTCTTCCGCCTCTTCTGACTCTGTGACGTAATAATTTGAATACAATAAAGGTCAAGGGGTCTCATTTTAACACTTCTCTACAGACTGTTCATTTGTGGACCATCTGGTTAAATATAACCACTGTTGACCTTTTTTCTAAATGATGACGATCTGTCATGAGGTGGTGAAAACTATTGTTGGGTAAAATTTAACAGACTAAGAATATTTATTTGTAGAACTGATCCATTTTTGTATACTTCTAACCCTTTCTATAAAAATAATTTCTCTCTGTTCTGTTATTACATATCATGCCAGAGAGAGAGAAACGATGTCTCAAAACAACCCTCTATACCTCTGCAATCACCTGGGCTCTCCTGCTCCATCCCCCAGCCCTCTGCCTGCTATTAATGAAAAAAACAAATGGCAGGAGCATGCGCAGAGCGCCCGCCGAGACCTGACAACCAGCACCTGGCAACAGAAGGGAATTCTCCTTTTGGTTCCAGACTTTTGATCACTGTGATAGACCCCATCACAGTGATCAAAATAATTAGTAAATCATACCCTTAGATTAAAATTCCAGAGCCTTTGTGCTACCAGTATCGTGGAAGCCCCCTATATTTCCGTTAACAGATGACAGACCTGAGTGAGGGCTCTCTCTTTTTGTGGATTGAGTTGAAGCTTTTATTGGGAATATTGTATACTAGATGGTGGCCCGATTCTAACGCATCGGGTATTCTAGAATATGCATGTCCACGTAGTATATTGCCCAGCGACGCAGTATATTGCCCAGCGACGCAGTATATTGCCCAGCGACGCAGTATATTGCCCAGCGACGCAGTATATTGCCCAGCGACGCAGTATATTGCCCAGCGACGCAGTATATTGCCCAGCAACGCAATATATTGCCCAGCGACGCAGTATACAGCACAGAGCCACGTAGTATATGGCCCAGCCACGTAGTATATTGCCCAGCCACGTATGTCACAGGTTAAAAAATAAACATATACTCACCTTCCAAGGGGCCCCTTGTAGTTCTGTCGCCTGTGTTCGGTTCAGGCTGCATCTTCCGGTCCGAGGGTGTGATCACGTCGCGGTCACATGACCGTGATGTCACGGCAGGTCCTTCTCGCGCAGGGCCTGCGATGACGTCACGGTCACATGACCGTGACGTCATGGCAGGTCGTTGTCGCACACCAACCTTAGCACCGGAACCTGCCGCTTGCATGGACCGGTCACCGGAGCGTCGGAAAGGCGGCGGAAGGTGAGTATATAATGATTTGTTATTTTTTTTAAATTCTTTTTAACATTATATCTTTTTACTATTGACGCTGCATAGGCAGCCTCAATAGTAAAAACTTGGTCACACAGGGTTAATAGCGGCGGTAACGGAGTGAGTTACCCGCGGCATAACGCGGTCCGTTACCGCTGGCATTAACCCCGTGTGAGCGGTGACTGCGGGGAGTATGGAGCGGGCGGCGGGCACTGACTGCAGGGGAGTAGGGAGGGACTTATCGGACTGTGAGCGCTGATTGGTCGCGGCAGCCATGACAGGCAGCTGGCGAGACCAATCAGCGAATGAATATCCGTGACGGAAGTTGCCGACAGAAAGACGGAAGTACCCCTTAGACAAATATATATATATATATATTGTTTGGGATCACATTTATCCGGCGCTCTACGCTGAGCACTTTGGGGTTTCCATCTAAATCTCTGAGTGACGTGATTCAGATGAAACCCCTGAGGGATCCATTCACTATAGTGAGGAAGCAGAGTTACAATGGACTCTGTCTGGCCTCTGTTCAGCGGTGTCCTTTTCCGAAGTGCACAAAACTGTGGAAATAGCACTTTTATGCAATCCTAAAAAGACGGACACCGCCGGGTCACAGGTCCTATGGCGTCCACAGTGCCTCCATCTGCCTCATTATAGGGAATTTTCCGTAGGGGGGTTCTGTCTGAATCACGTATTTCAGATATTTAAACCCCAGTGTAAGTGCTCAGAGAAGAATGAAGGATAAATACGTGCCAAGACTTAAAGTGATCTTTGGAAGGTAGAATGAACGAAACAGCAGGTGAAGAATTGGTTTTATTTATTTTTTACACCGTTCCTAGTGCAGTAAAAGTGATTAGACTAATTTATTCTTCAGGTCAGTGCAACTACAGCGATACCAGATTTATATCGGGTTATGTTTGGCTGCTGTCACACAATAAAAGACGCTTTTTATTGGCACCACCATATTTTGAGAGCTATAATTTTTCCGTATTTCGGCCCACAGAGTCATGTGAGGGCTTGTATTTTGCGGGATAGTTGACGTTTTTATTGGTACCATTTTCAGATCACTTTCTAATCCAATTTTTGGGAGGCAGACTGAACAAAAAACAGCAATTCAGGAATTTCTTTTGTGGGTGCGGGGGGTTTATGCTGTTCCGCTTGTGGTAAAATTGATATGGCTGTTTTATCCTTTGGGTCAGTACGATTACAGCGATACCTCATTTATATATTTTTTCTTATGTATTGGCGCTTTTACACAAAAACTATCTATAGAAAAAAATAATTATTTTTGCATCGCTTTATTCTGAGAGCTATAACTTTATTTTTCTGCTCATGGAGCTGTATAGCAGCTTGTTTTTGTGGGACAAGATGGCGTTTTTAGCGGTTCCATGTTTATTTATATTCATCTTTTTATCTCATTTTATTTTACTTTTTGTTTGGCAGTATGATAAAGCATTGTTTTTTGCCTTGTTTTTTAAGGTGCTCACTAAAGGGATTTACTAGTGGGACAGTTTCATAGGCCGGATCGTTCCAGACACGGCGATACCAAATATGTGCACTTTTATTGTTAATATTTTTTTTTTCATAAAAGTTTATTTATGGGTACAATATATATATATTTTTTTTACTTTCTTACTTTGTCCCCCAGTGGGACTATCATTTAATGCAGGATGATCACTTGTATAGAATGGGGATACAGCAGCATCCCTATGCTATGCAAACTGTCAGTGCTGCATTGACAAGTTGTTGATCATGCTCTGAGCATGATCTAGCAACGTTACTAGCTCTGGTTACCTGGATGTCATCATGACGACATCGTGTCACCATGGCAACGATCAGGAGCCCGCGATGACGTCGCGGGGTCTCCGATCTAATGGTAGAGTGGCTGTCTTCCCTCTGCCTTCTCCTGAAATGTTGCGATAGCGTTCAATTGCAGCATTTATGGGGTTAAAGTGCCGAGAGTGGTGCAGGACCTCTACTGGCACAGAGTTCCAGGTGTCAGAATCAGCTGACACCCGGAGCCGATTGTGTGCGCACACGATCACCGAGATGTATCCATACGGCATAGGTCAATAAGACCCAGGTCACAGGGACGTAAGGATACGTCTCAGGTGGGAGAGGGGTTAAAGGATGATTAGAGAAATTTTGGGAACCCTTTTTTTTTATTATCCCCTGCTTTCTCTAGGAAACCATCCAGGGCTCTACAGAGCAAATATTCTCCCTTGCATGGAAGAGAGCACAACTTCACTTTCGCGTGCACATCTCCTGGCCAACATTTTAACCAGACGGCTCTGTGGACTGCATTGGACATTGCTGCTGAGCTGGCTGCTAGCCTTGCAGAGTCCACAGAGACATCTGTCAGGAAGGCAGCAGCCCCTTTCATTACTGGGAGTGTGGCTAAGATGGAATCTCTTGCTACCTTGTTCCTAACCAGACTATAAAAGGGACCCAGCTGTACACGTTGCTGCTATGGACGGTTTTAAAGCTCACGCTGAAGATTCCCATGCACCTTTAAGGAAAGTTTTCCTATCTAAGAGGTATTTTAATAATCCCATATCTTCAAAGGGAGGTAAAGATTTTCTTGAGGCCTTTGAAATTGCTACGTCAAGTTTAGGGGATGTTCCAGTATGTGGTAGCCTCTTCCTCAAAGGGATATTTCCTCTTGAAATGAAGAAGGAAAGGGGCCTCTCTTCTCTGTTTTTTCCTATTCTCTATCAATAAGCCCTTTTTCGTTAATGGGGAAGGTATTATGCCTCTTCTGAACCAGGGCCCCAAACATTATGTCCCGAAACTTACTTTTTTTTTTTTTTTTTTTGGTCTTCTGGGCTATTAACCCAATTGTGGACCTTACTGCCTTTACTAAATTCTCCACCTCTTACAGAGGAAAACAATGTCCACTCCACGTGTCACTCTCCAGTCAGGTGGAACTTGATGAGGACTTGTACTGAACCTTCCCTTCTGACTCCTTAAGATTATCATTTGGACATGCAGCATCCACTGCAGTTGCATCCATGATGGAGCACAGGAGCCCAGCCTGGAGGGTGGTCAGCCCTTATATATTGAAAAAAGGGATCTGCAGGCCGGCGCGTTCACTGCAGCTTCTGGTAACCGCCACCAGAAGTGCTTTCCAGGTTAGGCTACTTTCACACTAGCTTCGGTACGGGGCCGTCGCGCTGCGTCGGCCCGACGTATACTGTGCAAGCGCCGCACAACGGGGGCAGCGGATGCTGTTTTTCCACGCATCCGCTGCCCCATTGTGAGGTGCGGGGAGGTGGGGGCGGAGTTCCGGCCGCGCATGCGCGGTCGGAAATGACAGACCGTCGGCACAAAAAAACCGTTACATGTAACGTTTTTTGCTGCCGGCGGTCCGCCACAACACGACGCAACCGTCGCACGATGGTTGCGACGTGTGTCAATACGTCGCAATGCGTCGCTAATGTTAGTCTATGGGGAAAACACGCATCCTGCAGATGACTTTGCAGGATGCGTTTTTTCGCCAAAACGACGCATTGCGACATATGCAAAAAAAACGCTAGTGTGAAAGTAGCCTTAAATGTCACCTGTGTGAGTCATTAGGTTGGGAGCCCGGGACGGCATGGTCACCAGGCAACCAAAGCGGTGATGGTGCCGCTGCAAACGCTCGTCCGATGGATGAGATCCCTTGGGCCCCCAGCGGTGCTTCTAGGCTCCGGCCCTGCCAGGAATCGACTATCCCAGGTCTTTGAATCTCTTTTCTTCTGGCACTGTCCTAACAAGAGTGTTAACAAGGGTTCCCTGCAAAGGACAGGAAACCGACTGAAGGTTCCCTGTGCTTGAAGGTTGGATCCATTCCCTCGTGGTGCTGTCATGGGTGACAGAAAAATTAGGCTGACGTAACATACACATGAGGTAAATCTCATCCTTGAGGGTATGTGCACACGTCAGGATTTCTTGCAGAAATTTCCTGAAGAAAAACGGAAATTTTCTGCAAGAAATCCGCATGCTTCTTTTTGCGTTTTTTTTTAATCATTTTGCAAGCGTAATTAGCTTGCAGAATGCTAAAGTTTTCCAAGCGATCTGTAGCATCGCTTGGAAAACTGATTGACAGGTTGGTCACACTTGTCAAACAGTGTTTGACAAGCGTGACCAACTTTTTACTATAGATGCAGCATCAATAGTAAAAGATAGAATGTTAAAAATAATAAAAAAAAAAAAAATTGAAAAAATGGTTATACTCACCTTCTGCAGACAGCCGATCTCCTCAGCGGCGTCCGTTCCTATAGATGGTGTGTGCAGGACCTTCGATGTCATCACAGGTTCTTCACACACACCAGCTATGGGAACGGAAGCGGCAGCGTGCACCTGAGAGGCGGGAAGACTGCGGGGGCCATCGAAGGTGAGTATATGACTTATTTATTTTAATTCTTTTTTTTTTTTTTACCAATTATACGGTGCCCAGTCTGTGGAGGATAGTCTCCTCTCCTCCACCCTGGGTACCAACCGCACATATGATCTGCTTACTTCCCGCATGGTGGGCATAGCCACATGCGGAAAGTAAGCAAATCAATGCATTCCTAGGTGTGCGGAATCCCCGCAATTCCGCAAATTTAATGAACATGTTGCTTTTTTTTCCGCGATGCGATTTTTTCGAGGAAAAAAAATGCAACATTTGCACAAGATATGCGGAATACACTGAAAATAATGGGAGGCATATGTAAGCATTTTTTTCACGTTTTTATAGCGAAAAAACACAAAAAAAACACAAAAAATACTGAACGTGTGCACATGGCCTTAAGTATTTTGAGTGGCATGATATTTTTTTTTTTCTTAGGCAATACAAATTCAAGGTTCAAACATTGTGAATTTTTACAAAATGTTTGATGTTCATAAATAAATGCAAAACTTACAGACAAATTTACCACTAATAATTCCAGAGTTATCACCACAGTGACACTTGAAAATGTTTAAGTTTAGCCTGGTACGGAATGTGAAAATTGGTTTTCAGGGGAGTTAAAAACATTTACATTTTTTTTTTCTTACAATACACATTTGTCTCCCAGGGAACCTAAACACTTGATCCCTATATCTCATTAATACATCAACCTACATATGTAGTGCAAAGCACTATCTAGCATGAGAGTGTTAGGCTAGGGCTATATAGGGACTTCGGCAGAAAAAAGGTTGAGGTTGTGCAGTCAAATATTGAGATGTTTCTCTGCTACATTGCAGTGCAATACAAGTAAAGGGGTAGGCTCGCAAAAAAAATAAAATAAATAAAAAATAGCTGGATTTTCGCGACTTGCTTGTTGACGTACCCTGGAGGGGGGAGGGGGGTGTGCTCGCAATAGGACCCACTCATTTGCATTGCACTGCGATGTAGCAGACAGGGCTGTGAAGTTGGTAAGCTGAACCTCTGACTCAGACTCCTCAAATTCCATGACACCGACTCCACAAAAATGGGCTCTGACTACGACTCCGCAGCCCTGTCAGGGCTGTGGAGTCAGTAAACCAAACCTCCAACTCCTCAATTTCTATTACACCGACTCTGACTCCACAGCCCTGCAGCGACACAGTGACCTTTAGCTACACAACCTGTGTTGCAGCCGCTATGTAGTCCTAGAGTTAAGGTGCCGTCACACTCAGCGACGCTGCGGCGATATAGACAACGAGCCGACCTAAACTAGATCGCTGGAGCGTCGCTGTTTAGGTCGCTGTAGAGACGTCAAACACAGCAACTCCAGAACGATGCAGGAGCGATCCAGTGACGTAACGGCGACTCATTCTCGTTCTCGCTGGTTGTTAGCTCCATGTCAAACAGCCGGAGTGTACCGACTGGCTAGAAGGAGACTCTGCGACGCCCCCTATGCTCGTTGCTGGCGTCGTTGCTTTTGATGTCAAACACAACGATACATGCCGACCTGGCGACGAAATAAAGTTCTGGACTTCTAGCTCCGACCAGCGATGGCACAGCGGGATCCAGATCGCTGCTGCGTGTCAAACACAACGAGATCGCTATCCAGGACGCTGCAACGTCACGGATTGTTGTCGTTCTCTTTGCAAAGTTGCTGAGTGTGACGGTACCTTTATACTAACGGGCAGCTTAATAGACCAGGCGTCAGACAATGTCTATTGGGCTTTGATATAACCCCAAAGACCATTGTTAGACCTACAGTTGCCATAGCAAACGATTATGCTGTGGGTAGCCAATGGTGTGTCAGACGGAGCGATCTCCCGCTGTCACATTCCTTATATGTAGTGGTCAGGCTTGACTGTGGCATGTAAAGAGTGCTCAGTCTCCTCTGCCTTTTCCAGCAAAGGCATTTGAATGACAATGGGAAGCCGTAATCTGGGGATCACAATCCTAGTGTGAAGATTCAGCGAGTTTCACATCCTAAATAGAGAATAGCACGTTTTTTAGGACGTGAAAAGCAAGTGACATGACAGAATGTAGATACAATAAGATTCCTACCTGAAGTCTGTTGAGCAAATAATGTATAAGCTGGCACACTTTACTGACAAGGTGTTCTTGACTGAGTTGAACCAGGTGACAAGCTTGAACCAGTAAGGCACAGACCTCCTAAAAGAATGAGAACACAAGACCATCACAAATCTCATACACATCACACTGATAACATGACAACAATGCGATATTGGATTATATTTGCAGGATCTGTATACTAGAGCTAGATCTGAGATTACAGAATGATGTGCAGCTTTTTGCCCTTAAGACAATTATTGATCGTCTGTCTGAATAACCAATGCAATGTTAAATTCATTTAACAATGTACTTTTCTGGTGGTCTGTCAAAATGGCTTCTTTTTATAGTGGTGCCATAATCCTGCTCCTGCACCCTGCACTGCTAAAGCGCAGTGACTTGCCGGTACAGAGGAAGGATGAAGACACTACCCACAGAAGGGCAGATAAGGTATGGATAATAAATCTAAAAAACTGACCGTCACATCCAAACATGAACCAAGTGTGAACAGGTGCTGAACCTAGAGTCACCAACTCGTAAACAGTCAAATAGATAAGGCAGCACACTGTAGCGCCAAGACTTGCAAACATGAAACATGAAAATTGAACTGCATTACTGCACTAGAAATATGAAAAAGAGAGCTTTTAGCGCACAAATTGGCCAATTCATGTGTACCTGGTAGCCACTTTACGGTATCTCTCGTATACCAGGTCCTACACTTGCCTTTCCTCACTGAGAATAAACGTCTTCATCTGAATGGGAACCTACTGTAAATCCTCTTAGACTAAATTGTGACAGTCAGTTTTTTAGATTTGTATCCATTAGCCTTCTGACTGAGCACTCCGCCTCTTAGCCACAGGTGTTTTAATCGCAGACAACTTTGCAGGATGCGTTTTTTTCTCCTAAACGACGCATTGCGACATACAGCCAACAACGCTAGTGTGAAAGTAGCCTAAGACTGGTTTACCATTCTATTACCTGTATGCCCATAGTAATAGCTGAAAAGCATCCCGGGGTGAAGATTCCCTTTAATGAATAATACAGTGGGGAAAAAGGTATTCAGTCAGCCACCAATTGCGCAAGATCTCCCACTTAAAAAGATGAGAGGCCTGTAATTGACATCATAGGTAGACCACAACTATGAGAATCAAAATGAGAAAACAAATCCAGAAAATCACCTTGACTGATTTGGCAAGATTTATTTTGCATATTATGGTGGAAAACAAGTATTTGGTCACCTAAAAACATGCAAGATTTCTGGCTCTCAGACCTGTAACAACTTCTTTATGAGGCTCCTCTGTCCTTCCCTCATTACCTGTAGTAATGAGACCTAATTGAACTTGTTATCAGTATAAAAACACCTGTCCACAACCTCAAACAGTGACACTCCAAACTCCATTATGGTGAAGACCAAAGAGCTGTCGAAGGACACCAGAAACAAAATTGTAGCCCTGCGCCAGGCTGGGAAGACTGAATCTGCAGTAGGAAAGCAGCTTGGTGTGACGAAATCACCAGGAAGACTGGTCCGTGTACATGAAAGAATGAATGGGGCCCAAGTATTGTGAGATTTTGAGTGCAAACCTCCTTCCATCAGCAAGGGCATTGAAGATGAAATGTGGATGGGTCTTTCAGTATGATAATGATCCCAAGCACACGACCAGGGCAACGAGGGAGTGTCTTCGTAAGAAGCATATGAAGGTCCTGGAGTGGCCTAGCCAGTCTCTAGATCTCAACCCCATAGAAAACCATTGGAGGAAGTTGAAAGTCTGTGTTGCAAAGTGATAGACAAGGCTGAAGTTGGTTTCTTATTCGTTCAGTTTCTTATTCGGAATTTTTTTTTGTTTTTTATAGGTTTAACAAAAAAAAAAAAAAAAAGCATCCCTGATGTGAATACACTTACAAATAGCTACAAAAATTATAAAACTGGCACAAAAATGGGCATCAATGGGGGCAGCGAACGGTGTTAATGAAAGGGTTAAATGCACTGTGTGCAACTGATATCACAGTGTAGACATACAGAACAGGAAGCCCCACAGCAAAACCCAGGTTACTCCAGCCTGGCCCAAATGGGTTCTGGGCATCAGAACTGGCATAAAAACGGTAATTAGACCTACCGGTAATTGTATTTCCAGGAATCCATCCTGACAGCACCATGGAGGACGTCCTTCTTATTCATAGTGGGACAGGAAACCACGAGAGTTTAAAAGGACCCTACCACCCTTTAGTGATTATCCAAAGTAACACCTCTTGATGGATGCAAAAAGAGAATTTTATTTGAACATAATCATTATACAAATGTTACTTCACACATAAGTATGCAGCGTATTTGTAATAGGGAGGGAACTAAGTGCTGTCAGGATGGAGTCCTGGAAATACAATTACCGGTAGGTCTAATTACCATTTTCCAGGTCACCACCTGAGCGCACCATGGAGAAGTACCAAAGGATATTTTTGGTCCTAGGGTGGGACTACTGCATGAAGCACCTTCCTGTTAAAGGCTAACTGAGATGAGACTACGTCTAGTTTGTAGTGCTTAGAAAAGGTACTGAGACTAGACCAGGATGCCGCCCTGCAGATCTGATCTGCCGAAGCACCCCCTTTCCTTGCCCATGAAGCGGCTATAGCCCTGGATGAATGAGCTTTAAGGCTGCCTGGGGGACTCTTTCCCTGTGCCTGATAAGCTAGGCAAATGGTGGACCTAATCCATCTCGCAATGGTAGATTTCAATGCTTTTCTCCCTTTATTAGGACCTCTAAAAAGGATAAACAGATTACTATCCTGTCTCTAGGCCCTAGTTGCCTCCAAGTACTTAAGTACAGTCTCCCTAACATCCAAGTTATGGTAAAATTCCTCCTTCTGGTTTTTAGGACACTGACAAAATGATGGAAGCACTACCTCCTGATTCATATTTGAATCTGAGACCACTTTAGGAAGAAACCCTGGATCAAGTCTTAAGACTAGTCTATCATCAAATATTTGCAGATATGGGTTCTGAGTGGACAGGGCCTGAAGTTCCCCCAATCTTTTAGCCGATGTAATGGCTACTAGGAAGGCTGTTTTGAAGGAAAGATTAGCAATTTCTATATCTTCTGCTAGATCAAAAGGATTTTTGCACAACTCATTAAGGACCAGATTAAGATCCCAAGGGGGAACAGTTTTCCTTATTAAGGTTGTCTTCGCCTCAGAACTGCCCTGGAAAAACTAGCTATCCAGGGGTGGGAAGCTAGGGAAGAATCATAGAATACGCTGAAGGCTGCCACTTGGACTCTCAGAGTACTCGGTTTAAGACCTTTCCTAAATTCCTGCTGCAAAAAAAATCAAGAATTTTGGGAATGTCAGGATGGTCAAAATCAACCGTTGTACAGTGCCTACAAGTAGTATTCAACCCCCTGCAGATTTAGCAGGTTTACACATTTGGAATTAACTTGGCATTGTGACATTTGGACAGTAGATCAGCCTGGAAGTGTGAAATGCACTGCAGCAAAAAAGAATGTTATTTCTTTGTTTATTTTTTTTTTAAAATTGTGAAAAGTCTTTTCAGAGGGTCATTTATTATTCAACCCCTCAACCCACCAGAATTCTGTTTGGTTCCCCTAAAGTATTAAGAAGTAGTTCAGGCACAAAGAACAATGAGCTTCACATGTTTGGATTAATTATCTCTTTTCCAGCCTTTTCTGACTATTTAAGACCCTCCCCAAACTTGTGAACAGCACTCATACATGGTCAACATGGGAAAGACAAAGGAGCATTCCAAGGCCATCAGAGACAAGATCGTGGAGGGTCACAAGGCTGGCAAGGGGTACAAAACCCTTTCCAAGGAGTTGGGCCTACCTGTCTCCACTGTTGGGAGCATCATCCGGAAGTGGAAGGCTTATGGAACTACTGTTAGCCTTCCACGGCCTGGACAGCCTTTGAAAGTTTCCTCCCGTGCCGAGGCCAGGCTTGTCCGAAGAGTCAAGGCTAACCCAAGGACAACAAGGAAGGAGCTCCGGGAAGATCTCATGGCAGTGGGGACATTGGTTTCAGTCAATACCATAAGTAACGTACTCCACCGCAATGGTCTCCGTTCCAGACGAGCCCGTAAGGTACCTTTACTTTCAAAGCGTCATGTCAAGGCTCGTCTACAGTTTGCTCATGATCACTTGGAGGACTCTGAGACTGACTGGTTCAAGGTTCTCTGGTCTGATGAGACCAAGATCGAGATCTTTGGTGCCAACCACACACGTGACGTTTGGAGACTGGATGGCACTGCATACGACCCCAAGAATACCATCCCTACAGTCAAGCATGGTGGTGGCAGCATCATGCTGTGGGGCTGTTTCTCAGCCAAGGGGCCTGGCCATCTGGTCCGCATCCATGGGAAGATGGATAGCATGGCCTACCTGGAGATTTTGGCCAAGAACCTCCGCTCCTCCATCAAGGATCTTAAGATGGGTCGTCATTTCATCTTCCAACAAGACAACGACCCAAAGCACACAGCCAAGAAAACCAAGGCCTGGTTCAAGAGGCAAAAAATCAAGGTGTTGCAGTGGCCTAGTCAGTCTCCTGACCTTAACCCAATTGAAAACTTGTGGAAGGAGCTCAAGATTAAAGTCCACATGAGACACCCAAAGAACCTAGATAACTTGGAGAAGATCTGCATGGAGGAGTGGGCCAAGATAACTCCAGAGACCTGTGCCGGCCTGATCAGGTCTTATAAAAGACGATTATTAGCTGTAATTGCAAACAAAGGTTATTCCACAAAATATTAAACCTAGGGGTTGAATAATAATTGACCCACACTTATGTTTAAAATTTACAAAAATTTAACTGAGCAACAAAACTTTTTGGTTTGTAAGATTTATGCATCTGTTAATAAATCCTGCTCTTGTTTGAAGTCTCTAACTTATTTGCATCTTATTAAACCTGCTAAATCTGCAGGGGGTTGAATACTACTTGTAGGCACTGTATCTCCACAAAAACTGCAGAATTTTTTCAAAATTTTTAAATAGATAGAAGTTACTGGCTTCCTACTTGCTTGGAGGATGGAGATGACCTCTTCTGATAACCCCTTTGCTTTCAGGATCTGGCGTTCAGGATCCAAGCCGCTAATTGGAGGCTGTCTGGGTTCTGATGTAGAATCGGACCCTGAAGGAGTAAATCTCTTCTTTTCGGAAGGAGAAAAGGTTCTTCTACCGCCAACGTTTTTAGTAAGGCGAACCAGCTCCTTTTGGGCCAGAAAGGAACCACCAGAATGATCTGAGCTCTGTCCTCCTATATCTTCCTGAGGATTCTTGGGATTAATGCAAGAGGGGGGAAAGCATATAACAGACCCCTGCTCCATGATTGAGAGAGAGCATCTATACCCGCCAGTCTTTCACACGGGTTCAGTGAAACAAAGGTTTCGACCTTCACGTTCTGTCTGACGGCGAATAAGTCCACCTCCGGCATTCCCCAACTGAAAACTTCGCTGTTTAGCTCCCACTCTGTAGCTGACAGCTTCTTTCTGCTCAGAAAATCCACAAGCTGATTCTTCGAACCCTCCAGATGCACAGCTGAAATAGAGATCTTTCCGTCCAACTGAAGATCTGATGCGCTAGATGTTGTCATTTTGGATGTCTTGGACCACCCTGATGCCGAAGAAAGGCTACCGTTGTTGTGTTGTCCGACAGAATCTTCAGGTGTTTGTTCTTTAGTAGAACTTGCGCTGAATACAGGATCTTCCAAACCGCGTGTAGTTCTCTGTGATTTGAGGAATTCTTGCTGTCTTCTGAATTCCACTGCCCCTGATAGTTTCTTCCGAGGACTTGACCACCCCAACCTTGTTGGCTTGCGTCTGTGGTCACCGTAACTGCTGGAGACTGGATCCACGGAACACCGACCTGGAGATTTCTGGGAACAGTCCACCAGCGTAGGGACCGTCTGACCTGATGGGATAGACGGAACTCCCTGTCCAGTGAGGCTTGTCTTCTGTCCCAGGAAGCGAGAACTGCCCTCTGTAACCAACGGGAATGAAACTGGCTCCAGTTGACACAAGGAATGCAGGCTGTCAATCCGAGGATCTTCATTGCATCCCTGATGGAGACTCGGCTTCTTAAAAAATGTTAAAATCGGTCCGCTTCTCGTCTGGAAGAAAAGATTGTCTGACATTTGAGTCTAGGATAACTCCCAGAAACTTTATCCTTGGTTTGGGCGTCAGGTCTGACTTTGTCCAGTTCACCACCCAACCTAATTTCTGCAGAGTGGAGATCACCAACTGACAGTCGATCTTGAGCTGCCCTATAGAGTCTGCCACTATTAGGAAATCGTCTAAATAGGGTACTATCGTGATGTCTCAATTTCTCAGATAAGCCACTATTTCTACGACAAGCTTTGCAAAAACTCTGGGCACTGTCGCCAACCCGAATGGGAGGCAACGAAATTGGTAATGGTAGACTCTTCCTTCTTTTTCTACCGCAAATCTGAGGTATTTTTGGTGATCTGTGAAGATTGGTACGTGATAATATGCACTCTAAGTCTAAAGTGCACATTACCACGTCTTTTCCTAACAGGGGAATTGTAGAGCCTGTAGATTCCATTTTGAACCTATGTATTCTAGCCATTTGTTTAGGGGTTTGAGGTTTATTATAGTTCTGGATTTCCCAGAAGGCTTCTTTATAGAGAAAAGGCCCGAGTAATGACCCCTTCCTATCTCCTGAGGAGGAACTGGGGATATTGCTGCCACCCGCAGAAGATCCTGGATGTCCAACCACATAGAGGAGACTGAAGAGAGATGGACGTTGGACACAAAAAAAATTTCTGGGGGAAGGGAGTCGAATTCTATTCTGTACCCCTGAGAGAGAACCTGGAGAACCCAAGGACTTCTGGTAATCTTCCCCCACTCTATCCGGAAGTTCAACAGCTGCCCCCCTATTCTGATGGCGTCATTTCCTTCTAAATAAATTCTGACCTAGAGGTCGAGGGACCTGAATCCCTATTTTTGTTCCTATTTTCTCCCCCTTTTTGCTAGCTCCATCTCCCCTGCTTTCCCTTACCCCTATAGTCTGATCTTTGACTATAATAGGGCCTGCGAAAGGGCTGATATTTTGTACGTTTTTCCTCTGGAAACCCCTTTTTTCATCTGAAGCTTTTTCCAGAATATCACCAAGAATGGGCCCAAAGACTCTACCCCCTAAGAAAGGGATGGAGCACAGCTTATTTTTAGAATGAACATCACCTGACCAATTCTTCAACCATATAGCTCTCCTGGCTGCATTTGATAAAGACTGGCCTCTAGCTGTGAACCTAACTGACTCTGCAGTAGCATCTGCTAGAAAGCCGGTTGCTAGTTTTAGTAGAGGAATTGATTTAAAGGGAGGGTGCCGTGATTTTAGTTTTTGTACTAATAATTATTGATTATACAATCAATTATTTTTAATACAAAAGTAAATGTACCTCTTTCATACTTTTTTATTTATTCACTTTTACATTCACCACTGGAGGCCGCCATTTTCATTAGTGTGGGTGTAAGTGTCTGGGCACGACACTTGCACTCCTCACTTACGGCAGCCATGTATATAGGAGCCAACGGTCGGGCTCCGACCCCATCTCCTGCCTCTCAGCTGTGACTTGGCCACGCCCACTGAGCTGCCACGTCCGCGGCCATTTTGTTTATTTCCCTCTGCCATCGCACACACAGCTCAGTGCGTGCGATGGCAGAAGCTGCTGCCGAGGGTCCAGGGTAAATATCTGCAGCGAGGAGCTGTGATTGCAGCCTGTACTTAGTATTACAGTACAGGCTGCAATCACTGCTCACTACCGACCTGTTCAGAGCAGAGCAGGGAGATCGTCGCACTGCTCTGCCCTGAACATGACTCAGCACTTCCTGGTAGAGGAAAGAAGGTATGTACAGCGTTTTTATTTTCTTATGCATCTACCACTGCTACCAGTCCCTATATACCACCTAGCACTGCTGCCTGCCTCTGTATACCACTGCCTGCCTCTGTATACCACTGCCTGCCTCTGTATACCACTGCCTGCCTGCCTCTGTATACCACTGCCTGCCTGCCTCTGTATACCACTGCCTGCCTGCCTCTGTATACCACTGCTACCTGCCTGCCTGCCTCTGTATACCACTGCCTGCCTCTGTATACCACTGCCTGCCTCTGTATACCACTGCCTGCCTGCCTCTGTATACCACTGCCTGCCTCTGTATACCACTGCCTGCCTGCCTCTGTATACCACTGCCTGCCTGCCTCTGTATACCACTGCCTGCCTGCCTCTGTATACCACTGCCTGCCTGCCTCTGTATACCACTGCCTGCCTGCCTCTGTATACCACTGCCTGCCTGCCTCTGTATACCACTGCCTGCCTGCCTCTGTATACCACTATCTGCCTCTATATACCACTGCTACCTGCCTCTATATACACCTACCACTGCTACCTCTGTCCTGGGTAGCTAATCCTGTCCCGTGTACTGTGTCCTCAACAGTCAGTATCACACAGGACAGGATTAGATACACGGCTCAGCAGTCGGTATCACATAGGACAGGATTAGATACACGGCTCAGCAGTCGGTATCACACATGACAGGATTAGATACACGGCTCAGCAGTCGGTATCACACAGGACAGGATTAGATACACGGCTCAGCAGTCGGTATCACACATGACAGGATTAGATACACGGCTCAGCAGTCGGTATCACACAGGACAGGATTAGATACACGGCTCAGCAGTCGGTATCACAGGACAAGATTAGATACACGGCTCAGTAGTCGGTATCACACAGGACAGGATTAGATACACGGCTCAGTAGTCGGTATCACACAGGACAGGATTAGATACACGGCTCAGTAGTCGGTATCACACAGGCCAGGATTAGATACACGGCTCAGTAGTCGGTATCACACAGGCCAGGATTAGATACACGGCTCAGCAGTCAGTATCTAATCCTCTCCTATGCACTCCTCTCCCCCCTGCGTGTCTTTCCTCAATGTGGTTTATTATTTTTGTTGTGGGAGATGAGGGAGTCGAGGATTATGCGTTCGGTATGGTTTAAAAAAGATCAATAAAGGACTTTATTCTGGCCGAGTCTTTATTTACAATACAACTATAGGATTAGTAATGGATGGGTGCCTTATAGACGCCTCTCCATTACTAAGCCGTGGGCTTGATGTCACCGGACAATATGGAGGTGACATTAACCCCACAAATATGAACCCCACTTGCTACCGCTACAGGGTAAGTGGAAATTGCCAGGCAAAGCGCCAGAAAAGGCGCATGTAAAAGGCGGCTGAGAGCTGATGTTTTTAGCCTGGGGGGGGGGGGGGGGGACAGTATCCATGGCCCCTTCCTAGGCTATTAATGTCAGCCCGCAGCTGTCTGCATAATATTTGATGGTTATTAATTATAAGGGGGCCCCACGTCTTTTTTTGGGGGGTGTCCCCCATTTTAATAGCCAGTAAAGGCTATAAGTATACAGTTGCGAGCGTGTGAGTGTGAGCACACCCTCCCACCCACAGACCAGTACACTGCGGTCCTGAAATACTGTGCTCCTGTCACCCTGCTCCTTCCACCATACGTCTCTCACCTCCCTAGAGCAGCACAATACCATATGAATCACGTATAATACCGATAGATAGATATATATATATATATATATATCACATATACTCCCATAAAGACCACACATTATGCCGGGATATTATAATATATATATATATATAATATCACACATTATGCCGCCAAGTATTGTGTGATCTATGTGACGGTATTATATGTGATCTATATGGCAATATTATGTTTGCTCAGTGTTGTGGAATGATGTAAAAACTATATGACGGTGGTATATGAGAACTATATTGTGGGATTATGTGTGATCTATGTGGAAGTACTAGGTGAGAATTATATGGCGGTATTATTTGTGATCTATATGGTGGTATGTGAGAACTGTATGACAGTATTGTGTGATCTATTTGATAGTATTGTGTGTGATCTATATGGCGGTATTATGTGAGAACACTATGGCAGTATTATCTTCAGAAAGCGGACCCATTCTATGGTGGTTCTGGCTGAGCACCTGCACGCGGGTCTGGGGTAATAGAGGGGGCAGCATGACCCTCAGTTAGGTGCAGTCAGGGCTGGTGATGCAGCTGAAGAGAGGGGTCTCATTTTTATCGTTACTATATGGCTACATTTCCTTCCCAGCGTCACCCCAGACTGTGCCTGTCGTCTCACTTTCACACATCGCCAGGACAGGATGGAGAAGACAGGATCTGAGGAGGGGAATGGGGTCTTTGCATGCAAAGTCTGGATCAGAACAGGCCATCAATCCGCAGAAATGTTTCCTGGATTTCTGTGGAGCAGACGGTCCATCCATGTGTATAAAAGACAGCGTTCTATGTACAATCCCTGGCTGCTCCGCGCACTGAACAGGGTGCCCCCCATAGACCAGCACACTGCTCTCCTGAAATACTCTGTGCTGCTGTCACCCTGCTCCCTCCACCACATATCTCCCAGAATCCTTGCTGCCTGCCATCCTCGGTGACTGTCTACTTGTCAGTACAAGGCTGCCGTCACACATTCAGTATTTGGTCAGTATTTTACCTCAGTATTTGTAAGCAAAAACCAGGAGTGGGTGATAAATGCAGAAGTGGAGCATATGTTTCTAGTATACTTTTCCTCTAATTGCTCCACTCCTGGTTTTGGCTTACACATACTGAGGTAAAATACTGACCAAATACTGCTAGTGTGATGGCAGCCTTAAGGCCCCGTCTCACACAGCGACGCTGCAGCGATACAGACAACGATGCTGATCGCTGCAGCGTCGCTGTTTTGTCGCTGTGTGGTCGCTGGGGAGCTGTCACACAGACCGCTCTCTCCAGCGACCAACGATCAGGGGAACAACTTCGGCATCGTTGAAACTGTCTTCAACGATGCCGAAGTCCCCCTGCAGCACCCGGGTAACCAGGGTAAACATCGGGTTACTAAGCGCAGGGCCGCGCTTAGTAACCCGATATTTACCCTGGTTACCAAAAAAAACAAACAGTACATACTCGCCTTTCGGTGTCCAGGTCCCTTGCCGTCTGCTTCCTGCTCTGACTGAGCCGCCGTACACTGAGAGCAGAGCGCAGCGGTGACGTCACTGCTGTGCTGCGTTCTCACTGTACGGCCGGATCTCAGAGCAGGAAGCAGACGGCAAGGGACCTGGACACCGAAAGGCGAGTATGTACTGTTTGTTTTTTTTGGTAACCAGGGTAAACATCGGGTTACTAAGCGCGGCCCTGCGCTTAGTAACCCGATGGTTACCAGTGAAGACATCGCTGGATCGGTGTCACACACACCGATTCAGCGATGTCAGCGGGACCTCAACGACCAAAAAAAGGTCCAGGCCATTCTGACACGACCAGCGATCTCGCAGCAGGGGCCTGATCGCTGGTACGTGTCACACATAGCGAGATCGCTACTGAGGTCACTGTTGCGTCACAAAACTAGTGACTCAGCAGCGATCTCGCTAGCGATCTCGCTATGTGAGACGGGGCCTTTACTCTGCAGTCACCAACAAAATGGCTGCTCACTGGGTTCCTGAATATCATCCTCTCTTATCCCTTAGCAAACACCTAGAAGGGAAGGAGAGGAGTGACATCACACACGTCAGCAGACTCCGCCCAGAATTACTGCAGTGCTGTAATGTGAGCTAGTTGTACACTAGGTTTTTCTGAAATTTCAGCAGCTGCTCCCCCTAGTGTTTAAAAGTGGAAATTCCAAAACTTTTCAAATTATTTTTCATATTTTACTAAATTATAAACAAATGAAAATATTTTTTAAGAAAATTTAAACATTAATTCTTTACATTTTTACAATTGCTGTAAAAAAAAAAATTTTTAATGGCACCCTAATGGTCTCTCTAGGGGTTCTAGCTGACAACTGATCCTTCACGTCATCTACCCACAAATGCATAACCCGCGCCACAGATGTTGCCGCTATATTTGTGCGGATTACCGCCGCTGAGCTTTCCCAGGCTCTCTTTAAGAGCCCATCCGCCTTGCGATCCATCGGCTCCTTTAAGTTAGAGGAGTCCTCAAATGGAATGGCGGTTCTCTTAGAAACTTTTGCAAGAGGAATGTCAATTTTTGGGATATCCTCCCAGTCCTTGACTTCATGATCGAAAGGGAGGCGGAGTCTGAAGTCTCTAGGAATTGATAACCTCCTTTCCGCTTCTTCCCATTCTTCTAAAATCATAGAACGAATATGGGCATTAACGGGAAAGACTTTTGAGGTCTGAGAACGTAGCCCCCCCAAACATTTCGTCCTGAACCGTCGGAGTAGATGCGGATCCCTCAATCTGCATAGTCTGCCTAACTGCTCCCAGGAGCTCTTCTATTTCATTAGACGAAAACAAATATTTCTTCCCTCTCTCTGGAGGATCTCTGCTTAACTCTTCCTCCCCCAGATCTGATTCAAAAGAGCTGTCCTCGGACGACAGATCCGATTCTCTCTGCCTTTTCTTGGATCTCTGTGGATCCTGGGGGTTACACTGGATGGGCTGGGGTAATGTTAAGCCAGATATTGAGGCCTGCACCTCCTCTCTGACAATGGCCCTCATATTCGTCATTAGAGAGGCCTGTTCTTCCCCCACAATACGACTGGTGCATGACTCGCAGAGAGACTTCTGCCCGGAGTCCTTAAGTCTTATGGCACAAATGGGACATTTCCTGCACTTCCCAGATTTCTTGGCCACCGCAGAAGCCTATAACACACAATATATATATATATATATATATATATATATATATATATATATATATATATATATATATATATATATATATATATATAGTTGCATGGGCCTATATACTTGATTGAAGATCTGAGGGAGCAGGCCTCTGCCCAGGACTCACATGCACCTGGGCCTCCTGCAGTATCTCGGGTTTCGGATTATCCTCCATACTGCCGGATAAGTCCCCCATAGCCCACACATTCCTTTATACTGTTGCCGTCCTGTCCCGGACCTCCTGACGCTCAGGAAGTAGGAGGAGAGAAGACGCTGCCCCATGCTGCCGGCCGCGATCTGGAAGTGACCTGTGTGGCAGCCGCGAACCGGAAGTGACTCGCGCAGGAGCGTTCCCGGAAGCGAGCACCCGCTGCGCTTCCGGACTGCAGACACGCCTCTCCCACTCCGAGATGACCTGCGGCACTACCCCCGGATCCGCTTGCGAAGGATGTACCCAGCAGAGGCGTCCAATGGCAGGTACATCGAGGTCTTGCGCCAAGGGTTGATTGCCCCCCCAGGGGGAAGCGACCCTGAACCAGGAGCAGCACTACACTGGTGCTGCTGAGGGACCCTGTAACTCGGGTGTCAGCGCGGCAGAGTCTTCTAGTGGAAAAGAAGAGGCCGAGCCCCCCAGATCCTCACTCTATACACGGGACAGACAGACGAATGCTCGTCGTTCCCATCCACAGTGGGACAGGAAAAACACTGAAGGGTGGTAGGGGGAGGGTCCTTTTAAACTCTTGTGGTTTCCTGTCCCACTATGGATAAGAAGGACATCCTCCATGGTTTTGTCAGGTGGTGACCTGGAAATTGAGTTGATTTTGGCCACTTGAATAAGTAACTGGTGTTTTGAAGGGGTTAAATGACTTTGGGCCACTGATCTCACACTAAGAATACATTGATGTCATTTAACCCCTTAAAGACACCAGTTACTTATTCAAATCTGTGAAAATAGGCTCCTTGCCCACTTTGATGCCAGTTCTGATGCCCAGAACTCATTTGGGCTAGGCTGGAGAGACCTATGTTTGATGTGGGGCTCCCTGTTCAAAATGTCTGCAGTGTGATATCAGTGGCCCAAAGTCATTTACCCCTTAATTAACGCCCTTCGCTGCCCACTTTGATGCCCATTTTTGTGCCAGTTTTATATTTTTTGTAGCCGTTTTTAAGAGTATTCACATTAGTCTCCTCGCAGCATTGTATCTTATTATTGTGACAATTTTTTTTTTTTTTTTTTTTATAGGTTTAACAACAAAATGAACAGAAAAAAAATTGCCAAATAAACTCACGAATAAGAAACCAACTTCAGCCTGGTCAGCAACGGGCCCAAAACATCACTGCTCTATAGGAGACCTGCATGGAGGAATGGGCCAACATACCACTAACAGTGTGTGCCAACCCTGTGGAGACTTACAGAAAACGTTTGACCTCTGTCATTGCCAACAAAGCATATATAACAAAATACTGAGATGAACATTTGTTAAAGACCAAATACTTATCTTCTGCCATAATTTGCAAGATAAATCTTACCAAATCAGACAAGGTGATTTTCGGGATTTGTTTTCTCATTTTGACTCTCATAGTTGTGGTCTACCTATGATGTCAATTACAGGCCTCTCATCTTTTTAAGTGGGAGAACTTGCACAATTGGTGGCTGAACAAATACTTTTTTCCCCACTGTATATTAAAATGGGCAAGTACAAAACACAAAATATACAAAAGGTATAACAAAGGCAGACAAAGCCCCCTCCTAGCCGAGGAAGTTGGCATACTAGAAAAATAATATGGCGCCCCCACTCAGTGGAGACTATTCATGAATGACCCTCGGCTGTACCCCAAAAATTGTGCTTAAGAACAGGTAAAATCAATAACCTACTGGCGACAGATCTAAGAAGGGGTCTAGAAGTTCTGCAGGTAACAACGTCTATCTTAACAAGAAAAGTCAAATGTGCAACATCCTTGCTTCAGTAGCAATGGAAGGTAAAGCAGACGGGTATTAGGCCGACAGGAATACAATGTCTGCAGGAAGAAAGACAATGGTACCGGATAAATTACAATCAATGATCTGTTCATGGAGCAATGGCACTGCCCCCCCCCCCCCGAGGAAAAGCAATGGCACTGCACCCCCATCCCCAGCGGAGCACTGACACTGAGCCCCCCCCCCCAGCAAAGCACTAACATTGGCCCCCTCCAGCGGAGCACTGACACTGCATCCCCTCCCCCAGCGGAGCACTGACACTGCACCCCCTCCCCCAGCGGAGCACTGACACTGCCCCCCCAGTGTCTGACTAATAAGCCCCCACTTATCACACCGCCGGTTGCTTCTCTAGGTTACAGCTGGCCACCTCTGGTTGGCATTAACCCCTCCATGACCGGCCGGGTCTGGCTGCAGGCCTATTTTCCCTGGCTTCCACACATCAGCCTAGACTCTAGAGAGCGGTGTATAAATCTCCTGCCCGCCGCCATGTAGCGGTGTCTCCCAGCACACGTTGCGGTGTCTCCCAGCACACGTTGCGGTGTCTCCCAGCACACGTTGCGGTGTCTCCCAGCACACGTTGCGGTGTCTCCCAGCACACGTTGCGGTGTCTCCCAGCACACGTTGCGGTGTCTCCCAGCACACGTTGCGGTGTCTCCCAGCACACGTTGCGGTGTCTCCCAGCACACGTTGCGGTGTCTCCCAGCACACGTTGCGGTGTCTCCCAGCACACAGCGCCGTCCCACCTCCTCGGTGATGCCCCCCTGCGGGTACTCCTGGGAGATGAGCAGGTCCAGCAGCAGGTGCACCTCCGTGCGGAAGCTCTCAGAGTCACACGGCTGCAGGCTGTACAGCTTGTTCAGATGCCGGTGGAAATCGTGCACCGGGTCCGGCTGAGCGTAGGCATCCGGCGCACCCATGGGTGCCGGGCATAAGAGGTGCGGAGCTCCCGGGGCCCGTGTGCCATGCGGCGCCCCTACCGAGTGCCCGCCGCTTTCATGGGACGCCATGTTTCCCACAGACGCCCTTTTGCTATGACAACCAACAGTCACTTCCGCGATCGCCGGGCGCCGTCAGATGACGTCATCATTCTGCGCTGTACGCGGACAGGGGGGGGAGGGGGTCTCCGTCTCCGAATAATGGTGTGAGGACGAGGCTGAAGTTGGTTTCTCATTCGGCAATTTTTTTCTTTTCTGTTTTTTTTATAGGTTAAACAACCAAAAATAATCATCACAAGAATAAGATACAATGCAGCGAGGTGCCCTGATGTGAATACACTTGAAAACATCTACAACATGATAAAACTGGCACAACAATGGGCATCAGAGTGGCCACCGAAGGGCATTAATCAAAGGGTTAAATAACTTTGGGCCACTGATATCACACTGCAAACATATAGAACATGGAGCCCCACATAAAAACCCAGATCTCTCTCAGAACTGGCATCAAAGTGGGCAGACAGTTGATTTTCACGGTTTTGAATGAGTAACTGGTGTTTGTCAGGGGTTAAATGACTTTGGGCCACTGATCGCACACCACCATTACATACACAAATATTTAGAATTGAGAGTCCTCGGTGGCTGATACCTTTTAATGGACACACTTGTCACACTATGTAACCCCTTCTCATGTACAGCACCATGGAATCAATGGTGCTATATAAATAAATAATAATAATAACTGAAAAGATGGTAACAAATTTGTTACTATCTTTTCAGTTAGCCATTAAAAAGGTATCAACCACTGAGGACTCTCAATTCTAAATATTTTTCTATCTACTGGCTAACACGGTACCAAGATATATATCTTTCCTGTACCGTTACATACAGTAACTCCACACATCAAGTTCAGGTCCCTCCGGCCTGGCCCAAACGGGTTTTGGACATCAAGTGTGTAAGACGCGAGTAAAATTTAAGTTCTGACTGCCAGATGATCTGGTCACTTTCCAGCCCCCCATACAGCGTTTGTCAGGCATCGAACCCAGTAACTCCTGTCTACCAGCCAGCAGCTGGCACAAAGTGGCATAATGTCAATGGCGGGGGACCACACAGCCATTATGGGGGATGTAAGGGTGGTGTGAGATCAGTGGCCCAAGGTGTTCTAACCCCTTAAAAACACCAGTTACTTATTCAAATCATCAAAATCGACTGCCCACTTTGATGCCAGTTCCAATGCCCAGAACCCATTTGGGAAACCTGGAGTGACCTGAATTTCATCCAGGGCATTAATAAGCATGTAATAATGGCGTCACATCAGTGGCCCCACATCATTTAACCCCTTAAAATCACTAGTTACTTTTTCTGCCCAATTTGATGCCAATTCTGATGGCCAGAACCCATTTGGACCAGGCTAATGCCACCTGGGTTTGATTATATCACTATGTATGTAATGGTGGTGTGAGATCAGTGGCCCAAAATTATTTAACTCCTTGAAAACATCAGATACTTATTCGAATCTGTGAAAATGGGCTGTTTGCCCACTTTGATGCCAATTCTGATGCCCAGAACCCATTTAGGACAGGCTGGAGGGACCTGGGTTTGATCCATAACATCACTATCTGTGTAGTCTTAGTGTGAGATCAGTGGAACAAAGTCATTTAACCCCTTAAAAACACTAGTTAAGGATCCGGTAGATCCATCATCTTATCGTCCAATCTCGCTATTGACGACAGATGTTAAAAACCTGGCTGAGATGTTGGCTAACCGCCTTAATAAGGTGATAACGACAATAATACCGGGATCAATCCAGGTTCATGCTTAATAGTTCTATAGCACATAACCTCAAGCGATTATTTCTCAATATGCAGGCAAAGGCGGATAATGTGGGTCGGAGGGTAGTGGTGTTTCTGGACACTGCTAAGGCGTTTGATAGTGTGGAGTGGTGGTATTTGTGGGCGGTCCTGAGGGCTATGGGTTTTGGCAAGAAATTTATAAGTTGGGTGCAGCTGCTGTACGCGTCTCCAAGAGCTAGGGTACACGTGAATGGCCTTTTGTCTGGGGCTTTTTCCTTGTATAGGAGAATGCGGCAGGGGTGCCCTTTCTCTCCTCTGTTCTTTGCGATTCCTATAGAGCAGGGGTCCCCAACCTGTAGCTTGGGAGCCACATGTAGCTCGCGGTCCTATGAATTGTGGCTCGCGGCTGTCTGTAAGCTTGGTGCATTAACTCCAGTTGTAGCAAACAGTTATGAAGAGCACATCTGAAAATGGTGAATTTTGTGAGCAGCCCTGCACAGAAGAGCAGATCTGGATGCACATATACTGGTCTTAGGGGTTTTGAGATGATTTAAGTATGGTACGCTGGAGACAAGATGACACCACCTGTCAGAGGAGGTGTTTGAAGCTGGATGTGACAGTGTGTTGGGAGTGCTTGATAGGAGAATACTGAATGGGGGTATTGTGGGAACCCATGGATCTTTGTATACTGCTTTGGGATGATTGATTTTTGTGGAAAAGCTTTGGTTACCACTATTGTGAGGGGGCGGGAGCAGAATATGGCTCGCGACCCTCTCTCAGAGCTGAATGTGGCTCTCAACGTCAGAAACGTTGGGGACCTCTGCTATAGAGCCTCTGGCAGAGGCGGTACAGAGGGATAGTCATGAAGGTAGCCCTGCACATGGACGATGTGTTATTGTTTCTGGAAGATGCGCAGGAGTCTTTGAGGGTGGCTATACATAGCATTACTAAATTTGGGGCTCTTTCGGGACTATCTATTAACTGGGACAAGTCTGTGTTGCTGCCCCTGGATGTGGCAGTTCCTCTGACACTAGACTCTGTGATTCCCTTACGGGTGGTTCATGAGTTTAAATATTTGGGTATTGTGATTTCGGCTAAGATAGAGGATTATGTGCGGCTCACCCTGACTTCTTTGCTTGGGAGATTTCAACAGAAGATCGGGTTCTGGAAGAGGCTATTTCTGTCGGTCGCAGGTAGAGTCAATCTGATCAAAATGATACTTATTCCTCAACTCCTCTATATATTGCATAATGCTTCAGTATGGTTCGCACAGAGTAAATTCTATAGGATTAAAACTCTGTCACAGATCACAGGGAGGATAACTTTATCATCCCCACTGCTCACACCAATATGTCTCGGATCAAAAGGAGGATATCTTTATCATCCCACCCAGCTGACCCAAATACAGTTTTATACCTTTGCCCAAAACTAAGGGTCTCTACCCCTGAATGAACTCATGGGGTGGGCAGAGCTATAGAATGCACTCCTCTTTCTTGAGGATATAAAAAACCATCATCCCTCATATCTTGGCGTATGAACCTCGTAGAAAGACGACACAATGATCATGATGCTCCCCACATCATTGGTTTTCCTTTAAGTGTAAACACGAGGTAGATATATGACCCGCTTAAACTGCAATCCGTCTCTCGGTCCCTGCGAGGCGCTGGGCTCAGAAAACGCACCGGCGTGTATCCCTATTGTCGCACATACCAAATATATAACTTTCATATCTCTGTCACTAATTGGGGTCGAGATATGCCTTACTATTAAGTTTCTACAGGAACAAAAGAGCACATGATACTATGGCTGCCTTTCTCAGCTTAAAGCCATAAACTGCTCAGTGAAGGTTGCTGGCACGCTGGTCTCACATTACAGCTATATAGCAGGGGGGAGGGAGGGGGAAAGGTGAAATCGCACCAGGCACATGCAGGCAGAGGAAACTGCAGCTGAGAGCTCTGTATGTGTAATTGAAGTAATAAATTCTTCCTATTTCCTGACACCTCTCCCCTTTGGGACTGCGCTACGGAGGCAGAACCTCTTGGTAATCCTCCATGCGCACATCGGCAGGTTCGCACCAGCAGGACAACCCATCTGCATTGCCATGCTCGCTGCCCTTTTTGTGTTTCACGGTAAAGTCATACTGTTGGAGGGCAAGGCTCCAGCGTAGCAATCGTCCGTTGGTTCCACACATAGCTTGTAACCTGCACAGAAGGTTGTGGTCAGTCACCACAGTGAAGGTGCGACTGTACAGGTAGGGCTGCAAATGTTGCAGGGACCAGACCATGGCCAGTCACTCCTTCTTAATGGTGGAATAGGCCACTTCCCTCAGCAAAAGCTTCCGGCTCAGGTACAACACAGGGTGCTCTTGGTTTCCCGAGTTGACCTGGCTGAGCGCAGCACCGAGGTCAAACTCGCTGGCGTTGGTCTGCACCAGGAACAGTCGACTGCTTTTAACACAGGAGAGTTGCACAGGGCTGTTTTCAAAGCCTGGAAGGCCACCTCACAGCCGTCTGTCCAGTCAACTGGGGTAGCCTCTTCCTGGTGAGGTACGTCAGGGGTTTTGCCAGGCTACTATAGTTCTGTACGAAGGGCCTATAGTACCCTGCAGTTCTCAGGAAGGACATCACTAATGATGAGCGAATACACTCGTTGCTCGAAATTTCCCAAGCACGCTCGGGTGACCTCTGGGTATTTTTTAGTGCTCGGAGATTAGTTTTCCTCACCACAGCTGAATAATTTACATCTGTTAGCCAGCTTGATTACATGTGGGGGTTCCCTAGCAACCAGGCAACCCCCACATGTACTTATGCTGGCTAACAGATGTAAATCATTCAGCTGAGGCGATGAAAACTAAATCTCCGAGCACTAAAAAATACTCGGAGGACACCCGAGCGAGTATATTCGCTCATCACTAGACATCACCTGCTTCTTGGTCCTGGGGGTGGGCCAGGATGCATCCACTTTCCCAGGCTCTGGCCTCATGGAGTTCCCGCCTACCCGGTGCCCCAGGTAGTGGACCTCTCTCATGCCCATCTGGCACTTTCCCGGCTTGATGGTCAGACCTGCTTGTTGAATTCGCCTGAGCACCTCCTGTAGATGCTACAGGTGTTCATCCCAGGAGGAACTGAAGATGGCAATGTCATCCAAGTACGCCACCACGTACTTCTCCAGTCCCTAAAGCAGGTGGTTGACCATCTGCTGGAAAGTGGCAGGGGCATTGTTCATGCCGAAGGGCATGACTGTGGACTCGTACAGTCGGAAGGGTGTGATAAACGTGGACTTCTCCTGTGCCTCAGGGCTCAGGGGGATCTACCAGTATCCCCGACTCAGATCTGTTATGGACAGATATTTTGCGCCAGCTAACCACTCACGCAGCTCCTCGATGTGCGGCATGGGGTGCGCGCCAGAGGCTGTGATGACGTTGAGCCTGGGAAATCCAAGGATGAAGAAAAAAGCAGCAACACTCCGTTTATCATGTCATAAAAACCTTAGTCCTTTATTTACGAATACTTTCCATGGTCCCGTATAAGAACTCGAGTAGTGGACCCTCTGGGTCGCGGCTTCAGAGTCCCCGAGGATGAGTGGACCAGATAGCACCAAACCCCTGTACAGGGAGTATTAGGGACAGGCCCAAGGAGGGTAAAGCCGCAACTCCCGGAGCCAAAGGGAAGACTGTGGACTGAACCAAAGAAGGACAGCAGACGGGAGAGAGACGGAGCCACCGAGGTGACCCGAACAGCGGAGACACAGGACGGGCAGAGACTGCAAGGACAGAGTACTGACCGGTATGGCGAAAAGACACATTTGGTAGGGAATGACAGGAACACAGGACTGGAAGATACGGCAGGAACACAGGATAGGCAGGCACGCACGCAGGATTGGCAGGGACAGCTGGAAACACAGGACAGGCAGGAACGCAGGACTGGTAGGTATGGCAGGAACACAGGACTAGCAGGGACGGCAGGAACACAGGACTGGCAGGGACGGCAGGAACACACGACTGGCAGGGACGGCAGGAACACAGGACTGGTAGGCACGGCAGGAACACAGGACCGGCAGGAACACAGGACTAGTAGGAACGGCAGGAACACAGGACTGGCAGGAACACAGGACTGGCAGAGACGGCAGGAACACAGGAGCGACAGGAACACAGGACTGAGAACAGCAAACAGAGACGAGTCAAGACTGAGTCAAAGTGAAAGGAGCAGAGACTGGAGCCAAGGAACCTAAAGAGACGCCAGCAAGGAGCCAGCGAACACAATAGACGCAAAGGCGTCTTACCTGGACAGATGCTGGGAAGAAATACCCGACGGGTGCCGCCATATTGGGGGCGGAGCCACCGGGTCATGACCTCCCAGAAGCCATAGCGGCGAAAGGAGCGCGTCTGCGCATGCGCGGACCGCAGAAAGGACGAGTGCCCGAGAAGCCAGAGGAAGGAGAGCGAGAAGGAGCATCGGGAGCGCGCCGGCTGGACAGGTAAGTATTAGGCGGCGTAACAACCCGTGGAAGCATGTTATACGCGAAACGGCCGTAGTCCTGTTCTTTTGCCTGCATGCCCGCACTTGTCCTGCCCTTATACACCTTGTCCATGGAAAGTATTCGTAAATAAAGGACTAAGGTTTTTATGACACAATAAATGGAGTGTTGCTGCTTTTTTCTTCATTCTTGGATTACCAAATGTGTGTTTCTTCAAGCAAGCACCTTCATCACCGTGATCTCACCCAGTAAGGTGTCGCTGACTCAGAGTCCACCTACTCCACCAGTAAGTAGACTGTTTCTTAGTGCCATTCTACTTTTTTATTTTTTTATTTATCTCCCTGGGAAATCCTACCCGTGAAAAGATGGCCAACAGTGCATTCGACACCTATCCGCCCTAGTTGAGGACAGAGCCACTGCCTCTGGGTACTGGGTAGCGTAGTCTACCACAGTGAGGACGTATTGCTTTCCAGAGCTGCTGGGGAAGGCCCACAATGTCCACTGCGATCCTATGGAAAGGCTCTTTTATCACTGGCAAAGGGATCAGGGGAGCCTTAAGTGCAGGCCCCGCCTTCCCCACTCTTTGGCAGGTGATTCAGGAGCGTAGCTTACACGTAATTGAATCAGTGGGATTATTCGTATTTGTCTCACAGAAATCCACCCCTATTTATTAAAAATACTTCTCTTTATTAAATATCAATAAAAACCTTACTATATAAATAAATTGACATAACACCAGCACCACAGAAGGAAAAGCAACCAGGGGGGTGCCTATCCCTAAACTGGCCTGTCTCTACCTGCCTACTTGCGGAGGTTGGCACCCTAACCTGCGCAGTGGCGCCCCCGCTCGTCGACGGCTCACCCTTGCTCACCCTATTGGGCCCTGTAGTGGCAAGGGGTGAGAAAGTTGATGAATAGGCAGGTGAGAAAGAAAGGTGTATGTGTGCAGTATTATATAAATACTGAAAAGATTTATTTTTGGCTCTGTTAGCTAGGCAATTATTGTAGTTCACCAACAGAGAATTATGATTCAAAATGTCCTCAATTGTGTGAATATTGCTAGTATACCTCTGCAAACCAGATATATCTGTGATTTTAACTAAATATGATAAATTACGTTTTTTAATGAAGAGATGTCTATTCTATCTCTTTATGCCCTCACAAATCTAGGCCTAGATAGTGCAACAGAGAAAATACCATACTCCTATAACTATTCCTCTATGTACCCAAACTATAGGGATATACACTCACCGGCCACTTTATTAGGTACACCTGTCCAACTTCTTGTTAACACTTAATTTCTAATCAGCCAATCACATGGCGGCAACTCAGTGCATTTAGGCATGTAGACATGGTCAAGACAATCTCCTGCAGTTCAAACCGAGCATCAGTATGGGGAAGAAAGGTGATTTGAGTGCCTTTGAACGTGGCATGGTTGTTGGTGCCAGAAGGGCTGGTCTGAGTATTTCAGAAACTGCTGATCTACTGGGATTTTCACGCACAACCATCTCTAGGGTTTACAGAGAATGGTCCGAAAAAGAAATACAGTGAGCGGCAGTTCTGTGGGCGGAAATGCCTTGTTGATGCCAGAGGTCAGAGGAGAATGGGCAGACTGGTTCGAGCTGATAGAAAGGCAACAGTGACTCAAATCGCCACCCGTTACAACCAAGGTAGGCCTAAGAGCATCTCTGAACGCACAGTGCGTCGAACTTTGAGGCAGATGGGCTACAGCAGCAGAAGACCACACCGGGTACCACTCCTTTCAGCTAAGAACAGGAAACTGAGGCTACAATTTGTACAAGCTCATCGAAATTGGACAGTAGAAGATTGGAATAACGTTGCTTGGTCTGATGAGTCTCGATTTCTGCTGCGACATTCGGATGGTAGGGTCAGAATTTGGCGTAAACAACATGAAAGCATGGATCCATCCTGCCTTGTATGGAGCATCTTTGGGATGTGCAGCCGACAAATCTGCGGCAACTGTGTGATGCCATCATGTCAATATGGACCAAAATCTCTGAGGAATGCTTCCAGCACCTTGTTGAATCTATGCCACGAAGAATTGAGGCAGTTCTGAAGGCAAAAGGGGGTCCAACCCGTTACTAGCATGGTGTACCTAATAAAGTCGCCGGTGAGTGTATGTATGGGCCTATACAGAACAAAATGTCACATGCTTACTATTTTGGTTTATACATACAAAAAATGGCTCAGATATAGCCAAACAGACAACAGAGGCCACAAGAGGACAACTGCACAACCTAGGCCAGAAAACAATAAACGACCAACAGAAAACAAACCAAAAAACCACCACCTTAGAAGCAATCATATATGTGATGAGTCAAAAAATGGCAATTCACAATAAACATAGCCAATTGGCCATGTGTTAGATTAGTATACTCGAGTCAGATATTGACTCCCAAAAGCACTTATCTCATTAGTTGCTGTACCAGGTTGAGATCAATTACTCTACTCGAGTCAGATATTGACTCCCAAAAGCACTTATCTCATTAGTTGCTGTACCAGGTTGAGATCAATTACTCTACTCGACGCGTTTCCCCTCTGCCGAGGTTCATCAGGAGAAAGATGTAAACCAAGGTACTTATCTCATTGCTGTGTATACCCGCCAGAGATGAATAGATGGGATAAAGTGGTAGGGACAATCCCCCTTACGATGTGGTGCTATGGAGCTTTACCACTTTATCCCATCTATTCATCTCTGGCGGGTATACACAGCAATGAGATAAGTACCTTGGTTTACATCTTTCTCCTGATGAACCTCGGCAGAGGGGAAACGCGTCGAGTAGAGTAATTGATCTCAACCTGGTACAGCAACTAATGAGATATGTGCTTTTGGGAGTCAATATCTGACTCGAGTAGAGTAATTGATCTCAACCTGGTACAGCAACTAATGAGATAAGTGCTTTTGGGAGTCAATATCTGACTCGAGTATACTAATCTAACACATGGCCAATTGGCTATGTTTATTGTGAATTGCCATTTTTTGACTCATCACATATATGATTGCTTCTAAGGTGGTGTTTTTTTGGTTTGTTTTTTGTTGGTCGTTTATTATTTTCTGGCCTAGGTTGTGCAGTTGTCCTCTTGTGGCCTCTGTTGTCTGTTTGGCTATATCTGAGCCATTTTTTGTATGTATAAACCGGAATAGTAAGCATGTGACATTTTGTTCTGTATAGGCCCATACATATATCCCTATAGTTTGGGTACATAGAGGAATAGTTATAGGAGTATGGTATTTTCTCTGTTGCACTATCTAGGCCTAGATTTGTGAGGGCATAAAGAGATAGAATAGACATCTCTTCATTAAAAAACGTCATTTATCATATTTAGTTAAAATCACAGATATATCTGGTTTGCAGAGGTATACTAGCAATATTCACACAATTGAGGACATTTTGAATCATAATTCTCTGTTGGCGAACTACAATAATTGCCTAGCTAACAGAGCCAAAAAGAAATCTTTTCAGTATTTATATAATACTGCACACATACACCTTTCTTTCTCACCTACCTATTCATCAACTTTCTCACCCCTTGCCACTTCAGGGCCCAATAGGGTGAGCAAGGGTGAGCCGTCGACGAGCGGGGGCGCCACTGCGCAGGTTAGGGTGCCAACCTCCGCAAGTAGGCAGGTAGAGACAGGCCAGTTTAGGGATAGGCACCCCCCTGGTTGCTTTTCCTTCTGTGGTGCTGGTGTTATGTCAATTTATTTATATAGTAAGGTTTTTATTGATATTTAATAAAGAGAAGTATTTTTAATAAATAGGGGTGGATTTCTGTGATTCAGGAGCGGCAATATTTTGTCACATCTGTCCCCATCTTGGGCCAATAGAAGTGTTGAGACAGCCGGGCCTTAGTTTTGCTGATCCCCAAGTGTCCAGCGAGCGGGATCTCATGGGCAATCCACAACAATTCACCCCAGTATTGGTACGGGACGACCAGCTGTCTTTCCCTCAACCACTTCTTTTGGGATTTTCCGGGTACTGTCTCCCGGTACAACCTCCCTCATTCCCAGAACACCCTCTCCTTATCAGTCACGGAGGTGGGCGTCTCGGCGAGGTGTCTCAAATTTTCCAGGCTCACATCTGAGTGCAGAGCAGCCTGGAACTCTTGGCTGGGGGCAGCCAGAAGCAACGTTAGGGTCCCTTCCCCACGGGAACCCTCTGTGACCTGCTCTGGGCTCATCTCTGGTTCAGTCACTCCTGTGACTGAGGAGGGTCCAGAAGGCAGACTGTTATCTTAGTTCCGGGCACTCTGACTGCAGGTGACAGCAGCTATGTAGGCTGTCTCCCCGGGGATTTCCACAGACCCATCGGCCGGCGCTGCTATGGGTTCTACCTCCCCATCCACCCCCAACATCTCAGGAGCAGTGCTACTTATTGGGCAGTTACCTTCCTCTATAGCACCGGTCAGTTGCATCACATCACCTTCCTCATGGATCCCATGCAACTCCCCATTTCCCTTAGCACCATCGCTTGCTCCTGTTAGGGGTTCCTGTTATGGACCTGGTGGTTAGGAGCACCTGGAATGACCTGATGAGTAAACTCAAAAAACGGAACTAGCTCTGGGGAAGTGGGAACTCTGCTGACCGCAAACTCTACTCCTATCGCACACACTAGAAATAGCCGTGGAGCGTACCTAACTCTCCCTAGACGCCTCTTCACAGCCTAAGAGCTAACTACCCCTAAAGATAGAAATATAAGCCTAACCTTGCCTCAGAGAAATTTCCCCAAAGGTAAAGGCAGCCCCCCACATATATTGACTGTGAGTTAAGAGGAAAGTTACAAACACAGGAATGAAACAGGTTTTAGCATAGGAGGCCAGACTTACTAAATAGTCAGAGGATAGAAAAGAATACTATGCGGTCAGCATAAAAAACTACAAAACCACGCAGAGTATGCAAAAAGACCCCCGCACCGACTCACGGTGCGGAGGTGCAACACTGCACCCCAGAGCTTCCAGCTAGCAAGGAAACATCATGATAGCAAGCTGGACAAGAATTTAGCAGAGCTAAGAAATATATTCAGGCAGCAGTAACAACAAATGAACCAGCAGGGACTTAGCTTCTGCTGGAGTAGACAGGTCCTCAGAGAAGTCCAAGAGAGATCTGAACCAATTCTGATACATTGACAGCTGGCATCAGGTAACGATCTGAGTGGAGTTAAATAGGGAAGCAGCATAGCAACATAACGAGAGCAGCTAATAAAGTCAACCTAGTGACCAGCAGTTCCGCTCGAAGCCACCAGAGGGAGCCCAAGAGCAGAACTAACCAAAGTACCATTCGTGACCACAGGAGGGAGTCCGAGAACGGAATTCACAACAGGTTCCTCAGCCATCCCACCCCGCAGAGTGACGCAGCTGAGCACTCCTGTACCCGCATCCTTAGGAAATAAATGGTTAGCAGGTAAAACATGCATATTCTCATCATTAGCATCATCAGTATTACCCTCGGTATTTGCAGAAAAATGGTACATCATTAATTGGTACAGCATTGTTGGGTAACCCATGCAATTTCCCTTCGGGATCATCAGTATTCGATTGGGGAGGGGAGTCAGGGACATAATATGCAACCATCCTCCCCAAATCAGTCCCCAATAAAACATCAGTGGGCAAGTTATCGGACATCCCCACATCTATATACACCCGGAACACTGGCAGGGGACAACGAATGCCCCCAATCCCGGTGACAGTCAGAGTTTTCCCCGGAATAATCTCTTCAAGGGCCGCCAGTTTAGGGTTTGTTCAGCCCCGGTGTCCTTGAAGCCTTTACCGACATGGCCCCCCACGGTGATGTGCTGCATGTTGTCATAGACCCTCCCAACCACCCCACCCACCATAAGAACAGCTGCATTAGGCCCTGGGGCCTTGGCTGGGGGGTTCCTCTGCTTCTCCGGACAGTTGGCGCTGATATGACCAGTCTGTTTGCAGGAAAAACACTGTTGAAGGTCGGTGGTAGGTCTGGTGCTGTTGGCAACGGGGACAGGGCCTCTGGTGAGTTGGCTGGCAGGGGTACTGAGGTTGGTTGCAGGCCTACCCCCTCTCCAGCTGGCGGTGACTGGCTTCCAGTCTTCCGATTTACGGTTGGCCTCAGACATCGGCAATCTGCGCTGCGTTAGTCATGTCTTTGGGCTATCGGTCCATCACGAACTGTCGCACCTCAGCTGGGCAAAGATGTAAGAACTGGTCTTTGATCATCAGGTCCCGAAACTGTGCAAAGGTGGTCACTGACAGTCCTTAGGTCCACTGGTCAAAGTGGGTCCCAAGTCCATGCGCCACATCGCTGTAACTGTCGTGTGGGCCACATTGGAGGTTCCGGAACTTTCTATGGTAAACCTCAGGTGTAAGCTGGTACTTTGTTATCAGGGCCTGCTTGATGGCCTCATAGTCTTCATCTTGGTCTGGCGGGAGAGAAGCAAACGCCTCCAGAGCTTTGCCTTTTAGCCCTGGGGTCAGGTATCAGGTGTTACGGATCTGCAACACAGGACTAAGGTAGCAATATAGGAGAACCAAGAGTCAAAAGTGGCCAAAAAATTAACAAAAATTATATTTATTAAATAAATCCATTACATAAGTAAAATGAATAGTAGCAAAAAATTAGTTAAAAGAGCATGTAGTAACTGCATCCATAAATACACCCAAACGTCCAGGTAACTATGACAGGACCAAAGTGACTATGATACACAATGTAATGACCATGAATATCAAAGCAAGTGCTACCCACACATGAGCATGGTTACCATAGGTATGTGGCGATCAGACCAAATCTGAAATAGTATACTGCCAGTGATCAAATAGTAAAGATCACCACATCTCACCATGGATACATCAATAATAATAAAAAATCAGATAAGTAAATTACCCATATGTGTGGTGAGGTCCTGCCAGGGTCCTGATAAGGGGAAGGGGTTCCCTAAAAGAACTAAGGACTGGGTACAAAAACGGGTCACCTCCTAATAGAAAACAAAGAGAAGGCTGCAGAAACCAATAGAAAACAGAAACTAAGGCTAGCAGAACCAAAGGTACCAACACTGCACAAATAACACACACAGAAGACAAAGCAAAGCACCAAGCTAGAGCTCAAGCAGATAAACACTGTTGTCAAGCAAGGACTGGGAGGCAGGTGCTGGTTAATAAACAGTGAAACAAACACCTGACCCAAGACAAACCCAGCACCAGAGGAAAAAGACCAGCAGCCAGAACTCCACGAGAAAATGGAGGATAGTCACAAACTAAACAGATTCTAATAGTACTTCCCCTTTAACGAGGATCCCCAGGATCCTCTAGGCTGGGCCTTATTCAGAAATCTGTGAAAAGCCTTAATTAACCTTGAGGCTGAGACGTCCACAGCTTTCACCCAGGAATTGTCCTCGGGACCGAAACCCTTCTAGGACACAAGATACTGTAACCCTCCTCTATGCCACCTGGAATCAAGAATGCGTGATATCTCAAACTCGCAGTCCTCATCAATTGAAGGAGCAGACGGCATAGCCACCTTATCTGGCGTGTCAACCTTCTTCAGCAAAGATACATGAAAAACTGAAATAATTTTCCAGGACGAAGGAATGTCTAATCTCACCGCTGCCGAGTTGATAATGTGAACCACTTTGAAAGGTCCTACAAACTTCGGCCCCAACTTTTTAGAAGGGATCTTCAAACGCAGATTCTTAGAGGACAACCAAACCATGTCCCCAACAACAAACCTCTCCTCCTTTCTTCTCTTGTCAAAAAATTTCTTGGACCTCCTATTAGCCTGTTTAAGATAATGGCGCACTCTGGTCCAAACCCTTTCCAAATTTCCAGAAAAACTCTCCTCCTCAGGCACAGCCGCCCCAATCCTAGAAAAAGGACCGAAAGATGGATTCTTCCCAGTACAATAAAAGAAAAGAGAACACCCAGCCGAAGAAGATGTATGATTATTGAGAGCAAACTCAGCTAATGGTAGATATTCCGACCACATCTCCTGATTGTCTGCTACAAAACATCTCAAAAACTGCTCAACGTCCTGGTTCTTCCTCTCGGTCTGTCCATTGGACTGCGGATCATAGCCCAAAAAAAATGACACATGAACCTTAAGTCTGTCACAAAAGGCACGCCAAAAGCGAGCCACAAACTGTGGTCCCCTATCAGAGACAATGTCCGTGGGAACACCATGGAGTCTGACAATCTCTTTCATAAATGCCCTGGCAAGTGTCTTAGCGCAGGGTAATTTATTGAACGGGACCAGATGACACATCTTACTAAACCGGTCCACAACAACCCAGATAACAGAAAAACCCTCAGAGACCGGCAGGTTGGTGATAAAGTCCATTGCAAGATGCGTCCATGGAGAACTAGGAACCTCTAACGGGCCAAGCAACCCTGCCACCGGAGCATGAGAAGCCTTAGACCTAGCGCACACGGTACACTGAGGGACCCACTTGACAATTTCTTTTAGCCACCCCAGCCACCAGAAACTCTGACTGATCGACTTTCTTGTTTCGGCAATCCCTGGATGACGTGCCAAACAAGACTCATGACATTCCGTAAACAAAGCTCTCCTCAGGGCTTTAGGCACAAATAATTTCCCACATGGACTGTTAGTTGGTGCCACATCCTGGGCTTTAAGAATGCTATTTTCCAACTCAGAACCTAATGCTGCCACCACCACCCCTCTCTGCAGAATAGATTCTTCCTTTTCAGTATTAACCTCTGGGGAGAAACTTAGAGACAAAGCATCAGCTTTAACATTTTTGTCCCAGGGATATATGTCACAGAAAAATGGAACTGGGCAAAAAACAATGCCCACCTAGCTTGACGGGCATTCAAACGTTTAGCAGCATCCAGATAGATCAGGTTCTTATGATCAGTAAAGACTTGTATAGGATGTCTAGCGCCCTCCAAAAAATGTCGCCAATGCTTAAACGCAAGCTTAAAAGCCAGCAAATTCTCGGTTCCCAACATCGTAGTTGAGCTCCGCCTCTGAAAATTTCTTAGAAAAGAAAGCACAGGGATACACCCCATCCTCTCCCTCCTGGGACAGAACAGCCCCCACTCCTACTGATGAGGCGTCCACCTCTACCAGAAAGGGCTTAGACTCATGTAAGTATGTACTGTTTTTTTTTTTTTACTTTTACGCTGGTAACCACGGTAAACATCGGGTTACTAAGCGCGGCCCTGCGCTTAGTAACCCGATGTTTACCCTGGTTACAAGCGAACGCATCGCTGGATCGCTGTCACACACAACGATCCAGCGATGACAGCGGGAGATCCAGCGACGAAAGAAAATTCCAAACGATCTGCTACGACGTACGATTCTCAGCAGGGTCCCTGATCGCTGCTGCGTGTCAGACACTGCGATATCGTATGGATATCGCTGGAACGTCACGGATCGTACCGTCGTAGCCACAAAAGTGCCACTGTGAGACGGTACCCTTAGGCCATGTGCACACGTTCAGTATTTTTCGAGTTTTTTTCGCGTTTTTTCGCTATAAAAACGTGATAAAAACGCGAAAAAAACGCTTACATATGCCTCCTATTATTTTAAGTGTATTCCGCATTTTTTGTGCAAATGTAGCCTTTTTTTCCGCGAAAAAATCGCATCGCGGAAAAAAAAGCAACATGTTCATTAAAATGCGGAATTGCAGGGGATTCCGCACACCTGGGAGTGCATTGATCTGCTTACTTCCCGCACGGGGCTGTGCACACCATGCGGGAAGTAAGCAGATTATGTGCGGTTGGTACCCAGGGTGGAGGAGAGGAGACTCTCCTCCACGCACTGGGCACCATATAAGTGGTCAAAAAATAAGAATTAAAATAAAAAATAGTCCTATACTCACCCTCGATGTCTTCCCGCCTCCACTGCACGCTGCCGTTCGGTTCCTGTAGCTGGTGTGCGGCGAAAGACCTGCCGATGACGTCACTGTCCTGTGATTGGTCGTGAGCGGTCATGTGACCGCTCACGTGACCGTGACGTCACGGAAGGTCCTGTGCACACAGACCAGCTATAGGAAGAGGAGCCGGACGCCGGTGAGGAGATGTCTGGGTGAGTATAAGCATTTTTTTATTTTTTTTATTATTTTTAAACATTCTATCTTTTACTATAGATGCGGCATAAGCTGCATCTATAGTAAAAAGTTGGTCACACTTGTCAAACGCTATGTTTGACAAGTGTGACCAACCTGTCAGTCAGTTTTCCAAGCGATGCTACAGATCGCTTGGAAAACTTTAGCATTCTGCAAGCTAATTACGCTTGCAGAATGCTAAAAAAACGCGAAAAAAACGGAAAAAAAACGCAAAAAAAAAAATGCGGATTTCTTGCAGAAAATTTCCGGTTTTCTTCAGGAAATTTCTGCAAGAAATCCTGAACGTGTGCACATACCCTTACAGTTAGCAGAGAGCCAGGGGTCGGGGCAGGAGGTATGTGACGGGCTTCATCTGATTCCTGCTTTCTTATCTGCTTTCTGTAGAGGATCTATCTGTACTGTGAGATTTATTGCACCACCTTAAGTTTACATACAGATAAGGTCCCGGCTCCAGCGTCACCCGATCTGCATGTAAGCTGAAGCTGCAGTAATAAGTCACAGTGGTCCTCACCCTGCGCTGTGTGACCCTGAGCCCAGCCATCCAGGACATCCCGCAAAATATATCAGATATATATTATAATGTGAGTTCCTGCAGCCTGGTCAGTGCTCAGTGCATGTAACACTATATATGTGCACATAGTACAGTACAGTGGTGGCGAACCTATGGCACGGGTGCCAGAGGGGGCACGCGTGCTATCTCCTCAAAACTAGCTCCGCCATCACTTTTATCAGCCCGCTTGTAATCTCCCAGACCCTCATCACTAGCACCACGGCCACTCTGCTCCTAAGGGTAAGGTTCCACGTTCCAGATTGCCGACGCTTTGGACGGAGCGGAAAACTCACTCCGCCCAAAGCGCCACCCCCTTCTATACGCCTGGTGATTCCGGATGTGTTCATTGCACACATCTGGAATCTCTGCACCCCATTCATAGGGCCCTGTGATTTACCTTGCGGCAACGGAGCGTCGCCACAAGGTAAACAGACATGATGAGTTCTAGAATGACGCGCCGCATGTCTGGAAATGCAGGGTCGCCAGATGCGTGTTCGCACGCATAGTGGAGATGGGATTTCATAAAATCCCCTCCACTATGTTGTAATATCTGGTGTTGTGAATTCTGTTCTTGGGCTCCCTCCGGTGGTTGTTTGTGATAGTGCAGTTGTCTCTGGGTTGTAATCCGGGCAGGTGTTTCTGCTGATTGCAGCTCTATTCGGTATTTAGGTGTGCTGGATTCATTAGTCAGTGCCAGTTGTCCATTGTTCTTGGAGGGTTTACATCCCTGTCTGGTTCCTTCTGCTCTGCTGCCAATTCAGCCAAGATAAGTGTCTTGTTTATTTTCCTGCAGCACACATGTAGTGTGCTTTTCAGTTCAGAACAATTTATTGTTTTGTCTTGTCCAGCTTAGACTTGTTTGGATTTTTTCAGTCATGCTGGATTCTCTGGAGATGCAGATATACATTCTATGTCTTTAGTTAGATGTGGAATTTTTGTATTTTCTGCTGTGGATATTTTCAGAGTTTTAATTCTGACCGCTTAGTACTCTGTCCTATCCTTTACTATTTAGCTAGAAGTGCCTCTTTTGCTAAATCCTGTTTTCAGCCTGTGTGAGTGCAGCGCCCCAGAGTCCTGGTCGTTGCAGTACTGTGGCTCCGCCACTATGGGGAGCCATGGTGCATCCGATGGCACTGAAGGAGTTCATCTGATCAGGTATCACAGACACCAATACATTTCACAGCCGGGCCTCCGGGGGGAGCTAAGGGTTCTATTCATTAGGCCACTCCCCACCATAGTGGGTAAACTGGGGGTCAGGCAGGAAGTTAGATCAGAAAGCTGACTGGATTGGACGAAGCAACACTCAGTGGCAGAGGGTGTTGTGGAGGAAGAGACAGTAGGGTCTCTGTCAGGGGTGGGATCCTGACAGAGGCTTGGCATTGGAAAGAACGTAACGGGTCCGCGCCAGCTCCGGGAAGCGGCGGGATTCAAGAAAGGACTAGAAGCGAGATAGATTGTGCTGAGTGAGAAACGAGATCAAGCAATAGGAGAATTCCAGTAGGGGCCGTGCTGTAAGACCGGAGCAACACCCTACTGAGGCGCACTACCGGTGGCCGGAACGCCGAGGGAGTATTATAACATTCAGCTTCAAGCAATACTCTAAACAGCGGCAGGACAGTCAGTTTAAGGCGGGCTGTCTAACACACATCACCTATGAAGTCTTGGGAGGCAATTGCGGGAGAGGGGCGTCTCTAGGGTCCCGGAAGAACTCCAGGCCTATCCGACAAACGGGTGCCGTTCCAACTGTAACATCAGGAAGGGACGGAAGATTAGAAGAACATCATTTAATCGAGTTGTGAGGGAACTTAAGAAACAGACACAACGGTTGTGGGGTACTTTCCGTAAGCACAGCAGGGAAGGACTACAACACATAGCGCTAAGAAGGAAGGCACCGATTTCCACCTGTGAAGTGAACTCTGGAGGTGCCATTGGACCGGCCGGACTTGCGCAGCCTGGTGAACCGTATTCTGGACTGAGGACTCAGAGATCTCCAGTAAAGAGGTAAAGAGACTGCAACCCGGTGTCCTCATTATTTACCGCGACCTGCACCCCACAACTGCACCGTTACAACACGACTTATTGCACCGGACGTCCCCCACTGACAGACAGGGCCACGGACCGGGTCTAGCCACCGTGACAACCCCAGGACTGAGACCTAGAGGCCCGGCTCCGGGTACCCCTTGGCCCTGTGGCGGTGTGGGGGCGCTCCAAACTTGGCGTCACGAACAGGATCTACTTAAGCCTGAAGAATCAGGTCATGTGTGCCTAGAGACTGTGATTTGTTGTGCTTGAACTGTACTTTATTGCAAAGACTGTGTGCTACCATTGACCAAGAGAAGTTCCCGCCAAAAGCCGCCGCCATTGCTACTTCGGAGAAGAAGGAGGGCGTGCTATGGGAGGAGACTACCAGAATGGCGCGAGAAATGGATACCGCCCCCTGCGCTTCTGGCTGCAAGGAGATGACCTGCCCCAAAGCAGAGGACAACCCCCTGATTTGCAACGGCGGGAAGCGGGTGATGGAGAAGCCCGACCTCGGAGAAATGGCGGAGTCAGATGCATGCATTGCCACCGATCAACAGATCATGATGAAGAACAGCGAGTGCCGGAACGGGGAAGGAGCAGTCCCGGCTTACCCTCGTTCACTAGAGGTGGACCCGTGTCCTCTACAGCCGGCAGATCCGAAGCCTTTGGAACAGATAGCGGAGCCGAGTCACCCAATCCTGGCCTCGGAGTCAGCGGAGGAGGAACCACAGCGAGCGGAGCCGCGTCCGAGGACCGCATTGGAGGAGCCGCGGTCCGAGCAGCAGCTGACTCCAGTGTCCTTGTCGGCGGAACGGATCGACACCGGTGGAATCACATCAGGCGCAGGTATGGAAAGCGCCCCTACTCCCCCGGTCGATTCTGCTCCCCCGACCTATCCGGTTCCTCCGATCGATCCCGCTCCTGTGACCGCTCCTCACCCTAGCAATGATCGTTCCTTCTTGGTGGAGCGGGTGATCCTCACCTCTAACGCGATGGGGAAGCTAGTGCCCCCACTACCAACCAAGATGGGAGAACCCCTAGATGTGGGCCTAGACGGGGTGATCCTTCGGTGGGACACCCCCTGGACCGGGCCGGATGGGACCCGGGAAGAGGGCCTCACCCTTGCGGTACTTACCTGGGAACAGTATAAGCAATGTTTGATTCAACACTGGAAAGATCGAGACGAGACCGAATCGCCTGACACACAACGTAAGAAGTCTGGTCCCGGTAGGAAAGACGTGGTAAAGCGAGGAACCGTGCTGGCCTACCACCCGAAGAGGGGATGGGATTCCATACAAGAACCGGGGCTACCAACTGATGTTTTTGTTACTAGCTATAACGTGAAGACCCCCTGCTGCAGCCGAAATGGTGATCCGTTACAGAGGGGAGATCAGGTGACCTACACCCGCCATCGGAGTGCACAAGGATGGTGTGCCCGGAACGTTCGACGGTGTGGGCCTGAAAGAGCGCCCCCTGTTGCTCCGATCATGAATGATCCCGATTTGCCAGATCTTATTCCTATCACCACCGTACGCCTCGTAGCGGCTCCAGAACTTGCAAGCAGGATTAGCCTTCAAATTCAGGCACCGGCTGATCTGAGGGCGCCTGAGAGACCAACTACCAGCTCAGGAGCTGCCTCCACCGGGGGGGAGACCGCCCCAGACTTGGAAGAATAAACCTCGGAAACCTGAAAATGTAAATAGTTTTCCCGTTAACTGTTTGTGAACTGTTTGCTGCTAAACCCGTCCAGGGTTAACAATTTATGGATCCCTTAGTTGACCCGGGATCCTTATTGTTTGTTTTTCTACAGTTTTGCACGAGTTTTACAAACTGAGAAATCATGAACAGTGCATGATCCAAACTTTCTTGTAAATAGTTTGCACCTTATTAAAGGCGCTTCCTACTGGTTTTATTTAAAGACTCTTTGCGAAGATACCGTTCTGGAACCTTTGCTGAACAAAGACTGGTAGGCTGAGAAGACGAGCTACCTCAGAAAGACTTGATCCTCTTTTAAAGGGGATGTCCAACAGCGTACTTACGAGAGATACTGTTTTAAGAATAGTAATGCCATGGTAATGTTGGAATGAGAAAAGTTGTATGTGTTTTAACTAGTTAAATGTAAAGAAATACTGATGATGATCCTCTGGAAGAAATGTAACTGTTTTGCATATAGGAAAGTTATGTGTGTTCAATTTGTTTAAAATGTGAAACCTAGATAATGTTCTTTGAAAAAGAAAGATGCAGAAAGCCCGTAGGGGCAGATTTAGAGTTCTGCTTAAGTGAAAGTAAGAAAGTAATAATGAAGGTGTGGATAGAAGGTAAACCCTGAGTCCCCATAGAAAGTTAATAATGTGTTACTAAGGACAGAAAGTGAACCCGTAGGGGTTAGTGAGTGAGTCCTAATAGGAGCCAAGTAGAGCCGGCTCCATGTTCTCTAATTGAAAGGAATGTTATGTCTATACCATGTATAAGTAGAGAAAGGCAGTAGGCCCTGGCTGAAGGGGGCGGTCCTGTAAAAGACAGGAGAGGCAGTAGGTCTGGTGCCATAGGGACAGGCGGTCCTGCAGGTTCAAAGTAGGAGAATGAAAAGTTAACTTGCCCTGTAATGTGATTATGGGAAGGCCTTTAGCGAGCTAGGAGTGTATGTTCCTTGAAGGCAATGTTAAATTATTGTTCATTTAATTGCACTTAGTAGAATACCCGGTTGGGTAATGAGAGTTAATTGTAGCCTGTTGCTATGATATTTAATTATGTTTGTAACGTTAAAGTGTCCTCACCTCCCATAAAGGGAAGCCTGTTCAAGTATACTTATTGTTTTGCACTCAACAAAATTGTATGTCTTTTTGCTAACCTGTATTGTTGTTTTCTTCCCAGTCCCGGAGTACTGTGTTTAACCAGGGGGGAGTGCAGCGCCCCAGAGTCCTGGTCGTTGCAGTACTGTGGCTCCGCCACTATGGGGAGCCATGGTGCGTCCAATGGCACTGAAGGAGTTCATCTGATCAGGTATCACAGACACCAATACATTTCACAGCCGGGCCTCCGCGGGGAGCTAAGGGTTCTATTCATTAGGCCACTCCCCACCATAGTGGGTAAACTGGGGGTCAGGCAGGAAGTTAGATCAGAAAGCTGACTGGATTGGACGAAGCAACACTCAGTGGCAGAGGGTGTTGTGGAGGAAGAGACAGTAGGGTCTCTGTCAGGGGTGGGATCCTGACAGAGGCTTGGCATTGGAAAGAACGTAACGGGTCCGCGCCAGCTCCGGGAAGCGGCGGGATTCAAGAAAGGACTAGAAGCGAGATAGATTGTGCTGAGTGAGAAACGAGATCAAGCAATAGGAGAATTCCAGTAGGGATCGTGCAGTAAGACCGGAGCAACACCCTACTGAGGCGCACTACCGGTGGCCGGAACGCCGAGGAAGTATTATAACATTCAGCTTCAAGCAATACTCTAAACAGCGGCAGGACAGTCAGTTTAAGGCGGGCTGTCTAACACACATCACCTATGAAGTCTTGGGAGGCAATTGCGGGAGAGGGGCGTCTCTAGGGTCCCGGAAGAACTCCAGGCCTATCCGACAAACGGGTGCCGTTCCAACTGTAACATCAGGAAGGGACGGAAGAATAGAAGAACATCATTTAATCGAGTTGTGAGGGAACTTAAGAAACAGACACAACGGTTGTGGGGTACTTTCCGTAAGCACAGCAGGGAAGGACTACAACACATAGCGCTAAGAAGGAAGGCACCGATTTCCACCTGTGAAGTGAACTCTGGAGGTGCCATTGGACCGGCCGGACTTGCGCAGCCTGGTGAACCGTATTCTGGACTGAGGACTCAGAGATCTCCAGTAAAGAGGTAAAGAGACTGCAACCCGGTGTCCTCGTTATTTACCGCGACCTGCACCCCACAACTGCACCGTTACAACACGACTTATTGCACCGGACGTCCCCCACTGACAGACAGGGCCACGGACCGGGTCTAGCCACCGTGACAACCCCAGGACTGAGACCTAGAGGCCCGGCTCCGGGTACCCCTTGGCCCTGCGGCGGTGTGGGGGCGCTCCAAACGTCTTTACTCTTATATTCACCGTCAATATTTGTGGGGGCTGCCTATCCTTTGGGGTTTCTGCTCTGAGGCAAGATAGAATTCCCATTTCCATCTATAGGGTTATTTAGTCCTCCGGCTGTGTCAAGGTGTCTAGGATGTGTTAGGTACACCCCACGGCTACTTCTAGTTGCGGTGTCAGTTTAGGGTTGCGGTCTGTACAGGTACCACCTTCTCCAGAGAAGGTCTCATGCGGCTCCAAGGCCACCAGATCATAACAATCTGGACGCTGAGGATTGAATGCTGCGGTTGTACGCAGCGTTCAAACCGCAGCTAATCCGAATGTAATCCGGACAGTGGACACGCACCCCAACTCTCCCATCAGGCCGCGCGCCGTTCCATCAGTCTGCGCTCTTGCTGAGGACGGGGATGGCGCGCGATCTGAGGAGAGTGGCGGCGGCACTATTGCAGAGATGGTGGGCATGCCCACAGGTAGGACTGATATATGAAGAGACTAGATCAGTGTTGGAACGGACAGAGGTGAGTAAGGCCATTACACATTATGGAGCAGTTTATGGGGCCATTATACTGTTTGTAGCATCATGTGGGGCCATTATACTGTATGCATCATCATGTGGGGCCATTATTCGGTATGCAGCATCATGTGGGGCCATTATACGGTATGCATCATCATGTGGGGCCATTATACTATATGCATCATCATGTGGGGCCATTATACAGTATTGAGCATCATCATGTGGGGCCATTATGCAGTATGGAGCATCATATGTGGTCATTATACAGTAGGCACCATCATGTGTGGCTATTATACAGTATGGAGCATCATGTATGGCCTTTACACAGTAGGCAGCATCATATATGGTCATTATACAGTAGGCAACATAATGTGGGGCAATTATACAGTATGGAGCACTATGTGAGGCCCATTTCACTGTATGGAGGAATATGTGAATTTAGTTTGACATCCCTGGCTTAAAGGGTTATTCTCACCATGATAAAGGGTTACAATTGCAAAGAGGTTGTAAAAAACAAACAACTTGGCAATTTTACTTTGGAATAAAAATCCTCTTCATTCTCAAGAATAGACCTCCACTGCAATCGGTGGCTAGTATCTTTGGCTTGGAGTGCAGTGCTTACAAGCTCTTTGCTATAGACGCTATAGCGTGCTAATGTAGGAGATTTTCTAATCTAAAACCACAGTATTCCGGTTAAATTGCACTTTGCGATAAATAAGTGGATTTTAGATTGCAGTTTGGGCACTCGGTCTCTAAAAGGTTCGCCATCAGTGGTATAGTACATAACAACCAGTACACAGATTAGTATATGGCTCATATATAACTGACCTGGGCAAAATGTGGAAATCGGACCGGGCTATCTGTGATAACAAAACACCCGGAAACGCTGGTCCGCAGGTCGCAATATACAGCTGACCTGCATCCAGATTTCATCGGGGGCTCTGTGAGGGCTCCTGCTGTATATAGGGGGCTCTGTGAGGGCACAAATTGTATATAGGGAGAGCTGTGTGGGGGCTCTCCTGTAGTACGTCTTTTACATGATACTGTTGTATGGAATAATGCAGTCTACTACACGATTCCATACTTTTATTTGTAGTATACTATCAGATACCAGACATATAATGTAATATAATATATAGGTACATGGTCAGGCTCTGCCGTTTCCCACAGTAATCACATAACCAAGAGGATGCACTTCGCACACTTGCTGTCATGTGCCAACTAGAAAGTCTGCAGTGTTCTATTCACTGACAGCGAACACTAGTTGTCACCTGACTGCAAGCCTGACTGCACTGGAACCAGCAGAACCAAATCTTAACCTTTGATAATGAGGGCAATCTGGTTTGTTGTTCGGAGCCAGATTGCTCTCATCATAAGCAGCATGCTGGGCAGAGAGGGGGGCCCAGACACATTTCTTGCACAGGGGCCCAAAGCTGTCAGTGTCCGCCACTGAGTAAACCTGTGATGTCATTTGTGGGGGTGGTGCTGAGCCGACCACAAAGCACATGCTACGATTGCGCTTATCACAGTGCACAGGGACTAGCTCCGGCCCTGAAACGAGAGTAATTGATAACGCTTCATTTAAGGGTGGTGGAAGAGGCTGTGGCAGTGACCTCGGCCTCCTGATGGCACTAGGATACTCAAACAAATTATCATGACACAGAAGATGAAAAAAAAAAAGCCGCGTGGTTCAAAAGGTATTTTAGAAAATATCTTAGATTATAGCAATAAATAGTTTGGGATTTAGAATGAAAATTACTTTGACTTCAGACCACCCCTTTAACCCCTTTCTGACCTCGGATGGGATACTACATCCGAGGTCAGATCCCCTGCTTTGATGCGGGCTCTGGCGGTGACAAAGCCGGGACATGTCAGCTGTTTTGAACAGCTGACATGTGCCCGCAATAGCGGCGGGTGGAATCGCGATTCATCCTCAGCTATCAACTAGTTAAATGCCGCTGTCAAACCCTGACAGCGGCATTTAACTACCGCTTGCGGCCATCCGGCCGGAAATGAGCGCATTGCTGACCCCCGTCACATGATCGGGGGTCAGCGATGCGTCGACATAACAACCAGAGGTCTCCTTGAGACCTCTATGGTTGTTGATGCCGGATTGCTATGAGCGCCACCCTGTGGGTGGCGCTCATAGCAATGCAGGAATTCAGCTACATAGGAGCGATCTGAGCTTCGCTCCTATGTAGCTGAGCCGATCGAGTTGTGCCAGCTTCTAGCCTCCCATGGAGACGATTGAAACATGGCAAAAGTTAAAAAAAGTTTAAAAAAAATATGAAAAAATAAAAAATGTATAAAAGTTCAAATCACCCCCCATTTGCCCCATTCAAAATAAAACAATAAAAAAAAATCAAACGTACACATATTTGGTATTGCCGAGTTCAAAATCTCCTGATCTATCAATAAAAAAAAGGATTAACCCTGATTGCTAAACGGCGTAGCAAGAAAAAAAGTTTGAAACGCCAGAATTACGTTTTTTTGGTCGCCGCAACAATGCATTAAAATGCAAATATGGGCGATCAAAAGATCGTATCTGCACCAAAATAGTATAATTAAAAACAGCTCGGCACGCAAAAAATAAGCCCTCACCGACCAAAGATCAAGAAAAATGGAGACGCTACGGGTATCGGAAAATGGCGAAAATACCCCGAAATCGCCCCGAAGTCTGTTTTCACCTTCCTGACCAAGCCAAATTTTACAATTCTGACCACTGTCACTTTATGGGGTCATAAACAGAACAGGGGAACCCCCCACAAGTGACCCCATTTCACGAATTAAACCTCTCAATGAATTCATCTAGGGGTGCAGTGATTAAATTAACACCACAGGTGTGTCACAAACTTTTAAACCATGGGCAGTGAAGAAAAAATAATTTACATTTTTACCACGAAGATAGTGTGTTAGTCCCAAGTTTTACATTTTCACACTGGGAAATGGCAAAAATGGCACCAGAATTTGTCCCACAATTTCTGCTAAATGTAGAAATACCCCATAGGTGGCTGTAAAGTACAACTTTGCCATATGGAGAGACTTGGGAGGGTCGGAGCGCTATTTTCCTCCTGGAGCGCAGATTTTCCTAGACTAGTTTGCGGATTCCATATAAAGAGCCCTTAAGTGCTAGAAAAGCAGAATCCCCCTCAATTGACCCCATTTTGGAAATTATAACCCTTTGGGTCCCTTTCCACTTGCGAGATAAAAAATGGTCCGTAATCTGGACCGAAAAAACGGATGGAACGTATGCGATTGTCATGCGAGTGTTATGCGAGTGCCATGCGATTTTTTAATCGCACCATCCGTATGACATCAGTATGACATCCGTATTGCTGTCCGATTTTTATGCACCAGTGTCCTTTGAAAAGCCGGCAATTCAGCGCCGTGTACAGTAAAATCACACTGACAGGTTAGAATAGAGTAGATATATGCACATAGAATGGGTATATATACATATATACATGTCAGTGAGACACCTATATATGTATATTTATATTTAATGCAGCGCTAGATAGCATTAAAGCCGCTAATTCAATTGCCGGCTTTTCATTTCTCCTTCACAAACCCGACAGGATATGAGACATGGTTTACATACAGTAAACCATCTCATATCCCCCTTTTTTTTGCATATTCCACACTACTAATGTTAGTAGCGTGTATGTGCAAAATTTGGGCACTGTAGCTGCTCAAATAAAGGGTTAAATGGCGGGAAAAAATTGGCGTGGTCTCCCATGCAATTTTCTCCGCCAGAGTGGTAAAGCCAGTGACTGAGGGCAGATATTAATAGCCGAGAGAGGGTCCATGGTTATTGCCCCCCCCCTGGCTACAAACATCTGCCCCCAGCCACCCCAGAAAAGGCACATCTGGAAGATACGCCTATTCTGGCACTTGGCCACTCTCTTCCCACTCCCGTGTAGCGGTGGGATATGGGATAATGAAGGGTTAATGTCACCTTGCTATTGTAAGGTGACATTAAGCCAGATTAATAATGGAGAGGCGTCAATTATGACACCTATCTGTTGTGAATTCTGTTTGTGGGCTCCCCCGGTGGTGTTTTATGGTATTGCCACTTATTTGCCTTCTTCTATCCTTGATCACCTGTTGACACCCATTAGGGGAGTTTCCTATTTAAGGCTGCTTGGCTGCTGGTCCTATGCCGGCCAACAATGTATCAGTAGCATTCTGTTGCATTCTCCTGCCTCAAGTTCCAGTTCAGCTAAGTTGAATTTTGTTCCTAGTTAATGTTATTTTTTGTCCAGCTATCTGCAATGTGACTCTCTGCAGCTGGAAGCTCTCGTGGACTGAAATTGCCACTCCAGTGGCATGAGTTGTCACTGGAGTTTTAAAGTAATTTCAGGATGGTGTTTTAGAGTAGTGTTTTGAAGTTGACCGTGAAGTAACTCTTTCCTGTACTTCTGCTATCTAGTAAGCGGACCTCACTGTGCTAAATCTGCTGTTCATCCTACGTATGTCTTTTCCTCTTGACTCACCGTCAATATTTGTGGGGGCCTGCTATCTCCTTTTGGGGTTCATCTCTGGAGGTAAGGCAGGCCTGTATATTCCTCTGATAGGGGTAGTTAGATCTCCGGCTGGCGCGTGGTGTCTAGGGCATCGTAGGAAACACTCCCCGGCTACTTCCAGTGTTGTGTCAGGTTCAGGTCACGGTCACTTTAGTTTCCATCACCCGAGAGCTAGTCCGTTTGTTATTTTTGATTTCCCTGCCATTGGGAAAATCATAACAGTTTGGCCGGCCCGTGTGTTAAAACTATGCACTAAAGCAGGAAAGGATATGAAAAGGTTTTTTTTTTTCCTTCTGTGTTTGGAAAGTGCACCTTAGTGCTTATTTGTACTCCTTGCTTAAACTGCAGTCTTCAGCCTTTTTTTTTTTTTTCCTCTCCTCTTAATCTTTGAATGGCTTTGGTTACACCTGTTTGAATCATGGATCCACAGAGTTTGGTTGCAGGTCTGAATAGCCTGGCTTCAAAGGTCCAGAACTTACAAGATTTTGTTATACGTGCTCCAATGTCTGAACCTGAGATCCCTATGCCTGAATTTTTTACCGGAGACAGATCCCGTTTTTTGAATTTCAGAGAGAATTGTAAATTGTTTTTGTCTCTGAAATCTCACTCTGCTGGTGATCCTGCGCAACAGGTTAAAATTGTTATTTCTCTGTTGCGGGGTGACCCACAAAGTTGGGCATTTGCATTGTCGCCAGGGGATCCTGCGTTATTAAATGTAGATGCGTTTTTTCTGGCTTTGGGGTTGCTTTATGAAGAACCTAATTTAGAGATTTTGGCTGAGAAAGCCTTGATAGCTCTTTCCCAAGGGCAAGATGAAGCTGAGATATACTGCCAGAAATTTCGTAAATGGTCGGTACTTACTAAATGGAATGAGTGCGCTCTAGCAGCTAATTTCAGAGAAGGTCTCTCTGATGCCGTGAAGGATGTCATGGTGGGGTTCCCTGTGCCTACAGGTCTGAATGATGCCATGAAATTGGCTATCCAGATTGATCGGCGTTTACGGGAGCGCAAATCTGTGCACCATATGGCGGTATCTTCTGAGCAAAAATCTGTGCACCATATGGCGGTATCTTTTGAGCAAAAACCTGTGCACCATATGGCGGTATCTTCTGAGCAAAAACCTGTGCACCATATGGCGGTATCTTCTGAGCAAAAACCTGTGCATCATTTGGCGGTGACCTCTGAAAAGGCACCAGAGCATATGCAATGCGATAGTGTATTGTCTAGAGGCGAACGACAGAATTACAGGCGCAAAAATGGGTTGTGCTTCTATTGTGGAGATCCAGCTCATGTTATATCAGCATGCTCTAAACGCATAAAGAAGGTTGATAAAAAGGTTGATAAATCTTTTTCTATGGGTACCTTGCAGTCTAAATTTCTTTTGTCCGTGACATTGATTTGTACTTTATCATCTGTTACTGTGGATGCTTATGTGGATTCTGGCGCCGCTCTGAGTCTCATGGATTGGTCCTTTGCCAAGCGTTGTGGGTTTGATTTAGAGCCTCTGGAGGTTTCTATTCCCTTAAAGGGTATTGATTCTACACCTTTGGCTAGCAATAAACCACAATATTGGACACAAGTGACTATGCATCTTTCCCCAGACCATCAGGAGATTATTCGTTTCCTTGTGTTATATAATCTACATGACGTATTAGTACTTGGATTACCATGGTTACAAATTCATAATCCAGTCTTGGACTGGAGATCAATGTCTGTGCTGAGCTGGGGATGTCGGGGGATTCATGGGGATGCACCTTTGGTTCCCATTTCTTCATCTACTCCCTCTGAGATCCCAGCATTTCTGTCAGATTTTTATGATGTCTTTCAGGAGCCTAAAACTGATTCTCTCCCCCCTCACAGAGAGTGTGACTGCGCTATTGAGTTGATTCCCGGTAGTAAATTTCCTAAGGGTCGCTTGTTTAATTTGTCTGTACCTGAACATACTGCTATGCGGGAGTATATCAGAGAATCTTTAGAAAAGGGTCATATTCGCCCCTCTTTGTCTCCATTGGGGGCAGGGTTTTTCTTTGTGGGTAAAAAGGATGGTTCATTGAGACCTTGTATCGACTATCGACTTCTGAATAAGATTACTGTTAAATACCAGTACCCGTTACCTTTACTGACTGATCTTTTTGCTCGCATAAAGGGGGCGAAGTGGTTCACTAAGATCGATCTACGTGGTGCGTATAATTTGGTGCGGATTAAGCAGGGGGATGAGTGGAAGACCGCATTTAATACGCCTGAAGGCCATTTTGAGTATTTGGTAATGCCTTTCGGTCTCGCGAATGCCCCTTCCGTTTTTCAGTCCTTTATGCACGATATTTTCCGTGAATATCTGGATAAATTTATGATTGTGTATTTGGATGATATTTTGATTTTTTCGGAGGACTGGGAATCTCATGTTCAACAGGTCAGGAGAGTTTTTCAGGTTTTACGAGCTAATTCTCTATTTGTGAAGGGCTCAAAGTGTATTTTTGGGGTTCAGAGAATTTCCTTTCTGGGATATATTTTTTCCCCTTCATCTATGGAGATGGACCCTGTTAAGGTTCAGGCTATTTGTGATTGGATACAACCTACTTCTCTAAAGAGTCTTCAGAAATTCTTGGGATTTGCTAATTTCTATCGCCGATTCATAGCGGGTTTTTCTGCCATTGCTAAACCTTTGACTGATTTGACCAAGAAGGGTGCTGATGTTGCTAATTGGTCCTCTGCGGCTATGGAGGCCTTTCGGGAGCTTAAGCGCCGCTTTTCTTCTGCTCCTGTGTTGCGCCAGCCTGATGTTTCGCTCCCGTTCCAGGTTGAAGTAGATGCTTCCGAGATCGGAGCAGGTGCAGTTTTGTCGCAGAAAGGTCCTGACTGCTCAGTGATGAGACCATGTGCGTTTTTCTCTCGAAAGTTTTCGCCCGCTGAGCGAAATTATGATGTTGGAAATCGGGAGCTCTTGGCCATGAAGTGGGCATTTGAGGAGTGGCGTCATTGGCTTGAGGGTGCTAGACACCAGGTGGTGGTCTTGACTGACCACAAAAATCTAATTTATCTTGAGTCAGCCAGGCGTCTGAATCCTAGACAGGCGCGCTGGTCGTTGTTTTTCTCTCGATTTAACTTTGTGGTCTCATATCTGCCTGGGTCTAAGAATGTGAGGGCGGATGCCCTCTCTAGGAGTTTTGAGCCTGACTCGCCTGGTGATTCCGAACCTACTGGCATCCTGAAGGATGGGGTGATATTGTCAGCTGTCTCCCCAGACCTGCGGCGCTCTTTGCAGGAGTTTCAGGTGGATAGGCCTGATCGCTGTCCGCCTGGTAGACTGTTTGTCCCTGATGACTGGACCAGTAGAGTTATTTCGGAGGTTCACTCTTCCGCGTTGGCAGGTCATCCTGGAATTTTTGGCACCAGGGATCTGGTGTCTAGGTCCTTCTGGTGGCCTTCCTTGTCTCGAGATGTACGTATTTTTGTGCAGTCTTGTGATGTTTGTGCTCGGGCTAAGCCCTGCTGTTCCCGGGCCAGCGGGTTGTTGTTGCCCTTGCCTATTCCTAAGAGGCCTTGGACGCACATCTCTATGGACTTTATTTCTGACCTTCCTGTTTCTCGTAGGATGTCCGTCATCTGGGTGGTGTGTGACCGTTTTTCCAAGATGGTTCACTTGGTACCTTTGCCCAAATTGCCCTCCTCCTCTGAGCTGGTCCCTCTATTTTTTCAGAATGTTGTGCGTTTGCATGGTATTCCTGAGAATATAGTGTCTGACAGGGGTACTCAGTTTGTGTCTAGATTTTGGCGGGCGTTCTGTGCCAGGATGGGCATCGACTTGTCTTTTTCGTCTGCATTCCATCCTCAGACTAATGGCCAGACTGAGCGTACTAATCAGACCTTGGAGACTTACTTGAGGTGTTTTGTGTCCGCTGATCAGGACGATTGGCTTGATTTTTTGCCATTGGCAGAGTTTGCCCTTAACAATCGGGCCAGTTCTGCCACTTTGGTTTCTCCATTTTTTTGTAATTCAGGGTTTCACCCTCGCTTTTCGTCCGGTCAATTGGAGTCTTCGGATTGTCCTGGAGTAGATGCTGTGGTTGATAGAATGCATCAGATTTGGGGACAGGTTGTGGACAATCTGAAGTTGTCCCAGGAGAAGACTCAACAGTTCACTAATCGTCATCGGCGTGTCGGTCCTCGTCTTTGTGTTGGGGACCTGGTTTGGTTGTCTTCTCGATTTGTTCCTATGAAGGTCTCGTCTCCTAAGTTTAAGCCTCGGTTTATCGGCCCTTATAGGATTCTGGAGGTTCTCAATCCTGTGTCCTTTCGTTTGGACCTCCCAGCATCTTTTACTATTCATAATGTTTTTCATCGGTCATTATTGCGGAGGTATGAGGTGCCGGTTGTTCCGTCTGCTGATCCTCCTGCTCCTGTGCTGGTTGAGGGTGAGTTGGAGTATGTGGTAGAAAAGATCTTGGACTCCCGTGTTTCCAGACGGAAACTTCAGTATCTGGTTAAGTGGAAAGGCTATGGTCAGGAGGATAATTCTTGGGTGACAGCATCTGATGTTCATGCTCCTGATTTGGTTCGTGCATTCCATAGTGCTCATCCAGATCGCCCTGGTGGTTCTGGTGAGGGTTCGGTGCCCCCTCCTTAAGGGGGGGGGTACTGTTGTGAATTCTGTTTGTGGGCTCCCCCGGTGGTGTTTTATGGTATTGCCACTTATTTGCCTTCTTCTATCCTTGATCACCTGTTGACACCCATTAGGGGAGTTTCCTATTTAAGGCTGCTTGGCTGCTGGTCCTATGCCGGCCAACAATGTATCAGTAGCATTCTGTTGCATTCTCCTGCCTCAAGTTCCAGTTCAGCTAAGTTGAATTTTGTTCCTAGTTAATGTTATTTTTTGTCCAGCTATCTGCAATGTGACTCTCTGCAGCTGGAAGCTCTCGTGGACTGAAATTGCCTCTCCAGTGGCATGAGTTGTCACTGGAGTTTTAAAGTAATTTCAGGATGGTGTTTTAGAGTAGTGTTTTGAAGTTGACCGTGAAGTAACTCTTTCCTGTACTTCTGCTATCTAGTAAGCGGACCTCACTGTGCTAAATCTGCTGTTCATCCTACGTATGTCTTTTCCTCTTGACTCACCGTCAATATTTGTGGGGGCCTGCTATCTCCTTTTGGGGTTCATCTCTGGAGGTAAGGCAGGCCTGTATATTCCTCTGATAGGGGTAGTTAGATCTCCGGCTGGCGCGTGGTGTCTAGGGCATCGTAGGAAACACTCCCCGGCTACTTCCAGTGTTGTGTCAGGTTCAGGTCATGGTCACTTTAGTTTCCATCACCCGAGAGCTAGTCCGTTTGTTATTTTTGATTTCCCTGCCATTGGGAAAATCATAACACCTATCCATTATTGATCCAATTGTCTGAAAGAGTTAAAAAAAACACACACACATTATTAAAAAGTATTTTAATGAAATAAACACACAGGTTGTTTTAGTATTTTATTGTTCTCTCAATCCATCAGAACACCCTCGCTTGGCAAAATAATAAACGCACAAGATACATACCTTCCGAAGATCTGTCACGTCCAACGAGGTAATCCATCTGAAGGGGTTAATTATTTTACAGCCATGAGCTGCGCTAAAGCACTCGCTCGTGGTTGTAATCCCCGGGGAATTAAGGAAATCTGAGTGATCTGTACTTACATTGAGTTGCGGTGAGGCGCCCTCTGGTGGATGTTCTCATGAACTGCAGCCTTGGAAAAGTTCCCACGCTCGAGTTCATATGAGTTCATCCACCAGAGGGCGCCTCACCGCAACTCAATGTAAGTACAGATCACTCGGATTTCCTTCATTCCCCGGGGATTACAACCACGAGCGAGTGCTTTAGCGCAGCTCATGGCTGTACAATAATTAACCCCTTCAGATGGATTACCTCGTGGGACGTGACGGTTCATCTGAGGGTATGTATCTTGTGCGTTTATTATTTTGCCAAGCGAGGGTGTTCTGATGGATTGAGAGAGCAATAAAATATTAAAACAACCTGTGTGTTTATTTCATTAAAATACTTTTTAATAATGTGTGTGTGTTTTATTAACCATTTCAAACAATTGGATTAATAATGGATAGGTGTCATAATTGACGCCTCTCCATTATTAATCTGGCTTAATGTCACCTTACAATAGCAAGGTGGCATTAACCCTTCATTACCCCATATCCCACCACTACACGGGAGTGGGAAGAGAGTGGCCAAGTGCCAGAATAGGCGCATCTTCCAGATGTGCCTTTTCTGGGGTGGCTGGGGGCAGATGTTTGTAGCCACGGGGGGGCCAATAACCATGGACCCTCTCCTGGCTATTAATATCTGCCCTCAGTCACTGGCTTTACCACTCTGGCGGAGAAAATTGCGCGGGAGCCCACGCCAATTTTTTTCCGCCATTTAACCCTTTAATAGCTAGAGCCCCCAAATTGTGCACACAGACACTTGTTACATTAGTGAAGAGGAATATGTAATAAAAAAAGGGATATGAGATGGTTTACTGTGTGTAATCATGTCTCATATCATGTCGGGTTTGTGAAGGAGAAGGAAAAAGCCGGCAATTGAATTAGAGGCTTTTAAGCTATCTAGCGCTGCATTAAATATAAATATACATATATAGGTGTCTCACTGACATATATATATATATGTATATATACCTATTCTATGTGTATATATCTACTCTATTCTAACCTGTCAGTGTGATTTTACTGTACACCGCACTGAATTGCCGGCTTTTCAAAGGACACTGGTGCGTAAAAATCAGACAGAACTCGCATGGTGCGAGTGCTGTGCGATTTTTTTTCTCGCACCCATTGACTTGCATTGGCGAGTCTCGTCCGAGAATCGCAGCAATACGCATCATGCTGCGATTTTTTTCTCAGCCGATCCAGATTTTTCTCAGTCCGATTTCGGCTGAGAAAAAAATCGCAAATGAAAAGACACCTATTGAATAACATTGGTCCGAGTGCAATCCGATTTTTTATCAGATTGCACGCATCCGTTTTCCTCGCAAGTGGAAAGGGGCCCTTTGGGAATTTATCTACAGGTGTAGTGACAATTTTGACTCCATGGTTGTTTTCCAGAAACAATCAGCAGTGGATGGGATGTTGCTGAGTGAAAATTGCAAACTGCCATTGTAGTGCCCTGTACATTATGCCCAGCTCATGCTTCTGGAGACACAATCCTGTAAATTAGGCGGGCTCTCATCACTACAGAAATGCCAAACATGTGGGCTCAGAAGGGATGGGGGGGGGGGGCATTTGGATTTGAGAGCAGAGAATTTGCTGAATTTCTTTTGGAAAGGAGCCATTTTGCTTTTCCAGAGCTTTTGTGCTACCAGTAACGTGGAAGCCCCCTATATTTCCGTTAACAGATTATGGACCTGAGTGAGGACTTGCATTTTTGTGGATTGAGTAGAAGCTTTTATTGGGAACATTTTACATAACGTTTGAGATAACAGTTATCCGGCGCTCTAAGCTGACCACTTACTTTGGGGTTTCCATCTAAATCTCTGAGTAACGTGATTCAGATGAAACCCACGATGGATCCATTTACTATAGTGAGGCAGCAGAGCTACTCTTTGGCGGCTTATCTACAGCATTACAGAATGCTGTAGATAAGCCCCTGATGACGGTGAGCTTGCCTCACCATCGATTTTGGGGGTGACAGGTTCCCTTTAACCCTTCAAGTGCTTCACAGGAATTTAATGCAATGTGGAAGAAAAAATGAACATTTTACTTTTTTTCACAAAAAATTTACTTTAGACTCAAATTTTTTATTTCACAGGGGTAACAGGAGGAAATGGATCCCAAAATGTATTGTGCACATTTTCCTGAGTATGCCGATACTCCACATGTGGTGGAAAACTACTGTTTGGGTGTCTGGCAAGACTCGGAAGGGAAGAAGCACAGTTTGACTTTTTGAATGCTAAAATGGCTGAAATCGAGAGCAGACATCATATCACGTTTGGAAAGCCCCCTATGTGCCTAAACAGTGGAAACCCCTCACAAGTGACCACATTTTGGAAACTAGACCCCTTAAGGAATTTATCTACAGTGGAAAACATAAGTATTTGATACACTGCTGATTTTGCAAGTTTTCCCACCTACAAAAAATGGAGAGGTGTGTAATTTTTATAGTAGCTACACTTCAACTGTGAGAGCCAGAATCTTTCAAAAGAATCCAGAAAATCATTGTTTGATTTTTACATAATTCATTTGCATTTTATTGCATGAAATAAGTATCTGATGCAATAAAAAATAGAACTTAATATTTGGTACAGAAAACTTTGTTTGCAATTACAGAGGTCAGACGTTTTTTGTAGTTCATTACCAAGTTTGCACACACTGCAGCAGGGAGTTTGGCCCACTCCTCCATACAGATCTTATCCAGATCTTTCAAGTTTCGGGGCTGTCGATGGGCAACATTGAGTTTCAGCTCTGTCCAAAGATATTCTATTGGTTTCAGTTGTGGAGACTGGCTAGGCAATTCCGGGATCCTGAAACTCTTCTTACAGAGCCACTCCTTAGTTGCCCTGGTTATGTGTTTCAGGTCATTGTCATGGTGGAAGACCCAGCACAACCCACCTTCAAAGCTCTTACCGAGGGAAGGAGGTTGTTGGCCACAATCTCACGATACATGACCCTATCTATCCTCCCTTCAATACGGTGCAGTCATCCTCTCCCATTTTCAGAAAAGTACCCCCAAAGTATGATGTTTCCCCCACCATGCTTCACAGTTGGGAAGGTGTTCTTGGGGTTGTACTCATCCTTCTTTTTCCTCCAAACATGGAGGGTGGAGTTGATAACAAAACGTTCTATATTGGTCTCATCTGACCTTCTCCCATGCCTTCTCTAAATCATCCAGTTGGTCAATGGTGAACTTCAAACAGGCCTGGGAATGTGCTGGCGTGAGCAGGTGGACCTTGCGTGCCCTGTAGGCTTTAAATGCTTGACGGCGTAGTGTGTTAGGCCGGCGTCACACTGGCGAGTTTTACGGACGTAAGAGCGCAGAAACTACGTCCGTAAAACTCGCATAACATACGGCACAATTATTCTCAATGGGGCTGCTCCTATTAGCCGTATATTACGGTTCAGTATTATACGGCTTTCTACGGCCGTACAAAATCGCAGCATGCTGCGTTTGTCAGCGTACTGCGCAAAAAAATCGCCAATGAAAGTCTATGGGGGCGTGAAAAATACGGATTCCACACTGACCAGCAGTGTGACTTGCGAGAAATACGCAGCGGTGTTAGTGAAAAGTCGGTAATTCAATTGCCGGCTTTTAATTTCTCCTGCACAAACCCGACAGGATATGAGACATGGTTTACATACAGTAAACCATCTCATATCCCCTTTTTTTTTGCATATTCCACATTACTAATGTTAGTAGTGTGTATGTGCAAAATTTCAGCGCTGTAGCTGCTGAAATAAAGGGTTAAATGGCGGAAAAAATTGGCGTGGGCTCCCGCGCAATTTTCTCCGCCAGAATGGTAAAGCCAGTGACTGAGGGCAGATATTAATAGCCAGGAGAGGGTCCATGGTTATTGGCCCCCCCCGTGGCTAAAAACATCTGCCCCCAGCCACCCCAGAAAAGGCACATCTGGAAGATGCGCCAATTCTGGCACTTGGCCACTCTCTTCCCACTCCCTGTAGCGGTGGGATATGGGGTAATGAAGGGTTAATGCCACCTTGCTATTGGAAGGTGACATTAAGCCAGATTAATAATGGAGAGGCGTCAATTATGACACCTATCCATTATTAATCCAATTGTAGGAAAGGGTTAAAAAACACACACACACATGATTTAAAAGTATTTTAATGAAAAAAACACAGCGGTTGTTGTAATAATTTATTGTACTCTCAGTCCATCAGGAACACCCTCGCTTGGAAAAATAATAAACGCACAAGATACATACCTTCTGCTGTCAGATCAGGTCCCACGAAGTAATCCATCTGAAGGGGTTAACTAATATTACAGGCAGAGCTGCGATAATCCACTCGCTCTGCCTGTAATCCCCGGGTGCTGAAAGGAAAGCAGTGATCTATACTTACATTCAGTTGCGGTGATGCGCCCCTGCTGGATGTTCTCATGAACTGCAGCCTGGGAACTTTTTCCCACGCTACAGGTCATATGAGGACATCCACCAGGGGGCGCATCTTCCAGATGTGCCTTTTCTGGGGTGGCTGGGGGCAGATGTTTTTAGCCACGGGGGGGCCAATAACCAAGGACCCTCTCCTGGCTATTAATATCTGCCCTCAGTCACTGGCTTTACCATTCTGGCGGAGAAAATTGCGCGGGAGCCCACGCCAATTTTTTCCGCCATTTAACCCTTTATTTCAGCAGCTACAGCGCTGAAATTTTGCACATACACACTACTAACATTAGTAGTGTGGAATATGCAAAAAAAATGGGGATATGAGATGGTTTACTGTATGTAAACCATGTCTCATATCCTGTCGGGTTTGTGCAGGAGAAATGAGAAGCCGGCAATTGAATTACCGGCTTTTAACACATATCGCGCTGAATGAAATCTAAATACAGAATATATATATATGTGTCTCAATGACATATATATATATATATACTGTATATATGTTTTCCCGAACATTTGAGCACATAAATCCATTAGATGTCGGTTTTGCAAGCCTGCGCGAAAATCTCGCAGTACGGATGCCATACGGATTACATACGGAGGATGCCATGCGCAAAATACGCTGACACACCCTGACTACGGATCACTATTTTGGGAACATTTCACCGTATTTCGGCCGTATTACGGCCGTAAAATACGGACCGTATTGTCTTACGCCGAGTGTGACGCCGGCCTTACTAATAGCAATGACTGAGTCTGTGGTCCCAGCTATCTTCACGCCATTAACCAGGTTCTCCCATGTAGTTCTGGGCTGATTTCTGACCTTTCTCAGAATCATTCTTACCCCATGAAGTGAGATCTTGCATGGAGCCCAAGACTGAAGAAGATTGACAGTCATCTTGTGTTTCTTCCATCTATATATATAATTGTCTAAGGGTTTTTCTGTCTGTCTGTCCCGTTTATTCATTCGCTCATTGGTCGAGGCCGCCTGGGCCTCGACCAATCAGCGATGGGCACAGTATCGACGTAGAAATCCCGCGTCTCTGATTGGTCGAGGCTGCCAGGCCTCGACCAATCAGTGACGGGCACAGTATCGACGTAGATGTCATAATGGTTGCCATGGCGACGATGATGTCAAAAAGGTTGCCTCGACCAATCAGCGACGGGCACAGTCGGAATCATCATTGTCCATATACTACGGGGACATGCATATGCTAGAATACCCGATGCGTTAGAATCGGGCCACAATCTAGTTATCTAATAATTGTGCTAACAGTTGTTGCCTTGTCACCAAGCAGCTTGCCTATTGTCCTGTAGCCCATTCCAGCCTTGTGCAGGTCTACATTTTTGTACCTGGTGTCCTTAGTCAGCTCTTTGGTCTTGGCCATGGTGGAGAGGTTAGAGTATGATTGATTATGTGAACAGGTGTCTTTTTTTTACAGGTAACGAGTTCAAACAGGTGCAATTAATATAGGTAATAAGTGCAGAGCAGGAAAGCTTTTTAAAGATAAAGTAACAGGTCTGTGAGAGCCAGAATTATTTCTGGTTGGTATGTTATTAAATACGGTACATATTTCAGGCAATAAAATGCAATGTAATTATTTAACCCCTTTCTGACATTAGACATACACTCCCGTCGAGGTGGGGTGGGCCCGTATGACCACCGACGGGATAGTACGTCACATGCGATCGGCCGCGCTCACGGGCGGAGCACGGCCGATCGCGGCCGGGTGTCAGCTGACTATCGCAGCTGACATGCGGCACTATGTGCCAGGAGCGGTCACGGACCACCCCCGGCACATTAACCCCCGGCACACTGCGATCAAACATGATCGCAGTGCACACTGCGATCAAACATGATCGCAGTGTTCCGGCGGTATAGGGAAGCATCACGCAGGGAGGGGGCTCCCTGCGTGCTTCCCTGAGACCCCCGGAGCAACGCGATGTGATCGCGTTGCCCCGAGAGTCTCTTACCTCCTCCTCCCTGCAGCAGGCCCGGATCCAAAATGGCCGCGGCATCCGGGTCCTGCAGGGAGGTGGCTTCACAGCGCCTGCTCAGAGCAGGCGCCGGGAAGCCTGGATCTGTGCATGTCAGATCACCGATCTGACACAGTGCACAGCAAAGTGTTAGATCAGCGATCTTACACTATAACATGATGCCCCCCGGGGCAATGTTAAAGTGTAAAGAAAAAAAATATTCACATGTGTAGAAGAAATTCCCCAAAAAAACATATATTGTTCCTATAAATACATTTCTTTATCTAAATTAAAAAAAACAAAAGTACACATATTTAGTATCGCCGCGTCCGTAACGACCCGACCTATAAAACTGTCCAACTAGTTAACCCTTTCAGTGAACACCGCAAAAAAAAGGCAAAAAACAACGCTTTATTATCATACCGCCAAACAAAAAGTGGAATAACACGCGATCAAAAAGATGGATATAAATAACCATGGTACCGCTGAAAACGTCATCTTGTCCCGCAAAAAACGAGCCGCCATACAGCACCATCAAAGAAAAAATAAAAAACGTATAGTCCTCAGAATAAAGCGATGCAAAAATAATTATTTTTTTCTATAAAATAGTTTTTATCATATAAAAGCGCCAAAACATAAAAAAAGATATAATTGAGGTATCGCTGTAATCGTACTGACCCGACGAATAAAACTGCTTTATCCATTTTACCAAACGCGGATTGGTATAAACGCCTCCCCCAAAGGAAATTCATGAATAGCTGGTTTTTGGTCATTCTGCCTCACAAAAATCGGAATAAAAAGCAATCAAAAAATGTCACGTGCCCGAAAATGTTACCAATAAAAACGTCAACTCGTCCCGCAAAAAACAAGACCTCACATGTCTCTGTGGACCAAAATATGGAAAAATTATAGCTCTCAAAATGTGGTAACGCAAAAAATATTTTTTGCAATAAAAAGCATCTTTTCAGTGTGTGACGGCTGCCAATCATAAAAATCCGCTAAAAAACCCGCTATAAAAGTAAATCAAACCCCCCTTCATCACCCCCCTAGTTAGCGAAAAATTAAAAAAATATATTTATTTCTATTTTCCCGTTAGGGCTAGGGTTAGGGCTAGGGTTAGGGCAAGGGTTAGGGCTAGGGTTAGGGCTAGGTTTAGGGTTGGGGCTAGGGTTACTGCTACAGTTAGGGTTGGGGCTAAAGTTAGGGTTTGGATTACATTTACGGTTGGGAATCAGGGATCAGGGTTAGAGGTGTGGTTAGGGTTACCGTTGGGATTAGGGTTAGGGATGTGTTTGGATTAGGGTTTCAGTTATAATTGGGGGGTTTCCACTGTTTAGGCACATCTCCAAACGCGACATGGCATTCGATCTCAATTCCAGCCAATTCTGCGTTGAAAAAGTAAAACAGTGCTCCTTCCCTTCCGAGCTCTCCCGTGCACCCAAACAGGGGTTTACCCCAACATATGGGGTATCAGCGTACTCAAGGCACATTGGACAACAACTTTTGGGGTCCAATTTCTCCTGTTACCCTTGGGAAAATACAAAACTGGGGGCTAAAATATAATTTTTGTGGAAAAAAAAAGGATTTTTTATTTTCACGGCTCTGCGTTATAAACTGTAGTGAAACACTTGGGGGTTCAAAGTTCTCACAACACATCTAGATAAGTTCCTTGGGGGGTCTAGTTTCCAATATGGGGTCACTTGTGGGGGGTTTCTACTGTTTAGGTACATTAGGGGCTCTGCAAATGCAATGTGATACCTGCAGACCAATCCATCTAAGTCTGCATTCCAAATGACGCTCCTTCCCTTCCAAGCTCTGCCATGCGCTCAAACGGTGGTTCCCCCCCACATATGGGGTATCAGCGTACTCAGGACAAATTGGACAAGAACAATTGGGGTCCAATGTCAACTGTTACCCTTGGAAAAATACAAAACTGGGGGCGAAAAAATAATTTTTGTGGAAAAAATAATAATTTTTATTTTCACGGCTCTGCGTTATAAACTGTAGTAAAACACTTGGGGGTTCAAAGGTCTCACAACACATCTAGATGAGTTCCTTAGGGGTCTACTTTCCAAAATGGTGTCATTTGTGAGGGGTTTCAATGTTTAGGCACATCAGTGGCTTTCCAAACGCAACATGGCGTCCCATCTCAATTCCTGTCAATTTTGCATTGAAAAGTCAAACGGCGCTCCTTCCCTTCCGAGCTCTCCCATGCGCCCAAACAGTGGTTTACCCCCACATATGGGGTATCAGCGTACTCAGAACAAATTGGACAACAACATTTGGGGTCCAATTTCTTCTCTTACCCTTGGGAAAATAAAAAATTGGGGCGAAAAGGTCATTTTTGTGAAAAAATATGATTTTTTATTTTTACGGTTCTGCATTATAAACTTCTGTGAATCACTTAATGGGTCAAAGTGCTCACCACACATCTAGATAAGTTCCGTAGGGGGTCTACTTTCCAAAATGGTGTCACTTGTGGGGGGGTTTCAATGTTTAGGCACATCAGGGGCTCTCCAAATGCAACATGGCGTCCCATCTCAATTCCAGTCAATTTTGCATTAAAAAGTCAAATGGCGCTCCTTCGCTTCCGAGCTCTGCCATGCGCTCAAACAGTGGTTTACCCCCACATATAGGGTATCGGCGCACTCAGGACAAATTGTACAACAACTTTTGGGGTCCATTTTCTCCTGTTACCCTTGGTAAAATAAAACAAATTGGAGCTGAAGTAAATGTTTTGTGAAAAAAAGTTAAATGTTAATTTTTATTTAAACATTCCAAAAATTCCTGTGAAACACCTGAAGGGTTAATAAACTTCTTGAATGTGGTTTTGAGAACCTTGAGGGGTGCAGTTTTTAGAATGGTGTCACACTTGGTTATTTTCTATCATATAGACCCCTCAAAATGACTTCAAATGGGATGTGGTCCCTAAAAAAAATGGTGTTGTAAAAATGAGAAATTGCTGGTCAACTTTTAACCCTTATAACTCCCTAACAAAATAAAGTTTTGGTTCCAAAATTGTGCTTTGTATGCCTTTCACTTGATGACTGGGGTCCGCCACGAGCCCTCCCCCCAAATGGCCCTACTATCCCTGATACCTAGTTCGATAGCTTCCGTTAAAAAGGGGATCTTGAGATTTTGCCTAATAGCTGCCAGGGCAGTTATTCCCCGACATTGGAGGCCCACTGAGGTCCCCTCCACGGAGGAATGGATAGCTGAAATGGACAGATGACATCGTCTGGAGTCGCTGGTGGCGGGTGATGGGGATGCTGCATATGACCAGGGACGCACCTGGTTTCTCTGGCAATCCTTCAAGGAGAGCACAGGGTTTCTGACTTGGCTGCGTACATACTCATAATTCTCAATACGTGGGCGTGTACATTGCTGGGTCTCCCTTAACCCCCCTCCCCTCTCCCTCCTTACTCCCCTTCTTTCCCATTCCCCCCTCTTTCTTTTTTTTCTCTTTCTTTCCTTTTCTCCTATCTCTACAATTTCTTTTCTTACAGGTCCTGTATTCTGTATATAAGGTCCGTGTCCCGAGGTGATTCTCAAGATGAGAAGCATGTACCCTTTATGTGCCAGAGTCCTTGTTCAACTACACTTATGCTGTGTTCTCAGAGGCGTAATGTTTAGCTCTGGACAGTGTAATGATTCTTTTTATTGTTTTTCCTGTTTAAAAATTTCAATAAATTTATTTACTGAAAAAACTAAATTGTGCTTTGTGTAAAGTAGACATGTGGGAAATGTTACTTATTAAGTATTTTGTGTGACATATCTCTGTGATTTAATTGCATAAAAATTCAAAGTTGGAAAATTGCAACATTTTCAAAATTTTCGCCAAATTTCCGTTTTTTTCCACAAATAAACGCAGGTAATATCAAAGAAATGTTACCACTATCATGAAGTACAATATGTCACGAGAAAACAATGTCAAAATCACCGGGATCCGTTGAAGCGTTCCAGAGTTATAACCTCATAAAGGGACAGTGGTCAGAATTGTAAAAATTGGCCCGGTCATTAACGTGCAAACCACCCTTGGGGGTAAAGGGGTTAATAATGATACAATGTGGTTTTGTTTTTTTTTAGATTCTGTCTCTCATAGTTGAATTGTACCTATGATAAAAATTATAGACCTCTCCTTTCTTTGTAGGTGGAAAAACTTGCAAAATCGGCATTGTATCAAATACTTATTTTCCCCAGTGTAGATGTGTGGTGAACATCTTGAACCCACAGGTGCTTCACGGAATTTTACAACGTTGAACTGTGAAAATAAAAAAATATATATTATTCCCATAAACATGTTGTTTTAGCCCCAATTTTTTTCATTTTCACAAGGATAGCAAGAGAGAATAGACCCCAAAATTTGTTGTACAATTTCTCATGAGTACAGATACCCTATGTGTGGTCAAAAACTACTTTGGAGACACAGTGCAAAGCACAGAAGGGAAGAAGCGCCATATTAGAGTTCAAATTTTGTAGATTTGAGGGTGCCATATCACATTGGCAGAGCCCCTGAGGTGATAGACCAGCAGAAACCCTCCATAAGTGATCCCATTTTACAAACTACATCCCCCAATTAATTAATCTAAGGGTACAGTGAGCATGTTAACACCATAGGTGTGTCACAGAATTTTATACCATTGGGCAGTGAAGAAATAATAATTACATTTTTACCACAAAAATTTTGTTTTAGGAACAGATTTTACATGTTCACAAGGAGAAGTTGGTAAAAATGGAACCAAATTTTCTGAACGTAGAAATACCCCAAATGTGGCTGGACAGATTTTCCTAGAAAGGTTTTCAGACTCCATATACAGAGCTCATAAATGCTAAAAGAGCAGAATAACCCCTCAAGCGTCCCCAACCTGAAAATTATACCCCTTTGGGAATTTATCTACAGATGATTTGAGTCCATGGGTGTTTTCCAGAAACAAGCAGCAGTGGATATTGCTGAAAATTGCAAATCTGCTATTGCAGTGCCAAGCCCATGCTTCTGGAGCCACGCACCCATAAATTAAGCATGCTCTCATCGCTACAGAAATGCCAAACATGTGGACGCTAAATGTGGTTTAGGTACACTGTGGGGCTGAGAAGAGATGGGGCATTTGGTTTTGGGAGAGCAGAATTTGCTACATCTCTTTTGGGGGGTGAGAAGCCGTTGTGCTTTTTCTGAATCTTGCTACTACTAGTAAAGTGGAAGCCCCCTTATATCCATTAGCAGATGATGGACCTGAGTGGGGACTTGCTTTTTTTTTGTGGATTGATTTGAAGCTTTTATTGGGAACATTTTACATAGCGCTTGGGATCACATTTATGCTGTGCTCTATGCGCAAAACGGTGGCGGACCGTGCTTCTATGCACACCTAAGATGACAGACACCACTGGATCACAGGCTAGACAGTGTCCACAGTGCCTCCATCTGCCTCATTATAGGGACTCTTCCCCCAGGGGTTCCATCTGAGTCTCGTATTTCAGAGACTTACAGAGAAACCCTGGTGTAAGCTCTCAGCGTAAAGCGCAGGATAAATGTGAGTCGAACCTTACTGCGATATTTGGGAGGCAGAATAAACAAATTAACAGCACATGAATTTTTTATTTTTTTTTTACACCGTTCCAGTTCCTTGTGTGGTATAAGTGATTAGACGACTTTATTCTTTGGGTGGGTGTGATTACAGTGATACCAAAGATGCTTTTTTTCCCTTTTGCAATAAACAAGATTTTGAATCTCCATATTTTTAAAGCTATAATTTTTTCCATATTACTGCCGACAGTCATGAGGGCTTAATTTTTGTGGGAAGCGTTGACTTTTGATTTTTAATGGTACCAGTTTCAGTCACAACCTTTTTTGATCGCTTTCCATTCAGATTTTTGCGAGGCAGAATGACCAAAAACCACCAAATCTGGAATTGTTTTTTATGCCATTCCACATATCGTAAAATTGATAAGGTAGCTTTATTCTTCGGTTCAGTACAATTACAGTGATACCATTTATGTTTTGGCTTGTTTACACAATAAAAATGGATACAAAATAAAACTATTTTTGCATTGCTGTACTCTGAGAGCTAAAGCTTCCCCCCCCCCCACTGATGGAGCTGTATGGTGCCTTTTATTTTGCGGGACAAGATGATGTTTTCATCGGTGCCAATTTTACTTTCCTTTGCCTTTATCATGTTTTATTCCACTTTGTTTGGCGGTATGATGAAAAAGCATAGTATTTTTTGCAGTGTTCAACGAAGGGGTTAACATGTGAGTTTTATAGGTCGGGTCATTCTGGATGTGTCGATACCAAGTGTACCTTTTTTTTTTTTTTACATATAAAACATTTACAAGTACAATATATGCTTATGCTTTTAAAATTTTTTTAAAATTTTTACAACGGTTAGTTCTGCACTGACAAGCTTTTCAGATCGTGCTCTGCGCATGTTCTAGCAAACTTGCTAGCCTGATGACCCAGATGTCATGACAATCAGGCCCTTGCGATGACATCACGAGCGCCAATTGGAGGGGGAGAGGGAGCTCCTCCCTATTCCTGCGATTGATATTGAATGCAGCATTTAAGGGTTTAAACTGCCACGGGCACCGCTCCTGGCAGTGAGAGTCAGCTGTCATGCACACTGAACACCTGGCAACAATCGTCATGATATATACTGAATTGGTTGTGAAGTTCTACCCCTCTATGACATGTATATTCACACACTGCAAATGCTGGGAAGGGGAGTTAAGCATCAGATTATTTACGGAACACAATGTAGAGATTTATTATTAAAAAAAAAAAAAAAAAAAAACCACCACAAATCTTCAAAAGCATGGTGAAATTGCTTTTTTTCTTAACTAAACTATCCCCACATATGGGCATGTCAACAAAAATGTTAAGGCTCTTGAAGAGGAAAGAAAGTAGTCAAAATTGACTCATATGAAGGGTTAGCAGCAAAGTAATCTTTCAATAAAGAATTTGCAGTAATGATCCTACAAAAGAAATAAAAAACGCAAACAATCACTTTGGTATTGAGCGTAAGCTCATAATATACACTTTATTTAGCCTATTCACAGAAATAAAAAGAAAATCACAACAATAAAAGTTCACACAATGAGATACGAATTCTTCTCAAAATATAGATCACAACTTTGTGGCAAATCTGGACAGGGTAATGTTTTGCCAAACAAAATACAAACGCTATATCAACACCTGTCAGATAACATACACTGCAGGTACTAATGATTTGTAAGGTGCACAATTCAAGCCTTTTCAAAACAAAAATAAAAGATCATTTATAAAATTCCAAATTGGGGGAAAAAAAAAAAAGTTTAAAGCATGCACCTTACAGTTCTTCATTAAACGAAGGAAGGACTCCCACAGCTTAGCATAATGAAGCTCTGAATAAGTAGTTATATACAGAAGAAAGCAAATCCAGCTTCTAAACATTCAGCAGCACAGAGATTTCTATTAACACACCAGATCACATCTAAGCCTATTTATGGGTCTGTGGGTTGTCTCAGTATACTAGTGGGCCTCATGTATCAGAACTGACCACAGTGAAGCATCCATTTATCCAGTGCAGTTGAACAAACAAAAGCAGCTATGAGCATCAAGACTATCTTATCCTGTTATCTTCGTAAAAAGGGCCAAATGTGCTTTATCTCAAACTAAAAAAAATAAAAATAAAGTACATGAAATGTATAGGCATTTTGAAAGTTTCATATTTGTTACTCCCACCAATAGATTTATAGGCTTTCCAGAAGTAGTCTGCAATTTCCACCAGTCCAATCAGAAAAAAAAAAAAAAGTCCAAGAACTTTGCTTTGGATCTGGCATCTAAATTTTCGCAATGCACCAAGATCTCATAAGGGAACCAGAAATATTTTGGTCTGAATGGAGAATTTTAGCTCCATACACTGTAAAGCTACTCAGTATTTTATAAGATTTTATCAGGGGAACATTGTAAATTACAGTCACAAGTTTCTCATTTTGGTTTCTGCCACAACCGACACTGCAGGTTGTTTGCTACATCATTAAGCTTTCACAAATGGCTTAACAGTGTCCAATCCAGTTCAATTGTGTATCCAGAAGGCATCAAGAGCTTCTGCTGATCCCAGATTCTCACCATCTTAAAGATTTTTCCAGTCTGTCGGAAAATCTGATGACACGCTTTCCCCAATGGTGGATCTGAACTCCGTGTGGAACAAAAAAAAAAACAAAACCCCCCACACACACTTCATAGTTTTTACTTTTACCAGTTCCATATTAGACCTTACATGCCATCATTAGAACCACTAACAAGTCTTTTAAAAACACGAGACATTGGATTGTGGAGGTGTTTGTGACATTGTCCCCATGCACTCAGCTGTAAGCATTGGGCTTCTAGAAGAAACAAGATGGCGTATCCTAATACATTAACTAGCCATAAGAACACTAGCTTGCCAATTCTAGAATTAAAGGCATTTGGGTAGCACTAACTACTGCACTAGTTAATCCACATGCTTTTTTTCCGCCATAAATCTCCAAATATAAGTGGCTCTGCTGCCCAGTTTCAGACAAATATGTGATTTGTGGTGTGCATACAAACATTGTTATACATTTCACACTTGTCAACTCTGGGTAGTAGTTGTGATTTGCACCTGTGGAAATTATGACCTGAAAACATGGATAGTCAAGGTAGTGTAAAATTGGACTGACTTCAGACTTATTGGGTCATAAAAATATATATATATTTTTTTTTTATTACATATACACAGGAAAAGTTACATGTAACCTAGACCGCATACTACACTAGTCTTTACACTTGTAACAGTCACACATGTAGCTTGACCTACAATAAGGTTTAACATTTTAGATCTTAAATTTAGTTGTGTAGAAGTTGCAGAAATGTTAACCCCTCCAAAACCATATAATCTTGAGTATTACCATAGCTGCGGTTTAACTGTCCGTTGAACTAGAAGTGCCAACTTCATGCACCATTTTTTGTGAGCCAGTAAGCATCTTCTGAACTAGAATGTGGTTCTTTTCAACATCTCATAATTGAAAGGCCAATATAATTTAGTTTGCAAGCCTCAAGGAGTTTCTGCTGTTAATTCTATATTGCATTGAAGGAGACAAAGCAGTGTTGAGACCATAATATTTATTAACCACCAAGAACTTCCAACAATCCCTTGGAACTACAGACTGCTGCCAGATCAGGTTACTGGGGTTGTAGTTTAAGAGCTGGAGCGCTGAAGGTTGCCAGTTTCTGCTTTTGGGTATATTCACAAATAAAGTCTGTTTTACCTACCGTGCAGATTTTTGATCTGCCACATATCAATTATTGAGACAAAAAGGTTGAAGTCTGCAGCACCTTAGTCTGTTACCTCATCTATAAGTGGCATAATGTAGGGGCAGACCCTCCCAGCATAGTATCACTTATGTGTTGTGTCATTTTTAAAAAGTTAGTTATCTACTAGTTTTCTGAATGCTGAACTCAACTCCACCCTCACCACTGATTAGCAGTTTCTGCCTCCAAACAGTTTACAGAAAGCTGCCAATCAAGTGATGGATGCAGGTTATCTAGAGCTCATGAACATGGAGGACTACTTGGCAGTAGATTTACTGGTCCTCTAGCGAGACAAAAAAAAAAAAAAAAAATCCTTGTTTCATTTGATCAAAACTATAGCAAGCAGACCAGTAAAACTGCTGGGACCAGGGTCTCTGCATTACACTGCTTTCTAATTAGGTGGTAAAAGCCTGGTTACAGATTCCTTTCAGGTCTTAATTTTCCATTTACACCGGTTCACTACAATAGCTTTTAAGCCATCCATGGCCAGGGTAGTTTCATGACAGGACAGAGAAACACCATCAGTACAAAATGACTAGCCAGGTAGTTGTCCTTCACATACAAAGCTTTGAGGTTTTTGGGCATAAGCTCATTAAACCAGATCTTAACATTCTCCCACTGATAACTCATGCATGAGTCAACATTTGGTCAATGAAAAGCAATTAACTAATCTTTTCAGTTGTGCGGAGCCCCTCTTCCCAAGATACAAAAATATTTCAGAAGTCCTGATGCTGCGGTTCATCATACCAGCCAAATGCAACTATGATTAAAATAATTGTGAAGGGAAAAAACAATATATATATGCATCACTGGCATAGCGTTTGATGTAGAATAGTTTATTTCCTTCCTGTTTAAAGGCCATTGAAAAGCATTTACAGTTTCCCCAAGTGCAATACAACAAAAATGGGGGAAGAAAAACAAATATATAAATTAAAAAAAAAAAAAAAATTAGGTAAAGAAAGCAGTAACAAAATAAAGCCGCCTTGTCTCCAGGCAACTAAACAAAAGTCATTTTACTGCAACATATACACATTAAATATAGTATACAGTCCATGCAGCTGCACAGCCATGTTAGAGGGGGATCCTGGCTCCAGCCATCAGTGCATTACAGTCCATGATTGTCATTCTTTCTAGCCCGACTTGAAGAGAAGAATTGCAACCTGGCCCAAATAAAAATAGATGAAATGCTTTGTCTCATGTGTTACATAACTGCCAAAGTTTCTGCCAACAATGCAGTGCCAAGTCGGATTGTACTTCTTGTCAAATTCCTGCAATAAAAAAATAAAAATAAAATTATTGACTTCAGTCTTAGCAAGTAAATATATTTTTCTACAACTAAAGAAAGGTAATGTGGCCATGAAACATCAATGTGCAACATACCTTCTTAATATAAGCTGCAATATCTTTCTCAATGTTATATTTCTCCATAGCTTGTGTGGCACAGTCCACGGCATCCTGCTGCATGTCCTCAGACATATCAGCATTCTTTATCACAGCTTTTCTGTCAGACATGATGCACCTAGAACAGAGCAAGAGCAGGTCAGCATCGGGAGGAAAGGAGTGCCCACACAAATGGTTAACTGTTTATCAGGCAGCGGTAGTTTGCATACAGTTTTTGAAAACCCCCCTCCCGTTTTCAAGTGATACTTTTGAAATAACTAAACAATTAGCAACTAGATTTTTACAAACAGCAGTTAATTTTTTTTTTTTTTTTTATGGAATCCTCAAAAGGTATATACATCAGGACACTTTATACAGTTACCCAATGCACACACTGAATGTGACCTGAAGCAGGGGTGCACAGCCTTTTCTGGTCCAGTGGGCCACGTCGTCATATTAAACTACTCGCTTTAAAAAAGGCATTTCCTTTTGAGACATTTAAGGGGCTACTAAAAGAACCCGACAGCAGTCTCATGGTGCCTAAACCATAGGCAGCATGAATCAGTCTGGCTGCAAGACTGCAGCCAGGTATGCTTTCCTCTGAAATACAAGTTAAAAGATCTTCCGCCGCCACCCACTATAGGAGAGACTTGTCAATTACCGGGAGAAGCTAGCGGGGACAATGGTGGACTAAATCACATCTCTGGCTATGACCCCTGGCTGGACTCTAAAGTATATTTTCTCTGAAACACTGGAGCATTTCAGAAAATTTAAAAAAAAAATAAATCCCTACCTGCAATTCGTCAGGTTCTGGTTTATACTGCAGTCGTTTGGGCAGCACAAATCAGGCAACATGTTACTATTAGGCTAAGTGCACAACGTTCAGGAATGTATGCAGAATTTTCCTGAGCAAAACTGGACCACCTTTCCCAGGAAATCCGCATGCGTTTTTTTTCATGGTTTTCTTTGCAGGTTTTTTGGGGTTTTTTTCCAGAGCTTCCCCAATTCACTGATTGTTAACACTTGTCAAAACATAGTGTTTGACAAGTGTGACCAACTTTTTACTATTGATGCTGCCTATGCAGCATCAATAGTAGAAAGGTTTTGCTCAGGAAAATTCTGCACACATTCCTGAACATGTGCACTTAGCCTTAGGGTATGTGTCCACGTTCAGGATGGCCGGCGGTATCGCAGGAGCAGCGAAGCCGCTCGGCGCTAAGCCCCGCCCCCTTTCTGGGACACGATGATGCCGGATGTGTTAACTGTACACATCCGGGATCATCACACCCTCGCATAGCGCCCTGTGATATTACTTGCGGCGATGCAGCGTCGCCGCAGGTAGCACGGACATGCTGCGATCTGAAAAGACGCGCAGCATGTCCGGAGTCACAGGGAAGTCGGATGCGTGTTTCCACGCATAGTGGACACGGGATTTCATAAAATCCCCATCTCCACTATGCTGGAACATCTGGACGCTGCGTGTTTGACGCTGCAGCTCTGCGCAGCGTCAAACAAGCAGCGTTTACTGACCGTGGACACATACCCTTAGAGTATAGGCCATAAATGCTGGCTAAGTGGTGTTTTTACAAGCGATACTTCCACCTGTCAAAACAATGGAGGGCAAAGTCTCCCCCAATCAGCAAATTAAAGCAAAGCATTCAAGAGTCTCTTCATTAAAAATATGGCTACTGTGATAACAGCCTAGTGTTTCTGAACTCTCACAAACTGATCTACACAGCCACCTATCTAACTCATGTATTCCTAAAAAGGGTCAAAAGACTTGTCTGCCGATATGGGTATGTTTCCAAGTTCAGCATTTGCTGCTGATTGGATGTGCCATACAGTCGCAGCATCCAGATGTTACAGCATAGTGGAGGGGATTTTATGAAATTCCATCTCCACTATGCGTGCAGTGACGCAGGAGGCAGACCCGCGTATTCACACATGCGGCTCATCTTTAGACAGCAGCATGTTTATCTTGCTGAGACGCTCAGTCTCCACAAGATATATTACTGTCCTATGTATAAGATGCGGTGAATCCACATGTGTTCAATGTACACATGCGGCATCACCGCGTGTACAAAAGCCGGCAGCACTTTGGACGGAGCGGGTATCTGCTGCATCCAAAGCGCTGCCTTTACGGAACGTGGAAACATACCCCAAGGCAGACCCAGATGTGCTCCTCAGTGCCCCATTTCAGGATAGATCAGCATTTCTGTAAATGTGTTTAAGAGCACAGAATGTCATTGTGGCCCACAGGTTGTGCACCACAGACAGGCTTATATTTTTGACATGACACATTTGTTAATATTTTTAGTGCATAATCAAATTTAAAAGTAACCAAGTTACTGTACAATCTCTTGAAAACATTTTATATGCAGTTTTATAAGATGTTACTTGACCATTAAATAACCACACGCACGAAGCCAAGCATATATAATGTAGTGTAAATGTGTTGGTATACTCCCTTCCCTGGCTTCCAACACTGATCCGGTCCTTTTCTCAGTCAAATACAATTCCGACTCACTGGATCACACTGGGTTTACGAGCCGGAAGTTGCTTTCACATTGTAAGCTGGCAGAGCCCTTATAGGCTTACCCTGTAACAGCAACATCCAACTCTCACATACCCAGTGTGATCCTGCAAGTGGGAATTGTGGTCACATGAGTTGTGAGAGGACTGGAGCTGGGAACAAGAGATATGCCGATCAGTGATTATACGAACACATTCACACTACATATACCTTAACACAGGTTTGGGGCATAAAGTGTCAGGAGTGCTCCTTTAAGGGATATGTTAGCATTTAGCAGAGGAGTTTGCCTAATGCTTTCCCTAGTCAAACATGGTTAGATGAAAACCAACTTTCTACCAGTAGTCAACTATCTGCTTTCAGGGCACATTAAAAGCATCTCCATGTGCTGTGCACTAGATCCAGAGCCTACAGGCCTAGTGCCCATAAGTCAGCATCGTCTAATAGGAGGCTCGTAAAGCCACTGGACAAAAGGCACTTGTGGGTGACATGAGAGCACTCAGGCAGAGCACTTAGCCACATGGCCTTTGGCACTACTGGGAAGTACCCATGTGGTGTAGCGTCTGTTCCTCAGCTAGCCTTTACAAATCAGTACGATTATACATAGGAGATGCCACTGTGCCATGTGTGAGGGCCTGCAGATCGCCCACCACGAGAACAGCCATTACTACACAGGGGACCCACCCTACAGGACTCATGGGGAGGTGACGGAGGGCCCCAGGGCGCCTTAGGGCCCAGCAGGCGTGTACGTGCATTGGCGCCTCTCGCTGAGGCACTGGTCAGCAATGCAGGGACTACACGAGCTGGACAGAGGCCTCTCCGCGCCATTTCCCTCCTCACCTAGGTCATGTACATCTTGGCTAATGAAGAGCAGGGCTCTCCATGCCACACAGGACAAACGGCCGCCCACCCACCTTCCTGCGTAGCCGACCACCACCCCCGCCACACAAGTTACCGCCCAACCTATAGCATGTGCTTCCTGAGGACTAGCCGCAGCGGAGTGGCGCCCAGGTAGCCTCACCTGTCACAGTGTAGCGCAGCCCTCTCCGAAGCTGGACGTCTCTGTAGACCTGATTAGCGCTCTGACTCTCGCCGTCCCTCTGAAATAGCGGCACCGCCCCCTGCAGTGGCTCAGCCAACCGCTCCGGCTATTGGTGGAGGCCGCGCCTCTCCCAGCACTTGCGGGCATTTTCCTCTCGCGCTTCTCTGCCTACATCTTATTTCATCCCACAATGCCGCGAGAAAATTGCAGCGCTCCTGACGCCCAACGCACAGTCTCCATGTACACCAAGTGTGCGCGTCCATATTCCGCGTGTGCGTCCATACACCGAGTGTGTGCGTCCATACACCAAGTGTGCGCGTCCATGTTCCGTGTGTGCGTCCATACACCGAGTGTGTGCGTCCATATTCTGTGTGTGCGTCCATATTCCGTGTGTGCGTCCATATTCCGTGTGTGCGTCCATATTCTGTGTCCATATTCCGTGTGTGCGTCCATACACCGAGTGTGTGCGTCCATATTCCGTGTGTGCGTTCATATTCCGTGTGTGCGTCCATACTCCGTGTGTGCGTCCATACACCGAGTGTGTGCGTCCATACACCGAGTGTGTGCGTCCATATTCCGTGTGTGCGTTCATATTCCGTGTGTGCGTCCATACTCCGTGTGTGCGTCCATACACCGAGTGTGTGCGTCCATATTCCGTTTGTGCGTCCATATTCTGCGTGTGCGTCCATCCTTCGTGTGTGTGTGCGCATCCATATTCCGTGTGTGCGTCCATACACCGAGTGTGTGCGTCCATATTCCGCGTGTTCGTCCATACTCCGTGTGTGCGCGCGTTCATACACCAAGTGTGCGCGTCCATACACTGAGTGTGTGCGTCCATATTCCGTGTGTGCGTCCATACTCGATGTGTGCATACGTCCATACTCTGTGTGTGCGTCCATATTCCGTGTGCGCGTCCATACACCGTGTGTGCGTCCATACTCCGTGTGTGTGCGTTCATGCACCGTGTGTGCATCCATACTCTGTGTGCATAAGTCCATACTCCATGTGTGTGCATCCATACACCGAGTGTGTGCGTCTATATTCCGTGTGTGTGTCCATATTCCGTGTTTGCGTCCATATTCCGTGTGTGTGTCCATATTCCGTGTGTGCGTCCATATTCCGTGTGTGTCCATATTCCGTGTGTGTGTCCATATTCCGTATGTGCGTCCATACACCGAGTGTGTGCGTCCATATTCCGTGTGTGCGTCCATATTCCGTGTGTGCGTCCATACTCCGTGTGTGCGTCCATACACCGTGTGTGCGTCCATACTCCGTGTGTGTGCGTTCATACACCGTGTGTGCATCCATACTCTGTGTGTGTGCATAAGTCCATACTCCATGTGTGTGCATCCATACACCGAGTGTGTGCGTCTATATTCCGTGTGTGTGTCCATATTCCGTGTGTGTGTCCATATTCCGTGTGTGTGTCCATATTCCGTATGTGCGTCCATACACCGAGTGTGTGCATCCATATTCCGTGTGTGCGTCCATATTCCGTGTGTGAGTCCATATTCCGTGTGTGCATCCATACTCCGTGTGTGTGTGTCCATATTCCGTGTTTGCGTCCATATTCCGTGTGTGTGTCCATATTCCGTGTGTGCGTCCATATTCCGTGTGTGTGTCCATATTCCGTGTATGTGTCCATATTCCGTATGTGCGTCCATACACCGAGTGTGTGCGTCCATATTCCGTGTGTGCGTCCATATTCCGTGTGTGTGTCCATATTCCGTGTGTGCATCCATACTCCGTGTGTGTGTGCGTCCATATTCCGTGTGCGCGTCCATACACAGTGTGTGCGTCCATATTCCGTGTGTGCGTCCATATTCCGTGTGTGCGTCCATATTCCGCGTGTGCGTCCATACTCCGTGTGTGTGCGTCCATACACCGAGTGTGTGCGTCCATATTCCGTGTGTGCGTCCATATTCCGTATGTGTGCATCCATACTCCGTGTGTGTGCGTCCATATTCCGTGTGCGCGTCCATACACCGAGTGTGTGCGTCCATATTCCGTGTGTGCGTCCATATTCCGTGTGTGTGCGTCCATACTCCGTGTGTGTGCGTCCATATTCCGCGTGTGCGTCCATACTCCGTGTGTGTGTGTGTGCGTCCATATTCCGTGTGTGCGTCCATACACCGAGTGTGTGCGTCCATATTCCGCGTGTGCGTCCATACTCCGTGTGTGCGCGCGTTCATACACCAAGTGTGCGCGTCCATACACTGAGTGTGTGCGTCCATATTCCGTGTGTGCGTCCATACTCCATGTGTGCATACGTTCATACTCCATGTGTGTGCGTCCATATTCCGTGTGTGTGTCCATACTCCGTGTGTGTGCGTTCATACACCATGTGTGCGTCCATACTCTGTGTGTGTGCATACGTCCATATACCATGTGTGTGTGCGTCCATACACCGAGTGTGTGCGTCCATTTTCCATGTGTGTGTCCATATTCCGTGTGTGTGCGTCCATACTCCGTGTGTGTGCGTCCATATTCCGTGTGTACGTCCATACACTGAGTGTGTGCGTCCATATTCCGTGTGTGCGTCCATATTCCGCGTGTGCGTCCATACTCCGTGTGTGAGCGCGTTCATACACCAAGTGTGCGCGTCCATACACTGAGTGTGTGCGTCCATACTCCGTGTGTGTGCGTCCATACTCCGTGTGTGTACGTTCATACACCGTGTGCGCCCATACTCCGTGTGTGTGCATATGGCCATACTCCATGTGTGTGCATCCATACACCGAGTGTGTGCATCCATATTCCGTGTGTGCGTCCATACTCCATGTGAGTGCATCCATATTCCGTGTGTGCGTCCATACTCCGTGTGTGTGCGTTCATACACCATGTATGCGTCCATACTCCGTGTGTGTGCGTTCATACACTGTGTGTGCGTCCATACTCCGTATGTGTGCATACGTCCATACTCCGTGTGTGCGTCCATACACCGAGTGTGTGCATCCATATTCCGTGTGTGCATCCATACTCCGTGTGTGTGCGTTCATACACTGTGTGTGCTCCCATACTCCGTGTGTGTGCATATGTCCATACTCCATGTGTGTGCGTCCATACTTCGTGTGTGTGTGTTCATACACCGTGTGTGCGTCCATACACCGAGTGTGTGCATCCATATTCCGTGTGTGCGTCCATACTCCGTGCGTGTGCGTTCATACACCGTGTGTGCGTCCATACTCCGTGTGTGTGCATACGTCCATACTCCATGTGTGTGCGTCCATACTTCGTGTGTGTGTGTTCATACACCGTGTGTGCGTCCATACACCGAGTGTGTGCATCCATATTCCGTGTGTGCGTCCATACTCTGTGTGTGTGTGTTCATACACCGTGTGTGCGTCCATACACCGAGTGTGTGCATCCATATTCCGTGTGTGCGTCCATACTCTGTGTGTGTGTGTTCATACACCGTGTGTGCGTCCATACACCGAGTGTGTGCATCCATATTCCGTGTGTGCGTCCATACTCCGTGCGTGTGCGTTCATACACCGTGTGTGCGTCCATACTCCGTGTGTGTGCATACGTCCATACTCCATGTGTGTGCGTCCATACTTCGTGTGTGTGTGTTCATACACCGTGTGTGCGTCCATACACCGAGTGTGTGCATCCATATTCCGTGTGTGCGTCCATACTCTGTGTGTGTGCGTTCATACACTGTGTGTGTGAGTCCATACACCGGGTGTGTATGTCCATATTCCGTGTGTGTGTGGAAATAATGTGCAGGAATACAAGTACTAGACATAAATGGGGCTGAGGTATCTGTACAGCTGTGCATATGCCTAGGGCCGGGGTCACACGAAATGTATGGAAAATCGTTCCGTGTCTCCCTGCCGAGAGTCGCACAAGTGTTCTCCGTATGGTGATTCGTGTGTAATGCGTTTGCAATGCAATGATGCGATTTTCTCGCACCCATGTATCTATATGACATCCATTACTAATACTGACCTACAAAGCCATCCATAACCTGTCTCCTCCATATATCTGTGAACTAATCTCCCAATATCTTCCCTCACGTAATCCCCGGTCCTCCCAAGACCTCCTTCTCTCCTCCACACTTATTCGCTCTTCATCCAATCGCCTCCAAGACTTCTCCCGAATATCCCCTATCCTCTGGAACTCTCTGCCCCAACAGGTCCGACTACCACATTCGGATCCTTCAGACGGAACCTGAAAACTCATCTCTTCAGGAAAGCCTACAGCCTGCACTGACCCCGCTGCCTCCTCATCACTACCGAAGCTACCGCCCCTCCAACACCGGAGCTCCTGCAACCCCCAACCTACTGTCTCCTTCCCCATCATCCTGTAGAATGTAAGCCCGCAAGGGCAGGGTCCTCGCCCCTCTGTATCAGTCTGTCATTGTTAGTTTGTTTACTGTAAGTGATATCTGTAACTTGTATGTAACCCCTTCTCATGTACAGCACCATGGAATCAATGGTGCTATATAAATAAATAATAATAATAATATGGCATTACATTTCTCACTGCTTTTCCCCATTGAATTTAATGGCTGAATGGGCTGAAATGAGGAAAATGTGTTCGTAGTTCTTGCAAGTCACACGGATGGTCCGTGTGGTGTCCGAGTTTCCTTTCTCGCCTCATTGGGGGACACAGGTAACCATGGGTGTATGCTGTTGTCACTAGGAGGCTGACACTATGCAAATAAAGAAGAAGTAGCTCCTCCCCGGCAGTATACACCCTCCGACAGGCACCAGGCAACTCAGTTTTTGCTTAGTGTCTGTAGGAGGCGGACTTGGATCTAACACCAGATCCGCATTTTCTTTTACAGGGATTTGTTTTGTTTATTAACCTTTTCCCCTTTCTTTTTCAGACTCTTTCTTCAGGGTAACAGGGTGCAGTTCTTCTCACCCTGTTTTCCCCACTTTGAGCGACCGAGAGAGCAGTGTGGTATCATCCACATCACACCCTCTTGCAGGGCCGGACTGGGACTAAAATTCAGCCCTGGCATTTGAAGTTACACAGGCCCACTTGTCACATGGTGACTGTATAATATCTTTGTACACTTGTAGGCAGGGCCGGTTTTAGGCAAAGTGGGGCCCTAGGCAAAGTTTAAAATGGGTCCCCAAATGCTAACATATTGCACATCACACAGAAGCCTTTCTGTTGTATTTACGTGCGCTGAGTTCAGGCCGCTAAACGAGTTTGATCGACAATACTGAAGTTGTTCAACGCTTGTTTCCCGGCCTCTTTCCACCAGCTGAGGAATAATGATGAGACAGAACGATCACTAATACATCACTAACAGATCACCATACAGTATCATGTTTTCAGCAGCACATCTACAGTTTACACTGGCAATGTGCTGCTGACAACAAGGCTTTTTGTTCCAGCAAAAACAATCCGAATATGCAGCATTTTACTTGTTTAGTAAAATACACCCCATAGTCCTCCATATATTATAATGTGCTCCATAGTCCTCCATATAGTATAATACACTCCCTATAGTCCTCCATATATTAAAATACATTGCTCAGTCCTCCACATAGTATAATACACTCCTCATAGTCCTCCATATAGCATAATACAATCCTCATAGTCCTCCATATAGCATAATACAATCCTCATAGTGCTCCATATAGTATAATGCACCGCCACAGTCATCCATGTAGTACAATTCACTTCCCATAGTATAATGCACCCCATAGTTCTTCATATAGTATAACGTATTCCCCATAGTCCTCGATACAGTATAATGCAGCCCACATATAGTATAATGCAGCCACCCCAGAGTATAATGCAGCCACCCCAGAGTATAATGCAGCCACCCCAGAGTATAATGCAGCCACCCCACAGAGTATAATGCAGCCACCCCAGAGTATGTAACCCCCATAGAATATAATACAGCCCACCTCCCCATAATATATAATGTAGCCCCCCATAGAATATAATGCAGCCCCCCATAGTATATAACGCAGCCTCCCCCATAGAATATAATATACCCCCACAATAGTATATAACACAGCCACATAGTACATAACATGGCCTCCCCCATAGAATATAATATACTCCCCATAGTATATAGCAAAGCCCGCATATTATATAGCACAAACCGCATAGTATACAGCACAGCCTGCATACTATAGCACAGCTCGCGTAGTAGATAACACAGCCCACACAGCAGTATTCAGCACAGACCACACAGTAGTATACAGCACAGACCACACAGTAGTATACAGCACAGCCCACGTAGAAGTATACAGCACAGTCCACACAGTAGTATACAGCACAGCCCACAGAGTAATATATACAGCACAGCCCACAAAGTAATATATACAGCACAGCCCACAGAGAACTATATACAGCACAGAGCACAGCCCACAGAGAACTATATACAGCCCACAGTAGCATACAGCACAGAGCACAGCCCACAGATAACTATATACAGCCCACAGTAGTATACAGCACAGAGCACAGCCCACAGAGTACTATATACAGCCCACAGTAATATACAGCACAGAGCACAGCCCAGAGAACTATATATAGCACACAGTAGTATACAGCACAGAGCACAGCCCACAGAGTACTATATATAGCACAGAGCACACAGTAGTATACAGCACAGAGCACAGCCCACAGAGAGCTATATACAGCCCACAGTAGTATACAGCACAGAGCACAGCCCACAGAGAGCTATATACAGCCCACAGCAGTATACAGCAGAGCACAGCCCACAGAGTACTATATACAGCCCACAGTAGTATACAGCACAGAGCACAGCCCACAGAGTACTATATACAGCCCACAGTAGTATACAGCACAGAGCACAGCCAACAGAGTACTATATACAGCCCACAGTAGTATACAGCACAGAGCACAGCCCACAGAGTACTATATACAGCCCACAGTAGTATACAGCACAGAGCACAGCCCACAGAGTACTATATACAGCCCACAGTAGTATACAGCACAGAGCACAGCCCACAGAGTACTATATACAGCCCACAGTAGTATACAGCACAGAGCACAGCCCACAGAGTACTATATATAGCACACAGCCCACGGTAGTATACAGCACAGAGCACAGCCCACAGAGTACTATATATAGCACAGAGCACACAGTAGTATACAGCACAGAGCACAGCCCACAGAGAGCTATATACAGCCCACAGTAGTATACAGCACAGAGCACAGCCCACAGAGAACTATATACAGCCCACAGTAGTATACAGCACAGAGCACAGCCCACAGAGAACTATATACAGCCCACAGCAGTATACAGCACAGAGCACAGCCCACAGAGTACTATATACAGCCCACAGTAGTATACAGCACAGAGCACAGCCCACAGAGAGCTATATACAGCCCACAGTAGTATACAGCACAGAGCACAGCCCACAGAGAACTATATACAGCCCACAGTAGTATACAGCACAGAGCACAGCCCACAGAGAGCTATATACAGCCCACAGTAGTATACAGCACAGAGCACAGCCCACAGAGAGCTATATACAGCCCACAGTAGTATACAGCACAGAGCACAGCCCACAGAGAGCTATATACAGCCCACAGTAGTATACAGCACAGAGCACAGCCCACAGAGAACTATATACAGCCCACAGCAGTATACAGCACAGAGCACAGCCCACAGAGTACTATATACAGCCCACAGTAGTATACAGCACAGAGCACAGCCCACAGAGAGCTATATACAGCCCACAGTAGTATACAGCACAGAGCACAGCCCACAGAGAGCTATATACAGCCCACAGTAGTATACAGCACAGAGCACAGCCCACAGAGAACTATATACAGCCCACAGTAGTATACAGCACAGAGCACAGCCCACAGAGAACTATATACAGCCCACAGCAGTATACAGCACAGAGCACAGCCCACAGAGAACTATATACAGCCCACAGCAGTATACAGCACAGAGCACAGCCCACAGAGAACTATATACAGCCCACAGCAGTATACAGCACAGAGCACAGCCCACAGAGAACTATATACAGCCCACATCTCTTCTCTTCCTCCCCTCCCCTCCTCCGAGAATGGCCCCACAGTCCAGAAAAAAAAAAAAACTCTCCTCACCTCTCCTCGTGCCCAGCGTTGCTTCCTGGTTCCTGCTCCTGTCTCAGCAGCTGCAGTCTGCCCGGGACACAGCAGGTGCGCGATGATATGACATCATCGCGCACCCGCAGTGTCAGAGGCAGAGCGGGGAATGATGGGAGAGGAGCGTCTGTAGACGCTCTCTCCTCCATCATTGCATTCAACTGTACCGGCGTCTATACGCCGGTATAGTTGAATGCGACGGCGGGGGCGGCGGATTGAGCGGCCCACCACTGGCACCGGCCCTTCTGGCATTTGCCAGAAGTGCCCTATGGCCAGTCCGGCCCTGCCCTCTTGGACCCGCTGGGCAGGACTTTGTCCTCTGTCACCCTTTCGGGTGTTCAGGGTGACCTTCTTCTCGGTGGCCAGTCCTGCCCATTTCCCCTCCTCATCCCTCTCCTCGGAGAGGGCTGAGAGGAAGACGGCGGTCACTTCCAGTGACCCTCTCCCCCTGGTTAGGGGTCGACGCCGTCTTCTGCGCCGGAGCTCGTGGCGCGGGAAGGAGGACTTCTTCCAGGACCCTCTACTCTCCCAGGGATCCTGATGCGTTCCTCATCTCCAGGTAGGGAGCCTTCAAGCAACAGTACATTTCCCCTCCCCCCCCCCCGTCCGCCAAGCGATTTCCCTGATCTTACCCGGCTGGATGTATTATACCCTTTTCAAGGGTCTCCTGTATAAGGAAGGGGGCTGCAGTTTCGGGAAGTGGGCCTCAGACCGTGATACGATCACCGCTGGTCACGCTGGCATTTCCCTCCTTCTATTCAAACCTGCGGGCGCGCGCGCCCACCATTTTTTTTTTCTCCCTCTCCCGGCTTCCTTCTTCATTCGGCACTTACGCGCCCTCTTGTGGCGGCCGGCATTATTGCGGCTGGGAGTTCAGCGCTTGGGGGCATTCCTTATGCATCCCCCCTTCGGCGCTTGTGCACGCCCACAGCGTCGCGCTGTCTCCGCGCTCTTTCTGCGTCCTCCTGCTTCCTGTCAGCGTCTGCTCACCGCGTGGGACACAGAATTCTCGGGGGAACACAGGCACAGACTCCTGCGGCTACCGCTGTCGCTGTCCTTCAGCAGGCTCAGCGCTACTGCTCTCTCGGGCTCTACTACTCCCGGCAGTATTTCTCCTCTTCTGGACAAGGTAATGTCCACCTATGTCCGACCCCACTCCGGCCTTTGCCACTACGGCCATCCATTACACCTGCGCTCTCTGCAAGAAAAAGTGGGCCTCAGGTCAGCCTTCCCCTTTCTGCCCGGTCCTGCGCTCCTCCCACCATGTCAGCTCCCCTGGAAGCTCCTAGGTCCCGGGATGAGTGCACCCCCCCTCCCTTAAGGACCCCACGGACAGACAGATCGAGGCGCTAGCAAAATCGGCATTTGAGGCCTCCGGAGCCTCCCTTTGCCCTAGTTTCGCCTCGTCATGGGTAGCCAAGGCTGTATCAGCCTGGGCCAAGACCCTGCGCAGGGGCATTTTGGCCTCTGCTCCTGCTGAGGAACTGTCTGATTTGGCGGATCAGATTTCTCTGGCAGGAAAATACCTCATGAATGCCTCCCTTGATGCGGCGGCCTGCTCCACCAGGGCTAATGGCAATATTGTGGCCATTCGCCGAATTCTCTGGCTAAAGTCGTGGAACGCTGACCCTGCCTCTAAGAAATAGCTCACTGGTCTGCCCTTCCAGGGTTTCAGACTCTTCGGCATGCAGCTAGATCAAATGATCTCGGACGCTACGGGTGGTAAGAGTACCTCTTTACCCCAGTCCAAGCAGAAACGTCCCTTCAACAGGAGGGGCCCCCAGTCCTTTCGTCCCTTTCGGTCCTTTACCTCCTCATGAAACCCCAACCAGGACCGTTCCTTCTCACAAGGGGACTGAAGAAAACCTTTCAGGCCTCCGCCGCGCTGGAGAGCTAAGAGCCACCCCGCAAAACCATCTGGATCTCGGGGCCACAGGTTTTCTAATAAATGACGGGTCGCCCCTACTTGGAAATCCTTCCAGGGTGGGAGGCCGCCTTCTTCTGTTCTCAGAGGTTTGGCTTTCAGTAGTCGACGACGCCTGGGTCAGGGAGATCGTCACGTCAGGCTACAAAATAGAATTTTCTTCGCCCCCAGGAAGTCGTTTCCTCCTCTCTCGTCCTCCCAAACAGCCCTCTCATCTCCCAGGGCTTCTCCAGGCCGTCGATTCGCTCCTCGCCTCGGGAGTCGTAGTGTCGGTGCCTTTTTGCGAGCGGTTTTCGGGTTTTTACTCAAGCCTGTTCGTGGTTCCAAAAAAGGACAGCTCTCTCCGTCCAATTTTGGATCTCAAGCGGTTGAACCGACATCTTCGGATTCGACATTTCAGAATGGAATCTCTGCGCTCGGTGATCGCGTCCAACCGGGAGAGTTTCTGTGCTCAGTGGACATTTGGGATGCATACCTTCACGTTCCGATTTGCGTACAGCATAATAATAATAATAATAATCTTTATTTTTATATAGCGCAACATATTCTGCAGCGCTTTACATTTTTGCACACATTATCATCACTGTCCCCGATGGGGCTCACAATCTAAATTCCCTATCAGTATGTCTTTGGAATGTGGGAGGAAACCGGAGTGCCCGGAGGAAACCCACGCAAACACGGAGAGAACATACAAACTCTTTGCAGATGTTGTCCTTGGTGGGGTTTGAACCCAGGACTCCAGCGCTGCAAGGCTGCAGTGCTAACCACTGTGCCACCGTGCTGCCCTACAGCATCAGAGGTTCCTCCGGTTCGCGATCCAAGAGCATCATTACCAGTTCATGGCCCTCCCTTCCGGGCTGGCGTCTGCTCCCAGGGTCTTTACGAAGGTCATGGCAGCTGTCATGGCCATTCTGCGTTCAAAAGGGTTTCTGGTAATCCCATACCTCGACGACCTCTTGATCAAGGGCTCATCCCGTCGGGATTGCAGCCAGAGCCTCCAGTTTACTCTGGACACGCTGGTTCGCCTCGGCTGGATAATCAACTACCAGAAGTCTTCCTTGATTCCAACCCAGCGTCTGGAGTTCCTAGGCATGGAATTCGACACCTTTCGGGCTCAGGTCTTCCTTCCCAAGGAGAAGTTCCTATCTCTTAGTCGGGGTGTCAGAGCACTAAAGGGCGTTCCCTCCGTCTCGCCATGAGGGTTCTGAGGAAAATGGTCGCTTCTATGGAAGTGGTCCCCTATGCTGTTCCACTCTCGTCCCCTCCAGCTGGCCCTTCTGTCTGGCTGGGAAAGGAACCCACTTTCCCTGGACCGTCAGTTTCGCCTCTCTTCCAAGGTGAAGCAGTCTCTCTCTTGGTGGACGCTGTCCTCCTCCATTCTGCGCGGGAGGTCATTTCTCCCTCCCCGCTGGCAGGTGATCACCACCGACGCCAGTCTCCAGGGTTGGGGAGCGGTCTTTCTCCACCTCACAGCCCAGGGCCGCTGGACTGCTCAGGAGGCGTGCCTCCCTATCAACCTCTTGGAAATCAGAGCCATCTTCCTAGCCCTCATCTGCTGGGAGTCCCTCCTCTCCGGAAAGCCGGTCCGCATTCAGTCGGACAACGCCACAGCCATGGCATACATAAACCATCAGGGAGGGACTCGCAGCGGTCAAGTCATGATGGAAGTGGCAAAAATTCTCCATTGGGCGGAGGGTCACGTTCCCTCTCTGTCAGCCGTCCACATCCCAGGGGTGGACAATTGGGAAGCCGACTTTCTAAGTCACCAGGGCACCGTGGCGGGCGAGTGGTCTCTTCTTCCCACAATCTTCAACCAGATTTGCCAGCGGTGGGGCGTTCCAGACGTCGACTTGATGGCCTCCCGGGCAAACCACAAGGTTCCCCAGTACGTCTCCAGATCTCGGGATCCGATGGCCGTCGGATGCGACGCTCTCGTGATCTCGTGGGCCCGGTTCCAGATGCCCTATCTGTTCCCGCCCCTCCCCTTGATCCCAAGGGTCGTAAAGAAGATCAAGACAGAAGGGGTCCCCGTACTCTTGGTAGCTCCAGATTGGCCTCGCAGGGCCTGGTATGCGGAACTGGTGAACATGCTATCGGACGTTCCGTGGAGGCTTCCGGATCTTCCGGACCTTCTTTCGCAGGGGCCCCTCTTCCACCCGAATTATCGGTCTCTGAATTTAACGGTATGGCCGCGGGTTTTTCTCATAGCGTCATCCAGACTATGATAAGAGCGAGAAAACCGGCTTCCTCGCGTATTTACCACAGATGTTGGAAAGCCTTTTTCCGGTGGTGTCAGGACAACAATCTGTTTCCTATGACCTTTTCCCTTCCCAATCTTGCCTTGCGCAGGCGTGTACTATGGAGGACAGAGAATGAACTTCAATCCAATATTGCAGCCAGCATGCAGCCAGCGGGTAAGGAAAGGGTGAATCAAACACCCGAAAACCCCGCCCATATGACTGAAAATTGTTCCCTCGAAATTCAGGTGACAGAGTCCCTTTAAATAAAAATGAACAATTAACTTTTTTTCACACAAAATTTATTTCAGCTCCAATTTGTTTTATTTTACCAAGGGTAACAGGAGAAAATGGACCCCAAAAGTTGTTGTACAATTTGTCCTGAGTACGCTGATACCCCAAATATGGGGGTAAACCACTGTTTGGGCGCATGGCAGAGTTCGGAAGGGAAGGAGCGCCATTTGACTTTTCAATGCAAAATTGACTGGAATTGAGATGGGACGCCATGTTGCGTTTGGAGAGCCCCTGATGTGCCTAAACAGTGGAAACTCCCCAATTCTAACTGAAACTCTAATCCAAACACACTCCTAACCCTAATCCCAACGGTAACCCTAACGACACCCCTAACCCTGACACACCTCTAACTCTAATCCCAACCCTAATCCCAACTGTAAATGTAATCCAAACCCTAACCCTAACTTTAGCCCCAACCCTAACTTTAGCCCTAACCCTAACTTTAGCCCCAACCCTAACCCTAACTTTAGCCCTAACCCTATCTTTAGCCCCAACCCTAACCCTAACTTTAGCTCCAACCCTAGCCCCAACCGTAACCCTAGCCATAACCCTAGCCCTAACCCTAGCCCTAATCCTAATGGGAAAATGGAAATAAATACATTTTTTTAATTTTATTATTTTTCCATAACTAAGGAGGTGATGAAGGGGGGTTTGATTTACTTTTATAGCATTTTTTATAGCGGATTTTTATGATTGCCAGCTGTCACACACTAAAGGTACCGTCACATTAAGCGACGCTGCAGCGATAGCGACAGCGATGCTGATCGCTGCAGCGTCGCTGTTTGGTCGCTGGAGAGCTGTCACACAGACCGCTCTCCAGCGACCAACGATGCCGAGGTCCCCGGGTAACCAGGGTAAGCATCGGGTTGCTAAGCGCAGGGCCGCGCTTAGTAACCCGATGTTTACCCTGGTTACCAGCGTAAAAGTTAAAAAAACAAACAGCACATACTCACCAGCGCGTCCCCCAGCCTCTGCTTCCTGACACTGACTGAGCTCCGGCCCTAACAGCACAGCGGTGACGTCACCGCTGTGCTTTCACTTTCAGTTTAGAGCCGGCGCTCAGTCAGTGTCAGGAAGCAGAGGCTGGGGGACGCGCTGGTGAGTATGTGCTGTTTGTTTTTTTAACTTTTACGCTGGTAATCAGGGTAAACATCGGGTTACTAAGCGCGGCCCTGCGCTTAGTAACCCGATGTTTACCCTGGTTACCAGTGTAAAATATCGCTGGTATCCTTGCTTTTGCTGTCAAACACGGCGATACACGGCGACCTAGCGACCAAATAAAGTGCAGACCTTCTAGCAGCGACCAGCAATTTCACAGCGGGATCCAGATCGCTGCTGCGTGTCAAATACAGCGATATCGCTATCCAGGTCGCTGCAACATCACGGATCGCTGGCGATATCGCCTAGTGTGACGGTACCTTAAAAGACGCTTTTAATAGCAAAAAAGTTTTTGCGTCTCCACATTTTGAGACCTATAATTTTTCCATATTTTGGTCCACAGAGTTATGTGAGGTCTTGTTTTTTGCGGGACGAGCTGACGTTTTTATTGGTAACATTTTCGGGCACGTGACTTTTTTGATCGCTTTTTATTCTGATTTTTGTGAGGCAGAATGACCAAAAACCAGCTATTCATGAATTTCTTTTGGGGGGGGGGGGCATTTATACCGTTCCACATTTGGTAAAATTGATAAAGCAGTTTTATTTTTCGGGTCAGTACGATTACAGTGATACCTCATTTATATCATTATTTTATGTTTTGGGGCTTTTATACGATAAAAACTATTTTATAGAAAAAATAATTATTTTGGCATCGCTTTATTCTGAAAACTATAACTTTTGTATTTTTTTGCTGATGATGCTGTATGGCGGCTCGTTTTTTGCGGGACAAGATGACGTTTTTAGCGGTACCATGGTTATTTATCTCAGTCTTTTTGATCGCGTGTTATTCCACTTTTTGTTTGGCGGTATGATAATAAAGCGTTGTTTTCTGCCTCCTTTTTTTTATTTTTTTTACGGTGTTCACTGAAGGGGTTAACTAGTGGGACAGTTTTATTGGTTGGGTCGTTATGGACGCGGCGATACTAAATATGTGTACTTTTATTTTTTTATTTTTTTATTTAGATAAAGAAATGTATTTATGGGAATAATATATTTTTTTCTTTATTTAGGAATTTTTATTTTTTATTTTTTTTTACACATGTGGACATTTTTTTTTTTACTTTTTTACTTTGTCCCAGGGCGGGGGGGGGCATCACAGATCGCTGATCTGACAGTTTGCACAGCACTCTGTCAGATCAGCGATCTGACTTACAGCGCTCCTGGCTTACCAGCGCCTGCACTGAGCAGTCGCTTGGTAAGCCACCTCCCTGTAGGACCCGTATGCAGCCCCGCGGCCATTTTGAATCCGGGGACTGCAGGGAGAGGACGTAAGAGACGCTCGGAGCAACGCGATCACATCGCGTTGCTCCGAGGGTCTCAGGGAAGCACGCAGGGAGCCCCCTCCCTGCGCAATGCTTCCCTATACCACCGGAACACTGCGATCATGTTTGATCGCAGTGTGCCGGGGGCGGTCCGTGACCACTCCTGGCACATAGTGCCGGATGTCAGCTGCGATAGTCAGCTGACACCCGGCCGCGATGGGCCGCACTCCCCCTGTGAGCGCGGCCGATCGCATATGACGTACTATCCCGTCGGTGGGAATTAAGGCCCACCCCACCTCGGCGGGATAGTACGTCATATGGGATTAAGGGGTTAATAGCCTAGAGAGGGACCATGGTTATTGGCCCCCCCTGGCTTAAAACATCTGCCCCAGCCACCCCAGAAAAGGCACATCTGTAAGATGCGCCTATTCAGGCACTTAGCCTCTCTCTTCCCACTCCCGACTAGCTGTGGGATATGGGGTAATAAAGGGTTAATGTCACCTTGCTAATGTAAGGTGACATTAAGCCTGGTTAATAATGGAGAGATGTCAACAAGACACCTATCCATTATTAATCCAGTAGTAGTAAGGGGCTAATAATACACACATGCATTATGAATAAAGTATTTTAATGAAATAAAAACACACATGGGGTTGTAAAATCTTTATTGTATGCTTAATCCACCTGAAGACCCTCGTTCTGTAAAAGAAAAAAAAAGAAAAAAGCAACAATATCCCATACCTCTCCGCCGCTCAGTCATGTCCAACGCTGTAAATCCATCTGAAGGGGTTAAATAATTTTACAACCAGGAGTCTGCTAATGCAGCTGTTGCGCCTGCTTGTAAAAACTGCAGAATGAATGGAAAGCAGGGAAACGTAGCATTGTAGACTTGCGGTGCTGCGCCCCCTGCTGGCATAAACTCATATGAACTCGAGCGTGGGAATTTTTCTGAATATTTTCTCACTGACATATTTATATATAGACTGTATATATGTTTTCAAGAATATTTGAGCCCATGGATCCATTCTATGTCCATTTTGCAAGCCTGCGAGAAAATCTCCCTGTATGGATGCCATATGGATTACATACGGAGGTTTACATGCACAAAATACGCAGCCATACCCTGCCTATGGATGACATACGGATCACTGTTTTGGGATCATTTCTGTGTATTATGCCTGTAAAAAAACGGACCGTATTTCCCTGCGCTGAGTATGACCCCGGCCTTATGCTGATTAAAATGATACCTGGGTTGATGAAATCCATCTTGCAGTTGTTGTTTAACCTGTATTTGTAGTTTTCAGTTAATAAGATTCTCGTGCTTCGGGGTGGGCCTGTGGGGGTCTTCATATGGTGCTTTCACATTCAGCAGGCAGGCGCTGCCACTGTACTATAATCGCATGTATAATATCCATGTAATTATTTTATTTGGTGATATACATGTATTCAGAAAAAATAAAATTATTTCTCAAAATGGCACCTGCGCAGTAGCATCTATTGGCAATCCGATAGATACTACTTCGCAGGCACTGCCATCTTGGTGGAGACAATTGTTTTTTCCTCTAGAAAAAAGGCACCGGCGGTGACTTTTTCCCTCTAGCCAAATGGCGCCGGAAGCGCCTGCACAGTAGCATCTATCGTATCGCCGATAGAGGCTACTGCGCTGGTGACATTTTGAGAGATTTTTTTTAATGAATACATGTACTGTACATCACCTAATAAAATATTTACACGGATATTATACACTAGCTGGAGGCCCGATGCTATCGCATCGGGAGGGCGGTAATGTCACGATGGGGGCAGGCATGCGGTGCTGTTGTTGCCTAATGGCATCCTGTGATAATCTAATGACTTTTGCATCAGGGGACTCATGCGCTTGACACCTACGCTTATATGCATTGTTTTTCTCCCAGCGATGCTATTGCTCTTCAAGAGTCTCATTTTCCCTTTGTTGTCTTCGACCTTGTGCCTTTTCTGCTTTCCTTTCATTGTCATTGGCGTACTTTTTATGAGGAGCCATGTTGGCGTTGATATTTGCTTTTTAAAGGGGTTTTCCCACGAACAAAAGTTAATTTTAAAAATTGTCTGTGTCTGACCGTGTACTGAACATACCACAGCTCCTGGGCAGGGAAGGAAGCAAAAGACAATACAGCAGGAGTTCTCAGAGGATACATTTTGTGAGGTAAAATATTTTTTAAAAACAGTCACTGAAATATTTTACCTCACAAAATGAATCCACTGTGATCTCCTGCTGTAATGTCAGTATTATCTTTTGCTTCCTCCCCTTCCCAGGAGATGTAGTATGCTCCATACACTGTCAGACACAGTAAATTTTTAAAATGAACTTTCATTCGTTGGAAAACCCCATTAATGTGACCGGCTTCCTCTGCCTGTAGACACGTCTACCGCCGGGATCAGCCAAATGATTCACTACACCCATGCGTAATTTGTGCAGGCACAGTAAATTATACCGCCGTCATCTTTGTGCAGACAGATAGTGGCGGTCACATTAAAACTGTGCATGCACTCCTCCTGTACAAAGATGGTGGCAGTCAGTGAATCATTTGGCTGATCCCGCCGGCGGCATGTTCGCGACGGTGTTCCGCTGGTGGTACAGCGCAAAAGGCTGCGTGAGTGTGTGTGAATGTGAGTGTGTGAGAGTGTGTGTGTGTGGTGCGTACGGCATATAGAGTGTGTGTGTGTGATGCGACGGTGTTCCTCTGGTGGTACCGCGCAATAGGTTGGTACCAGAAGCAGTTTCCATTAACTGTAAACTAAAAATACAGATTAAACAACAACCACAAGATGGATTTCATCAACCCAGGTATCATTTTAATCAGTATAACGGCGCCAACCTGACACTCTCTATAGGTTACTCGGCACAATCCTGCTGACAGGTTCCCTTTAAAGAATAAATAAACTTTTGGGAGATTTTTTATACGTTTTAGCCAATTCTGATTAGGTCAATGGAAGACTATTCCTTAGCTCAACACAAATCGCTCAAAATGCCTATTAGAAGAGCACACAGCACAGAGAGGATGCAGTAGATAATCTTAATCCTGTCTCCTAAGCTGTGTTCTTCTAAGAGGTCTTTTGAGCAATTGGTGGGGGTCTCAGGACATCGATCCGAGCCAATATGCTCAAAATTAATAGATTGAAAACTTATAACATGTCTCCCAGAAGTTTAGTTAGTCTTTAAAAATTGCTACTGCCTACCTTTGTATAATCAGTACTGTGGTTCCTTTATGGTCCGCAGTCTGATGATGACTGGTAACAACAACTTCTATTGTCTCCTTACCATTGTTAAGTACATACTGGGAGTTGCAGTTTCATGCGTTACAATTGTATATGCTCAATGACACATATATATATATATATATATATATATATATATATACCTATACTATCTGTCAGTGTGATTTTACTGTACACCGCACTGAAATACTGGCTTTTCTATAGAACACCGGTGCATATTTCTCGCAAGTCACACTGATGGTCCGTGTGTAATCCGTGTTTTTCTGGCCCCTATAGACTTTCATTGGTGGATTTTTTGCGCAACACGCTGACAAACGCAGCATGCTGCGATTTTCTACGCCCGTAAAATACAGCTGCGAAATATACGGCAGATAGGAGCTGCCCCATAGAGAATCATTGGTCCGTGAGCAATGCGTAGTTTTTGCGCCTCTCATACGTCTCCTCCTGACGAAGAAGCGAAACGTGCGTTGGGGCGGCGGGGACGCCACACATTGCTGACAATCCTTCCCATGTAAGTGCCGCTGTTTACTTTAGATGTCATATGGTTCCATTACATTGCCATCATGTACTTTTACAGGGTATTTTACCCCTACACAATGTAGTGGATGGATGTATGTATATGTATGCAGGCATTAGTGGGGATTATATGTGGTACGTATAACTAACTGTGGTTGTCCCTGCTTCTTAGCAGTTACCTTGCATTTACTGTTGTTTTTTGCTGTTTTTTGTTATTTTATTTTATTACTTAATAAAAACCTTCTGTGCATATTGGCACTTTATACCAGTTTTTCTCTCTGTGGTTGCTTATAGTATAATTGGTTTTTTGTGCCTTGGACATTTCTTATGGGTTTAGTGGTGTAATTCTCAGCTGATAGTCTAGCTCCCAGAGCTCTCAATATGGCCAATTAATCCCAGTACTGACAAAATAAATTTACACCATTTAAAACGAAGGTGAAGTGCTTCTATTCAGCGCAGAGTAGAAGCAATCAGACTGGTTCACGTTTCTCTCTGTCAGGTTAACTCCGTGACAGCACTCTTGCAAAACAGTGTAAGGGTATGTGCACAAGTTGCAGATTTGCCTGCAGATTTTTCTGCACTGAATCTGCATCTCTTGGCAGAAAACGCATGTGCGTTTTTTATGCGTTTTTTTGTGCGGTTTTGATGCGGTTTTTTGTGCGTTTTTGAAAGCTAAATAAAGATGTATTATTGAACAAAAAAAAATATTTGTGATGTCATTTCTTATCCAACCTCCTCTACATTTGTCCAACCCACACTCCATTACATACAGAGATAGACAGATAGATAGATAATAGATAAATAATATAGATATAAATATACATAGAAAATAGATAGATAGAAGGAATGAGATAGATAGATAGATAGATAGATCTATACATAGATCTATACATAGATCGATAGATATTATCTATCTATAGATCTATCTGTCATCTATCTATCTATCTATCTATCTAGCTCATTCCTTCTATCTATCTATTCTATCATCTCTATCTCATTCCTTCTATCTATCTATCTATTTTATCTATCATCTATCTATCTCTCATTCCTTCTATTATATCTATCATCTATCTGTCTCATTCCTTCTATCAATAGATAGATAGATAGATAGATAGATAGATAGATAGATAGATAGATAGATAGATAGATAGATAGATAGAAGGAATGGGATAGATAGATAGATAGATAGATAGATAGATAGATAGATAGATAGATAGATAGAAGGAATGGGATAGATAGATAGATAGATAGATAGATAGATAGATAGATAGATAGATAGATAGATAGGTAGAAGGAATGATATAGATAGATGATTGATAGAATAGATAGAAGAAATGAGATAGATAGATAATAGATAGAATAGATAGATAAATAAATAGAAGGAATGAGCTAGATAGATAGATGACAGATAGATCTATAGATAGATCTATACATAGATCAATAGATATCTATCTATAGAGCTATCTGTCATATATCTATCTAGCTCATTCCTTCTATCTATCATCTATCTATCTCATTCCTTCTATCTATTATATCTATCATTCCTTCGATAGATAGATAGATAGATAGATAGATAGATAGACGGAAGGAATGGGATAGATAGAAGGAATGAGATAAACAGATATATGAATAGATATATCTATCTCATTCCTTCTATCTATCCATCTATCTATCTATCTATCTATCTATCTATCTATCTATCTATCTATCTATCTATCTGTCCCATTCCTTTTATCCCATATCTATCTATCTATCTATCCCATATCTATCTATCTATCTATCTATCTATCTATCTATCTATCTATCTATCTATCTATCTATCGATAGAAGGAATGAGATAGATAGATAAATAGATAGATCTACATATAGATAGATCTATAGATACCGTATATGAATAAATAGATCTCTGCATCTATCTATAGATATATGTATGGATAGATATATCTATGGATAGATGGAATAATTAGGCAACTCTCACACATCAATTTTTTTCCGTCAGGATCCGACAAATTTTTGAAAAAATGGATCCGTTGCAAATAGTGAAAAACTGATGCAACTGATCCGGTTTTTTTTTAGAGAGAGAGAACGGAAAATGTGCATGATTTGAATGAAAAACTGGATTCGGAGGCCGGATTCATCATTTCACATCTCAGTTTCATACGTTTTTTCGCCGGATCGCCGGAAAAAACGTTCCTCTGTGCGTTTTCTCCATCCGCCGGAAACAGCTTTTTTGACGGATCCGGCAAAAAACAGATGAAACATGTGGCCATCAGGCGTAATCCGGCGCTAATACAACTCTATGAGAAAAAAAAGCATCCGTTTTTTTCAAAACTCGCCTGATTGTGCCTGAAGGCCAAAATCTGATGTGTGAAAGTAGCCAGATAGATATATGGATAGATATATCTATGTATCTATAGATATAACTATCTATCTATAAATATATCTATAGATATAGCCATAGTTATATCTATAGATATACAGTACAGACCAAAAGTTTGGACACACCTTCTCATTTAAAGATTTTTCTGTATTTTCATGACTATGAAGATTGTAAATTCACACTGAAGGCATCAAAACTATGAATTATACACATGTGGAATTATATACTTAACAAAAAAGTGTGAAACAACTGAAAATATGTCTTATATTCTAGGTTCTTCAAAGTAGCCACCTTTTGCTTTGATGACTGCTTTGCACACTCTTGGCATTCTCTTGATGAGCTTCAAGAGGTAGTCACCGGGAATGGTCTTCCAACACTCTTGAAGGTGTTCCCAGAGATGCTTAGCACTTGTTGGCCCTTTTGCCTTCACTCTACAGTCCAGCTCACCCCAAACCATCTCGATTGGGTTCAAGTCTGGTGACTGTGGAGGCCAGGTCATCTGGCGTAGCACCCCATCACTCTCCTTCTTGGTCAAATAGCCCTTACACAGCCTGGAGGTGTGTTTGGGGTCATTGTCCTATTGAAAAATAAATGATGGTCCAACTAAACGCAAACCGGATGGAATAGCATGCCGCTGCAAGATGCTGTGGTAGCCATGCTGTTTCAGTATGCCTTCAATTTTGAATAAATCCCCAACAGTGTCACCAGCAAAGCACCCCCACACCATCACACCTCCTCCTCCATGCTTCACGGTGGGAACCAGGCATGTAGAGTTTATCCGTTCACCTTTTCTGTATCGCACAAAGACACGGTGGTTGGAACCAAAGATCTCAAATTTGGACTCATCAGACCAAAGCACAGATTACCACTGGTCTAATGTCCATTCCTTGTGTTCTTTAGCCCAAACAAGTCTCTTCTGCTTGTTGCCTGTCCTTAGCAGTGGTTTCCTAGCAGATATTTTACCATGAAGGCCTGCTGCACAAAGTCTCCTCTTAACAGTTGTTGTAGAGATGTGTCTGCTGCTAGATCTCTGTGTGGCATTGACCTGGTCTCTAATCTGAGCTGCTGTTAACCTGCGATTTCTGAGGCTGGTGACTCGGATAAACTTATCCTCAGAAGCAGAGGTGACTCTTGGTCTTCCTTTCCTGGGGCGGTCCTCATGTGAGCCAGTTTCTTTGTAGCGCTTGATGGTTTTTGCCACTGCACTTGGGGACACTTGCAAAGTTTGCCCAATTTTTCGGACTGACTGACCTTCATTTCTTAAAGTAAAGATGGCCACTCATTTTTCTTTACTTAGCTGCTTTTTTCCTGCCATAATAAAAATTCTAACAGTCTATTCAGTAGGACTATCAGCTGTGTATCCACCAGACTTCTGCACAACACAACTGATGGTCCCAACCCCATTTATAAGGCAACAAATCCCACTTATTAAACCTGACAGGGCACACCTGTGAAGTGAAAACCATTTCCGGTGACTACCTCTTGAAGCTCATCAAGAGAATGCCAAGAATGTGCAAAGCAGTCATCAAAGCAAAAGGTGGCTACTTTGAAGAACATAGAATATAAGACATATTTTCAGTTGTTTCACACTCTTTTGTTAAGTATATAATTCCACATGTGTTAATTCATAGTTTTGATGCCTTCAGTGTGAATTTACAATTTTCATAGTCATGAAAATACAGAAAAATCTTTAAATGAGGTGTGTCCAAACTTTTGGTCTGTACTGTATATATATATATATATATATACCGGTATGTATATATATATATATATATATATATATATATATATATATACATAGATATATAATAGCAAGGCCGATGTTGATTAATGAACATGTTTAATTTAAAAAAAAATGAAAAAAATGGAGTGGGCTCCTGTGCAATTTTCTGTGCCAGAGGGGAAAAGCTGACGGCCAGGGGCCAATATTTGTAGCCTGGGAAGGGGGTAACACCCATGGCCCCTTCCCAGGCTATGAATATCAGCCCGCAGCTGTCTGCGTAGCCTTTACTTGCTATTAAAATAGGGGGACCCCCCAAAAAAATGATGTGGGGTCCCCCTATATTTTATAGCCAGAAAGACTATGCAGACAGCTGCGGGCTGATATTCATAGCCTAGAGAGGGGCCATGGATATTTGCCCCCCCCCCCCCCCCGGCTACAAATACCAGCCCCCAGCCGCCCCAGAAATCTGTAAGATACGCCAATTCTGGCACTTAGCCGCTTTCCTTCCACTCCCCTGCAGCGGTGGGATATGGGGTAATAAGGGGTAATGTCACCTTGCTAATGTAAGGTGACATTAAGCCCAGTTAGTAATGGAGAGGTGTCAATAAGACGCCTATCCATTACTAATCCTATAGTAGTGAAAGAGATGAAAAAAAAGACAGCCAAAAAATATTCTAATATTTTTAATTTCACCATTCTTACCATACTCGATCACCTGCAAAAAATTAAAAATAATAAACCAACCGTATACTCCCTTTCCGCCGTAGTCCAATTAATAACGAGTGTTCCACGACGAACTCCCCTACAGAACAGTGACATCGGGTGATGTCACTACTCTATAGACCTTCAGTGACACACTGACAGGAGACAATGGCTCCTGCAATGCATAACTGAAGAGGTTACCTGAGTTCATTGGTCTCACTTTATGGCAAAGCTGTGTGGGAATTTTCCCACACAGCAGTGCCACAAGTGAGAGTAGGAACTATTTCTCACAGTGGCGGAGGGATACAGTGTGGAAGGATACCTCCCATCATTGTATCCCAGAGCCCCTGGAGAGCGGTCGCATCAGCTGATGTGGCAGCTCTCCACGGGAAATCGTCGTGGGACACTCGTATTAATTGGATATCTGCCGACACAGGGAGTATATTGTTTGTTTATTATTTTAATATTTTTTACAGGTGAGCAATGGCTTTGGGGATCAGAGTGATGTTGAGTATGTACTCTGCGTTGTATGTACTGTATGTTGTATGTGCTGTATGTTGTATGTACTATGTTGTATGTGCTGTATGTCATATGTTGTATGTACTGTATGTTATATGTTGTATGTACTGTTGTATGTACTGTGTCATATGTTGTATGTACTGTATGTTATATGTTGTATGTACTGTTGTATGTACAGTATGTACTGTATGTTGTATGTACTGTTGTATGTAGTATGTTGTATATACTGTATGTTGTATGTTATGTTGCATTTACTGTATGTTGTGGATGTACTGTATGTTATATGTTGTATGTACTGTATGTTGTGTGTTGTATGTACTTGTTATATGTTGTATGTACTGTATGTTGTGTGTACTGTATGTTGTATGTACTGTATGTGTGTATGTGTATTGTTTTTTGTTTTTTTTACATTCAACACATTAGCCGGATGATGGGACTACTACTGCCCCATCATTGGCTAATGTGTCAATCTCTGTCACGGTAGCAGGCATAGCCCGATGGGACTTGCAGTCCCATTGGACGATGCCTGCACACACACACACACCCGGACAGCGCCGCACAGACCCCCGACAGCCCCCCGACAGCCCCTCACAGACCCCCAACAGCCACACACAGACCCGGCAGACCCCCGACAGCCCCTCACAGACCCCGACAGCCCTACACAGACCCCCGGACAGCCCCGCACAGAGCCCTGGACAGCCCCGCACAGAGCCCCGAAAGCCCTGCACAGACCCAGCAGACCCCCGACAGCCCTACACAGACCCCCGACAGCCTGGACAGCCCCGCCGAACCCACACACATACACACAGACCCCGCCTGCACACACAGACATGCACATAGCTCCGCCCACAAACTTCCCTCCTCCCGATCTGCAGCGTTTCCCTAAATCGCAGATCTTTTTTACATCTGCAGTTTTGCTGCGGATGTGCCCGACTCAATGTAAGTCTATGGATGGAGAAACGCTGCAGATCCGCCAAAGAATTGACATGCTGCGGAAAAAACAACGCTGCGTTACCGCGCGTTTTTTTTCCGCAGCATGTGCACAGAGGATTTGGTTTTCCATAGGTTAACATGCTACTGTTAAACGCATGGAAAACTGCTGCAGATCCGCAGGATCAAAAACGCTGTGGATCCGCGGGAAAATCTGCCTATGGGGGTGCATTATACTATATAGTTTCCCTATGAGGGGTACATTAGATGACCTAGGAGGTCCCTTCCGACTCTAACATTCTATGATTCATTATACTATAGAGTCTGCCTATGGTGATTGCAGTATACTATATGGAGACTTATGGGGAGTGCATTATACTATTTGTGCTGATTCTCATACAGCCTGACGTCACTCAGCCATTTATTGTAGAAGTTGATGCGTCTGAAGTGGGGGCTGTATTGTCGACCCCCTGACGAAGCTACACGCGAAATACGAGTTGGGGTGCTGGGCAGTGCGGTTCTATCAACTATAATGGCATATGGTCTGTATTATTGAGCTATGCTTGGTTATTATGGATCGTCCTCCAGGGGCCGTGGGGTACTCGGTACCAGGTCCTTCGGTTCACAGGGGGATGTCATGGTGGCTGACCCGGTCCGTGGCCCTGGGACGTCCGTATAAAAGGGAAAGGTCTTTAAAGGGATAAAGTCTATGTTCGTGACGCCACCTGTGGTATTCGGTCAGGGTGACCAATGCTGCTTTAAGGGGTCCGCTGGGGTGATGTTATGGCAGCTAGATGGTATACCTTCACACAGGTGAAGTATGTCCCCAGGGCTTCCCAGTATGTAGATGGTGGTATGGTGAATGGCGCAGTGAAGAACAAGGACACAAGGTTGCAGTCTCTTTACCTTTACTGAAGACTTCAGCATCCACAGTCCAGAGCACCAGATCACAGGGCAGGCAGAGTCCGGCTGGTTTGGAGGCTAGTCCAGAGTTCCCTTGTCCAGGTGGAAATCAGTAGCCTTCCCTTGCGCTGCGGTGGTGTAGTCCCTTACTGCCTATGGCTTCACATAAGAGTCTCACAGATGCGATGTTTCGCTCTCTCTGTCCCCCATATAGGATAGGACAAAACCCATATGACTGGTGACTTGAGCCTGTTTATAGGGTCTCTTAGATAACCCGGCTCTGTAGTTGTCACCGTGCCTCCTGGGTGTAGGTGCGGACAGGTATCCTGCAATTAGCTGTCCTGCCGGTCTCTGAAATAAGGCGTAGAGGTCCTTACTCCCTTGGTGTTCCGGCTACCGGGATTTTGCACCTCAGAAGGAGGCAGCCTGAGCGGGGCTGGTCCCCTTCTGGTATCCTCTCCTTTGCTTCGACTTCCTTCACGCTCGCTGCAATACAATTCTGCCTTTCAATGTCTCTTTCTGGGAGCTGCAGCTCTGAGGGCATGCAAAGCTCCTTTAACCTTCCATCCTCCTCAGACTACTGTCTGGAACTGACTCCTACAGAACTCCTGTCTGGAGCTCTGTCAGGAACTAAGTCCTGTCTGCCTGGAACTGGCTGACTTTCCCTACAGACTACCAGTTATATATACAGTATGTGGGGAGTGACCTAATAAATAGGAGCAGAAGCTCCCCCTGGTGGCCTGGAGTGTGAATGTGTGTTGCATATTTGTGATACTTGGATGCAGTTATCCTTATTTGCCTCCAAACATAGCATCACTCTCCCCGAGAGGAAAGCAATACCACTGCGACAACCAGGACTTTGGGGCGCCACAATTATATTTCTACAGCTTAATAGAGGTTACTGCCTAGTGCAGATTACCAACACCTAGTAGCATTATTTTGTCTTGCTCTTTACACTCACTCAATTGCCTTGTAATAATTTCTAACATGGCTATGTACTTTTGTATTTGATATACTGGATGTAATAATTTGTAATGTGTACATGCCAGTTGCACTTTATCTGAAACACGCTGCCCTAACTGTTTTAAGAGGTTTTTTTTGGGGCTTATTTGTACTGTCCTTTTTCCTGCTGTGTGATTTTTTTGTAATAAAGATTATTGCTTGTTTAATCATGATATTATTTCAGTTTATACTTGATATATTTAAAGTGGTGGTATTGGTCTGAATTAATTCTTATAGTGGTCACCCTCACATTATACTTTTTTTTATGTACTATGGGTCAAAAAATCCTTTTCATTATATTAATTGTGTCTCCTGGTAATTGGCAACCATGTGCATACTTTTCTAAAACCTGTCATCTGCGGAGAAAAAATATGATATTGGTAACAGGGAACCCTTGGCAATCAAGTGGGCCTTTGAAGAGTTGAGTCATTTTCAGGAAGGAGCAGTTCATCCCGTTATGGTAATCACTGATCATAAAGGTACCGTAACATTTAGCGACGCTGCAGCGATATAGACAACGATCCGATCGCTGCAGCGTCGCTGTTTAGGTCGCTGGGGAGCTGTCACACAGACAGCTCTCTCCAGCGACCAACGATCAGGGGAACGACTTCGGCATCGTTGAAACTGTCTTCAACGATGCCGAAGTCCCCCTGCAGCACGCGGGTAACCAGGGTAAACATTGGGTTACTAAGCACAGGGCCGCGCTTAGTAACCCGATATTTACCCTGGTTACCATCGTAAAAGTAAAAAAAAAAACACTACATACTCACCTTCTGATGTCTGTCACGTCCCCCGCCGGCGGCTTCCCTGCACTGAATGTGTCAGCGCTGGCCGGCCGTAAAGCAGAGCACAGCGGTGACATCACCGCTGTGCTCTGCTTTACGGCCGGCCAGCGCTGACACATTCAGTGCAGGGAAGCCGCCGGCGGGGGACGTGACAGACATCAGAAGGTGAGTATGTAGTGTTTTTTTTTTTACTTTTACAATGGTAACCAGGGTAAATATCGCGTTACTAAGCGCGGCCCTGCGCTTAGTAACCCGATGTTTACCCTGGTTACAAGTGAACACATCGCTGGATCGGTGTCACACACAGCGATGGACAGCGGGTGATCAGCGACGAAATAAAGGTCTGGACTTCTAGCTCCGACCAACGATATCACAGCGGGATCCAGATCGCTGCTGCGTGTCAAACACAACGAGATCGCTATCCAGGACGCTGCAACGTCACGGATCGTCGTCGTTCTCGCTGCAAAGTCGCTTAGTGTGAAGGTACCTTAAGAATCTTGTATGTCTAGACTTTGTGAAACGTCTAACGCCTAGACAGGCAAGATGGGCATTGTTCTTTACCAGATTTAACTTTTTTATAATATATCGGCCAGGGAACAACAACATTATAAAAAGATAAAAGTCTAACGGGGTCAGATTGGGAGACCTTGGTGGCCATTCAACTGGCCCACGACGACCAATCCACTTTCCAGGAAACTGTTCATGTAGGAATGCTCGGACCTGACACCCATAATGTGGTGGTGCATCATCTTGCTGGAAAAACTCAGGAAACGTGCCATCTTGAGTGCATTATGGGTGTCAATATGCGGTATTGCTATCAGTGTGTCAAGAGTGGGAGTAGAGGGTTGCATTTACAATCCAACACAATGGGCAGCACTTTGAACACATTTTATAAATGGTCATAAACATGTAAATAACTCATGAAAGAATAAAGTTACGTTAAAACCAAGCACACCATTGTTTTTCTTGTGAAATTCTCAATAAGTTTGTTGTGTCACATGACCCTCTTCCCATTGGAAAAAATAAAGTTGGATCCAAAATGGCCAAGTTCAAAATGGTCACCATCCATCTTGATAAGTTTTCCCCCTCCCATATATTAATGTGCGACAAACAGAAAGTTGATATAACCAACCATTCCCATTTTATTTAGGTGTATCCATTAGTGATGGGCGAGCACTAAAATGCTTGGGTGCTTGTTGCAAATTGGAATACTCAGGTACTCGACCCGAGCAACGAACCCAATGTAAGTCTATGGGAAACCAGAGTATTTTTACCGCGATCCACCCGGGGGTCCTTTTAAGGTCTAAAAACGTCTGAAAATTATGGAAACACTGCTCAAATGACATGGGAACATCATGGGGATCGCCCCTGGAAGCAATTCTGACTCCAAGGTCACAGCTGTAAGCAATGTCGTCAGAGTTTCATTCCATTTTTACAGGTGCACCAAAAAAACATACAAAAACTAAACCAAAATGGATTTTGCTGGGAAATATGTTAAGGTACATCCTTATAAGGCAAAATAATTAACCCCAGACCAAAATGTTCCTCCACCACTTGGGCTATGTTCACACGCAGCGTTTTTGATGCGTTTTTCAAATTTAACATTGCTTTCAACCAATACAAACGCATTCACTGGGAAATGTAATTGTAACATTTAACAATCTTAGGCTTCTTTCACACTTCAGTCATTTGGCGTCAGTCACCTCCGACATCGTGACGGATCGACGGATCCGTCAAAACGGTTTTAAAAACGGTACCAACGGATCCGTTTTTTTGACGGATCAGTTATACTGATCCGTCAAAAAACGGATCCGTTGGAACCGTTGCGTCCGTTTTTTCATCCGTTGGATCCGTTTTTTGACGGATCCGTTTTTTAAAAAGGGAGGATCTCAATGTGATTGGCTACTGGAAACTACTGGAAAACTATATATACTGTGTATTTACATCACATCTTTGAAAGGGTTTATTAGAGAAAGTGGCAGCGATGGAGCAAGTACTGGCAAACATAGCGAAGATATGTGCGGATTTTACTTTTGAGGCACATCGGTTGGCAGTCATCGTTCGGGACAAGGAGGAGGAAAGCCTGCGGATCCTGCGGCAGCGGCGGAAGAGAAGGCTGTGGATCCAACCCATCACAGCCCAACGCATGACCCGTGGTGTTTATTCAACACTTTACATTGAACTGAGGGAAAACCCTCAGAAGTTCTTCAACTATGTGAGGATGAAGGCTGAAAATTTCGAAATTTTATTGGGTCATGTGGAAGACTCTATACGGAGACGAGACACCCAGATGCGTTTCTCCATATCACCAGCGGAGCGTCTCATGGTGACTATTCGGTAAGTTATTTATTTTATTTTTTAAATTATTCTCATTCATCAGACTTATAACTGTAATGATGTTTTTTGAAGTTTTTATTAATTATTGTCTTTTCCTTTTGTTAACAGATTCCTTGCAACTGGAGAGTCGTTCTCATCGCTACATTTTCAGTTTAGGCTTGGGATATCCACCATTTCCGGGATCATCAGAGATACCTGCCGGGCACTGTGGGAGTGCTTACAAGCGGAATATATTCCAGAGCCATCGCAGGAGAGGTGGCTGGAGATTGCACAAAATTTTCAACAAATATGCCAGTTCCCAAATTGTGTCGGCGCAGTTGATGGGAAACATATAAGGATCGTCAAACCTTCTGGCTCTGGATCAGAATTCTACAATTATAAGAAATACTTTTCAATTGTTTTGATGGCCATAGCCGACGCACACTGTAAGTTCATCGCTGTGGATATCGGTGCATATGGACGCGCAGATGACTCACAGATTTTTAAAAGTTCACCAATGGGGCGTCGGTTGTATGGAGAGACATTTGATTTTCCGCCCTCTAGACCTCTCCCTGGAACCACCGGTCCACCATTACCATTTGTGTGCGTTGGAGATGATGCCTTCCAGCTTTCCCCACATTTGCTTAAACCCTTTGGAAGTAGTGGACTGACCCAGAGGAAGAAAATTTTCAATTACCGTTTAACCAGAGCACGCAGAGTAGTGGAATGTGCTTTTGGCATCCTAACTGCCAAATGGAGAGTGCTACTAACTGCCATTAAACTGCAGACTGAAACTGTCGATGATGTGGTGAAGGCTTGCGTGGTACTTCACAATTTTGTTTTATCAAAAGAACATGTTTCCCTGGAGGATAATGTTTCAGAAAGCACCTTGCCGGACTACCACAACACAACTTTTCGCAGTCCAGTAGCAGTCTCCAGAATGCGGGACAATTTTGCAGACTACTTCATGTCTCCTGCAGGATCAGTTGACTGGCAGTATCAAATGGTTTAAAAAAATTTTTTTTCAAACTTGTAAAAATACAATTTTTTTGTTTGGTTAACCTTGCTGTATTTTGTATGTTTTGTACCGGTACCCTTTAAACATTTTGTAATGTTTACTATTACCATAACCTTGGTGGTTTTAATACAGTTTTTTTTTTTTTTAAAAAAAGAGAGACAATAAAATTGTTTTTAAACCACAAAAAGTTTTATTTATTTACATACAGTTTTTAAAGGTTCTCATAATTTGGGGTGGAGATAGTAGCGGAGGGGCTGACAGGGCGGGCCACGTCGATAGGGGGGGACAGGACATCACGGGGAGGAACAGAAGTGGAATGGGTGGTGAAAACATGAGGTTGGGCAGGGAGTTGAGGTACAGATGTGGTTTGTGGGAGGTATGGTGAAGGTGTTGGTGGGATTGGGAACGGTGAAGTTAAAGGGGAAGAATGGAAAGGGGAAGGTAGGAACTGGGAAATACTGAGGGGGGAAGAAAGGTATGGCGAAGGAGTAGGATGGACGGGAGGAGGATGGACGGGAGAAGGATGGACGGGAGAAGGATGGACGGGAGGAGGACGGACGGGAGGATAGACGGCGACTTGAGAGGGGAAAGGTGTTGAAACATGAAGGGTGGGTGGAGGGTCTTGGGACATCGCCTGCACTAGAGCAGTGTGGCAGCCTTGCATCACATGCATCTGCAGGTCAGGAGTTAGATTCTCCATGTGCCTGAGGACTGACTGAAAAAAAGCAGTGTCTTGGTGACTGGTTTGCATCTGACTGCATCCTATCCAGATGACTGCTGAGTTCCAATATTGTTGAAATCAAATATGTGATCCACAATTAATATGTGCTAACTAAACACTAGAAAACAATCAGTATCATACCATGCTGCAAGCAGCAATGAAACTGACAAAAGCACACCATAAATAGAGTATAACAATCAATTTTTATTTGTATCCCATATATACATATAAACAAAAAACAAAAAAACTAAAAAACTGGTCTATCTCAGATTGTGAGGGACTCATAGGGTTACTAATCACTTTCATCCACATGTGCAAATTATATAATAGTAACAAAATAAAGTACATATATGTCTCGATAAATAACCTGCTCAATGTCTATCACTCCTAAGAAGCCTAATACAGGTATAATGAGACAGTACCTGCCATAGTACAAAGCAAGGGGCCGAGGCTGCATGCATGCCACCTTACGGTAATTGCACCATACACAGCCTCAGGACACCAACCATGCTTGCTACGAGCTACCATTTAGCAACAATGAATTACAACAAATAACAATAATATTGCTTACAAGGGATGAGTGAGGAGTCCCGGTCCCTCCAACCCCGACGCGCGTTTCGTGAACACTTCTTCAGGGGGCGTGTCGGGGTAGAGGGAATTCCGCCCCCTGAAGAAGTGTTCACGAAACGCGCGTCGGGGTTGGAGGGACCGGGACTCCTCACTCATCCCTTGTAAGCAATATTATTGTTATTTGTTGTAATTCATTGTTGCTAAATGGTAGCTCGTAGCAAGCATGGTTGGTGTCCTGAGGCTGTGTATGGTGCAATTACCGTAAGGTGGCATGCATGCAGCCTCGGCCCCTTGCTTTGTACTATGGCAGGTACTGTCTCATTATACCTGTATTAGGCTTCTTAGGAGCGATAGACATTGAGCAGGTTATTTATCGAGACATATATGTACTTTATTTTGTTACTATTATATAATTTGCACATGTGGATGAAAGTGATTAGTAACCCTATGAGTCCCTCACAATCTGAGATAGACCAGTTTTTTAGTTTTTTTGTTTTTTGTTTATATGTATATATGGGATACAAATAAAAATTGATTGTTATACTCTATTTATGGTGTGCTTTTGTCAGTTTCATTGCTGCTTGCAGCATGGTATGATACTGATTGTTTTCTTGAGTTCCAATATGCATTTGTGAAGCATATTGTACCCAGCAGACGTTTGCTCACCCAAAAGCTTGATGGCATTCTGGAAGGCTGCATTCAAATGCAAAAATTCAGGCGCATCACTCCTTTCCTGACCTCTCTGGCGCTGCCGTCCTGACCCCAAAGGTGGTCTAGATGTTGCGGCAGTGTCAGAGGGGTGGGGTAAAGGGAACTCCATCTCATCACCTGCAGCTTCAAGTGACGAAGTCCACCCTGCTGCTCCAGTGCTGGTGGATGGGGCCGAGGGATCACACAAAAGGGAAGGTGCAGACACAGAAGGGTCGACGTGGTCCACGGTGGCGGACCCCTGAGGGATCGCTCCAGAGGGGTGTAACTCTGATGCAGGCTCCCGAGTGCTGCTGACAGTACTGTTAAAGAAGAAACAAACAAAAAAAATTAGTATCTTGATATTACAATTGCCCTTGCTGCCAAAAAAAATAGAAGGTTACACATTTTAACAGTTTGACTGAAAACTTGTGGTGTTGAATATTTACCTTCTGCTCAGCAGCGTCGACCGGAGGAACGACAGGGCTCTGGAATGCTTATACCTGCTCCTGCGTCCTCTAGATCCACTCGGGGCCTGCATCTCCTTATTGAACTCCCTCTTAAAGCGATCCCTCAGTGACCGCCACCGCACGATTACCCTGTTACCTGGAAAGAGAAAGCAAAAAAAGGTTACTATACAACACATTAAATCATGCTAACACACGTTAATGAACTGTGAATACTTACGTGCTAGATCCTGGGCCCCAGCATCGAGTTCCTCCCAGTTATCAATGACAGCATTGCACACTTCCTCCCATAGCCGTCGGGTGACGTACTGGTCAGCATGGCGGCGGTCCGACATCTTCCATAGCGGCTCCCGACTTTGGACCGCTTGGATGAGGGTGTCCACATCTATGCCCTCGTCCTCTTCCTCATCCTGTTCGGGAGCACGCTGTGAAGCCTTTTAACAAAAAAAAAAAAGAATAAAAAGGGAAAGATTATAACACATGAATTTTACAGTTTGCTAAACACCAAACCAAAAAAGGAACTTACTCTGCGGTGACTGCCGCGCCTAGCATTCCGACGACTATGGTAGGTGCTCTGAGGAACTCTACGTCGAGCCCCGGATTGTGAAGACTAATAAAAAAATAAATAATAAATAAATTATGTGCTTGGATGGAGGAATATGTACTGTGTGTGTGCTGTGCTGAATGTTTGTGTTGGGTGTAGTGTGTTTTATGTGAGGATCTGTATCTGCAAAACTTACACTATGCGCTCCCGCTCCTCTCATTTCTCCACCCTGCCCGTCTCCTTCATGAAGCTCCTCTGCTGCTGCTGCTGCTCCTCCTTCTTCTTCCTGTGAAAACAGAATAAATACATATAGGGTTCAAAAACATTACCAGAGATGTACCAAAAAAAATTTAGGAATAATAATAAAAAAACCTCAGGTGGCTGACGATGTGAGGGGGGGCTCTCAGATGAAGACATTGTTATTCTGCCTGAGTCTGTCTTGGTCCCTAGAATCTGCAAGTATAAAGAGAGTTCTAAGCTACTATACAAAAGGATAGACGCAGCTTTTCGGGACTTTATACTTACATGTTTTCAAAACTTTGGGGGGTCTGCCTGCGTCGTCTTGGTCCCTAGTTCCTTGGTCCCTAGAATCTGCAAGTATAAAGACAGTTCTAAGCTACTATAAAGTGGCGTAACTACAAAGTTATGGGCCCCGGTGCGAACTTCCAAATGGGGCCCCCCGCCAAAATATTTTCCACCCAAATCCACATCCTGCCCCATCCATCTCCACATTCTGCCCCATCAGTCTCCGCATTCTGCCCCATACGACTCCGCATTCTGCTCATCCATCTCCACATTCTGCCCCTCTCTCCACATCTCACCAGAACAGCAGGAACCAGAAATCTGCTGCTGGTTGATACCAGATAAACACGAGCTGCACACAACCAGGACTGAGCTGCTGAGAGCTGAAGGACCTGATGTGACCTCATCGTCATGTGATCAGGAGGCGGAGCTGATAAATGCTGAAAGCCCTATGATAGTGATGACGTCACCACAGGATCTTCAGCTCTTTCTTTCAGAGACAGTTTCAACCTTATAAAAAAAATTCCCTCATTCAAAGTTAAAATACCAATACCCAAAAATGATAATTATGGTTACCCTAGTTATAACCAGATAACATTTTGTATACCAAAGGTTTGCATTCTGCATTTAGATATAGAACATCAAACACCGTTATTGAATGTAGACCAGTTTTAAATTTATCTTGAAATCATACTACGGACAGTTTTGTGTAATTTTTATTACAAATTTTTTTTTTTTCTTTTTTTTTTTGTTTGGACAGTAGGAGCTACACTGCTCTTTATTTGAAATACCAGTACAGTATGTTAATGTATGAAAAATCACCAAAAAAATGCAGAACACATCACACAGCATTTACAAACACACACACACACACACACACACACACACGTCACAGCACAGCCATTAAAAATACCAGCACAGTATGAAAAATAAAACACATGTCAGGCAGGCAGGCGGTCTGGCACACATCACACGGCATACACACACACACAAGTCACAGCACAGCCATTAAAAATACCAGCACAGTATGAAAAATAAAACACATGCAAGGCAGGCATACACACACACGCTGGATGGCAGTACTCACATAGCAGTCTCTGGCAGGGTCTCTCTTGCTAGCGGGTATGTCTCGCTGGCAGGGTATGTCTCACTGGCAGGATCTCTCTCGCTGGCAGGATGTCTCTCGCTGGCAGGATGCATACCTCCCAACCGTCCCGATTTCAGCGTGACAGTCCCGCTTTGGCACCGGGGTCCCGCTGTCCCGCTTCGGGCATTTAAAATCCCGAATTTGCGGCCGCCGGTGAAGCCCCGCCCACTTCCGGGACGTAGAGAGAGCCCGATTAGGTTTGTGGCTGTTTTTTTTTTCTTATACATGCTGGGTCTCCTCCCGACCGATCCCTCCCCCGCCCCCGCCCCCGCCCCCTGTGTGTGCGGCGCTGCCACGCTGAGGAAGAGAGCCAGCAGCGATCAAGATGAGAGGTCAGCGACTCACTACCTGAGGTGTGTGCACAGAGCTCTGGCGTCTCCTGCTCTTAGCTGCTATCCCGGCAGAGAAGGAGAGACGGGGGAGGTGCCGGGACAGTGCAGAGCTGTGAGCAGCCGGAGAAACTGAAGAGCTGCACATGGACAGATCAGCCGCCCCTGCACCACAGAGGAGATTGTGTGTGTGTGTGATGTGTGTGTGTGTGTGAGATGTGTGATGCTGCATTTGTGTGTGTGTCATGTGTGTATGAGGTATCTGGTGTGTGTGATGGCTGGGTGTGTGTGATGGCTGGGTGTGTGTGTGTGATGGCTGGGTGTGTGTGTGTGATGGCTGGGTGTGTGTGTGTGATGGCTGAGTGTGTGTGTGTGATGGCTGGGTGTGTGTGTGTGTGTGATGGCTGGGTGTGTGTGTGTGTGATGGCTGGGTGTGTGTGATGGCTGGGTGTGTGTGATGGCTGCATGTGTGTGATGGCTGCGTGTGTGTGTGTGTGTGTGATGGCTGCGTGTGTGTGTGTGTGTGATGGCTGCGTGTGTGTGTGTGATGGCTGCGTGTGTGTGATGGCTGCGTGTGTGTGATGACTGCGTGTGTGTGTGATGACTGCGTGTGTGTGTGATGGCTGCGTGTGTGTGTGTGATGGCTGCGTGTGTGTGTGATGACTGCGTGTGTGTGTGATGGCTGTGTGTGTGTGTGATGGCTGCATGTGTGATGCATTTGTGTCAAAGCTGCATGTGTTTGTGAGCTGCGTTTGTGATGCTGCGTGTGTATGTGTGATACTGTGTGTGTGTGATGCTGCATGTGTGTGAGCTGCGTGCCTGTATGTCATTATACAGTATGGAGAACTGTGGCCATAATACAGTATGGAGCATCATGTGGGGTCATTATACAGTATGGAGCATCATGTGCAGTCATTATACAGTATGGAGCATCATGTGCGGTCATTATACAATATGGAGCATCATGTGCAGCCAGTATACAGTATGGAGCATCATGTGTGGTCATTATACAATATGGAGCATCATGTGCAGTCATTATACAGTAAGGAGCATCATGTGCAGCCAGTATACAGTATGGAGCATCATGTGCGGTCATTATACAATATGGAGCATCATGCGTGGTCATTATACAGTATGGAGCATCATGTGCGGTCATTATACAGTATGGAGCATCATGTGCAGTCATTATACAGTATGGAGCATCATGTGCGGTCATTATACAATATGGAGCATCATGTGCAGCCAGTATACAGTATGGAGCATCATGTGTGGTCATTATACAATATGGAGCATCATGTGCAGTCATTATACAGTAAGGAGCATCATGTGCAGCCAGTATACAGTATGGAGCATCATGTGCGGTCATTATACAATATGGAGCATCATGTGTGGTCATTATACAGTATGGAGCATCATGTGCGGTCATTATACAGTATGGAGCATCATGTGCGGCCATTATACAGTATGGAGCATCATGTGCAGTCATTATACAGTATGGAGCATCATGTGCGGTCATTATACAGTATGGAGCATCATGTGCAGCCAGTATACAGTATGGAGCATCATGTGCGGTCATTATACAATATGGAGCATCATGTGTGGCCATTATACAGTATGGAGCATCATGTGTGTTCATTATACAGTATGGAGCATCATGTGCAGCCAGTATACAGTATGGAGCATCATGTGCGGTCATTATACAATATGGAGCATCATGTGCAGTCATTATACAGTATGGAGCATCATGTGCAGCCAGTATACAGTATGGAGCATCATGTGCGGTCATTATACAATATGGAGCATCATGTGCAGTCATTATACAGTATGGAGCATCATGTGGGGTCATTATACAGTATGGAGCATCATGTGCGGTCATTATACAGTATGGAGCATCATGTGCGGTCATTATACAGTATGGAGCATCATGTGCGGCCATTATACAGTATGCATGCGGTCATTATACAGTATGGAGCGTCATGTGTGTTCATTATACAGTATGGAGCGTCATGTGTGGCCATTATACAGTATGGGGCATCATGTGTGGTCATTATACAGTATGGAGCACTGTGTGGCCATATTTTTTTGTTTATAACTATTGTATATGAAACAGTGTGATCAGCAGTGCTAAATGGGTGTGCTTGGGACGTGGATATGGGTGTGACTAATTATGAATGGGTGTGGTCAGAGGCGTGGCCTAAAATTTGCCGCGGCGCGCGAAGCGCGCCGCAAACTTTGTCCCTCTTTCCCATCTTCAAAAGTTGGGAGGTATGAGGATGTCTCTCGCTGGCAGGATATCTCTCGCTGGCAGGATGTCTCTTGCTGGCAGGATGTCTCTTGCTGGCAGGATCTGTGTTCTCTCTTGATGGCACATTGAAAAATGAGGCCCACCTGTCCTGTTTATATAGTTTTGGGGTTGTCTGGGAAAAGTATCAACTTTTTGGAGCATGCTCAGTTTAAAAAAACGGATTGGGGCGACGGATCCGCCAAATAACGGATCGCGACGGATCCGTCGTCCATAGGCCCCCATTCTATAAAATGACGGACGCGACGGATCCATCGCGGACCGTTAATTAGGCGGCGACAAAAAACGTTACAAAGTCCATCGATGTCTAGACAACGTCCGTCAAATTTCGACGGATCCGTCGCATGACGGATAGAACGGATGGCCATCCGTCACAATCCATCGTTAATGCAAGTCTATGGGGGAAAAAACAGATCCGTCGAAAATAAAAACGGATCCGTTTTTTGAGGAAAATGGCGGTTTTAGACTGACGCCAAAAAACTGAAGTGTGAAAGAGGCCTTAGCTGACCATGTGGTATGTGACACATAAGGAGACATATCTTGTTTCATTTATGAAGGAGGGACTCTTAAAGTCACAAAGCCTATTTTTAGAGGGGCATCAGGCGGCAGTAATAAACTTAAAGGGCCATTATTAAACAGTGGGTCTCCTATCCTGCTATTGCCTATGCAGTGAGTGGTTGGGCTGCCAAGAATTATGACGCACCCCAATACCCCTTTCACGAGAGGTACAGGAGGGCTTCCTGAAAAAATGTTGCATTAAATGCAAAGCCTGCCCTGCTATCAAGTAATATGCACCCCAAGAATCCTTTTAACCCAGGTACTGGATGGCCACAGGAAAATCCACTTTACATTATTCATTTTGTACTCCCACACTGTCTTCTTATGTACTGACTGCAAGGCCTGCCCTGCTACCAAGTCATATGCACCCCAATAAGCCTTTGAACCCAGGTACTGGATGGCCTCGGGAAAACCCACTTCACATTATTCAGTTGGTCCTGCCATACTGTTTTCTTATGTATTAACTGCAAGGCCTGCCCTGCTACCAAGTCATATGCACCTCAATAAGCCTTTGAGCCCAGGTACTGGATGGCCACAGGAAAACCCACTTCACAGTCTTCAGTTTGTCCTGCCATACTGTTTCCTTATGCAGCGAATGCAAGGGCTGCTTTGACCCAAATTTGCACACACCCCAATCCCCCCTTGTAAGAAACATGGAAGAGGGCCTCATAAAAAAACTGTTCCATTACAAAGAAGTGGGTCTCCTAGACTCGTAATGCCCTTACACTAAGTGCATGGGCTGACAAACATTTCCCCATGGGGGGTTCATTTTTATAAAATATTTTATGGGGATCATAGACACCCTTGCCAAAAAAATTGACTGTAGCAACACGGAACACTTTAACCCTGGTGGTGGTGGTGGATGAGGAGACGTGGAGGAAGGCCTCATTAAAAACTAGGCCCAATTTAAAGGAGCAGGTCTCCTAGGCTTGTAATGCCCATACACTAAGTGCATGGGTTAACAAACATTTCCCCATAGGGGGTACATTTTTTTAAATTATTTTATGGGGATCATAGACACCCTTGCGAAAAAATTGACTGGCTGTAGCACAACAGAACACGATAACCCTGGTGATCTAGTGATGGAGAATGATGAGACATGGAGGAAGGCTTCATTAAAAACTAGGCCCAATTTAAAGGAGCTGGTCTGCTAGACTTGTAATGCATACACTAAGTGAATGGGCTGACAAACATTTCCCCATGGGGGGTACATTTTTAAAAAATATTTTATGGGGTTCATAGACACCCTTGCCAAAAAATTGACTGTCTGTAGCAGCACGGAACACGTTATCCCTGGTGATCTAGTGGCGGTGGATGATGTGACGTGGAGGAAGGCCTCATTAAAAACTAGGCCCAATTTAAAGGAGCGAGTCTCCTAAACTCGTAATGCCCATACACTTATGGGCTGACAAACATTTTCCCCTGGGAGTAAAATTTTTTGGGGTTTCAAATTAGTAACGGGCATCATAAAAACACCCTTGCAAGAAAATGTAGTGACTTTTGCATCACGGAATACGTTCACCATGGTGTTCTAGTGGTTGTGGATGATGAGGATAAGGAGGAGGATAACACCAAATAGACCAAATCAGGAAGCGTATACCCATGTGTGGTTGTGAAGAGGTGCACAAGAATACACCTCCACAAAAAAAGACAATGTATTTGAGGTTATGTTTTGCTGTTTTCATTTGGTGGTGTACAGAAATCTTGCCCAATCCAGGCCTTGTTCATTTTTATAAGAGTCAGCCTGTCAGCTTTTTCAGTTGACAGACGGATGCGCTTATCAGTTATAATTCCACCAGCGGCACTAAAGACCAGCTCTGACAGAACGCTAGCAGCAGGGCAGACCAGGACCTGCAAGGTGTAGAGAGCCAGTTCATGCCATGTGTCCAGCTTGGATACCCAATAATTAAAAGGCACAGAGGAATCCCGGAGGACATTTGTACGATCAGCAAGGTACTCCCTCAGCATCTTACCAAACATTGAACTTCTTGTGACAGCACCCCTTGCCTCTGTGCCGGCACGATGGGAGGGTCTGAGAAAACTGTCCCAGGACTTTGCCATTGTTTTTCTGCCTGTGCTGGATTGTACTTATGTCTCTCTTGCTTGTACTCCTTGGTTGTACAACAAACTAAACATTTTTTAGTAATTCCGCTACAAGGGCCCTCTCTGCTGTCACCTGTCTGCCTCTGGAAGAAGAGATTGAAAGTTCTCCTTGTAGCGTGGATCTAGAAGTGTCACGAACCAGTAATGAGTGTCACCAAAAATTTTAATAATGCGAGGGTCACGGGAAACACAACGTAACATTAAGTTAGCCGTGCGTTCCAGACTGCTAACAGGCAAGATTTCCATGTCCTCACCAACAGGACGACTGACCATGCTGTCCTCCTCATCCTCCTCCTCCCTGTCCTCAGGACATCCACGCCGAACAGGCGGTATGACAGCTGTGCTTGTAGTACCGTCTATAGCGCATGAAAGGAACTCCTGTTCGTCCTTTTCCTCCTCTTCCTCATTGTCTACCAATCCACATTAGGACGACACGAGGCTGGGCTGAGTGTAATCACCCTGTATGGTTTGTAGAGATTAGACTGAAAGAATCCATTGTATCTTTCTCCTGAAACATCTGGCTCATATCAAGAAACTTGAGCAAGTTGACATTTCCTTTTTATGCACGCATTCCTTCTGTTATTATAGCCTTTTACCTACATACTAGAGGTTGTAAATTTCACAGTATAGATAAGCTTTGTAAGAGAATGTGAAATAATGAGCGCTTGTGCGCATGTCTGCAAATGCATAACTCTTTTTCTTTATAAAGGAGGGGTAAAGCCCAGAGAGTCAGACGCGCTCCTGAGCTTCCCCTGTATATGATCACACAATACTTTGTTTGCGTGTCATTTACCTGGAAGCTTACCTCCAGTAAGCCAGGGACTGAGAAGGACTTAACATTTCTTTGGCGCATCGAACAGGGACCTGAGATAAGAGTATTTGCTCGAGATTTACCTGCGGATACGGACAACGGAGATCTGGGATAATGGACGGCAAATGAACTGAAAAACCTGGCCAGGTAAGAGACATTATTAGTTCTCTTTTATCTGCCCTGTATTATCCGAAAGATCTCTATGAGCCGTGTCACGCTGGGTTAGTCTAGTAGTGAGTAGATACCTATAAAACTCGGGTTACCATATTGTATAGACTTATGAGTCCTGTCCCTGGCAGTGTGTGGACAGTGTGAAGGTTGTGGTATGTTGTGAAAGAAGAGCAAAAGTGCGTAGAAAAATAAGCCGAAATAGTTGGGGTATAAGCCTTATACACGGAAGTCAGCCTAACTGGGTCATGTGGTTGCGTTCTTCTTCTCCGCCCATGCTTGACTCTCAATTAAGTGCTTAACCTCCTTCATTTCTGGATAAGGTTTGATAGAATGAGCCCAGGACGCGGAATCATGAGCCTGGGACAAGTATGATATCTGAGACTGAGAGTTTTGTGATCTGTTTGGTGTTGCTGATCCTGTTTGCGTGCATTGTAGGAATCAAGTTTATTCTGTACATTAGAAAGAATGGAGCAGATCAGCCCTTCAATATTTTAGCTCCCTAGGAGAGAAGGCAACGAGACGCCACCAACAGAGGAAGTGGTTGTCCAAACGTCACCTAGGGTAGTCATAGCTAATATTGAAAAGAAAAATGGGAAATAAACAGACCAAAACTGTCTTAGGACAAGTGGAAGCAGCAGATATCATACAGGAAAGATGTGGAAAGACAGTCAGAAGGCAGATTAGAAGGGTAAGAGGAAAATTGGGAATTTCAGAAGCACTTATGTTCAGTACAGAATGGGAAAGACTGAGTAAAGAACGAGGTGGAATTATCAAAGACAATGGGTGGGAAGAAATCATACATTGTATGATAGAGGTCTCATTAGGACCTAAATGTTTTGCATCCAGATTTTTGTATGCCAGAGGTGCCCCAACATGTCTGTTAGGAACTGATGTACCAAAGAAATTAGAAGCTAACATCAAATTTAGGGAAGATGGCACAGTTATGCTGACTATCCCTGATGATGCAGAATCATTAGAACAATATGTCAGAATTCAGGCTTTTGAGGATTATACTGAAGAAAAAGAGTACAACACAGATCTAGACCTCTCAATGGTCCCAGAAACACTGTGGGCACAGGGTGACACTGATGTGGGATTATTACATATCTCTCCTGTAAAATTATCTGTGCAACCAGGAGCTGTTCTCCCACAGCTCAGACAATACCCTGTGAGTGACCAGCAGGAACTAGCGATTACAAAACAGATAGAGGGATATAGAGAGAAAGGAGTTTTGGTAGAGATACAATCACCTGCTAACACTCCTCTGTATCCAGTCAAGAAGAGAACTCTTGATAAGGGTTCTATGCCCAAATATCGTATGGTACATGATCTAAGAGAAATAAACAAAGTTCTAGATCCAATCACCCCAGTTGTACCCAATCCTCATACGTTACTATCACAGATACCAGCCAGTTCTCAAGTGTTTACTGTAATAGATCTTTCAAATGCATTTTTTCTCGGTTCCTTTACACCAAGATAGTTGGCATTTGTTTGCATTTACATTTAAGGGCAAACAGTTGGCGTGGACACGCCTTCCACAGGGAATGATACACTCCCCTACTCTTTATTCAAATGCCCTACAAACAGTTCTTCAAAGGTTTGAACCTGAATCACAGGTAGTAATTTTGCAGTATGTGGATGACCTACTACTTTGCTGCCCAGATCTAGAAACTGCAGAAAGGTCCACTGTGAGTTTACTATGTTTTCTAGAAAAAGAAGGGTGTAAAGTGAATAGACAAAAGCTACAAGTTTGTCAGATCAAAGTGGTCTTTCTAGGTCATTGCATTTCTCAAGGTAAAAAGCATCTTACACCTCAAAGAACTGAAGCAATAAGACAGATGAATGAGCCTAGAAATCATAAACAGCTACGAGCATTTTTAGGAATAGTGTCTCATTGTAGACAATGGATTATACATGCCAGTCAACTAATGCAATCACTGTATGACTGTGTAAAAAGTGAACCTTATTTGTTGACAAAAGAAGGTCAGATTTCGTTCCAACAATTAAAAGATGCCCTTGTTTCAGCTCCAGCGTTAGGGCTACCAGACTACACCAAACCATTTCAGCTTATGGCTGCAGAAGTTGATTCTCATGCTACAGGAGTTCTTACCCAGAAGCATGCAGGGAAACAAAGACCAATTGCATATCTTTCAGCAAGGTTAGATCCAGTCGCTAGGGCAGCGCCAACCTGTGTACGTGTAGTTGTTGCTGTCTCACTATTGTTGGACAAAGCATCAGAAATTGTCCTAGAGCATCCACTCACAGTTCAAACTACACATGATGTTTATGGGATATTAAACCAGGTCCAACCAAAACACATTTCCATGGCCAGACATTTGCGGCTACAGTGTTCTTTGCTGCTCCCCTCTACTATCACATTTGTAAGGCTTCAGACTCTCAATTTAGCTACACTGCTACCTCTCGAGTCTGAAGGGGGGAATAAGGACACTGATCCACACGCAAATTTTTTCCCTACAGACACACATGATTGTACAGAGCTCATTTTACAAGAAACGGTAGGCTTACCCAATGTATCCGAAACACCATTTCAAAATCCAGATTTAGAGCTGTTTATAGACGGTAGTAGGTTTGCAGATGACACAGGTAACTTCCATACAGGGTATGCAGTTGTGTCAGAATCTGAAACTCTCAAAGCAGAACCACTTCCACCAAAACAGTCTGCACAAGAAGCAGAACTAACAGCATTGATCGAAGCGCTAAAAATAGCTGAGAATCAGACAGCTAATATATACACTGATTCTAGGTATGCACATGGTATTGTGTTTGATTTTGGAGTAATCTGGAGAGCTAGAGGTTACATGACAGCGTCAGGACAACCTGTAAAACATGCTTCTCTGATCAAACAGATCTTAGAGGCTGCACAAGAAACAAAAGAAGTAGCAGTAATTAAGGTAGCTGCACATGTGAGACTCGACACTAGGGAATCTAGGGGAAATGATAGGGCTGACAAAGCAGCCAAAGCAGCAGCAGTCAAACCCTTACAACAGGTTCATACTGTAAACCCCACAGAAAATACTGAAGATAGACTGAGACAAGCACAGGAAGATGCAGGAGAAGAGGAGAGGGACAGGTGGAAAAAGGAAGGGGCAGAAGAACAAGCAGGAATTTGGAAGAAAGATGGACTAATATGTCTACCTAGAGCCTGGTACCCGATTGTAGTTGGTGGACTACACCACCCTACTCATGTGTCTGCAAATGCAATGACACTACTGGCAAAGCAAGTCTGGTTGGCTCCAGGTTTTGGCAATTACGCAAGAGACTATTGTGCTGCATGCGCTATATGCCTGGCACATAATCCCGGACAGACGACAAAGACCCCTATGAAGCACCACGTCCGACCTCTCTATCCGTTTCAGCGATTACAAATAGACTTTATCCAGCTGCCAAAAAGTAATGGGTATGAGTATGTGTTGGTGTGTGTGGACATGTTCTCAGGGTGGCCAGAGGCCTATCCAGTTCGGAAGGCTTCAGCTAAAAACACTGCTGTAAAGCTAGTTGCCGAACTGATACCCCGTTACGGTCTCCCTGAAGTGATCGAGTCAGATAGGGGTACTCATTTCACTGGAGAAATATTTCAAAATGTACTGAAAATGTTGGGTGTTGAAAGTCAGTTACACACTCCATACCATCCTCAAAGTTCTGGTAAGGTGGAACGCATGAATGGAACTTTAAAATTAAAAATACAGAAAGCCATGGCTGAAACAGGAAAGCCTTGGACAGAATGCCTTCCACTGGCCCTTTACTCAATACGCAATACCCCAAGGGGTAAGACTAAACTGTCTCCATATGAAATTTTGTTTGGCAGGACTGCCAATTTAGGATGTTATTTTCCACAACAACTTGTGTTAAATATTGAGTCATTGACTTCTTATGTGCAAAATCTTCAGAAACAATTAACTAAGGTGCATGCACAAGTTTTTGCTTCCCTTCCAGATCCTGACAACACAGAAGGAAGTCACAAGTTGGAACCAGGTGATCAAGTCTATGTAAAAAGACACACCAGAAAGGCTCTTGAACCAAGATTTGACGGACCCTTCCAAGTCCTGTTGACAACACCTACATCAGTCAAGCTTGAAGGAAAGGCATCATGGATACATGCAAGCCACTGCAAAAAAAGCAGTACAAAACTCATGATATTGATGTTAATAATGTTAACACAGATGTGGGATAAATTAGTTAGAGCCACGGATTATCTAGATGATCAGATTTGGGATATATTGGACATATTAAATACTAGTATAGCTGTACAGAATCAGCTTATAATAGTCGTCAACCAACATACCCTGGTATTGGATTATCTAACTGCCTCACAAGGGGGTATGTGTCAAATCATCGGACCCACCTGCTGTCATTATATAGACCCGAATAGTACTATGAGTATGACATTTAAATTAAAGGACGTACAACGACTCAGAGATCAGTATGATAAAGACAATGACCAGAATAAGGATAGCTGGTGGTCTGATACTTTCTCTTTTCTCAACCCAGCCAACTGGTTCAGAGGGATTGGTGGGTGGGTTGCTGGGATTATGCAGAGCATAATACATATAGTTATGATTATTGTAGTCATATACGTACTATTCCAGATTGTGCTCAAGGGTATCTCAGTATGCACAGATAAACTTTGTGTAATAGATGCAAGAGTATAAAGTTTTTTTTTCTTTCTCCTTTATTCTTATGTTATCCTCTAGTGATTCTGATTAATATTACTGTACTAATTTTTGTTTTTATATTTTAGTATACTGCTAAAGAAGAAAATAATTTGCGATAGAAGAATTAATACTAGATTTGATTCTCTTATTAATAATATAAGTGTGTGTATGTGTAATACCAAAAATAAAGGCTTTGTCTTTGGCCCTATGGTAATAAATAAAAGGAATATGTCAAAGGGGGGAATTGTAGAGATTAGACTGAAAGAATCCATTGTATCTTTCTCCTGAAACATCTGGCTCATATCAAGAAACTTGAGCAAGTTGACATTTCCTTTTTATGCACGCATTCCTTCTGTTATTATAGCCTTTTACCTACATACTAGAGGTTGTAAATTTCACAGTATAGATAAGCTTTGTAAGAGAATGTGAAATAATGAGCGCTTGTGCGCATGTCTGCAAATGCATAACTCTTTTTCTTTATAAAGGAGGGGTAAAGCCCAGAGAGTCAGACGCGCTCCTGAGCTTCCCCTGTATATGATCACACAATACTTTGTTTGCGTGTCATTTACCTGGAAGCTTACCTCCAGTAAGCCAGGGACTGAGAAGGACTTAACAGGTTCCTTACTCCATGTCCTCGTGCTCCGCCTGCAATGCATCCTCTTTAATTGTGAGCAGAGAGGTTTTCAGAATGCAGAGAAGTTGGATGGTGATGCTAATTATGGCGTCATTGCCGCTCACCATCTTGGTGTAGTCCTCAAAGTTTTGGAGGATGGTACATATGTCTGACATCCATGTCCACTCCTGAGGTCTTATGTGTGGAGTCTGAACTGAATAACGACGGCCTTATTGATGCTGGTAGTCAACAACTGCCCTCTTCTGCTCACAAATCCTTTCCAACATATGCAGTGTAGAGTTCCAATGCGTGGGGACATCACACACCAGTCGGTGAGCCGGAAGATGCAAATGCTGCTAAAGCACGGCAAGTGCGGCTGAAGATGTAGCTGACTTTCTAAAATGGGCAGACAGGTGGCGTACTTTCACTAGGAGATACGGCAGCTCCGGGTAGCTTTTGAGAAAATATTGAACATGGGCAAATGAGCCAGGCAAGGTACTTGTATGAGCTCACCTTGCCTCAGAGCCGCCACCAGGTTCAGGCCATTGTCACACATGACCATGCCTGGCTGTAGGTTCAGTGGTGTCAGCCAAAAATCTGACTGCTCTTTCAGCGCTGTCCACAACTCTTCAGCATTGTGCGGTTTGTCACCTAAGCAGATTAGCTTCAGCACAGCCTGTTACCGCTTGGCTGAGGCAATGCTGCAGTGCTTCCAGCTTCTGACTTATGTGCTCATTTCAGAGATGGAGGCTGAAGAGGAGGAGGTGCAGGAGCTGTAGACTGTGGGGGCAACCCTGATTGAAGTAGGGCCCGCAATCCTCGGCATCGGCAGGATGTGTTCCATCCCAAGGTCTGACTGGGTCCTGGCTTCCACTATGTTTACCTAATGTGCCATCAATGAGATGTACCGTCCCTGCCCACAAGCACTTGTCCATGTGTCCGTGATTAGGTGGACTTTCCCAGTAACAGCATTGTTGAGGGCACGGGTAATGTTGTGGGACATGTGCTGGTATAATGCCGGTACGGCACACCGGGTGAAATAGTGGTGACTGGGGACTGCAGCTGCCATCAGGTTGTGGAAAGCTTCCATCTCAATGAGCCTAAAAGGCAACATTTCAAAGTGCAAACAGACTAGAAATGTGAGAATTTAGTACAGTGGCCTGTGGGGCGTTGGCTGCGTATTTCCGCTTGCGTTCCAATGACTGGGGTATAGACAGCTGAAGGTTGCGCTGGGACAAGGACGTGGACGGGCTTGATAATGTGCTGGTTGACTGTGGGCCACAACAGATGCAGGGCACGAGGCATCTTCGCATGCACCGTGGACTGGGGATTGGCTTCTACGCAAAACAGTGGAAGAAGCAGTGGTGTCACCTGCAGACAGTGTTCCTGGAGCCTGGGGTTCGGCCCACAAAGTCAGGTGCTTTGCTGCCATGGGCCTGATCATGCTGGTGGTGGTCAGGTTGGTAGTATTGCTACCCCTGCTGATGAGGGCATGGCAGGTGCTGCAAAAGGCCTGTTTGGGGTTATCGTCAGAGCACCCTGCTCCTCCTCCTGACTTTCTGGCAATTGTGTCTCATCATCGTCCACCTCTTGTGACACTTTCCCACCATCACCTTGGTGTGACAGTGGCTGCTCAAATCTTTGGGCATCGCTACATGCGATCTCATCTTGCCCCACTTCAAGTTTACCGGCCGAGAGTCCGGAATCTTTAAAGGGAAAAGTGAACAGCTCTTTAGAGTGTCCAAGTGTGGGATCAGTTGTCTCAGGGCACTCGGCATGGTGAAAGGAAGGAGGATCAGGGTAAGTAATATGCGGTCCACACTCACGGCTACTCAGACTTGACCGTGTAGAAGACGTGGTGGTGGCTAAGTGACTGGAAGTATTATCCGCTATCCAACCAACAACCGTTTCACACTGCTCTGGTTTCAATAGTGGGGTGCTGCGGTCCCCTAGAAACTGGGACAGGCAGGTCCAGCGAGAAGATGTGGGTCTTTGTTGTGGCCCACTTTCAGCTTGGCCACGGCCTTGTCCTCTGCATGCACCTTCAGCATCACATCCACTTCCTCATCCCTTGCCCCTTGCCTTGCCCATTTTAAATGGACTACTGAAATATTTTAAAAGTTCAATACAAATGGATTAATTTTGAAAAAACTTATATGTGATCAGTGTGCCAAAAAAACACACTTTTAATTCAATGGAATGTTGGTAATTTTTTTATTTTGTTTTTAACAAATTTTATTAATAACTAGGGTAAGACACACCAAAACCAGTTCAAAGGAGCACTCAAATGCAACAATTTTTAAAACACTGATAGAGGAGGTGTCTGACAGAAAAACCACAATGTTCAATATGTGGCCTTTTTTTATTTTTTTTAAAAGACAATTACTGTCACGAAGTAGGCTAACACAACACCAAAAAAGTGGAATGTATGCCTGAAAAGCAAGTATGTGGAGACCACAGATAGACTGGGCATCTGACTGAGATAACAGACTGTTTCAATATGTGGCCTATATTTTTTTTAATTTTTTAAATTGTAACCACAAAATACTGTATAGACCAAGGGTAGCAGACAAAATACTGGAATGTATGCCTGAAAAACAAGGATTTCTACACGACAGATAGACCAGGCATCTGACTGAGATAACAGACAGTTTCAAATGTGGCCTGTATTTATTTTAATTTTTTGAACCACAAAATACTGTATAAACCAAGGGTAGCAGACAAAAACTGGAATGTATGCCTGAAAAGCAAGGATTTGGACACCACAGATAGACCAGGCGTCGGACGGAGATAACAGACTGATCAAAATATGGCCTTGATTTTTTTTGGCCCACCAAAATTGTGTCAATAAGTAAGCTATGACACTAAAAAAAAAACGTTGGAGTACTAAAATTGTAAAATATTTAGCGCAATGATATGCGATGCGTGTGGCGTACAAATCACATTGATAAATATAAAACCTGTAGCTAAATATTTTTGGCCCAACTACAGATTTTTTAGTCAGCAAAATGGTGTCCAAAAATGTTGTAAGACACTCCAAAAAATACTATAGTACCAAAAAAAGTCAGAATTTTCTGCGCACTGACAATTGATGCCTGGGACAAATTTTTTTATTTTTCAAATTGTTCGATTTTCACGCTCTTGTATTGAAATGACCTAGCTGTAGTCTGCAGTGTGACCAAGCAAATAAATGTAGAAAAAAGGGGGCTATGTATTGCTTTGTAATAAAATTAGCAGGTGTAAGGTGCAAAAGAAAATAAAATCCTAGCCACGGATACCTGCAGCTACGTATATATAAAATACCCAGCAGCAGACAGTAATGGAGCCTTTTGATGTGTTCAGTGAGATCTATATACTCACATACAGTGCCTGTATGCCTTGTACTAATGTGGATATGTGCACATAGACTCCCCTGCCTCCCTACCGCTGCAATCTACTATGTACCCCCGAATTAGCCCTAAAAAGGACTGTTGGTTTATCAGGATTTGTGGATTGAACACTAGTAGACCCACACTAACTAATAAAAGAATGAATCTGACCCTATCTCAGCAGCAGCTCTCTCTACACTAGCTGAGTCCGGAGCAGAATGCGCCGAGAGGGGCGACGCCAGGTCTATTATAGACATGATGACGCTGTGCGGCCAGCCAATCACTGTACTACCACAACAAAGATGGCCGCGGTGGTGTCCCTGAGTGTATGGACTATTTATCGGACATAGCGTTCCCCTCACTGAGTCCAACCCAGCAGGCTTTTATGGAGGCCGAGTTTACTCTGGAGGAGGTGGAGCATGCTATAGTGGACATGGCTACCGGGAAGGCCCCTGGACCTGAGGGGTTTCCCGCAGAGTTCTATAAAAAATATCGGAGCCACCTGGCACCACTTTTATTAAAGGTACTCCGGAGTATATGGGAGGGAGAGTTTATGCCTGAAACATTTTACGATGCAAATATTATTGTACTTAAGAAGGAGGGAAAGGACCCCCTGGAGTGTGGGTCATATCGCCCCATATCATTGGTGAATGTAGATTATAAGATCTTCACTAAAATCTTGGCCACCAGACTAAATACGATCATACTAGACTTTATACACCCAGATCAAACTGGCTTTATGCCTGGGAAAAGTACCTCCATCAATATTAGACGGGTCCAATCAGTGATTCAATATAGCTCTTTAGAACTGGATAATAACTGGGCACTGGCGTCACTAGATACAGCCAAAGCGTTCGACTCTCTTGAGTGGCCTTTCCTCTCCGCATGCCTACGGAAATACGGTTTTGGGGACAAATTTATTAGAGGGATAGATACACTATATAGGAATCCTAGGGCACGGGTAATTGTGAATAACTCTATCTCTGATTCTTTTACCTTGCACAGGGGAACCCGTCAGGGATGTCCTTTATCCCCGGCTCTCTTTGCCCTCGCGATAGAAGCTTTAGCAATACGCATAAGGTCCTCTGCGGATATTAAAGGAATTAATATTGCGGATCGTATAGATACCATTGTTCTTTATGCCGATGACATGATTATATTTATGGATAAAATAGAAAAAACACTACCGCAAGTAATAACGACCATCGACAAATTTAGTAAATTCTCCGGTCTCTATATAAATTGGGACAAGTCTGCCCTGATGCCTCTGTCTCATGTTCCGATACCCTGTCTTGAAAATCTCTCGTCACTACCTGTAGTCTCCAGTTTCAAATATTTGGGTATTCATATGTCCCAATATAGTCGGCTAGACCTACAACTTAACATTCACCCACTATTAGACCTGGTCAAATCTAAATTTATAACCTGGAGCAAGCTTCCCCTCTCTGTTGCAGGCCGCATCAATTTAATTAAAATGATATTGCTCCCCAAACTTAATTATTGTCTCCAACACGGTGCCATGCCAATACCCAAATCTTTCTTCACAAATTTAAATTCCCTGACTACATCCTTTATATGGGGGAAGACCAGACCCAAACTTAAACTATCTACTCTGCAGAGACCAAAAAGGGGGGGTGGGGCGGCTTTGCCAGACTTTTATCTGTACTATCTTGCCGGACAAGCTAAGGCATTGAGCAAATGGATGCCTAATAACTCTTTACCTAATTCAGAGAGTCATTTACTCCACTCTGCCCGGATTGACTGCCCATTGGGATTTCTGGAAACAGACAGAGTCAATGCTCCCCATTTGCTGCCTTTACTTTGACTGGCGAGATTGATATGGAGACAAATCAAAAAAATTATTAAATTTGCAGATGTAATAGCTGAAATGCCACTATGGCATAATAGTTATCTCCCAGAATTACTGGATCACCCATCTACTGAGTTCTGGATCTCGTGCAGTGTTCTTTCGGTGGGCAATGTACATGACCAAGGGGTTTTTGTATCCTTCGAACAATTACGGGATACCTACAATATCCCAAGATCTCAATTCTTCCGTTATTTGCAGCTAAGGTCAGCTTTTCAATCATATATGCGAAATATAGGTGCGGGTCGAACGATCTCGTCTCTACCTCTGATAGGCATTCTCAACTCACAAGGTCCTCAGGGACTCATTTCCTCCTTATATACATATTTGTTATCCGTGGGAGATGGGTCTACTATTAACTCCCTTAAAAAGAAGTGGGAGGGACTTCTTCCCGATACATTGGGAGAGGAATGGGAAGATATTCTAGAGTCTCCAACTAAAGTTTCTCCTTCAGTTAATAACAGGATGACCCAGCTGTATATTGTATATCAGACCTATTTGACCCCAACGCGACTCTTTAAAATGGGTCGCCTCCATTCGTCAGATTGCTTGCGATGTCATGCACGAGATGCAGATTTTATCCATATGATTTGGAGGTGCCCGGTAATTTCTCACTATTGGAAAGAGGTCACAACACTATTAACATCTTTATTGTCAGTCTCTGTGCCACTTGAGCCATTGACCTGCTTATTCGGAGTGTGGGATGCAGAGGCCTGGGATCACTATACTGGGATCTTTCTTCGAGAGACGCTCTTCTTAGCACGGAAGGTGCTGGCGTTAAGGTGGATGGGTGGTTCCTCCCTGTCTCTCAGAGTTTGGATTGACTTGGTGAACTCGGTCATCCCATATGAGAGAACACTATACCAAAATAGAGGGTGCCCAGGTAAATTCGAAAAAATCTGGGGTAGATGGAACTCCTCTCATCATACTCTGTAGTCTGCGCTGATTAGATACATGCACGGGAGAATGGGCTTGTGGTTTTGGGACATCGCTTGTGGAGTAGGATTCAAATCTGTTTTTCCTTTTTGCGACTTACTGTTCACGGTTAAAGTTGTATAGTAGATATTTTATAGGTGCTAATGATTTAGCATACACAGTTTATTACCCCTGTAAGTTCTGGATATGATGATATTCTGTAATTATTGTATTCGGTGGTATAATTAATGATGATAAATGTTAATGTATGCATTATTTGTTTATTCTGGAATCAATAAACAAATTTAAAAGATGGCCGCGGTATTACACTGCATGGCAGACAATCCCTGCATGTTGATTGGCGCTCTAAAAAGCGCCAAAATTAAAAGGAGGAGACCCGAGCTCCTGCCAAATAATCCCGGAAATGCTCGGTGCTCACCGAGTACACCGAGCACAGTGATACTTGGGTGAGTACCGAGCAGTGGCGAGCACGTTTGCTCATCACTAGTATCCATATAAATGGCCCACCCTGTAGTTTGGGATCCATCTGTACTATCATTGCTACTGCCATCTCTGGTCATTGTGGATGGAAATTTGTAATTTCAAATTGCTAAAATCACTGATTCTCGCTTAGTTTGTCAGTCGCTTCAGTATCTGGTACACTGGAAGGGATACAGTCCTGAAAAGAGGATATGGATACCAGCATCTGACATCCATGCGGCCATGTTGATCACGTGGCACACCCTGATAAACCTGGATCTGAGGTTACAGAGGTCCCTCACAGAAGGGGTACTGTGATGGGTTTATGGCCACAGAGAGGAGCCAGAAGTCCACAAGATCGGACTTCTCCTACTCCCGCACTATTTAGACACACTTCAGCTTCATATAAATTGGTGCAGGTTTCTTTTAGCAGTGCAGGCGTTAATCTGCTCAATTGAAAGCTCTTGGAAGCTTTCTTGCATTAAGGCTCTCACCTGCTCACTATTAGCCACTCCCCTCTCTTATATATTCTGGGCCCTGACAAGCACTCATTGCCAGAGATAGCTTCATGCTGCAAGGTTAAGAGACGGTGGCTTGTTGTTGTTGTTGTTGTTTGAGAAGGCGTTTGGTGGATTTACCTGAGACTGTTGCTAGGTTTTGGTTGTGTGCTAATTGACTTCCTTCTCCTACTTTGGTATTACCCCATCCTCCACTCCCCAATGTTTACCTCTGTTGTTTATGTGAGTATATGATTGGTCTTGTCATGGGGAGGATTAGTAACAGAGCCCAGATTATAAAGGGAAAAGGAGTGGCTTACCGAGCACAGCTGTGAGCACAGGAATCTCCAACATGGCCAATTAACCCCTGTTCTGCCAGAAGAAATAAACACATTTAAAATGAAGAAGTGCTTCTTCTCAGCGCCGGAGTAGGAGTAATCCAACACTGTGGTCTTCTGGCTCCACACTGTCACAGTAATCTTGTGACACAGACTCATTTTGTTCCTTTGTCAGAGTTATCTAATGCAGAGACATTCTCCAGGTTATTTATTTGTCATGTTGTGACATTGCAAGGAATTCCTCTTAATATTGTGTCTGATAGATAGAGGAGTGCAATTTGTCTCCAAATTCTGGAGAGCTTTTTGTAAGACATTTTGGATTGACTTGTCATTGTCCTCTGCCTACCTCCCTGAAAACTCAAGGAAAAAAAAGCCGCACTCAATCAGGTGTATACTTTGCAAAAACATATTGTGTTTATTACATGTGCAGAAAACACCACAGCAGGACAAAATAGTCATGGTAAGGTATCGTTTCGACCCTATTCAGGGTCTTTGTCAAACATCACTGAAAAATAAACATATACAATATTAATGTGCTGTACATAGATGAACATGACAATATAACACCATAAATTAAAACCTAAAATAAACATAAATACAAAAGATCTCTTTTATACATTTTGGAGAATCGAATGGTACCAAGGTAGTTAAATAAGCATAGCATGAAATGACAATAGACAGTAATTAAGGCATGAAGCATTAAGTATAAAAAATCATGCATAAACAGTGGTTAACTGCTGGGGATCAAAAGCAATTAGATTGAGCCATCCCAAAAGGGTATTCTGGGAGGATCTACTTAGGCACGGAATGAAGCCTGCATTTTAAACTTCACAATGTGATAAGGTGGATAGTGTGATGAGGTGGATAGTGTGAGCCAGCAGAACGCATCAATAAGATACTGACCTGGGAATTTAGAGAGGAAGGTGCAGACATAATGGTATAAGGTCCCCTTAGGGGCTGTGGGGAAAAGGAGACATATAAGATAAATAAAAATTAAATACAGAGAAAAGGAAATAGATCCAGCAAGGGATGCAGGGAACTGACCTCTGTATTGGGGAAGGATGGCGCATCTTGCATTTTCAATGGTGTGGTACCGGAGCATTGGTGGCAGTGTGCCTTAACCCCTTAACGACCGCCGATACGCCTTTTAACGGCGGCCGCTAAGGGTACTTAATCCACAGCGCCGTTAATTAACGGCGCTGTGGAAAAAGTGAATAGCGCCCCCCAGAGTCGGATTTTCTCTGGGGTCTCGGTTGCCGAGGGTAGCCGAGACCCCAGAGAACATGATTCGGGGGGTTTTTACCGACCCCCGAGTTGCGATCGCCGGTAATTAACCGTTTACCGGCGGTCGCAACAACAACAAAAAAAAACGCGATTTGCCGTTTAATTTCTCTGTCCTCCGATGTGATCGCACATCGGAGGACAGAGAAATGTGGTCCCCGATGGCCCCCAATAGCCCCCCAATACTTACCTACCTCCCCCGGTGCTCCTCGTGTCTCCCCATGGGCGCCGCCATCTTTTTTCCGGGAAAAAATGGCGGGCGCACGCGCAGTGCGCCCGCCGCCCGGCACCCGGATGTTCTTTGGGGTCTCGGCTGCCGGGGGTAGCCGAGACCCCAAAGAACATGATCGGGGTCGGTTTGCACCGACCCCTGCTTTGCGATCGCCGGTAATTAACAGTTTACCGGCGACCGCAAAAAAAAAAAAAAAAGCGATCAGTTATTTCTCTGTCCTCTGATGTGATCGCACATCAGAGGACAGAGAAATAGGGGGATTCGGGGACCCTATCATACTCACCCGGGGTCCCTGGGTCCTCTTCTGTCTTCTCCTGCCAGCCGGCTTTTTCCTCATGGCGGGCGCATGCGCAGTGCGCCCGCCATCTGCTGCCATCTGCCGGCCGGCAGGAGAAGACAAGTTGGGGCTAAAATTAGGGTTAGGGTTAGGGTTAGGGTTAGAGTTAGGGTTAGAGTTAGGGTTAGGGTTAGGGTTAGGGTTAGGGTTAGAGTTAGGGTTAGAGTTAGGGTTAGGGTTAGGGTTAGAGTTAGGGTTAGGGTTAGGGTTAGGGTTAGAGTTAGGGTTAGGGTTAGGGTTAGAGTTAGGGTTAGGGTTAGGGTTGGGGCTAAATTTAGGGTTAGGGTTAGGGCTAGGGTTAGAGTTAGGCTACTTTCACACTAGCGTTTTTTGGCTTCCGTCGCAATGCGTCGTTGGAGAAAAAATGCATCCTGCAAAAGTGCTTGCAGGATGCGTTTTTTCTCCATTGGCTTGCATTAGCGACGCATTGCGACGGATTGCCACATGTCGCATCCGTCGTGCGACGGATGCGTCGTGCTTCGGCGGACCGTCGACACAAAAAAAACTACATGTAACTTTTTTGTGCGACGTGTCCGCCATTTCCGACCGCGCATGCGTGGCCGGAACTCCGCCCCCGCCTCCCCGCACCTCACAATGGGGCAGCGGATGCGTTGAAAAAAACAGCATCCGCTGCACCCGTTGTGCGGCGCTTACAACGCTAGCGTCGGTACGTCGGCCCGACACACTGCGATGGGCCGAGTACGACGCTAGTGTGAAAGTAGCCTTAGGCTTCTTTCACACTTGCGTCGGTACGGGGCGGTCGCAATGCGTCGGCCCGATGTACCGACGCACGTTGTGAAAATTGTGCACAACGTGGGCAGCGGATGCAGTTTTTCAACGCATCCGCTGCCCAGTCTATGTCCTGGGGAGGAGGGGGCAGAGTTATGGCCACGCATCCGCGGAAATGGCGGACGCGACGTACAAAAAAAAGGTTACATTGAACTTTTTTTGTGACGACGGGGGCTAAAGTTATGGTTAGGGTTGGGGCTAAAGTTAGGGTTGGGGCTAAAGTTAGGGTTAGAGTTGGGATTAGGGTTAGCGTTTGGATTAGGGTTGGGATTAGTGTTACGTTTGGGATTAGGGTTGGGATTAGGGTTAGGGTTGGGATTAGGGTTAGGGGTGTGTTGGATTTAGGGTTTTGATTAGGGTTATGGTTAGGGTTGAGATTAGGGCTGTTTTGGGGTTAGGGTTGTGATTATCGTTAGGGTTGTGATTAGGATTATGGATCGGGTTGAGATTAGGGTTAGGGCTGTGTTGGGGTTAGGGTTGGAGTTAGAATTGGGGGGTTTCCACTGTTTAGGTACATCAGGGGGTCTCCAAACACGACAGCCAATTTTGCGCTAAAAAAGTCAAATGGTACTCCCTCACTTCTGAGCTCTGCCGTGCGCCCAAACAGTGGTTTACCCCCACATATGGGGCATCAGCGTACTCGGGATAAATTGGACAACAACTTTTGGGGTCCAATTTCTCCTGTTACCCTTGTGAAAATAAAAACTTGGGGGCTAAAAATCTTTTTTGTTGGAAAAAAATATATTTTTTTATTTTCACTACTCTGCATTATAAATTTCTGTGAAGCACTTGAGCTTTCAAAGTTCTCACCACATATCTAGATAAGTTCCTTAGGGGGTCTAGTTTCCAAAATTTGGTCACTTGTGGGGGTTTCTACTGTTTAGGTACATTAGGGGTCTGCAAACGCAACATAACGCCCGCAGACAATTCTATCAAAGTCTGCATTCCAAAATGGCACTCCTTCCCTTCCGAGCTCTGCCGTGCGCCCAAACAGTGGTTTACCCCCACATATGGGGTACCAGCATACTCAGGACAAATTGGACAACAACTTTTGGGGTCCAATTTCTCTTGTTACCCTTGTGAAAATAAAAATTTGGGGGCTAAAAAAATCTTTTTTGTGGGAAAAAAAATATTTTTTATTTTCACTACTCTGCATTATAAACTTCTGTGAAGCACTTGGGCATTCAAAGTTCTCACCACATATCTAGATAAGTTCCTTGGGGGGTCTATTTTCCAAAATGGGGTCACTTGTTGGGCGTTTCTACTGTTTAGGTACATTAGGGGTCTGCAAACGCAACATAACGCCCGCAGACAATTCTATCAAAGTCTGCATTCCAAAATGGCACTCCTTCCCTTCCGAGCTCTGCCGTGCGCCCAAACAGTGGTTTACCCCCACATATGGGGTACCAGCATACTCAGGACAAATTGGACAACAACTTTTGGGGTCCAATTTCTCTTGTTACCCTTGTGAAAATAAAAACTTGGGGGCTAAAAAATCTTTATTGTTAAAAAATATATATTTTTTATTTTCACGACTCTGCATTATAAACTTCTGTGATGCACTTGGGCATTCAAAGTTCTCACTACACATCTAGATAAGTTCCATGGGGGGTCTAGTTTCCAAAATGGGGTCACTTTTGGGGGGTTTCTGCTGTTTAGGCACATCAGGGGCTCTCCAAACGCGACATGGCGTCCGATCTCAATTCCAGTCAATTTTGCATTGAAAAGTCAAATGGCGCTCCTTTGCTTCCGAGCTCAGCCATGCGCCCAAACAGTGGTTTACCCCCACATATAGGGTGTCGGCGTACTCAAGACAAATTGTACAACAGCTTCTGGGGTCCATTTTCTCCTGTTACCCTTGGTAAAATAAAAATTTGGAGGCAAAAAGATCATTTTTGTAGAATAAATGCGATTTTTTTATTTTCACGGCTCTACGTTATAAACTTCTGTGAAGCACCTGGGGGTTTAAAGTGCTCACCACACATCTAGATAAGTTCCTTAAGGGGTCTAGTTTCCAAAATGGTGTCATATGTGGGGGGTCTCTACTGTTTAGGCACATCAGCGGCTCTCCAAACGTGACATGGCGTCCGATCTCAATTCCAGCCAATTCTACATTGAAAAAGTAAAACGACACTCCTTCTCTTCCAAGCTCTGCGGTGCGCCCAAACAGTGGTTTACCCCCATATATGGGGTATCGACGTACTCAGGAGAAATTGCACAACAACTTTTGTGGTCTAATTTCTCCTGTTACCCTTGTGAATATAAAAATTTGGGGGCAAAAAGATCATTTTTGTAGAAAAAATGAGATTTTTTATTTTCACGGCTCTACGTTATAAACTTCTGTGAAGCACTTGGGGGTTCAAAGTGCTCACCACACATCTAGATAAGTTCCTTAAGGGGTCTAGTTTCCAAAATGGTATCACTTGTGGGGGGTTTCCACTGTTTAGGCACATCAGGGACTCTCCAAACGCGACATGGCATCCGATCTCAATTCCAGCCAATTCTGCATTGAAAAAGTCAAACGGTGCTCCTTCAATTCCAAGCTCTGCGGTGCGCCCAAACAGTGGTTTAACTCCACATATGGGGTATCGACGTACTCAGGAGAAATTGCACAACAACTTTTGTGGTCTAATTTCTCCTGTTACCCTTGTGAAAATAAGAATTTGTGGGCGAAAAAATCATTTTTGTGAAAACAAATGCGATTTTTTATTTTCACGGCTCTACGTTATAAACTTCTGTGAAGCACTTGGGGGCTCAAAGTGCTCACCACACATCTAGATAAGTTCCTTGGGGGGTCTAGTTTCCAAAATGGTGTCACTTGTGGGCGGTTTCCACTGTTTAGGCACATTAGGGGCTCTCCAAACGCGACATGGCGTCCGATCTCAATTCCAGCCAGTTCTGCATTGAAACAGTCAAATGGTGCTCCTTCACTTCCAAGCTCTGCGGTGCGCCCAAACAGTGGTTTACCTCCACATATGGGGTATCGGTGTACTCAGGAAAAATTGCACAACAAAATTTGTGGTTAAATTTCTGTTTTTACACTTGTGAAAATTAAAAAAAATGGTTCTGAAGTAAAATGTTTGCAAAAAAAAGTAAAATGTTCATTTTTTTCTTCCACATTGTTTTAGTTCCTGTGAAGTACGTAAAGGGTTAATAAACTTCTTGAATGTGGTTTTGAGCAGCTTGAGGGGTGCAGTTTTTAGAATGGTGTCACACTTGGTTATTTTCTATCATATAGACCCCTCAAAATCACTTCAAAGGTGATGTGGTCCCTAAAAAAAACATGGTGTTGTAAAAATGAGAAATTGCTGGTCAACTTTTAACCCTTATAACTCCCTAACAAAAAAAAAAATTGTTTCCAAAATTGTGCTGATGTAAAGTAGACATGTGAGAAATGTTATTTATTAACTATTTTTTGTGACATATCTCTCTGATTTAAGGGCATAAAAATACAAAGTTTGAAAATTGCAAAATTTTAAAAATTTTCGCCATATTTCCATTTTTTTCATAAATAATCGCAAGTAATATCGAAGAAATGTTACCACTAACTTGAAGTACAACATGTCACGAAAAAACAATCTCAGAATCAGCGGGATCCGATAAAGCGTTCCAGAGTTATAACCTCATAAAGTGACACTGGTCAGAATTGTAAAAATTGGCTCGGTCATTAAGTACCAAATTGGCTCTGTCACTAAGGGGTTAAATACAATTCTGTTTGTGTATCGGCAGCCGTTGGCCACATGTGATGCGGCAGTGAAAACGAGGCTTGAGGCGTTGGAGCCCAGGGCACTTGTGCTGTGGTCGGACGCATGCGCTGTGGCGTTACTAGGAATGAGTTGTGACACGCAGGGTGTCTGGGTGCATGCGCTGTGGCGTTATTAGGAACATGGTGTGACACGCAAGGCGCCTGTGGTATCTTTAGTCTAGGCACATGCGCGTTGTAGAACAAGGGGGATAGTGTTGCGGAATGGTTAACCATGATATCGCTGGAGAATGGAGGTTATGCTGGGTGATAGGAAAGGATAAACAGAAATTGTGTAAGATGAAAATAAAGATAAAGATTATAATAATAATAATTTTTATTTATATAGCACCAACATATTCCGCAGCACTTTATTGTACATTATAGAGGGGACTTGTACAGACAATAGACATTACAGCATAACAATAAACACAGATCAAAACAGATACCAAGAGGAATGAGGGCCCTGCTTGCAAGCTTACAAAATAAAAGATAAAAATAAAGATAAAATATGAGGAAAATATGGGAAATGGTAAGGAAGTAATGGGTAGGGAAACCCATTAGGAAACCTAATGGGAAGATAAATATAAAATTATTTGTAAAAAATATATATATGTGAAAAAACTGATGTAAAATAATGAAAACAATGGCGATGAAATTGGAAAGTGAAATAAGATTATCTGAACTAGGATGGGAAGCAAAAAATAAAAATAAAAAAACAAAAATAAAAAATAATATATAATGAAAATTAATGAAAAATGAAATAAAATTAGATAAATAATAAATGATAGGATAAAGAAAAGAAGATAAAAATAAAATAAAAATGAAAATCTAGAATGGACCTGGGGAGGGGAATGAGTCCACTTACCAAATGTACCTCCCTGAAATCAACAGTCAGAAAAAAGGACAAATCAATCTTTGGATCAAATTTTAAGGTGTTTTGTTGTGGCTTAGCAGGAGAACTGGTGCTTATTCCTATCTCTGGCTGAGTTCACCTTTAACGGTTGAGTCATTCAGTCCACTTGCTCACCTTTCAAGTGTAGCCCTACTCTCCGCGTGTTTTTCTCTGCTCCACCCAGTACCTGACCATTGCTCTGAGCTTCCTTGTGCTTCTCTTTCAGCTCCGCTGTTTGTGAGTCATAGAGGGCGAGGCCAAACTTGGCAGGAATTTGTATCCATTCTGCCCTGCAGAGATTTGCTTCCGCTGGCTATCACCTGCCTGCCAATTCATCCTTGCATTGTCTCATATTCAACAGGGACGAGTTGGCTGAGGATGTTGCGCCTCCTCAAGCCGCAGGTTTCTGGACCTCCAAACTCCCAAAGTGAGAAATGTATCTACCACTTGTTAATTAAACTGCAGCTCTCCTTGGGATCTCCATTGTAGTGGGACGGGAGCAGAAGCTGGAGCTTAGCTGTTCCGCCAGAAACTGGAGCCATTGCTGGTACCCTCGGAGAGGCAGTCTGTCCTGTTGTAGGATGGTCAGACATGGTAGAGGCGAGGGGCAGAGAGGACATTACAGTGTTCAGATCCTTCAACTGAGTTACCATCACCAGCTGGTCTTGATACTCAAGTTGAAAACGAACCTGGTGGGTGTGGACCCTGCTCCGGGGTAGTATACAAAGCACCCTGCTGTCCACCAGCCCACTCGCAAATTATGTGGTCCATCTGTACAGCCTGGGTTTTGGCCTCCTACAAAGAAAAAGAGGGATCATGAAGAGCCAGGGTGTCCTTAAGAGATTCGCACAGACCTCTATAGAATTGACACCTGAGGGCCTTATCGTTCCACTGAACTTCAGTGGACCATTGTTGGAATTTAGTGCAATAGTCCTCAGCGGTGCGGCTCCCCTGTGCATGGTCTTAAGGTACCTTCACACTAAACGATATCGCTAGCGATCCGTGACGTTGCAGCGTCCTGGCTAGCGATATCGTTTAGTTTGACACGCAGCAGCGATCAGGATCCTGCTGTGATATCGCTGGTCGTTGAATAAAGTTCAGAACTTTATTTGGTCGTCAGACCGGCGTTTATCGTCAGGTTTGACACCAAAAGCAACGATACCAGCGATGTTTTATGCTGGTAACCAGGGTAAATATCGGGTTACTAAGCGCAGGGCCGCGCTTAGTAACCCGATGTTTACCCTGGTTACCAGCGTAAAAGTAAAAAAAACAAACAATACATACTCACCTGCGCGTCCCCCGCCGTCCGCTTCCTGCTCTGACTGAGCGCCGGCCCTAAAGTGAAAGTAAAAGCACAGCGGTGACGTCACTGCTCTGCTGTTAGGGCCGGCGCTCACACAGTGCAGGGAAGCGGATGCCGGGGGACGCGCAGGTGAGTATGTACTGTTTGTTTTTTTTACTTTTACGATGGTAACCAGGGTAAACATCGGGTTACTAAGCGCGGCCCTGCGCTTAGCAACCCGATGTTTACCCTGGTTACCCGGGGACCTCGGCATCGTTGGTCGCTGGAGAGCGGTCTGTGTGACAGCTCTCCAGCGATCAAACAGCGACGCTGCAGCGATCGGCATCGTTGTCGCTATCGCTGCAGCGTCGCTTAATGTGAAGGTACCTTTAGCCTCAGCCACCTGGATTCTGTCAGGTTCACCATAAACTAACCCTAAGGTGTCAAAGATAGCATCAACAAAATCTCGTTTTGGGTCTTGTGCAATACATCAGCTAACAATGCCCTGGCATGCCTTAATGTCTCCAGCAAAACGTGCAGGAGTCGGCAGATGTGGAGATGTTTCCCAAGCTGAATGTTCTAGGTGTATATTAGGCTGCAGCAGGTGTTCAGGAGATGTCAAATCTTCTATATTCAACGGCAACGGTGTTGTAGCCATTGAACCTTCTGGATCCATGGTCTTGGTATTTTATTAGGCTCATCAGGTGAGGTGGATCCACTATGCCTCATATCTGAGTGGGCACACGGACACCGGGCGTTGGTGTACCAGGCACAAAGGCACGTGCGGAGGGAGAACTTGGCACGCTGGTGACAACACCAGAATAGGTAAAGAGAGAACGCAGTAAAGTCTGAAGCAACAAAGGCAGCAAGTATGCAGGGTCACAAGGCAGATGAAGACCAGAATCTGATAGAGGAGCACAGCAAACAGAACACAGGAAGAGGAATCTTAAACGGGTTGTCTGCTCCAAAGTTTGTGTGACGGCAAACTTATGAATCATTATTCAATTTTGTTATATACTGTATACAAAAATTTGGTTGATGCTTCTACACCAGTGCGGAGTATGCCTTGTCTACACATTTTTACATGCATATATATTTTATGACGATACCTGTTATTGTGATTTATTTCATACTTACCTTGTTTGTTAACACCATCCTATTGTTATGTCTAGTTACAATTATTATTTGTTTTATACATGTGTTTTGTTATATCGATTATATATTCTCTTGTGATGTGTAGGCACCTCTCTTTAGCAGTGCAATCATTATACTAACCATACATTCAATAAAGTTTTTTTTATCTTGATTACAATGGCATGAGTGATGACTAAACAGTTCGGTTTTTCTCATTTTGGTATTGACATCTCTGCTCTGCAGGGATCACTTTTCAGCAATCATCTTATTATCACATGTATGATTACAGGTAGGTAAATGTAACACATCTTTTCTAAAAGTCCATTCAAAAGTACATTTACACTGCAATATTCTCATAAATGAGCGTAGGAACGCTCATCTCACGATAATCTTGCAGTTTAAACATGCTGTTGAACAACTGACAAATGAGCAAAGCGCTCATTCATCAAGTGAAATGTTCTTTATGGCTTGTATGAAAGATCATAGTTCTCAGGAGTGCATCTTTCTATGTAAAGAGGAACTGTATTGCCAAGAAAAATGGCATCCTATGTGCCCGGAACGATATATTACTGATCGTTCAGTGTGCATATGAAGCACTCTCTCTGTATAAACAGACTATTAAACAACCGCCGATCAGTAAATATTGGTTCAAAATTGGGTAAAGATAAAGTATTCTGGAATGCTGTAGATAAGCCCCCAATGTATCCTAAAAGATAAGAAAAAGAGGTTAGATTATACTCATCCAGGGGTGGTTTCGGTCCCGGTCCGGTCTGATGGGTTCGCGGTCTGGTCCAGGGCCTCCAATCTTCATCAGATGACATTCTCTTCTGGTCTTCATGCTGCGGCTCCGGCGCAGAAAGTACTTTGTCTGTCCTGTTGAGGGCAGAGCAAAGTACTGCAGTGCGCAGGCGCCGGGCCTCTCTGACCTTTCCCGGTGCCTGCGCACTGCAGTACTTTGCTCTGCCCTTAACAGGACAGACAAAGTACGCCTGCGCCGGAGCCACAACATGAAGACCAGAAGAGGACGTCATCCTATGAAGATGGGAGGCCCCGGACCAGACCGAGACGCCCACCGGATCGGACCGCCCGCCCAGGTGAAGATAATCTAACCTCTTTTTCTCATCTTTTAGGATACATCGGGGGCTTATCTACAGCATTGCAGAATGCTGTAGATAAGCCCCTGATGCCGGTGGGCTTAGCTCACCCTCGATTTTGGGGGTGACAGGTTCCCTTTAAAGCTGGATGGAGATAGGCATCACAATGTTGACACACACAGCTTACGGCTACCTTCCTTCCTAATGATCTGTGGATAGATGATAAACCAGGTCCACAACACTCTGATAGCAGTCAATAGGTTGATCTCAGGCTGTTTTCAAATTAACAAAACGTAAAATAAAAAAAAATCAGAATATACCCTGCAGTAAGTAAGGCCGGTTTCACATTTGCAGTTGTGTCCGCAGCGTTTCTTCCGCAATTATCCGCATGCGTTGTGTATTCCTATATTTAACATTAGAGACGCATGTGTCTGCGATCGGTTGCGTTTTGCCGCGTTTGACGACGCATGCGTCGTTTCGTCGTCTGCGGTTTGGCGCGTCAATTTGCTGCCTAGAAACGTATGCGGTTGTTAGAGGATGGAATGCGGCAAAAAAACGCATTGCTGTCTATGTGAACGCATGCACCTGCTAACACATGCGTTTGCTTGCGTTTGTGAACGCATGCATTGCACCACAGGAAAACATGTCTAGACACTGATTAGCCACCCGCCACATACAAAGTGATAAAGGGAGGGAGTGGACATTTGCAGATCACTACTCAGCAGACAGAGAACCAGACCAGAAAGACGAAAGCACCTTGGAGGAAACAAGACTCTGAACAATGTGACTATATCCTAGCCAATGCCTTTATTTTCTATTTTCTGTCTCTACATGTCTTAATTTCTGCCATTTCTCTCTTTCTGCATGCATCAGAATGTCATCTTCTTCTGATGAGGAGCAAAGTCCTGGGCCTTCACAAGCCGAACATGTCAGTGAAGTGAGTACTCAACTCCTCAGATTGGTAAGTATTCACTGTCACATCTACACATGTGACAATTTTTTTCCCTTTTTTTAGAGCACTTCTTCCACTGCGGCAGAGGTTGAGCAGGAGCAGCGGGTTCACGGTCGGGTGGCAAGGTGGCAGCGTGTAAGTATACCTGGCTGACTATTTATTGTATCCTCACTTTAGTATTCTTGAATCTTCCTTTCTTTACTTTCCTCTTTCTTTACATTTTTCTTCTGGATTCCTTTTTTATCTTGACTTTCATTATTCATGCAATTTCTCTGCCTCTGTTTTCTTTCTTTTCCTTATGTTAATATCTCCAACCTTAATGTCTTAATTTATTTTTAGGTTCAAGAACGGGATGAGGACCTCATTGACAACGATATCCTCATCTCCCTGGTCCATGAGCGAGTCCCGTTGTGGGACACCCGGGTTAAGCAGCACTCGGACAACATGACGATCTGGCGGCTATGGAATGAGGTGGCCAAAGCGATGTGGGATGGCTGGGACAATGCCCCCACTCGGGTCCGAAATGCATTTTGTAAGTATTGCAATGCAGTGTGATGCAGCAGAGACCTTCGCCGTGCTCACAAAACTGTGTGTGATGACAGAAACTCTCAGGAGTGTCCAACCTGTCTAACCATTATTTTTTGTTTTTTCAACAGTGCTCAAAGTCAAAACACGTTGGCGTTCGATGAAGGACCGCTTCAACAAGGACCTGCGTCAAGATAGCCGTGTTCTTAGTGGTTCTGGAGCAAGGATCCGAAAATATAAATACCACCGCATTGTGGCATTTTTAAGACCGGTCCTTGCCAGAGAGCGTAAGTATTTTTTCGGTGTATTAGGTTGTGTTGTATTGCCTTAATCTGTATGTTTCTATTCCACAGGAGGTGCTGCTTAACTTTTGTAAATGTTTGGTAGTAATGTGCTTTTTTCTTCTTTTTTTCACAGCACATGGAGCAGCACTGTTGACCCAGGTTCTGGAGCGGTCCTTCATCAGACAGCCACGGACCCGTCCCAGGCATCCAGCAGCGCTGCAGCAAGTGGGCCCATACTAACTGGAGACCAGGAAGCTGGTCCATCAGTTGTTCCCCTTTCCCAATCCTCTGCCTCTGCCCCTTTTTTTTGGGCTCCTCCCGGCAGCGGCAGAGGGCCTCGGACAGGTCACTCATGCCCGAGTTTTTGCACTTGAGCTTGTTTTTTTCGCAATGGACTCAAGGCGTGACCGCCTGGATACTGCCATTAGCCTTATGATTTCACGTATCCGGGAGGTCACCAAAAGTCTTGACCAAGTAAAAGCCGAACTCCAGAGGCCAGCACATCATTTTTTTTTTTTTTAATCAGATAAATTTTTATTAAGGAAAATCAATGATAACAAATGACATCAAGCTGTTATTCACAGATAATCATATATTTTATGAACATAACTCCCTCCCCCCCTTTTCCCTCCCTATCCCCCCCTTCGAGACCCCTTTAATGCTTTCCCAAATTCCCATACGAAATTCCTTCCCCAATTCAAATACAGTATAGTATGAACATCATCTATAACATTATGTATCCTCCCCACAATTCTAATTCCATTCTATCCATGGCTGCCAAATCTTTTGAAATACATCTAGTTTATTTCTCTTAGTATAGATACTTTTTTCCAATAAAATTATATGGTCCGCCTGCGTAAGAAAGTCTCTTCTAGTCGGAGGCTCGGCACATCATTTTTTTTAATCAAATTGAACAGGGCATGTCGGAACACCTTACTCCTGATCCCCAGCTTAGAGTCATGCAGGCCTGCAATGCTGCTTATGTGCAGGCTATGCAGCAGAGTCGGTATTTTCAGCAGACAGTGGCGGCATATCCACCTGAGCCTACACTGTCACGCTTGACCTCAATGCCGACCTCTGCTGCATACCACTGCATGGCCAGCTCCATTCCAAGCACTGCCGGACACCACTACAGCACCACCACCATGCCGAGTGCTGTAGGACAGCCCACCGCCACCATCATGACAACTGCTGCTCCTGCTTGGACCTCCTCCACTGACACCACCATGCAGCAGCAGGACCCTGGCATGGCCTTCCGTACCGCCACCACCACGATGCAGCAGGACCCTGGCATTCCCTTCCGCTCCGCCACCATGATGCAGCAGGACCCTGGCATTCCCTTCTGCTCCGCCACCACGATGCAGCAGGACCCTGGCATGGCCTTCTGCTCCGCCACCACGATGCAGCAGGACCCTGGCATTCCCTTCTGCTCCGACACCACGATGCAGCAGGACCCTGGCATTCCCTTCCGCTCCGCCACCACGATGCAGCAGGACCCTGGCATTCCCTTCTGCTCCGCCACCACGATACAGCAGGACCCTGGCATGGCCTTCCGTACCGCCACCACCACGATGCAGCAGGACCCTGGCATTCCCTTCCGCTCCGCCACCACGATGCAGCAGGACCCTGGCATTCCCTTTTGCTCCGCCACCACGATGCAGCAGGACCCTGGCACTCCCTTCTGCTCCGCCACGATTCAGCAGGACCCTGGAACGGCCTTCCGCTCCGCCACCACGATGCAGCAGGACCCTGGCATGGCCTTCTAACCTCCTACCGCAACCATGCTGCAGCAGCAGCAGCGGGACCCTGACAGTTCGGCCACTATGACCAGGCCGCAAGAAATGAGCCCGTCGAGGCTCCCCAGACCGCAGTGCCGATCCCAAACAGGGAAAAACAAAACAGCGGACTATTTCTATTCCTCCTCCCTTACCTCCCAATGTGTCTGTAATGTGTCTCAGCCCTCTCATGCGTCGAGCCCCATCCCCGATCAGCCAGACCCCAGTAATTTAATTGCCCCTTCTCCTGCCACCCCTGCGTCGTCCACAGTAAGTCAAGCTTCACAGCTACATACCCCCCGTTTCCAGCACTCTACCCCAAGCAGGCGCAGTTAATTTTTTTTGTTGTAAGAATAAATAATAATGTTTTTTGCCCCAAAAAATGTTTGGTTAATTGTTTATTTCGCCACCGGCAACACACACCGTGCACCAAATAAAACTCTGCGCCGCATACTTTATTTTTTGCCCACATCATAGCTCCAGTAGTTAGCAAGTACAACACTGCAGCTTTGTGTGTCTTTAGTTTAGAGATATGAGGTGGGCCAAAAAATTTATACTTCTATTTTATCCATAATCTCTTCCTTCTTCTTAGTCTGTGACTAGTGTTGCAGACTGAAGAGAAAATGGCGGCAATACAATGCAGAACTATACTCAACAGGTCATGTGTCCAAAAACTCATTAGTTAGGACACCTGACCTGGTGAGTAGAGAACTGCCTTGTATAACATCAATTTTCTCTTCTGTGTACGTAATCTATTTCACACAAAGTGAAGGGACGATGGCTGTCATACAAGGCATATCTATGCTCACCTGGACATGTGTCAGAAATAGTGAATTCATGAGGCTGTTATATGTGCATCATGAATTCATTATTTCTGACACCTGACTTGATGAGTATAGATCTGTTTTGTATTAAACAGCCATCGTCTCTTCAGTCTGCGTCCAATAGATACTGCAGAACAGAATCAGGATGCAATGACGTCAACAACCTTACCACTAACAACCTAAGTGGTTTGTAGAGGAAATACATAGGAGACACGGTCAAGATACCAAAAAGTTTATTAACAACAAATATTAGTAACATTTAAAACACAACTGGTGCAGACCAAAACCCAACAGGACATTTACACAATATTGTCCTGCCATGCCACACGTCCAATATCAGAATCAAAAAAGGCAGCAAATTGGTTCCGCATGTGGCCAACTTCAGCAGTTGACCGCAGCGAGTGATGATGGTAATCTGGCAATGGGTTTGCAACTGGTTCATCCAGTTCAATGTTGGGTTGCTCCTTAGCCATTATGCAGTTGTGGAGAACCACACAGGCTTTGACCACCTCATCGACTGTCTCCATTTTTAGATTAATGGCTTGTAATAATTATAGGGGATAACTCAGGAGACTCTTTGCATGGAACAAGACAACTACAGGACACAGTTGTTATGACCCCAATGGTAGAGGGTCTCAGAAATAAATACCAAGTCTGCAAACACAAAAAACCAGCTCATAGGGCAGTGGTAACTGGGCTGACCGTATATCTAATCCTAGCACCACAAATAGCAGCAGCCGGGGAACGTGCCTACGTTGGTTCTAGACGTCTCGCGCCAGCCGGAGAACTAACTAACCCTAGAAGGGAAAAGATAGACCTTTCTTGCCTCCAGAGAAAAGACCCCAAAAGTTGGATAGAAGCCCCCAACAAATAATAACGGTGAGGTAAGAAGAAAAGACAAACGTAAGAATGAACTAGATATTTAGCAAAGAGAGGCCCACTGACTAATAGCAGAATATAGTAAGATGACTTATACGGTCAGCAAAAACCCTATCAAAATTTCCACGCTGGATATTCAAGAACCCCCGAACCGTCTAACGGCCCGGGGGGAGAATACCAGCCCCCTAGAGCTTCCAGCAAAATCAGGAAACACATTTAGTACAAGCTAGACAGAAAATAAGAGCAATGCAAATAGCCAAAAAACAAAGAAGCAGGACTTAGCTTAATTTTGCAAGATCCAGGACCAGCAGACAGGAGCAAACAGAAAGGAACTGATTACAACGATGCCAGGCACTGGACTGAGAATCCAGGAAGTTAATATAGCAACACCCCTGGACTAACGACCCAGGTGGGTGCCAAACTGAGGAAAGACAATCCCAGAGTCATATCACTAGTGACCACAAGAGGGAGACAAAAAAGTCTAATTCACAACAGTACCCCCCCTTTAACCCCTTAACGACCTTTGACGCATACGCTGCGTCATGAAAGTCGGTGCCAAAGCGACCTATGACGCAGCGTATGCGTCATGGAATGATCGCGTCCCTGCAGATCGGGTGAAAGGGTTAACTCCGATTTTACCCGATCTGCAGAGACAGGGGGAGTGGTGCTTCAGCCCAGGGGGGGTGGCTTCACCCCCCCCGTGGCTACGATCGCTCTGATTGGCTGTTGAAAGTGAAACTGCCAATCAGAGCGATTTGTAATATTTCACCTAAAAAACTGGTGAAATATTACAATCCAGCCATGGCCGATGCTGCAATATCATCGGCCATGGCTGGAAATACTGATGTGAGCCCCCCCCACCCCACCGATCGCCCCCCCAGTCCTCCGTTATGGGGTCCGGTCCCCTCCGTCCGCCTGCCGGCTCCCCCGTCCTCCTGTGCGCTCCCTCCTTGCTCAGATCCCCCCCCCCCTGTGCTCCGATCACCCCCCCTGTGCTCCGATCCACCCCCCCCCCACCCCTTCATACTTACCGATCCTCCCGGTGTCCGGCCGTCTCCTCGCTGGGCGCCGCCATCTTGGAAAATGGCGGGCGCATGCTCAGTGCGCCCGCCGAATCTGCCAGTCGGCAGATTCCTTACAAGTACATTTTGATCGCTGTGGTAGGTTCTATCACAGCGATCAAAATAAAAAAAATAATAAATAAACCCCCCCCCTTTATCACCCCCATAGGGACAATAATAAAATAAAGAAATTTTTTTCTTTTCTTTTTCCACTAGGGTTAGGGTTAGAACTAGGGTTAGAACTAGGGGTAGGGTTAGGGGTAGGGTTAGGGTTAGGGGTAGGGTTAGGGTTACGGGTAGGGTTAGGGGTAGGGTTATGGCATGTGCACACAGAGCGGATCGGCCGCGGATCCGCAGCGGATACGCAGCGGATCGGCCGCGGATCCGCAGCGGATCGGCCGCGGATCCGCAGCGGATCGGCCGCGGATCCGCAGCGGATTGGCCACGGATCCGCAGCGGATTGGCCGCTGCGAATTCGAAGCAGTTTTCCATCAGGTTTACAGTACCATGTACACCTAAGGAAAACCAAATCCGCTGTGCCCATGGTGCGGAAAATTCCGTGCAGAAACGCTGCGTTGTATTTTCCGCAGAATGTCAATTCTTTGTGCGGATTCCGCAGCGTTTTACACCTGTTCCTCAATAGGAATCCGCAGGTGAAATCCGCACAAAAAAACACTGGAAATCTGCTGTAAATCCGCAGGTAAAACGCAGTGCCTTTTACCTGCAGATTTTTCAAAAATCGTGCGGAAAAATCTCACACGAATCCGCAACGTGGGCACATAGCCTTAGGGTTAGGGTTGGAATTAGAGTTAGGGTTGGAATTAGGGCTAGGGTTTGAAATAGGGTTAAGATTAGGCTTGTGGTTAGGGTTACGGATAGGGTTAGGGGTGTGTTGGGGTTACAGTTGTGGTTAGGGTTGGGATTAGGGTTACGGTTGGGATTAGGGTTAGGATTAGGGTTGGAATTAGGGTTACGGGTGTGTTGCGGTTAGGGTTGTGGTTAGGGGTGTGTTGGGGTTAGGGTTGTGATTAGGGTTATGGCTACAGTTGGGATTAGGATTAGGGGTGTGTTGGGGTTAGTGTTGAAGTTAGAATTGAGGGGTTTCCACTGTTTAGGCACATCAGGGGTCTCCAAACGCAACATGGCGCCACCATTGATTCCAGCCAATCTTGCGTTCAAAAAGTCAAATGGTGCTCCCGCCCTTCCAAGCCCCGACGTGCGCCCAAACAGTGGTTTACCCCCACATTTGGGGTACCAGCGTACTCAGGACAAACTGGGCAACAACTGTTGGGGTCCAATTTCTCCTGTTACCCTTGCAAAAATAAAAAATTACTTGCTAAAACATAATTTTTGAGGAAAGAACAATTATTTTTTATTTTCACGGCTCTGCGTTATAAACTTCTGTGAAGCACTTGGGGGTTGAAAGTGCTCACCACACATCTAGATTAGTTCCTTGGGGGTCTAGTTTCCAAAATGGGGTCACTTGTGGGGTGTTTCTACTGTTTAGGCACATCAGGGGCTCTGCAAATGCAATGTGACGCCCGCAGACCATTCCATCAAAGTCTGCATTTCAAATGTCACTACTTCCCTTCCGAGCCCTGACGTGTGCCCAAACAGTGGTTTACCCCCACATATGGGGTATCAGCGTACTCACAACAAACTGGGCAACAAATATTGGGGTCCAAATTCTCCTGTTACCCTTGTGAAAATAAAAAATTGCTTGCTAAAACATCTTTTTTGAGGAAAGAAAAATGATTTTTTATTTTCACGGCTCTGCGTTGTAAACTTCTGTGAAGCACTTGGGGATTGAAAGTGCTCACCACACATCTAGATTAGTTCCTTGGGGGGTCTAGTTTCCAAAATGGGGTCACTTGTGGGGGGTTTGTACTGTTTAGGCATATCAGGGGCTCTGCAAACGTAACATGATGCCCGCAGACCATTCCATCAAAGTCTGCATTCCAAAACGTCACTACTTCCCTTCCGAGCCCCGGCATGTGCCCAAACAGTGGTTTACCCCCACATATGGGGTATCAGCGTACTCAGGAGAAACTGGACAACAACTTTTGGGGTCCAATTTCTCCTATTATCCTTGGGAAAATAAAAAATTCTGGGCTAAAAATAATTTTTGAGGAAAGAAAAATTATTTTTTTATTTTCACGGCTCTGCGTTATAAACTTCTGTGAAGCACCTGGGGGTTGTAAGTGCTCACTATGCATCTAGATAAGTTCCTTGGGGGGTCTAGTTTCCAAAATGGGGTCACTTGTAGGGGAGCTCCAATGTTTAGGCACACAGGGGCTCTCCAAACGCGACATGGTGTCCGCTAACGATTGGAGCTAATTTTCCATTCAAAAAGTCAAATGGCACGCCTCCCCTTCCGAGCCTTGCCGTGCACCCAAACAGTGGTTTACCCCCACATATGAGGTATCGGCATACTCAGGATAAATTGCCCAACAAATTTTTGGATCCATTTTATCCTGTTGCCCATGTGAAAATGAAAGAATTGAGGCTAAAAGAAATTTTGTGTGAAAAAAAGTACTTTTTCATTTTTGCGGATCAATTTGTGAAGCACCTGGGGGTTTAAAGTGCTCACTATGCCTCTAGATGAGTTCCTTGGGGGGTCTAGTTTCCAAAATGGGGTCACTTGTGGAGGAGCTCCAATGTTTAGGCACACAGGGGCTTTCCAAACGCGACATGGTGTCCGCTAACGATGGAGATAATTTTTCATTCAAAAAGTCAAATGGCGCTCCTTCCATTCCGAGCCTTACCATGTGCCCAAACAGTGGTTTACCCCCACATGTGAGGTATTGGTGTACTCAGGAGAAATTGCCCAACAAAATTTAGGATCCATTTTATCCTATTGCCCATGTGAAAATGAAAAAATTGAGGCTAAAATAATTTTTTTGTGAAAAAAAAGTACTTTTTCATTTTTACGGATCAATTTGTGAAGCACCTGGGGGTTTAAAGTGCTCACTATGCTTCTAGATAAGTTCCTTGGGGGGTCTAGTTTCCAAAATGGGGTCACTTGTGGGGGAGCTCCAATGTTTAGGCACACGGGGGCTCTCCAAACGTGACATGGTGTCCGCTAAAGATTGGAGCCAATTTTTCATTCAAAAAGTCAAATGGCGCTCCTTCCCTTCCGAGCCCTGCCGTGCGCCCAAACAGTGGTTTACCCCCACATATGAGGTATCAGCGTACTCAGGACAAATTGGACAACAACGTCCGTGGTCCAGTTTCTCCTTTTACCGCTGGGAAAATAAAAAAATTGTTGCTAAAAGATCATTTTTGTGACTAAAAAGTTAAATGTTCATTTTTTACTTCCATGTTGCTTCTGCTGCTGTGAAACACCTGAAGGGTTAATAAACTTCTTGAATGTGGTTTTGAGCACCTTGAGGGGTGCAGTTTTTAGAATGGTGTCACTTTTGGGTATTTTCAGCCATATAGAACCCTCAAAATGACTTCAAATGTGAGGTGGTCCCTAAAAAAAATGGTTTTGTAAATTTTGTTGTAAAAATGAGAAATCACTGGTCAAATTTTAACCCTTATAACTTCCTAGCAAAAAAAAAAATTGTTTCCAAAATTGTGCTGATGTAAAGTAGACATGTGGGAAACGTTATTTATTAACTATTTTGTGTCACATAACTCTCTGGTTTAACAGAATAAAAATTCAAAATGTGAAAATTGCGAAATTTTCAAATTTTTTGCCAAATTTCCATTTTTTTCACAAATAAACTCAGAAATTATCGACCTAAATTTACCACTAACATGAAGCCCAATATGTCACGAAAAAACAATCTCAGAATCGCTAGGATCCGTTGAAGCGTTCCAGAGTTATTACCTCATAAAGGGACACTGGTCAGAATTGCAAAAAACGGCAAGGTCATTAAGGCCAAAATAGGCTGGGTCATGAAGGGGTTAAGGAGGGGTCACCGAACCCTCACCAAGACCACCAGGGCGATCAGGATGAGCAGCGTGAAAGGCACGAACTAAATCGGCCGCATGCACATCAGAGGCAACCACCCAGGAATTATCCTCCTGACCATAGCCCTTCCACTTGACCAGATACTGAAGCCTCCGCCTGGAGAGACGAGAATCCAAGATCTTCTCCACCACGTACTCCAACTCGCCCTCAACCAACACCGGAGCAGGAGGCTCAACAGAAGGAACCACAGGTACAACGTACCGCCGCAACAAAGACCTATGGAACACGTTGTGAATGGCAAACGACACCGGAAGGTCCAAGCGAAAGGACACAGGATTAAGGATTTCCAATATCTTGTAAGGACCGATGAAGCGAGGCTTAAATTTAGGAGAGGAGACCTTCATAGGAACAAATCGAGAAGACAGCCATACCAAATCCCCAACACGAAGTCGGGGACCCACACCGCGGCGGCGGTTGGCAAAACGCTGAGCCTTCTCCTGTGACAACTTTAAGTTGTCCACCACATGATTCCAAATCTGCTACAACCTATCCACCACAGAATCTACCCCAGGACAGTCAGAAGACTCCACATGTCCCGAGGAAAAACGAGGATGGAAACCAGAGTTGCAGAAAAATGGCGAAACCAAAGTAGCGGAACTAGCCCGATTATTAAGGGCAAACTCAGCCAACGGCAAGAAGGTCACCCAATCATCCTGATCTGCAGAAACAAAACACCTCAAATAAGCCTCCAGAGTCTGATTAGTTCGCTCCGTTTGTCCATTAGTCTGAGGATGAAAGGCAGACGAAAACGACAAATCAATGCCCATCTTAGCACAAAAGGATCGCCAGAACCTGGAAACAAACTGGGATCCTCTGTCAGACACGATATTCTCAGGAATGCCGTGCAAACGAACCACATTCTGAAAGAACAAAGGAACCAGATCGGAAGAGGAAGGCAGCTTAGGCAAAGATACCAAATGGACCATCTTAGAAAAGCGATCACATACCACCAGGGCCGGACTGGGACTAAAATTCAGCCCTGGCATTTGAAGTTACACAGGCCCACTTGTCACATGGTGACTGTAAAATATCTTTGTACACTTGTAGGCAGGGCCGGTTTTAGGCAAAGTGGGGCCCTAGGTAAAGTTTAAAATGGGGCCCCAAATGCTAACATATTGCGCATCACACAAAAGCATTTCTGTTGTATTTACGTGCGCTGAGTTCAGGCCGCTAAATGAGTTTGATCGACAATACGAAGTTGGTTAACGCTTGTTTCCCGACCTCTTTCCACCAACTGAGGAATAATGATGGGACAGAACGATCACTAATAGATCACTAACAGATCACCATACAGTATCATGTTATAAGCAGCACATCTACAGTTTACACCCGCGATGTGCTGCTGAGAACAATGATTTTTGTTCCAGCAAAAACAATCTGAATATGCAGCATTTTACTTGTTTAGTAAAATACACCCCATAGTCCTCCATATATTATAATGTGCTCCACAGTCCTCCATATAGTATAATACACTCCCTATAGTCCTCCATATATTAAAATACACTGCTCAGTCCTCCACATAATAATACACTCCTCATAGTGCTCCATATAGTATAATGCACCGCCATAGTCATCCATGTACTACAATTCACTTCCCATAGTATAATGCACCTCATAGTTCTTCATATAGTATAACGTATTCCCCATAGTCCTCGATACAGTATAATGCAGCCCACATATAGTATAATGCAGCCACCCCAGAGTATAATGCAGCCACCCCACAGAGTATAATGTAACCCCCATAGAATATAATACAGCCCACCTCCCCATAATATATAATGTAGCCCCCCATAGAATATAATGCAGCCCCCAATAGTATATAACAGAGCCTCCCCCTAGTATATAACACAGCCTCCCCCATAGAATATAATATACCCCCACAATAGTATATAACACAGCCACATAGTACATAACATAGCCTCCCCCATAGAATATAATATACTCCCCATAGTATATAGCAAAGCCCGCATAGTATATAGCACAAACCGTATAGTATATAGCACAGCCTGCATAATATAGCACAGCGCGTGTAGTAGATAACACAGCAGTATACAGCACAGCCCACGCAGTAGTATACAGCACACACCACACAGTAGTATACAGCACAGACCAAACAGTAGTATACAGCACAGCCCACAGAGCACTATATATAGCACAGCCCAGAGTACTATATACAGCACAGCCCACAGAGCACTATATACAGCACAGCCCAGAGTACTATATACAGCACAGCCCAGAGTACTATATATAGCAAAGCTCACACAGTAGTATACGGCACAGAGCACAGCCCGCAGTGTGAAGTTGTCGAAAATGGACTTTTCTAAGGTTTTGTCCCCCCTGCTGGTATCAGGGCGCAGCTATTAATGACTCCAGCTCAGCTACTTTGTCTATTGGAGTCTGCAGTAGGCTGAAATCCTCATTTTAGTCATTCGGTGACCTGATCTCAGCCACATTGTCTGCTGGAGTCAGCGGCTGTCAGAAATCCATCTCCTATTTCATAAGATACTTGCACTGCTGCCTGTCCCTTCTCCCATGCTTTACATTGCAGCACAGCTCCAATCCATCTCCTGTCTTATCAGAGACTTTACCAACAGCTCGGACCCCCGTCATTATGGCGGCTCTGTTCCATTAGGGCGCGGACGTAATCATTGACTCCAGCCGAGCTGCATCGTCTGTTAGTCTGAGGTCGCAGAAAATCCGAACCAAATCCCTATAAAGGTTCAGGCGACTGCAGGTCCTCACCCTCATGATTTATACTGCAGCACTGCTATATTAACCAACGTCTATGTGGAGTGACTAAAGCATAACCGCGTTGCCTATGGAAGGCTGCAGTATATGGATATATGGAAAGCCACCTATGTTTGGTCAGAGCCCCATTCTGAGGCTCAGTCACCCTCCTTGCTTTACACTACAGCTCTGACTGTTCATATTGGAAGCTCGGCGAGGGAGAAGAATTATAGTCTTAGAAATCTACATGTATCCAGGCCTCCATCAAGAATGAAAAAGTTATAAAGTAACTCGTGTAGAGATGAAGAAAAAGGTTCTCAGGACCCCGATTCTGGCCAAGAGCCCTGCAAATGGCTCTCTATGTAATGAGTACACAGTCCAGTAAAAAAAAAAAAAAAAAACTCTCCTCACCTCTCCTCTTGCCAGCGTTGCTTCCTGGTTCCTGCTCCTGTCTCGTCTCAGCAGCTGCAGTCTGCCCGGGACACAGCAGGTGCGCGATGATATGACGTCATCGCGCACCCGCAGTGTCAGAGGCAGAGCGGGGAATGATGGGAGAGGAAGCGTCAGCAGACGCTCTCTCCTCCATCATTGCATTCAACTGTACCGGCGTCTATACGCCGGTATAGTTGAATGCGACGGCGAGGGGGGGGGGAGTCGGCGGGGGCGGGGGGAGGCGGGTCGAGCGGCCCACTACTGGCACCGGCCCTTCTGGCATTTGCCAGAAGTGCCCGATGGCCAGTCCGGCCCTGCATACCACCCAGATGACAGACATTCCTTGAGACACCGGAAGATCCAAAATGAAATCCATGGAAATGTGTGTCCAAGGCCTCTTCGGGACAGGCAAGGGCAAGAGCAACCCGCTGGCACGAGAACAGCAAGGCTTAGCTCGAGCACAAGTCCCACAGGACTGCACAAATGACCGCACATCCCGTGACAAGGAAGGCCACCAAAACGACCTAGCTACCAAATCTCGGGTGCCAAAAATTCCCGGATGCCCTGCCAACACCGAGGAATGAACCTCGGAAATGACTCTGCTGGTCCACTTATCAGGAACAAACAGTCTGTCAGGTGGACAAGAGTCAGGTCTACCAGCCTGAAATCTCTGCAACACACGTCGCAAATCTGGAGAAATGGCTGACAAGATTACTCCCTCTTTGAGAATACCAACTGGTTCTGCGACTCCAGGAGAGTCAGGCACAAAGCTCCTTGAAAGAGCATCAGCCTTCACATTCTTTGAACCTGGTAAATATGAGACCACAAAGTCAAAACGGGAGAAAAACAATGACCAACGGGCCTGTCTAGGATTCAGGCGTTTAGCAGACTCGAGATACATCAGATTTTTGTGATCAGTCAAGACCACCACACGATGCTTAGCACCCTCGAGCCAATGACGCCACTCCTCAAATGCCCACTTCATGGCCAACAACTCCCGATTGCCAACATCATAATTCCGCTCAGCAGGCGAAAACTTCCTAGAGAAAAAGGCACATGGTCTCATTACAGAGCAACCAGGGACTCTCTGCGACAAAACGGCCCCTGCCCCAATCTCAGAAGCATCCACTTCAACTTGAAAGGGAAGTGAGACATCAGGCTGGCACAAAACAGGCGCCGAAGTAAACCGGCGCTTCAACTCCTGGAAAGCCTCCACGGCTGCAGGAGCCCAGTTAGCAACATCAGAACCTTTCTTGGTCATATCCGTCAAAGGTTTAACAACGCTAGAAAAATTAGCGATAATTTGAAGTTAGCAAAACCCAAGAACTTCTGAAGACTCTTAACTGACGTAGGTTGAGTCCAATCATGAATAGCTCGGACCTTGACTGGGTCCATCTCCACCGCAGAAGGGGAAAAAATAAAACCCAAAAAGGGAACCTTCTGTACTCCAAAGAGACACTTTGAGCCCTTAACAAACAAAGCATTCTCTCGCAAAACCTGAAACACCATCCTGACCTGCTCTACACGCGAGTCCCAATCATCAGAAAAAAACAGAATATCATCCAGATAAACAATCATAAATGTATCCAGATACTTCCGGAAAATATCATGCATAAAGGACTGAAACACTGAAGGAGCATTAGAGAGCCCAAAAGGCATCACCAAGTACTCAAAATGACCTTTGGGCGTATTAAATGCAGTTTTCCATTCATCTCCTTGCTTAATGCGCACAAGGTTGTACGCACCACGAAGATCTATCTTGGTGAACCACTTGGCACCTTTAATCCGGGCAAACAAGTCCGACAACAGAGGCAAAGGATACTGAAATTTAACAGTGATCTTATTCAGAAGCCGATAGTCAATACAAGGTCTCAAAGATCCGTCCTTCTTGGCCACAAAAAAGAATCCCGCACCAAGAGGGGAAGAGGATGGACGGATATGCCCCTTCTCCAGAGATTCCTTGATATACGAACGCATTGCGGTATGCTCAGGTACAGACAGATTAAATAATCTTCCCTTAGGAAATTTACTACCTGGAATCAAATCTATAGCGCAGTCACAGTCCCTATGAGGAGGTAGAGCACTGGACCTGGACTCGCTGAATACATCCTGATAATCAGACAAATACTCAGGAACTTCCGAAGGAGTAGAGGAAGCAATAGACACCGGTGGGGAATCACCATGAATTCCCTGACAGCCCCAACTTGACACAGACATAGCCTTCCAATCCAAGACTGGATTATGGGTCTGTAACCATGGCAGACCCCAAACGACCAAATCATGCATTTTATGGAGAACAAGAAAACGAATCACCTCCCGATGTTCAGGAGTCATGCACATGGTTACCTGTGTCCAAAACTGCGGTTTATTTTCCGCCAATGGCGTAGCATCAATACCTCTAAGAGGGATAGGATTAACCAAAGGCTCAAGAACAAAACCACAGCGCTTGGCAAATGACAGATCCATAAGACTCAGGGCAGCACCTGAATCCACAAATGCCATAACAGGGTAGGAAGACAATGAGCAAATCAAAGTCACAGACAAAATAAATTTAGGTTGCAAATTACCAATGGCGACAGGGCTAACAACTCTTGTTAGGCGTTTAGAGCATGCTGATATAACATGTGTAGAATCACCACAGTAAAAACACAATTCTGACGTCTATGATTTTTCCGTTCATTTCTAGTCTGAATTCTATCACATTGCATTAAATCAGGTGTTTGTTCAGACAACACTACCAGAGGATTAGCAGTTTTGCACTCCCGCAAACGCCGGTCAATTTGAATAGCCAGCGCCATGGAATCATTCAGACTTGTAGGAATGGAGAAACCCACCATCACATTCTTAATGGCTTCAGAAAGGCCATTTCTGAAATTTGCGGCCAGTGCACACTCATTCCATTGAGTAAGCACGGACCATTTCCGAAATTTTTGGCAATACACTTCAGCTTCATCCTGGCCCTGAGAAATAGCCAGCAAGGCTTTTTCTGCCTGAATTTCAAGATTGGGTTCCTCGTAAAGCAATCCGAGCGCCAGAAAAAACGCATCAATATTTGCCAATGCCGGATCTCCTGGCGCTAGCGAGAAGGCCCAATCCTGAGGGTCGCCCCGTAAGAAAGAGATAACAATTTTAACTTGCTGAGATGAGTCTCCAGATGAACGGGGTCTCAGAGATAGAAACAATTTACAATTATTCCTGAAATTCCTAAACTTAAATCGGTCTCCAGAGAACAGTTCAGGAATAGGTATTTTAGGTTCAGACATTGGACTACTGGTAACAAAATCTTGTATGCCCTGCACACGAGCAGCAAGCTGATCCACACTTGTAATCAAAGTCTGGACATTCATGTCTGCAGCAAGCTCAAGCCACTCAAAGGTAAAGGGGAGGAAGAAAGAAAAAAAAAAAAAACCTCAGAATTTCCTTTCTTATAATCCCACTTCTGCAATGCATTAAACATTCAACTTTGGCCTGGCATACTGTTATGACCCCAATGGCAGAGGGTCTCAGAAATAAATACCAAGTCTGCAAACACAAAAAACCAGCTCATAGGGCAGTGGTAACTGGGCTGACCGTATATCTAATCCTAGCACCACAAATAGCAGCAGCCGGGGAACGTGCCTACGTTGGTTCTAGACGTCTCGCGCCAGCCGGAGAACTAACTAACCCTAGAAGGGAAAAGATAGACCTTTCTTGCCTCCAGAGAAAAGACCCCAAAAGTTGGATAGAAGCCCCCAACAAATAATAACGGTGAGGTAAGAAGAAAAGACAAACGTAAGAATGAACTAGATATTTAGCAAAGAGAGGCCCACTGACTAATAGCAGAATATGGTAAGATGACTTATACGGTCAGCAAAAACCCTATCAAAATTTCCACGCTGGATATTCAAGAACCCCCGAACCGTCTAACGGCCCGGGGGGAGAATACCAGCCCCCTAGAGCTTCCAGCAAAATCAGGAAACACATTTAGTACAAGCTAGACAGAAAATAAGAGCAATGCAAATAGCCAAAAAACAAAGAAGCAGGACTTAGCTTAATTTTGCAAGATCCAGGACCAGCAGACATCAGCAAACAGAAAGGAACTGATTACAACGATGCCAGGCACTGGACTGAGAATCCAGGAAGTTAATATAGCAACACCCCTGGACTAACGACCCAGGTGGGTGCCAAACTGAGGAAAGACAATCCCAGAGTCATATCACTAGTGACCACAAGAGGGAGACAAAAAAGTCTAATTCACAACAGTACCCCCCCTTTAAGGAGGGGTCACCGAACCCTCACCAAGACCACCAGGGCGATCAGGATGAGCAGCGTGAAAGGCACGAACTAAATCGGCCGCATGCACATCAGAGGCAACCACCCAGGAATTATCCTCCTGACCATAGCCCTTCCACTTGACCAGATACTGAAGCCTCCGCCTGGAGAGACGAGAATCCAAGATCTTCTCCACCACGCACTCCAACTCGCCCTCAACCAACACCGGAGCAGGAGGCTCAACAGAAGGAACCACAGGTACAACGTACCGCCGCAACAAAGACCTATGGAACACGTTGTGAATGGCAAACGACACCGGAAGGTCCAAGCGAAAGGACACAGGATTTAGGATTTCCAATATCTTGTAAGGACCGATGAAGCGAGGCTTAAATTTAGGAGAGGAGACCTTCATAGGAACAAATCGAGAAGACAGCCATACCAAATCCCCAACACGAAGTCGGGGACCCACACCGCGGCGGCGGTTGGCAAAACGCTGAGCCTTCTCCTGTGACAACTTTAAGTTGTCCACCACATGATTCCAAATCTGCTACAACCTATCCACCACAGAATCTACCCCAGGACAGTCAGAAGACTCCACATGTCCCGAGGAAAAACGAGGATGGAAACCAGAGTTGCAGAAAAATGGCGAAACCAAAGTAGCGGAACTAGCCCGATTATTAAGGGCAAACTCAGCCAACGGCAAGAAGGTCACCCAATCATCCTGATCTGCAGAAACAAAACACCTCAAATAAGCCTCCAGAGTCTGATTAGTTCGCTCCGTTTGTCCATTAGTCTGAGGATGAAAGGCAGACGAAAACGACAAATCAATGCCCATCTTAGCACAAAAGGATCGCCAGAACCTGGAAACAAACTGGGATCCTCTGTCAGACACGATATTCTCAGGAATGCCGTGCAAACGAACCACATTCTGAAAGAACAAAGGAACCAGATCGGAAGAGGAAGGCAGCTTAGGCAAAGATACCAAATGGACCATCTTAGAAAAGCGATCACATACCACCAGGGCCGGACTGGGACTAAAATTCAGCCCTGGCATTTGAAGTTACACAGGCCCACTTGTCACATGGTGACTGTAAAATATCTTTGTACACTTGTAGGCAGGGCCGGTTTTAGGCAAAGTGGGGCCCTAGGTAAAGTTTAAAATGGGGCCCCAAATGCTAACATATTGCGCATCACACAAAAGCATTTCTGTTGTATTTACGTGCGCTGAGTTCAGGCCGCTAAATGAGTTTGATCGACAATACGAAGTTGGTTAACGCTTGTTTCCCGACCTCTTTCCACCAACTGAGGAATAATGATGGGACAGAACGATCACTAATAGATCACTAACAGATCACCATACAGTATCATGTTATAAGCAGCACATCTACAGTTTACACCCGCGATGTGCTGCTGAGAACAATGATTTTTGTTCCAGCAAAAACAATCTGAATATGCAGCATTTTACTTGTTTAGTAAAATACACCCCATAGTCCTCCATATATTATAATGTGCTCCACAGTCCTCCATATAGTATAATACACTCCCTATAGTCCTCCATATATTAAAATACACTGCTCAGTCCTCCACATAATAATACACTCCTCATAGTGCTCCATATAGTATAATGCACCGCCATAGTCATCCATGTACTACAATTCACTTCCCATAGTATAATGCACCTCATAGTTCTTCATATAGTATAACGTATTCCCCATAGTCCTCGATACAGTATAATGCAGCCCACATATAGTATAATGCAGCCACCCCAGAGTATAATGCAGCCACCCCACAGAGTATAATGTAACCCCCATAGAATATAATACAGCCCACCTCCCCATAATATATAATGTAGCCCCCCATAGAATATAATGCAGCCCCCAATAGTATATAACAGAGCCTCCCCCTAGTATATAACACAGCCTCCCCCATAGAATATAATATACCCCCACAATAGTATATAACACAGCCACATAGTACATAACATGGCCTCCCCCATAGAATATAATATACTCCCCATAGTATATAGCAAAGCCCGCATAGTATATAGCACAAACCGTATAGTATATAGCACAGCCTGCATAATATAGCACAGCGCGTGTAGTAGATAACACAGCAGTATACAGCACAGCCCACGCAGTAGTATACAGCACACACCACACAGTAGTATACAGCACAGACCAAACAGTAGTATGCAGCACAGCCCACAGAGTACTACATACAGCATAGCCCACAGAGCACTATATATAGCACAGCCCAGAGTACTATATACAGCACAGCCCACAGAGCACTATATACAGCACAGCCCACAGAGCACTATATACAGCACAGCCCAGAGTACTATATACAGCACAGCCCAGAGTACTATATATAGCAAAGCTCACACAGTAGTATACGGCACAGAGCACAGCCCGCAGTGTGAAGTTGTCGAAAGTGGACTTTTCTAAGGTTTTGTCCCCCCTGCTGGTATCAGGGCGCAGCTATTAATGACTCCAGCTCAGCTACTTTGTCTATTGGAGTCTGCAGTAGGCTGAAATCCTCATTTTAGTCATTCGGTGACCTGATCTCAGCCACATTGTCTGCTGGAGTCAGCGGCTGTCAGAAATCCATCTCCTATTTCATAAGATACTTGCACTGCTGCCTGTCCCTTCTCCCATGCTTTACATTGCAGCACAGCTCCAATCCATCTCCTGTCTTATCAGAGACTTTACCAACAGCTCGGACCCCCGTCATTATGGCGGCTCTGTTCCATTAGGGCGCGGACGTAATCATTGACTCCAGCCGAGCTGCATCGTCTGTTAGTCTGAGGTCGCAGAAAATCCGAACCAAATCCCTATAAAGGTTCAGGCGACTGCAGGTCCTCACCCTCATGATTTATACTGCAGCACTGCTATATTAACCAACGTCTATGTGGAGTGACTAAAGCATAACCGCGTTGCCTATGGAAGGCTGCAGTATATGGATATATGGAAAGCCACCTATGTTTGGTCAGAGCCCCATTCTGAGGCTCAGTCACCCTCCTTGCTTTACACTACAGCTCTGACTGTTCATATTGGAAGCTCGACGAGGGAGAAGAATTATAGTCTTAGAAATCTACATGTATCCAGGCCTCCATCAAGAATGAAAAAGTTATAAAGTAACTCGTGTAGAGATGAAGAAAAAGGTTCTCAGGACCCCGATTCTGGCCAAGAGCCCTGCAAATGGCTCTCTATGTAATGAGTACACAGTCCAGTAAAAAAAAAAAAAAAAAACTCTCCTCACCTCTCCTCTTGCCAGCGTTGCTTCCTGGTTCCTGCTCCTGTCTCGTCTCAGCAGCTGCAGTCTGCCCGGGACACAGCAGGTGCGCGATGATATGACGTCATCGCGCACCCGCAGTGTCAGAGGCAGAGCGGGGAATGATGGGAGAGGAAGCGTCAGCAGACGCTCTCTCCTCCATCATTGCATTCAACTGTACCGGCGTCTATACGCCGGTATAGTTGAATGCGACGGCGAGGGGGGGGGGAGTCGGCGGGGGCGGGGGGAGGCGGGTCGAGCGGCCCACTACTGGCACCGGCCCTTCTGGCATTTGCCAGAAGTGCCCGATGGCCAGTCCGGCCCTGCATACCACCCAGATGACAGACATTCCTTGAGACACCGGAAGATCCAAAATGAAATCCATGGAAATGTGTGTCCAAGGCCTCTTCGGGACAGGCAAGGGCAAGAGCAACCCGCTGGCACGAGAACAGCAAGGCTTAGCTCGAGCACAAGTCCCACAGGACTGCACAAATGACCGCACATCCCGTGACAAGGAAGGCCACCAAAACGACCTAGCTACCAAATCTCGGGTGCCAAAAATTCCCGGATGCCCTGCCAACACCGAGGAATGAACCTCGGAAATGACTCTGCTGGTCCACTTATCAGGAACAAACAGTCTGTCAGGTGGACAAGAGTCAGGTCTACCAGCCTGAAATCTCTGCAACACACGTCGCAAATCTGGAGAAATGGCTGACAAGATTACTCCCTCTTTGAGAATACCAACTGGTTCTGCGACTCCAGGAGAGTCAGGCACAAAGCTCCTTGAAAGAGCATCAGCCTTCACATTCTTTGAACCTGGTAAATATGAGACCACAAAGTCAAAACGGGAGAAAAACAATGACCAACGGGCCTGTCTAGGATTCAGGCGTTTAGCAGACTCGAGATACATCAGATTTTTGTGATCAGTCAAGACCACCACACGATGCTTAGCACCCTCGAGCCAATGACGCCACTCCTCAAATGCCCACTTCATGGCCAACAACTCCCGATTGCCAACATCATAATTCCGCTCAGCAGGCGAAAACTTCCTAGAGAAAAAGGCACATGGTCTCATTACAGAGCAACCAGGGACTCTCTGCGACAAAACGGCCCCTGCCCCAATCTCAGAAGCATCCACTTCAACTTGAAAGGGAAGTGAGACATCAGGCTGGCACAAAACAGGCGCCGAAGTAAACCGGCGCTTCAACTCCTGGAAAGCCTCCACGGCTGCAGGAGCCCAGTTAGCAACATCAGAACCTTTCTTGGTCATATCCGTCAAAGGTTTAACAACGCTAGAAAAATTAGCGATAATTTGAAGTTAGCAAAACCCAAGAACTTCTGAAGACTCTTAACTGACGTAGGTTGAGTCCAATCATGAATAGCTCGGACCTTGACTGGGTCCATCTCCACCGCAGAAGGGGAAAAAATAAAACCCAAAAAGGGAACCTTCTGTACTCCAAAGAGACACTTTGAGCCCTTAACAAACAAAGCATTCTCACGCAAAACCTGAAACACCATCCTGACCTGCTCTACATGCGAGTCCCAATCATCAGAAAAAAACAGAATATCATCCAGATAAACAATCATAAATGTATCCAGATACTTCCGGAAAATATCATGCATAAAGGACTGAAACACTGAAGGAGCATTAGAGAGCCCAAAAGGCATCACCAAGTACTCAAAATGACCTTTGGGCGTATTAAATGCAGTTTTCCATTCATCTCCTTGCTTAATGCGCACAAGGTTGTACGCACCACGAAGATCTATCTTGGTGAACCACTTGGCACCTTTAATCCGGGCAAACAAGTCCGACAACAGAGGCAAAGGATACTGAAATTTAACAGTGATCTTATTCAGAAGCCGATAGTCAATACAAGGTCTCAAAGATCCGTCCTTCTTGGCCACAAAAAAGAATCCCGCACCAAGAGGGGAAGAGGATGGACGGATATGCCCCTTCTCCAGAGATTCCTTGATATACGAACGCATTGCGGTATGCTCAGGTACAGACAGATTAAATAATCTTCCCTTAGGAAATTTACTACCTGGAATCAAATCTATAGCGCAGTCACAGTCCCTATGAGGAGGTAGAGCACTGGACCTGGACTCGCTGAATACATCCTGATAATCAGACAAATACTCAGGAACTTCCGAAGGAGTAGAGGAAGCAATAGACACCGGTGGGGAATCACCATGAATTCCCTGACAGCCCCAACTTGACACAGACATAGCCTTCCAATCCAAGACTGGATTATGGGTCTGTAACCATGGCAGACCCCAAACGACCAAATCATGCATTTTATGGAGAACAAGAAAACGAATCACCTCCCGATGTTCAGGAGTCATGCACATGGTTACCTGTGTCCAAAACTGCGGTTTATTTTCCGCCAATGGCGTAGCATCAATACCTCTAAGAGGGATAGGATTAACCAAAGGCTCAAGAACAAAACCACAGCGCTTGGCAAATGACAGATCCATAAGACTCAGGGCAGCACCTGAATCCACAAATGCCATAACAGGGTAGGAAGACAATGAGCAAATCAAAGTCACAGACAAAATAAATTTAGGTTGCAAATTACCAATGGCGACAGGGCTAACAACTCTTGTTAGGCGTTTAGAGCATGCTGATATAACATGTGTAGAATCACCACAGTAAAAACACAATTCTGACGTCTATGATTTTTCCGTTCATTTCTAGTCTGAATTCTATCACATTGCATTAAATCAGGTGTTTGTTCAGACAACACTACCAGAGGATTAGCAGTTTTGCACTCCCGCAAACGCCGGTCAATTTGAATAGCCAGCGCCATGGAATCATTCAGACTTGTAGGAATGGAGAAACCCACCATCACATTCTTAATGGCTTCAGAAAGGCCATTTCTGAAATTTGCGGCCAGTGCACACTCATTCCATTGAGTAAGCACGGACCATTTCCGAAATTTTTGGCAATACACTTCAGCTTCATCCTGGCCCTGAGAAATAGCCAGCAAGGCTTTTTCTGCCTGAATTTCAAGATTGGGTTCCTCGTAAAGCAATCCGAGCGCCAGAAAAAACGCATCAATATTTGCCAATGCCGGATCTCCTGGCGCTAGCGAGAAGGCCCAATCCTGAGGGTCGCCCCGTAAGAAAGAGATAACAATTTTAACTTGCTGAGATGAGTCTCCAGATGAACGGGGTCTCAGAGATAGAAACAATTTACAATTATTCCTGAAATTCCTAAACTTAAATCGGTCTCCAGAGAACAGTTCAGGAATAGGTATTTTAGGTTCAGACATTGGACTACTGGTAACAAAATCTTGTATGCCCTGCACACGAGCAGCAAGCTGATCCACACTTGTAATCAAAGTCTGGACATTCATGTCTGCAGCAAGCTCAAGCCACTCAAAGGTAAAGGGGAGGAAGAAAGAAAAAAAAAAAAAACCTCAGAATTTCCTTTCTTATAATCCCACTTCTGCAATGCATTAAACATTCAACTTTGGCCTGGCATACTGTTATGACCCCAATGGCAGAGGGTCTCAGAAATAAATACCAAGTCTGCAAACACAAAAAACCAGCTCATAGGGCAGTGGTAACTGGGCTGACCGTATATCTAATCCTAGCACCACAAATAGCAGCAGCCTACGTTGGTTCTAGACGTCTCGCGCCAGCCGGAGAACTAACTAACCCTAGAAGGGAAAAGATAGACCTTTCTTGCCTCCAGAGAAAAGACCCCAAAAGTTGGATAGAAGCCCCCAACAAATAATAACGGTGAGGTAAGAAGAAAAGACAAACGTAAGAATGAACTAGATATTTAGCAAAGAGAGGCCCACTGACTAATAGCAGAATATGGTAAGATGACTTATACGGTCAGCAAAAACCCTATCAAAATTTCCACACTGGATATTCAAGAACCCCCGAACCGTCTAACGGCCCGGGGGGAGAATACCAGCCCCCTAGAGCTTCCAGCAAAATCAGGAAACACATTTAGTACAAGCTAGACAGAAAATAAGAGCAATGCAAATAGCCAAAAAACAAAGAAGCAGGACTTAGCTTAATTTTGCAAGATCCAGGACCAGCAGACAGGAGCAAACAGAAAGGAACTGATTACAACGATGCCAGGCACTGGACTGAGAATCCAGGAAGTTAATATAGCAACACCCCTGGACTAACGACCCAGGTGGGTGCCAAACTGAGGAAAGACAATCCCAGAGTCATATCACTAGTGACCACAAGAGGGAGACAAAAAAGTCTAATTCACAACAGTACCCCCCCTTTAAGGAGGGGTCACCGAACCCTCACCAAGACCACCAGGGCGATCAGGATGAGCAGCGTGAAAGGCACGAACTAAATCGGCCGCATGCACATCAGAGGCAACCACCCAGGAATTATCCTCCTGACCATAGCCCTTCCACTTGACCAGATACTGAAGCCTCCGCCTGGAGAGACGAGAATCCAAGATCTTCTCCGCCACGTACTCCAACTCGCCCTCAACCAACACCGGAGCAGGAGGCTCAACAGAAGGAACCACAGGTACAACGTACCGCCGCAACAAAGACCTATGGAACACGTTGTGAATGGCAAACGACACCGGAAGGTCCAAGCGAAAGGACACAGGATTTAGGATTTCCAATATCTTGTAAGGACCGATGAAGCGAGGCTTAAATTTAGGAGAGGAGACCTTCATAGGAACAAATCGAGAAGACAGCCATACCAAATCCCCAACACGAAGTCGGGGACCCACACCGCGGCGGCGGTTGGCAAAACGCTGAGCCTTCTCCTGTGACAACTTTAAGTTGTCCACCACATGATTCCAAATCTGCTACAACCTATCCACCACAGAATCTACCCCAGGACAGTCAGAAGACTCCACATGTCCCGAGGAAAAACGAGGATGGAAACCAGAGTTGCAGAAAAATGGCGAAACCAAAGTAGCGGAACTAGCCCGATTATTAAGGGCAAACTCAGCCAACGGCAAGAAGGTCACCCAATCATCCTGATCTGCAGAAACAAAACACCTCAAATAAGCCTCCAGAGTCTGATTAGTTCGCTCCGTTTGTCCATTAGTCTGAGGATGAAAGGCAGATGAAAACGACAAATCAATGCCCATCTTAGCACAAAAGGATCGCCAGAACCTGGAAACAAACTGGGATCCTCTGTCAGACACGATATTCTGAGGAATGCCGTGCAAACGAACCACATTCTGAAAGAACGAAGGAACCAGATCGGAAGAGGAAGGCAGCTTAGGCAAAGATACCAAATGGACCATCTTAGAAAAGCGATCACATACCACCAGGGCCGGACTGGGACTAAAATTCAGCCCTGGCATTTGAAGTTACACAGGCCCACTTGTCACATGGTGACTGTAAAATATCTTTGTACACTTGTAGGCAGGGCCGGTTTTAGGCAAAGTGGGGCCCTAGGTAAAGTTTAAAATGGGGCCCCAAATGCTAACATATTGCGCATCACACAAAAGCATTTCTGTTGTATTTACGTGCGCTGAGTTCAGGCCGCTAAATGAGTTTGATCGACAATACGAAGTTGTTTAACGCTTGTTTCCCGACCTCTTTCCACCAACTGAGGAATAATGATGGGACAGAACGATCACTAATAGATCACTAACAGATCACCATACAGTATCATGTTATAAGCAGCACATCTACAGTTTACACCCGCGATGTGCTGCTGAGAACAATGATTTTTGTTCCAGCAAAAACAATCTGAATATGCAGCATTTTACTTGTTTAGTAAAATACACCCCATAGTCCTCCATATATTATAATGTGCTCCACAGTCCTCCATATAGTATAATACACTCCCTATAGTCCTCCATATATTAAAATACACTGCTCAGTCCTCCACATAATAATACACTCCTCATAGTGCTCCATATAGTATAATGCACTGCCATAGTCATCCATGTACTACAATTCACTTCCCATAGTATAATGCACCTCATAGTTCTTCATATAGTATAACGTATTCCCCATAGTCCTCGATACAGTATAATGCAGCCCACATATAGTATAATGCAGCCACCCCAGAGTATAATGCAGCCACCCCACAGAGTATAATGTAACCCCCATAGAATATAATACAGCCCACCTCCCCATAATATATAATGTAGCCCCCCATAGAATATAATGCAGCCCCCAATAGTATATAACAGAGCCTCCCCCTAGTATATAACACAGCCTCCCCCATAGAATATAATATACCCCCACAATAGTATATAACACAGCCACATAGTACATAACATGGCCTCCCCCATAGAATATAATATACTCCCCATAGTATATAGCAAAGCCCGCATAGTATATAGCACAAACCGTATAGTATATAGCACAGCCTGCATAATATAGCACAGCGCGTGTAGTAGATAACACAGCAGTATACAGCACAGCCCACGCAGTAGTATACAGCACACACCACACAGTAGTATACAGCACAGACCAAACAGTAGTATACAGCACAGCCCACAGAGTACTACATACAGCACAGCCCACAGAGCACTATATATAGCACAGCCCAGAGTACTATATACAGCACAGCCCACAGAGCACTATATACAGCACAGCCCACAGAGCACTATATACAGCACAGCCCAGAGTACTATATACAGCACAGCCCAGAGTACTATATATAGCAAAGCTCACACAGTAGTATACGGCACAGAGCACAGCCCGCAGTGTGAAGTTGTCGAAAATGGACTTTTCTAAGGTTTTGTCCCCCCTGCTGGTATCAGGGCGCAGCTATTAATGACTCCAGCTCAGCTACTTTGTCTATTTGAGTCTGCATGAGGCTGAAATCCTCATTTTAGTCATTCGGTGACCTGATCTCAGCCACATTGTCTGCTGGAGTCAGCGGCTGTCAGAAATCCATCTCCTATTTCATAAGATACTTGCACTGCTGCCTGTCTCTTCTCCCATGCTTTACATTGCAGCACAGCTCCAATCCATCTCCTGTCTTATCAGAGACTTTACCAACAGCTCGGACCCCCGTCATTATGGCGGCTCTGTTCCATTAGGGCGCGGACGTAATCATTGACTCCAGCCGAGCTGCATCGTCTGTTAGTCTGAGGTCGCAGAAAATCCGAACCAAATCCCTATAAAGGTTCAGGCGACTGCAGGTCCTCACCCTCATGATTTATACTGCAGCACTGCTATATTAACCAACGTCTATGTGGAGTGACTAAAGCATAACCGCGTTGCCTATGGAAGGCTGCAGTATATGGATATATGGAAAGCCACCTATGTTTGGTCAGAGCCCCATTCTGAGGCTCAGTCACCCTCCTTGCTTTACACTACAGCTCTGACTGTTCATATTGGAAGCTCGGCGAGGGAGAAGAATTATAGTCTTAGAAATCTACATGTATCCAGGCCTCCATCAAGAATGAAAAAGTTATAAAGTAACTCGTGTAGAGATGAAGAAAAAGGTTCTCAGGACCCCGATTCTGGCCAAGAGCCCTGCAAATGGCTCTCTATGTAATGAGTACACAGTCCAGTAAAAAAAAAAAAAAAAAACTCTCCTCACCTCTCCTCTTGCCAGCGTTGCTTCCTGGTTCCTGCTCCTGTCTCGTCTCAGCAGCTGCAGTCTGCCCGGGACACAGCAGGTGCGCGATGATATGACGTCATCGCGCACCCGCAGTGTCAGAGGCAGAGCGGGGAATGATGGGAGAGGAAGCGTCAGCAGACGCTCTCTCCTCCATCATTGCATTCAACTGTACCGGCGTCTATACGCCGGTATAGTTGACTGCGACGGCGAGGGGGGGGGAATCGGCGGGGGCGGGGGGAGGCGGGTCGAGCGGCCCACTACTGGCACCGGCCCTTCTGGCATTTGCCAGAAGTGCCCGATGGCCAGTCCGGCCCTGCATACCACCCAGATGACAGACATTCCTTGAGACACCGGAAGATCCAAAATGAAATCCATGGAAATGTGTGTCCAAGGCCTCTTCGGGACAGGCAAGGGCAAGAGCAACCCGCTGGCACGAGAACAGCAAGGCTTAGCTCGAGCACAAGTCCCACAGGACTGCACAAATGACCGCACATCCCGTGACAAGGAAGGCCACCAAAACGACCTAGCCACCAAATCTCGGGTGCCAAAAATTCCCGGATGCCCTGCCAACACCGAGGAATGAACCTCGGAAATGACTCTGCTGGTCCACTTATCAGGAACAAACAGTCTGTCAGGTGGACAAGAGTCAGGTCTACCAGCCTGAAATCTCTGCAACACACGTCGCAAATCTGGAGAAATGGCTGACAAGATTACTCCCTCTTTGAGAATACCAACTGGTTCTGCGACTCCAGGAGAGTCAGGCACAAAGCTCCTTGAAAGAGCATCAGCCTTCACATTCTTTGAACCTGGTAAATATGAGACCACAAAGTCAAAACGGGAGAAAAACAATGACCAACGGGCCTGTCTAGGATTCAGGCGTTTAGCAGACTCGAGATACATCAGATTTTTGTGATCAGTCAAGACCACCACACGATGCTTAGCACCCTCGAGCCAATGACGCCACTCCTCAAATGCCCACTTCATGGCCAACAACTCCCGATTGCCAACATCATAATTCCGCTCAGCAGGCGAAAACTTCCTAGAGAAAAAGGCACATGGTCTCATTACAGAGCAACCAGGGACTCTCTGCGACAAAACGGCCCCTGCCCCAATCTCAGAAGCATCCACTTCAACCTGAAAGGGAAGTGAGACATCAGGCTGGCACAAAACAGGCGCCGAAGTAAACCGGCGCTTCAACTCCTGGAAAGCCTCCACGGCTGCAGGAGCCCAGTTAGCAACATCAGAACCTTTCTTGGTCATATCCGTCAAAGGTTTAACAACGCTAGAAAAATTAGCGATAATTTGAAGTTAGCAAAACCCAAGAACTTCTGAAGACTCTTAACTGACGTAGGTTGAGTCAAATCATGAATAGCTTGGACCTTGACTGGGTCCATCTCCACCGCAGAAGGGGAAAAAATAAAACCCAAAAAGGGAACCTTCTGTACTCCAAAGAGACACTTTGAGCCCTTAACAAACAAAGCATTCTCACGCAAAACCTGAAACACCATCCTGACCTGCTCTACATGCGAGTCCCAATCATCAGAAAAAAACAGAATATCATCCAGATAAACAATCATAAATCTATCCAGATACTTCCGGAAAATATCATGCATAAAGGACTGAAACACTGAAGGAGCATTAGAGAGCCCAAAAGGCATCACCAAGTACTCAAAATGACCTTTGGGCGTATTAAATGCAGTTTTCCATTCATCTCCTTGCTTAATGCGCACAAGGTTGTACGCACCACGAAGATCTATCTTGGTGAACCACTTGGCACCTTTAATCCGGGCAAACAAGTCCGACAACAGAGGCAAAGGATACTGAAATTTAACAGTGATCTTATTCAGAAGCCGATAGTCAATACAAGGTCTCAAAGATCCGTCCTTCTTGGCCACAAAAAAGAATCCCGCACCAAGAGGGGAAGAGGATGGACGGATATGCCCCTTCTCCAGAGATTCCTTGATATACGAACGCATTGCGGTATGCTCAGGTACAGACAGATTAAATAATCTTCCCTTAGGAAATTTACTACCTGGAATCAAATCTATAGCGCAGTCACAGTCCCTATGAGGAGGTAGAGCACTGGACCTGGACTCGCTGAATACATCCTGATAATCAGACAAATACTCAGGAACTTCCAAAGGAGTAGAGGAAGCAATAGACACCGGTGGGGAATCACCATGAATTCCCTGACAGCCCCAACTTGACACAGACATAGCCTTCCAATCCAAGACTGGATTATGGGTCTGTAACCATGGCAGACCCCAAACGACCAAATCATGCATTTTATGGAGAACAAGAAAACGAATCACCTCCCGATGTTCAGGAGTCATGCACATGGTTACCTGTGTCCAAAACTGCGGTTTATTTTCCGCCAATGGCGTAGCATCAATACCTCTAAGAGGGATAGGATTAACCAAAGGCTCAAGAACAAAACCACAGCGCTTGGCAAATGACAGATCCATAAGACTCAGGGCAGCACCTGAATCCACAAATGCCATAACAGGGTAGGAAGACAATGAGCAAATCAAAGTCACAGACAAAATAAATTTAGGTTGCAAATTACCAATGGCGACAGGGCTAACAACTCTTGTTAGGCGTTTAGAGCATGCTGATATAACATGTGTAGAATCACCACAGTAAAAACACAGCCCATTCTGACGTCTATGATTTTGTCGTTCGGTTCTAGTCAGGATTCTATTGCATTGCATTGAGACAGGTGTCTGTTCAGACAACACCGCCAGAGGTTTAGCGGATTTGCGCTCCCGCAAACGCCGATCAATCTGAATAGCCAGCGCCATAGAATCATTCAGACTTGTAGGAATTGTAAAACCCACCATCACATTCTTAATGGCTTCAGAAAGGCCATTTCTGAAATTTGCGGCCAGTGCACACTCATTCCATTGAGTAAGCACGGACCATTTCCGAAATTTTTGGCAATACACTTCAGCTTCATCCTGGCCCTGAGAAATAGCCAGCAAGGCTTTTTCTGCCTGAATTTCAAGATTGGGTTCCTCGTAAAGCAATCCGAGCGCCAGAAAAAACGCATCAATATTTGCCAATGCCGGATCTCCTGGCGCTAGCGAGAAGGCCCAATCCTGAGGGTCGCCCCGTAAGAAAGAGATAACAATTTTAACTTGCTGAGATGAGTCTCCAGATGAACGGGGTCTCAGAGATAGAAACAATTTACAATTATTCCTGAAATTCCTAAACTTAAATCGGTCTCCAGAGAACAGTTCAGGAATAGGTATTTTAGGTTCAGACATTGGACTACTGGTAACAAAATCTTGTATGCCCTGCACACGAGCAGCAAGCTGATCTACACTTGTAATCAAAGTCTGGACATTCATGTCTGCAGCAAGCTCAAGCCACTCAAAGGTAAAGGGGAGGAAGAAAGAGAAAAAAAAAACAAAACTCAGAATTTCCTTTCTTATAATCCCACTTCTGCAATGCATTAAGCATTCAACTTTGGCCTGACATACTGTTATGACCCCAATGGCAGAGGGTCTCAGAAATAAATACCAAGTCTGCAAACACAAAAAACCAGCTCATAGGGCAGTGGTAACTGGGCTGACCGTATATCTAATCCTAGCACCACAAATAGCAGCAGCCGGGGAACGTGCCTACGTTGGTTCTAGACGTCTCGCGCCAGCCGGAGAACTAACTAACCCTAGAAGGGAAAAGATAGACCTTTCTTGCCTCCAGAGAAAAGACCCCAAAAGTTGGATAGAAGCCCCCAACAAATAATAACGGTGAGGTAAGAAGAAAAGACAAACGTAAGAATGAACTAGATATTTAGCAAAGAGAGGCCCACTGACTAATAGCAGAATATGGTAAGATGACTTATACGGTCAGCAAAAACCCTATCAAAATTTCCATGCTGGATATTCAAGAACCCCCGAACCGTCTAACGGCCCGGGGGGAGAATACCAGCCCCCTAGAGCTTCCAGCAAAATCAGGAAACACATTTAGTACAAGCTAGACAGAAAATAAGAGCAATGCAAATAGCCAAAAAACAAAGAAGCAGGACTTAGCTTAATTTTGCAAGATCCAGGACCAGCAGACAGGAGCAAATAGAAAGGAACTGATTACAACGATGCCAGGCACTGGACTGAGAATCCAGGAAGTTAATATAGCAACACCCCTGGACTAACGACCCAGGTGGGTGCCAAACTGAGGAAAGACAATCCCAGAGTCATATCACTAGTGACCACAAGAGGGAGCCAAAAAAGTCTAATTCACAACACACAGTTTTATAAGTGGTAAAGTCTATATTATCACACGGTGATTAAAACAGGTGCAGAGAGAAACTCAAGTCCACAACACTTGGTGTAAATATTAAACGCAGCTTAGCAGTCTATAGGGAACTTCAGAGGAAAATGCAATCACGCAGAAAGTCTATGAAGCACAATTATTCTTGAGGATACTTGACACAAATAAGTCCTTGCTTAGTCCAAAACACAGATAGATATGCTTATAAGGCAGTTCAAATAATATCTTAGCTCAACCAGGGAGGCCTGGGTAATAGTCTCAGGTTTTTGCAGAGCAGCAACCGCTTACATGTCCAGCAAATGCAGATGGAAGAAAACACGAGCAGCAGATGAAGGAGGATTACTGGAAACTGGTGTATGCAGCAGGAACTCAGAGTAGAGTAGCAGGATCACCACACAGGTTCACAGGAGCAGGTATACAGCCAGGGAGTGATCAGAGTCGGGAGCTGGATGCAAGGCAGAATACTCTAGCACAGACTGAAGGCTGGGGTGGAGTTTTATAGCAGGAAGACATAGTGCACATGAGACCAAAGACGCCATCTTGGAAAAGGGCAGTAATGCATAAAAGATAAAAAAAATGTTCAGAGTCCTGACAGAACTGTTGCAAGAATGCGCCATTTTGAGACTAGAATCCCAAAGGTACACACTACTGTTCTTCGGGCCCTGGTCAGTCTGTAGTTAAAGATCCTTTTAGTGTGCTTCAAGTCCCGACTGGAATATGGCTTCAGTATGTTTTCACATATCTGAAAGGCTTTATCCCCAACCATAACAAATGGCATCGGTGGACCTTGAGTGTTGTGGAGAGGTTGTGGCCTTGGAAAATTAAAATTTTTGCCATATACACTGTTATGATCCTTAGTGGTTGAGGATCACAAATTACTCCAGCTAAGTAACAAACGTAGGACAAGCTCTAGGGAGGTGGCAAACTGGACTGACCGCAAATCTGAACCTATCCAAACACACTAGAAGTAGCCGGTGAACGTGCCTAAAAATCCTAGACGTCTCGAGTCAGCCTGAGGAACTAACTACCCCTAGAGAGAAAGAAAGACATCTCTTGCCTCCAGAGAAATAATCCCCAAAGATATAGAAGCCCCCAACAGATAATAACGGTGAGGTAAGAGGAAGGCACATACACAGGGGTGAAAGCAGATTCAGCAAATGAGGCCCACTAATACTAGATAGCAGAAAATAGAAAAGGGAATCTATGCGGTCAGTAAAAAACCCTTACAAAATATCCACACTGAGATTTCAAGAACCCCCACACCAACTCACGGTGTGGGGGGAGAAACTCAGTCCCCTAGAGCAACCAGCAAGCGAGGAAATCACATTTTAGCGAGCTGGACTAAAAACATAATGAACACTGATAATCAAAGAATGATCAAACAAAAACTTAGCTTGTCTTGGAGAGACTGGGAGCAAGGTAGACACAAGGAATCTGAAGAGCACTGAATACATTGATAGCAGGCAAGGAACTGAGTATCCAGGTGAGCTAAATAAGAAACCAACCAAGGATAACAAACTAGCTGATGCTGCAACCTGCAGAAAGACAACACTACACAGTACCGCTTGTGACCACTAGAGGGAGCCCAAAAATAGAGTTCACAACAGTACCCCCCCCTTGAGGAGGGGTCACCGAACCCTCATCAAGACCCCCAGGGCAATCAGGATGAGCCGCGTGGAAGGCACGAACCAAATCGGCCGCATGAACATCAGAGGCGACAACCCAGGAATTATCCTCCTGACCATAGCCCTTCCACTTAACCAAATACTGAAGCCTCCGTCTAGAGATACGAGAATCCAAAATCTTCTCCACCACGTACTCCAATTCGCCCTCGACCAGCACCGGAGCAGGAGGCTCAACAGAAGGAACCACAGGTACCACATACCTCCGCAACAAAGACCTATGGAACACATTATGAATGGCAAACGATGCTGGGAGATCCAAACGAAAAGACACCGGGTTAAGGATTTCCAAGATCTTATAAGGACTGATGAAGCGAGGCTTGAATTTAGGAGAGGAGACCTTCATAGGAACATACCGAGAAGACAGCCACACCAAATCCCCAACACGAAGTCGGGGACCCACACAGCGGCGGCGGTTGGCAAAGCGCTGAGCCTTCTCCTGTGACAACCTCAAATTGTCCACCACATGGTTCCAAATCTGCTGCAACCTATCCACCACAGAATCCACCCCAGGACAGTCAGAAGACTCAACCTGACCCGAGGAAAAACGAGGATGGAAACCAGAATTGCAGAAAAAAGGTGAAACCAAAGTAGCAGAACTAGCCCGATTATTAAGGGCAAACTCGGCCAAAGGCAAAAAAGTCACCCAATCATCCTGATCAGCAGAAACAAAACATCTCAAATAAGTTTCCAACGTCTGATTAGTTCGCTTGGTTTGGACATTAGTCTGAGGATGGAAGGCCGGCGAAAAAGACAAATCAATGCCCATCTTAGCACAAAAAGTCCGCCAAAACCTGGACACAAACTGGGATCCTCTATCAGACAAAATATTTTCAGGAATGCCGTGCAAGCGAACCACATTCTGAAAAAATAGAGGAACCAAATCGGAGGAAGAAGGCAACTTAGGCAAGGGCACCAAATGGACCATCTTGGAAAAACGATCACACACCACCCAGATGACAGACATTTTCTGAGATACTGGAAGATCCGAAATAAAATCCATGGAAATGTGCATCCAAGGCCTTTTCGGAACAGGCAAAGGCAAAAGCAAACCGCTGGCACGAGAACAGCAAGGCTTAGCCCGAGCACAAATCCCACAAGACTGCACAAAGGAACGCACATCCCGCGACAAGGAAGGCCACCAGAAGGACCTAGCCACCAAATCTCTGGTACCAAAAATCCCAGGATGACCCGCCAACACCGAAGAATGAACCTCGGAAATAACTCTGCTGGTCCATCTATCTGGGACAAACAGTCTCTCTGGTGGACAACGGTCAGGTCTATCCGCCTGAAATTTCTGCAGCACTTGTCGCAAATCTGGGGAAATGGCAGACAAAATCACTCCCTCTCTGAGAATACCAGCCGGCTCAGAAACTCCCGGAGAGTCAGGCACAAAACGCCTAGAAAGTGCATCAGCTTTCACGTTCTTCGGACCAGGCAGGTATGAGACCACGAAGTTGAAACGGGAGAAAAACAACGACCAACGAGCCTGTCTAGGATTCAGGCGCTTGGCAGATTCAAGGTAAATCAGATTTTTGTGATCAGTCAAGACCACCACACGATGTTTAGCTCCTTCGAGCCAATGTCGCCACTCCTCAAATGCCCACTTCATAGCCAACAACTCCCGATTACCAACATCATAATTCCGCTCGGCAGGCGAAAACTTTCTTGAAAAGAAAGCACATGGCTTCATCACAGAGCCATCAGAGCTTCTCTGCGACAAGACAGCCCCTGCTCCAATCTCAGAAGCATCAACCTCGACCTGGAAGGGAAGAGAGACATCTGGCTGACATAAGACTGGAGCTGAAGAAAACCGGTGCTTCAGCTCCCGAAAGGCCTCCATGGCCGCAGGAGACCAATTAGTCACATCAGAACCCTTCTTGGTCAAATCCGTCAAAGGTTTAACCACGCTAGAAAAATTAGCGATGAAACGACGGTAAAAATTAGCAAAACCCAAGAACTTCTGAAGACTCTTAACAGACGTGGGCTGAGTCCAGTCATGAATAGCCTGGACCTTGATTGGGTCCATCTCCACAGTAGAAGGAGAAAAAATAAAACCCAAAAAGGAGACCTTCTGTACACCGAAGAGGCATTTTGAGCCCTTCACAAATAAAGCATTAGCACGCAGGACCTGAAACACCATCCTGACCTGCTTCACATGGGACTCCCAATCATCAGAAAAGACCAAAGTGTCATCCAAATAAACAATCATAAATTTATCCAGATATTCTCGGAAGATGTCATGCATGAAGGACTGAAACACAGAAGGAGCATTAGAGAGTCCAAAAGGCATCACTAAGTACTCAAAATGGCCTTCGGGCGTATTAAATGCTGTTTTCCATTCATCTCCCTGCTTAATGCGCACAAGGTTATACGCACCACGGAGATCTATTTTGGTGAACCAACTGGCACCCTTAATCCGAGCAAACAAATCAGACAATAGTGGCAAAGGATACTGAAATTTGACTGTAATTTTATTCAGAAGACGATAATCTATACAAGGTCTCAAAGAACCGTCCTTCTTGGCCACAAAAAAAAATCCTGCACCAAGAGGGGAAGAGGATGGGCGAATATGTCCCTTCTCCAAAGACTCCTTTATATAACTCCGCATCGCGGCATGCTCTGGTATAGACAAATTAAAAAGTCGTCCCTTAGGGAATTTACTACCAGGAATTAATTTTATAGCACAGTCACAATCCCTATGAGGGGGCAGGGCACTGGACCTGGGCTCATCAAATACATCCTGGTAGTCAGACAAAAACTCAGGGACCTCAGAAGGAGTGGAAGAAGCAATAGACACCAACGGAGTATCGCCATGAATTCCCTGACAACCCCAACTTGACACAGACATAGCTTTCCAATCTAAAACTGGATTATGAGCTTGCAGCCATGGCAGACCCAAAACGACAACATCATGCAAATTATGCAGAACGAGAAAGCGAATCACCTCCTGATGTATGGGAGTCATGCACATGGTCATTTGCGTCCAATACTGAGGCTTATTCTCAGCCAATGGCGTAGCATCAATTCCCCTCAGAGGAATAGGAAATTCCAAAGGCTCCAGGACAAAACCACAGCGCCTGGCAAACGACAAATCCATCAGATTCAGGGCAGCACCCGAATCCACAAAAGCCATAACCGGGTAGGACGACAAAGTACAAATCAAAGTAACAGACAAAATAAATTTAGGCTGTATAGTACCAATAGTGACAGGTTTAGTGATTTTTTTTAAGCGTTTAGAGCATGCTGAGATAACATGAGTAGAATCACCACAGTAAAAGCACAACCCATTTTGACGTCTATGACTTTGTCGCTCAATTCTGGTCAGAGTTCGGTCACATTGCATAGACTCAGGTCTCTGTCCAGAAAATACCGCCAAAGGATGAGCAGATTTGCGCTCCCGCAAACGCCGATCAACCTGAATGGCTAAAGCCATAGAATCACTCAGACTTGTAGGGGTGGGAAACCCCACCATAACATTCTTAACGGCCTCAGAAAGACCTTCTCTGAAATTTGCAGCCAGGGCACACTCATTCCATTGAGTAAGCACCGACCATTTACGAAATTTTTGACAATACACCTCTGCTTCATCCTGACCTTGAAAGATAGCCAGCAACGCTTTTTCTGCCTGATTCTCAAGATTAGGCTCCTCATAAAGCAGTCCAAGAGCCAGAAAAAATGCATCTACATTAAGCAAAGCAGGATCTCCTGGCGCCAGAGAGAAAGCCCAATCTTGAGGGTCGCCACGCAACAAGGAGATAACAATTTTAACTTGCTGAGCGGAATCACCAAAGGAATGAGGTCTCAGAGATAGAAATAACTTACAATTATTCTTAAAATTTTGAAACCTAGATCTATCTCCAGAAAACAACTCAGGAATGGGTATCTTTGGTTCTGACATAGGGCTACGAATAACAAAATCCTGAATACTTTGCACCCGTGCAGTAAGATGATCCACACTAGAAGTCAGAGTCTGAACATTCATGTCTGCAGCTGAGCTCAAAACCACCCAGAGTTCAAGGGGATGAAAGAAGCTAAACAGACTGCAGCAAAGGAAAAGCGGGAGGAAGGAAGAAAAAAAAAAAAATGTACTCAGGTCTTCTTTTTATCCCACTTCTGCGATGCATTAAACACTTTTTGGCCTGCTATACTGTTATGATCCTTAGTGGTTGAGGATCACAAATTACTCCAGCTAAGTAACAAACGTAGGACAAGCTCTAGGGAGGTGGCAAACTGGACTGACCGCAAATCTGAACCTATCCAAACACACTAGAAGTAGCCGGTGAACGTGCCTAAAAATCCTAGACGTCTCGAGTCAGCCTGAGGAACTAACTACCCCTAGAGAGAAAGAAAGACCTCTCTTGCCTCCAGAGAAATAATCCCCAAAGATATAGAAGCCCCCAACAGATAATAACGGTGAGGTAAGAGGAAGGCACATACACAGGGGTGAAAGCAGATTCAGCAAATGAGGCCCACTAACACTAGATAGCAGAAAATAGAAAAGGGAATCTATGCGGTCAGTAAAAAACCCTTACAAAATATCCACACTGAGATTTCAAGAACTCCCACACCAACTCACGGTGTGGGGGGAGAAACTCAGTCCCCTAGAGCAACCAGCAAGCGAGGAAATCACATTTTAGCGAGCTGGACTAAAAACATAATGAACACTGATAATCAAAGAATGATCAAACAAAAACTTAGCTTGTCTTGGAGAGACTGGGACCAAGGTAGACACAAGGAATCTGAAGAGCACTGAATACATTGATAGCAGGCAAGGAACTGAGTATCCAGGTGAGCTATATAAGAAACCAACCAAGGATAACGAACCAGCTGGTGCTGCAACCTGCAGAAAGACAACACTACACAGTACCGCTTGTGACCACTAGAGGGAGCCCAAAAATAGAGTTCACAACAATACACGTCGGCCCATATCCGAGTTCTTGAAAGTCTGGGAATCGTTGCCACGGCCAAAAGCTCCAATGTCCACGGCGATGAAGCGACAGTCCGCATCTGCTATTGCCATGAGCACAACAGAAAAATATTTTTTATAGTTGAAGTACTCCGATCCTGTTCTGGCTGGTTTGATAATGCAGATGTGCTTTCCATCCACCGCACTCAAACAGTTGGGGAAATCACACACACTCCAGAATTTCTCTGCAATTCCCATTCACATGTCCTCGGTGGGTAGGGGTATAAACTCATCCCGGAGAACATTCCACAAAGCCCGGCAGGTGTCCGCAACTATTCCGAACAGGGTGGAAATTCCAAGCAGGTATTGGAAGTGGAGGGATGATAAGCTCTCTCCGGTTGCCAGAAATCTGTAATAAAATAAATAAAAAATAATTTACAAACAATTCTATTTATGGTGTTGGTTTGCTAAAGACATAAAGGAAAATACAAAGAATACATGTCAGACCAACCAAAATTATGAATGGCATTTGTTTAGAATTGTTACGTACCTTAATGTAACCAGCAGACGTTCCTCTGGTGAATTCGCTCTACGGAGCTGGGTGTCCTGTCTCCGGATGGCTCCTTGGACACGACCAAGCAAATCCCGAAAAGAGTCTTGCGACATCCTGGTATATTGGAATTTGTCCGGGTTGGCATTAAGCTCGCCATATAGCGTGTGATAGGCTCCACGGCTCTCACGTAGTTCGATAATGGCGTGTCGCCAAAAACGCCTACACTGTGTCCTTCTCCGTCTTTCGCGATTTCTGTGTTGCTCCCAAGCAAACACACAGGCAAGAAACAGCTTGATGCTTAAATCCAGGTTAAAATAAAAGCTCTCCATGCGAAGATCCATACATCCAGGATACAGTAGCACACTGTTAAGATTTCAGCAGTCCTGGGGTCTATATATAGATATCCCATAATACACGCCCTCTGCAGTCCCATTGGCGGTGTCTGGTTATCTAGATTTTTCTCCTGTAAATTGCTTTGCTTCTTTATCTTCAATAGAAGATAAACATCTAGGGGTAGATTCATCAAAACTGTCTAAAATAAAAAACGTCATTGTTGCCAATACTAACCAATTAGGCTGGAGTCACACTAGCGAGTTTTACGGACATAAGAGCGCAGAAAATACGTCCGTAAAACTTGCCAAACAAACGGCACAATTATTCTCAATGGGTCTGGTCCTATCAGCCGTATATTACGGTTCAGTATTATACGGCTTTCTACGGCCGTACAAAATCGCAGCATGCTGCGTTTGTCAGCGTATTGCGCAAAAATACGCCAATGAAAGTCTATGGGGGCGAGAAAAATACGGATTCCACACGGACCAGCAGTGTGACTTCCGAGAAACACGCAGCGGTGTTATTGAAAAGCCGGTAATTCAATTGCCGGCTTTTCACTTCTCCTTCACAAACCCGACATGATATGAGACATGGTTTACATACAGTAAACCATCTCATATCCCCTTTTTTTTTTGCATATTCCACACTACTAATGTTAGTAGTGTGTATGTGCAAAATTTGGGCGCTGTAGCTGCTAAAATAAAGGGTTAAATGGCGGAAAAAATTGCCGTGGGCTCCCGCGCAATTTTCTCCGCCAGAGTGGTAAAGCCAGTGACTGAGGGCAGATATTAATAGCCAGGAGAGGGTCCATGGTTATTGGCCCCCCTGGCTACAAACATCTGCCCCCAGCCACCCCAGAAAAGGCACATCTGGAAGATGCGCCTATTCTGGCACTTAGCCACTCTCTTCCCACTCCCGTGTAGCGGTGGCATATGGGGTAATGAAGGGTTAATGCCACCTTGCTATTGTAAGGTGACATTAAGCCAGATTAATAATGGAGAGGCGTCAATTATGACACCTATCCATTTGTGACGGGGTGTACGGCAGAGCAAGAAGGGACAACAGGCCAAGGGATGATTCCACAGATTTATTATCCAGAACGCTGGAACAACACATGCACGTAGATCTACAGAGTCTACAATTAGTCCACCGGAACCGGTTCGGGGGCACTTCCCGATAATCCTTGTGCCAGCTAACAAAACAATAGTCCACACGAGTCCAAGGGATCCCAAAACAATCCCACGAACGACGAGATATGTCCTCAGCTCAAGTCTCGCCCCGTTCGCTTCCGCAGTCACAGATGGACATGGGGTCTTGCCTCAGCTAAGAATCCCCACTCCTCCTTCAAGGATCAACCCACATCTGATCTCAAAATAAGAATGGCTTGTCTGAGCTCCTGGGATCCGCCCATGAAGGGGGTAGGGGTCACACCTTCTATTCAATGGTTGGGTTCACCAGAAGATTCTATTCTGGTCGGCTCCGCTTAGTCTACGTAGTATGTACATTTGACTAGCCACCTGCTGTGAGGAAGAATGGCTATTCCTTCACTAGTTGACAAAGCTTAATTACATTAAAGCTTAGGGCTGCAAGTATTGGGGGAAGGAGACATTGTTACAGGTGACTCCCAGCACAAGAAAATACATAAATTACTGCTAATAGAAACCAGAGAACAGTTACATACATCAAATGGCATATTATTCAAATACAGGACAGGGTAAAAGTACATATCATGACAATCCCTTCCCCTCCCAATTTGTGTACGTACTAGGGACCTCTACAGGTCACTGGTTAAGTACACACAGGCAGAGCGTAACTTACATGTGGCTTCATGCAGCCACGAATTGGCATCGTAGCTCTCCCACATCATTGCCCAGGAGAACATCTGCAGGCAGACCACCCATCACCCCAACCACACATCGCCTGACCCCAAAACCAAAGTTCAGATCCACAGTGGCTGTGGGAATAGTCCTCCATTGCCCACCAGCCAGATTAATGACAATCCCAGGTCCTCTATGAATTGCCTCAGGCCGAACCACTCGGGGATCAGCCACTGTGAGGAAAGCCCCTGAGTCACAAAATCCAATAAGTCTCTGTCCATCCAGCATGACCTCCTGCAAGTGCTTACCTCAATGAGCAGAAGTCATCATAGCTGCAGAACGCACACCATAAACTCCTAGTGGTGCAACATGGGTGGGTGAGGCACTAGGCCAGTCCTCACGTAGTGGTGACACGTCTTCCTCCATGGCACTTGGCTGTACGTAATTAATAATATGACTGGGTACAGGATCAATCCTCATTTGAACAGCTGGGCAGGAGGCTTGCAGATGCCCCGGCTGCTCACATCGATAGCATCTGTGCTGGGTCTCACTCCATCCAAGGCGTCTTCTTGGGCGAGGGGTAAGGGAACCTGGAGGCCTGCTCCCACCTGAAGGTGCTGTAGGGGTTTGAGGACGACTCCTCCATGGGCTGCCTGGGCATGAGGCCTGCAGATGCCCCGGATGCCCACAACCGTAACACCTGCGCTCTGCTACTTCCTCTCCTCGTCGTATTCCAAAAAACGCAGTAGAAGCAACTGGAGGCACATTTACATGGGTATCAGCATGAGGTGGTGGCTTAGAGGAACGGGGAACAATGGGGACAGAACTGGGGGCCACCGGTGTTGTGGAGCTGGTAGGCCTCTCTCCATCCTCCAACAGAACCCTCCACTGAGGCTTGATGGTGAGAGCCTCATCAGCGAGAGATGCAGCTTCTTCCACTGTCGCTGGTCTCCTCTCACGCACCCATTCCCGGATCTCAGCAGGGCACTTGAAGTAAAACTGCTCTTTTAGGATAACCTGGAGGAAGGTCTCCCAGGTTAAGGCCTCCTCTGCCTCCAGCCAGCGATGACATATTTGTTTGAGTCTATGAGCATATATCTTAAAAGACACTTCCCCATCACAGGCTAAAGTACGGAACTGAGTCCTGTAAGTGTCTGGCGTCACAGCATAATGTTCTAGAATAGTCTGTTTAATCTCCGCATACTCACAGTTCTCCCGAGGGCCCATAACTCTATAGGCTTCGGCAGCTCCACCTTCTAAGAGCCCCACCAGATGTCGGACTCGCTCCCTTTCCGGGACTTCCATTAATCGACACTGATGCTCAAAGTCCTGGAAGAAGCCCTCAATGTCGCCTGCAGCCTCATTAAAGGGCTTGAAGTCTTTGCGGGACACTCTGGGGAGTTCCCTCATGGTGGGTGCTGGGGTTACAGTCTGTCTGGAGCTTCTAGCTGTTTCCAAAGCGATCTGCCTCTCCAGCAATGCCATCTCCTGAGCTCTGTGAATGGCCTCCCTCTCCTCGGCTCTGTGAATGGCCTCCCTCTCCTGAGCTCTGTGAATGGCCTCCCTCTTATCGTCTATGGTGGCCTCTTCTCCCAGCAATGCCAACTCCTCCTCGTACCACACAACCCACTGACTTTTTTGGGTATTTACCTCCGGCTGCAGTCTTTCCTTCATTTGCTGTGAGGATCCTTCCTCAGCGTCATCTTGCAGGCGAACTCCTTCCAAAGCCTCAATTAGCTGCTCCTTGGAGAGTCCTTTAAAACGGACTCCTACTTCACGGGCCTTTGATTGTAGGCTCCCCAAAGTCCAGTTCTTGTACTCTGCGGTGCTGGTTCCCGATGTTGGGCCATTGTCCTCCATTCCTTCTGCTCTGATCCCGCTTCTTGCCACCAGTTTGTGATTGGGTGTACGGCAGAGCAAGAAGGGACAACAGGCCAAGGGATGATTCCACAGATTTATTATCCAGAACGCTGGAACAACACATGCAGGTAGATCTACAGAGTCCACAATTAGTCCACCGGAACCGGTTCGGGGGCACTTCCCGATAATCCTTGTGCCAGCTAACAAAACAATAGTCCACACGAGTCCAAGGGATCCCAAAACAATCCCATGAACGACGAGATATGTCCTCAGCTCAAGTCTCGCCCCGTTCGCTTCCGCAGTCACAGATGGACATGGGGTCTTGCTTCAGCTAAGAATCCCCACTCCTCCTTCAAGGATCAACTCACATCTGATCTCAAAATAAGAATGGCTTGTCTGAGCTCCTGGGATCCGCCCATGAAGGGGGTAGGGGTCACACCTTCTATTCAATGGTTGGGTTCACCAGAAGATTCTATTCTGGTCGGCTCCGCTTAGTCTATGTAGTATGTACATTTGACTAGCCACCTGCTGTGAGGAAGAATGGCTATTCCTTCACTAGTTGACAAAGCTTAATTAAATTAAAGCTTAGGGCTGCAAGTATTGGGGGAAGGAGACATTGTTACAGGTGACTCCCAGCACAAGAAAATACATAAATTACTGCTAATAGAAACCAGAGAACAGTTACATACATCAAATGGCATATTATTCAAATACAGGACAGGGTAAAAGTACATATCATGACACCATTATTAATCCAATTGTCTGAAAGGGTTAAAAAACACACACACACATTAATAAAAATTATTTTAATGAAATAAACACACCGGTTGTTTTAGTATTTTATTGCTCTCTCAATCCATTTGAAGACCCTCGCTTGGCAAAATAATAAACCCACAATATACATACCCTCTGATGACCTGTCACGTCCCACGAAGTAAATCCATCTGAAGGGGTTAAATCAATTTACACGCAGGAGCTGCGCTAAAGCACTCGCTCGTGTCTGTAATCCCCGGGTGATGAAAGGAAAGCTGAGTGATCTGTAGTTACATTGAGTTGCGGTCTGCTGGCGCCATCTGCTGGATGAACTCATGAACTGGAGCCTTGGAAAAGTTCCCACGCTCGAGTTCATATGAGTTCATCCACCAGAGGGCGCCTCACCGCAACTCAATGTAAGTACAGATCACTCAGCTTTCCTTTCATCACCCGGGGATTACAGGCACGAGCGAGTGCTTTAGCACAGCTCCTGCCTGTAAATTGATTTAACCCCTTCAGAAGGATTTACATCGTGGGACCTGACAGATCCTCGGATGGTATGTATAATGTGGGTGTATTATTTTTCCAAGCGAGGGTCTTCAAATGGATTGAGAGAGCAATAAAATACTAAAACAACCGGTGTGTTTATTTCATTAAAATAATTTTTAATAATGTGTGTGTGTGTTTTTAACCCTTTCATACAATTGGATTAATAATGGATAGGTGTCATAATTGACGCCTCTCCATTATTAACCTGGCTTAATGTCACCTTACAATAGCAAGGTGACATTAACCCTTCATTACCCCATATCCCACCGCTACACGGGAGTGGGAAGAGAGTGGCCAAGTGCCAGAATAGGCGCATCTTACAGATGTGCCTTTTCTGGGGTGGCTGGGGGCAGATGTTTGTAGCTGGGGGGGGGGGCAATAACCATGGACCCTCTCTAGGCTATTAATATCTGCCCTCAGTCACTGGCTTTACCATTCTGGCGGAGAAAATTGCACGGGAGCCCACGCCAATTTTTTCCGCCATTTAACCCTTTATTTTAGCAGCTACAGCGCCCAAATTTTGCACATACACACTACTAACATTAGTAGTGTGGAATATGCAAAAAAAAAGGGGATATGAGATGGTTTACTGTATGTAAACCATGTCTCATATCATGTCGGGTTTGGGAAGGAGAAATGAGAAGCTGGCAATTGAATTACCGGCTTATCACATATATCGCGCTGAATTAAATATAAATACAGAATATATATATATGTGTCTCAATGACATATATATATATATACTGTATATATGTTTTAACGAACATTTGAGCACATAAATCCATTAGATGTCGGTTTTGCAAGCCTGCGAGAAAATATCGCAGTACGGCTGCCATACGGATTACATACGGAGGATGCCATGCGCAAAATACGCTGACACACCCTGCCTACGGATCACTATTTTGGGAACATTTCTCCGTATTACGGCCGTATTACGGCCGTAAAAAACGGACCGTATTGTCTTACGCTGAGTGTGACTCCAGCCTTAGAGTGCGACTCCAGCCTTAGAGTGCAGCTTTCATTTTACCAGAGCTATTTAAAAATGAATGCTGAGCTCTGATTGGCTGCTATGGACATCAAAAACAGATTTTATATTAGACACTTAAAAAATTGGGACCATAATGTGCAAATGTATATTAATGCAATTGGATGTGTCTGCCATTGACCTCTGTTCTAAAATTTAATTATTCATCAGTATTTTGTTTTTTTTAACAGTGCAGAAGAGTGTGTCATTAGTGATGAGCGAGCACTAAACGGCTCGGGTGCTCGTTGCTCGGGTCGAGCAGATTGGAATACTCGGGTACTTGGCCAGAACAACGAGCCCAATGTAAGTCTATGGGAGACCCAAGTATTTTACCACGATCCCCCCGGGGGTCCTTTTAAGGTCTAAAAACGTCTGAAAATGATGGAAACACTGCTCAAATGACACAGGGACATCATGGGGATCACCCCTGGAAGCATTCCTGACTCCTAGTTCACAGCTTTAATTACGTTTTTCCGAGATTCATGCCATTTTTCCCGGTGCCACCAATAACAAATTAAAACGAAACCAAAATGGATTTTGCTGGGAAATATGTCAAGGTACATCCTTTACAGGTTAATGACTTGCCTGTAAGGCCAAATATTTAACCCCTGACCGAAAATTTCCTCCCCCACTTAGGCTTAGTTCAGACGCAGCGTTTTTAAAGCGTTTTTAAACTTTAACATTGCTTTCAATCACTACAAATGCATTCACTGGGAACTGTCATTGTAACATTTAACAACCCTAGCTGGCCATGTGGTGTGTGACACATAAGCAGACCCATCTTGTTTCATTTATGAAGGAGGGACTCTTAAAGTCACAGAGCCTATTTTTACTGGTGCATCAGGCGGCATTAATCTTCTGAAAGGGCCATTATGAAACAGTGGGTCTCCTAAGCTGTTGTATCCTATGCTGTGAGTGGATGGGCTGCCAAGAATTACGACGCACCACAATACCTCTTTCATAAGATGTCCAGGGGGGACTCCTGAAAAAGTGTTGCATTGAATTCAAGGCCTGCCCTGCTACCAATTCATATGCACCCCATTACGCCTTTGAACCCACATACTGGATGGGCCCCCACTTTACAATATGCATTTTGTACTCCCTTACTCCTTTGTTTTACACATTGGCAGCTAGACCAGCCCTGCTGCATAGTCAGTCATATGCACACCATTAGGCCTTGGAACCCACATACTGGATGGGCCCATGAAAATCCACTTCACAATATGCATTTTGTACTCCCGTACTCCTTTGATTTACACATTGGCAGCAAGGCCAGCCCCGCTGCATAGTCAGTCATATGCACCCCATTAGGCCTTGGAACCCACATACTGGATGGGCCCATGAAAATCCACTTCACAATATGCATTTTGTACTCCCGTACTCCTTTGTTTTACACATTGGCAGCAGGGCCAGCCCTGCTGCATAGTCAGTCATATGCACCCGATTAGGCCTTGGAACCCACATACTTAACATAGTTATTAAGGTTGAAGGTAGACTTTAAGTCCATCTAGTTCAACCCATAGCCTAACCTAACATGCCCTAACATGTTGATCCAGAGGAAGGCAAAAAAAACCCCATGTGGCAAAGAATAAGCTCCACAGTGGGGAAAAAAATTCCTTCTCAACTCCACATACGGCAGTCAAACTAGTTCCCTGGATCAACGCCCTATCAAGGAATCTAGTGTATATACCCTGTAACATTATACTTTTCAAGAAAGGCATCCAGTCCCCTCTTAAATTTAAGTAATGAATCACTCATTACAACATCATACGGCAGAGAGTTCCATAGTCTCACTGCTCTTACAGTAAAGAATCCGTGTCTGTTATTATGCTTAAACCTTCTTTCCTCCAGACGTAGAGGATGCCCCCTTGTCCCTGTCTCAGGTCTATGATTAAAAAGATCATCAGAAAGGTCTTTGTACTGTCCCCTCATATATTTATACATTAAAATAAGATCACCCCTTAGTCTTCGTTTTTCCAAACTAAACAGCCCCAAGTGTAATAACCTATCTTGGTATTGCAGACCCCCCCAGTCCTCTAATAAACTTGGTTGCTCTTCTCTGCACCCGCTCCAGTTCAGCTATGTCTTTCTTATACACCGGAGACCAGAACTGTGCACAGTATTCTAAGTGTGGTCAAACTAGTGACTTGTATAGAGGTAAAATTATGTTCTCCTCATGAGCATCTATGCCTCTTTTAATACATCCCATTATTTTATTTGCCTTTGTAGCAGCTGCCTGACACTGGCCTGGCCACTGAATATGAGTTTGTCATCCACCCATACACCCAGGTCTTTTTCATTGACGGTTTTGCCTAGAGTTTTAGAATTAAGCACATGGTTATACATCTTATTACTTCTACCCAAGTGCATGACCTTACATTTATCCCCATTAAAGCTCATTTGCCATTTATCAGCCCAAGCTTCTAGTTTACATAAATCATCCTGTAATATAAAATTGTCCTCCCCTGTATTGATTACCCTGCAGGGTTTAGTGTCATCTGCAAATATTGAAATTCTACTTTGAATGCCCCCTACAAGGTCATTACTAAATATGTTAAAAAGAAGAGGGCCCAATACTGACCCCTGTGGTACCCCACTGCTAACCGCGACCCAGTCCAAGTGTGCTACATTAATAACCACCCTTTGTTTCCTATCACTGAGCCAGCTCTCAACCCACTTACACATATTTTCCCCTATCCCCATTATTCTCATTTTATGTATCAACCTTTTGTGTGGCACCATATCAAAAGCTTTTGAAAAGTCCATATACAATACATCTACTGGGTTCCCTTGGTCCAGTCTGGAACTTACCTCTTCATAGAAGCTGATCAAATTAGTCTGACATGAACGGTCCCTAGTAAACCCGTGCTGATACTGGGTCATGAGGTTATTCCTCTTCAGATACTCCAGTATAGCATCCCTTAGAATGCCCTCCAGGATTTTACCCACAGAAGAGGTTAAGCTTACTGGCCTATAATTTCCGAGTTCAGTTTTTGTCCCCTTTTTGAATATTGGCACCATATTTTCTATACGTCAGTCCTGTGGTACAGAGCCTGTTATTATGGACTCTTTAAAGATTAAAAATAATGGTCTATCAATAACTGTACTTAATTCCTGCAGTACTCGGGGGTGTATCCCATCTGGGCCCGGAGATTTGTCAATTTTAGTGATTTTTAGACGCCGCCGTACTTCCTGCTGTGTTAAGCAGGTGACACTTAATGGGGAATTTTTGTTATCACTGATCATATTGTCTGCCATGGGATTTTCTTGTGTAAATACTGATGAAAAAAAGTCATTTAGCATATTGGCTTTTTCCTCATTCTCATCCACCATTTCCCCCAGACTATTTTTAAGGGGGCCAACACTTTCATTTTTTAGTTTCTTACTATTTATGTAGTTAAATAATATTTTGGGATTATTTTTACTCTCTCTGGCAATGAGTCTCTCTGTCTCAATTTTTGCTGCCTTGATTTGCTTTTTACAGAATTTATTTAATTTTCTGTATTTATTTAATGCCTCATCACTACCTACTTCCTTTAATTCTCTAAATGCTTTCTTTTTGTCACTTATTGCGCCCCTTACAGCTCTATTTAGCCATATTGGTTTCCTCCTATTTCTAGTATGTTTATTCCCATACGGTATATACTGTGCACAGGTCCTATCCAGGATGCTAATAAACGTCTCCCATTTTCTTCGTGTATTTTTATGTCTCAGGATATCATCCCAGTTAATTGCACCGAGATCATCTCTCATCCGTTGGAAATTTGCCCTCCTGAAGTTTAGTGTCCTTGTCACCCCTCTACTACACATCTTATTAAAGGATACACGAAAACTTATTATTTTGTGATCACTATTCCCCAAGTGACCCCCAACCCTTATATTTGATATGCGGTCTGGCCTGTTTGTTAATATTAGGTCTAGCAGTGCCCCCCTTCTTGTTGGGTCCTGAACCAGTTGTGAAAGGTAATTGTCTCTCATAGTTGTCAAAAACCGATTACCTTTGCTGGAGCTGCAGGTTTCTGTTCCCCAATCTATTTCAGGGTAGTTGAAGTCCCCCATAATAATGACTTCTCCTTGAGTCGCAGCTTCATCTATTTGCTTTACGAGGATATTTTCCATTGCTTCCATTATTTTTGGAGATTTATAACAAACCCCTATCAGTAATTTATTATTTTTTTCACCTCCCCTTATCTCCACCCACAGGGACTCTACATTTTCATTAAATTCACCTATATTATCACGCCGGATGGGTTTTAAGGAAGATTTTACATACAGACACCTCTCCCCCTCGCTTATCTGTACGGTCATTTCTGAAAAGGCTATAGCCCTGCAAGTTAATAGCCCAGTCATGGCTCTCATCCAGCCATGTTTCAGATATCCCCACCATGTCATAATTATGCTCCAACAACATTAATTCTAATTCGTCCATTTTGTTGGCGAGGCTTCTGGCATTAGTGTGCATGCACTTGATGTTCATCTCTGTAACTCTATTCTATCTTAAATTATTAACTGTTCTAACCCCACCCCCCATGCCACCGCCACCCCAACTTCCTTATTTGTGCCCAGGTCTCTATCTGCCCTATCTTCCCCTCCTATAAATTGAATATCCTCCCCCCCAATCCCTAGTTTAAACACTCCTCCAACCTTCTAGCCATTTTCTCCCCCAGCACAGCTGCACCTTCCCCATTGAGGTGCAGCCCGTCCCTAGCGTAGAGACTGTAGCCCACTGAGAAGTCAGCCCAGTTCTGCAGGAACCCAAACCCCTCCTTCCTACACCAATTCTTGAGCCACTTATTAACCTCCCTAATCTCCCGTTGCCTCTCTGGCGTGGCACATGGTACAGGCAGTATTTCGGAAAATACCACGTTGGAGGTCCTTGCTTTCAACTAGCAGCCTAATTCCCTGAAATCATCTTTAAGGACCTTCCACCTACCTCTAACTTTGTCATTTGTGTCAATGTGCACCATGACTGCTGGGTCCTCACCAGCCCCTCCCAGTAATCTGTCCACCCGATCAGCGATGTGTCGGACTCGAGCGCCAGGTAGGCAGCACATCGTCCGACGATCCCTGTCTTTGTGACAGATTGCCCTATCTGTTCCCCTAATAATTGAGTCCCTTGCTACTAGCACCTGTCTGGCCTGTACTGCTCTCCTATTTCCCTCCTTACTGTAGCAGTCACTCCTCCGGCTTTCAGAGGACATGCCTGGCTGCAGCAGTGCTACCCCTGTACTGGCATCCCCCTCATCTGCCAACTTAGCAAACTTATTGGGGTGTGCCAGATCAGGACTAGCCTCCCTGGCACTCTTCCCTCTACCCCGCTTTCTGAATGTCACCCAGCTAGCTACTTCACTGTCCTGCAGCTCCATCCTACCATTCCCCCCTCATCTATCCCATTCAGCGTCTGCTCAGTGAGCTGAAGACTCCTCTCCATATTGTCTATGGATCTCAGTGTTGCCAGCTGCACATTTAGATCCAGAATCTGGGCTTCCAAATGCTCAACGTGCTCACATCTCGCACAGCAGTATGCACCCTCGACCGGCTGCTCAAGGACTGCATACATGTGGCAAGATGTGCACTGGATGGCATTAACAATAGTGGAGCACATTTCCTAATGGGGATTGCACCAGACAGAAACGTTAAATAAAAATAAATACAAAGTATTAATAAAATACAGACAGCAATTCAGCAATTCCTCCCTTGGAAACTCCCTGAATCCAAAGTCACTGAATCACAAGTCAAACACTTACCGCCGTTCACACTTACGCTCAGGTCACACTCAGCTCGCTCACACTCGCTAAGCTGAAGATTTAGGCCATGTTCACACGCTGCGGTTTTTACCGCGGAACCGCCGCGATTTTGATGCTGCGGGTCCGCAGCAGTTTCCATAGCGTTTACATTAACATGTAAACCCTATGGAAACCGCAAACCGCAGTGCACATGCTGCGGGAAAAACCGCGCAGAAACGCAGCGGTTTACAACCCGCAGCATGTCACTTCTTTGTGCAGAATCGCTGCGATTCTGCACCCATAGGAATGCATTGAACCGCTTACTTCCCGCATGGGGCTGTGCCCACGTTGCGGGAAGTAAGCGGATAATGTGCGGGTGGTACCCGGGGTGGAGGAGAGGAGACTCTCCTCCAGGCCCTGGGAACCATAAAATAGTGTAAAAAAAAGAATTAAAATAAAAAATGAAGCTATACTCACCTCTCAGCGCTGCCCGCGGCCGTCCGGTCTCAGTTGCTGTGCCGAACAGGACCTGTGGTGACGTCGCGGTCACATGACCGTGATGACGCCGCGGTCACATGACCGTGACGTCACGAAGGTCCTTGTCGGCACAGCCGCTTGCAGCGCCGGGGAGATCCCGACGTCAGAGGGTGAGTATAGCCAATTTTTATTATTTTTTACATTACTATTGATGCTGCATATTGCTGCATATGCAGCATCAATAGTACAGCAGTAATCCCGCAGCGGAAACCGCGGAACAAACCGCGATAAATCTGCAGGGATAACCACAGCGGTTTTGCCCTGCAGATTTTCAATTCCGCTGCGGGATTAACCCGCAGAGGAACCCGCAGCGTGTGAACATGGCCTTAAAGATTTTTGTTTGTTTGTTTTTTTTTTTCCTCAGCAACAATCCACCTTGCTGTTCAATGCTCTACCAAAAAGTCCATAGTCAGTCATATGCACCCCATTAGGCCTTGGAACCCACATACTGGATGGGCCCATGAAAATCCACTGATATTTTTTAATGGTATGATGATTCCATCTTTGCACAATTATTTACAGGCGAATTTGGCAATTTTATTTGCCAAGTTTTTAACACTAAGGTTCAGAAACGGCTTTAAAAAAGGCTAATACTTGCAATACAACGCAATTTTATTGCAAACTACAAAATTCAAGGGATAGTATGATTGAATAGTGTGAGTGCGTACACTTTTCTATATGTTAATATACAAAGGTTAATATGTACATATAAGGAATACATAAATATAGTGATTACGTATATATATGAAGATTAACTACATGCAGTATACTTAGACCATCACCAAGAGGCTTTTAAACATCATCCGTCTGGAATATCAGAGAAGCAACACCAAGACAGAGAACCCATGGGAGATTATCTACACTGCATGGGCGTCCACAATTAGGCAGGTATCAGCAAACTGTACATGTACAGGCACCCCAATTTTGGCATCTGTCTTAGTCATGTTTCTCTGGTTTTATATAGTAATTTACACTATGTAGTAACTCTAGTTTCACCCAGACCTTCAAGTGGCCACTTTTCAAGGTTGGATGAAACTGAGATATCATGGACTCATCAGACGAGGGGCCATAAACCCCTAGAAAATAAAAGCCACAAGGATTTAGATCAAACCACCACGGGCATAGTTTCAGTAAACCTTAATGTTTTACAATGACAAACAGCAAACATATAGGGGCTTAGAACTGTTTGTGAAGTGAATAAACAAACATTTATCAAGATTGTGTCACTATGAGCATTGTCTGTCACATCTGTAAATGTTTTACAAGAAATGCAGCTATGTGATTGTCTGAATGCATTCAGTATACAGTATTTCAATCTTGTTTACAAATCGCCATTTGTATATTCGCCATTTGTACATTTGAGGCAGCCAAAGTTAAGGCTCTCAAGGAGAGAAACTAACATAGTGGACAAAGAAATATTTTTAATGAACTACTGAGCCAAACTAACAGCATTGCTTTATCAAATTTATACAAAGTGTATTGTGTCCAATGTTAGCAACCAGGCAACACAAAAAGCAGCTTTTGAAGTGAGCTTTTTAAGTTACACAAATGTTATGAAGTGTTTGCCAACAAGGATGTGGTTTCACCAATGTGGGATACCTTTTTTAAAAATATACTAGTGCCATCACAGCCCCCCTTACCCAAACTTCACCAGCCTATAACAGTACAAAGCACATTCACCCTGGTGATCCAGTGGCAGTTAAGCAAGAGACATTGCAGGAGACAGAGATAAGAATTAGGCCCAATGTAGTGTTGTGTGTCTCTGAGACTTGTAATGCAGTGCATGATCTGCCAAACAATTCCCCAATGGGAGTACCTTTTGTAAAACTAGACTAGTACCATCGCCAAACTTCACCAGCCTATAACAGTACAAAGCACATTCACCCTGGTGATCTACTGGCAGGTACAGGACAATTGCAGGAGACCGAGTTAAGAAGTAGGCCCAATGTAATGTCATGCCCAATTCCCCAATGTGGGATCCTTTTTTTAAAAAATAAAAGAGTGCCATCACAGCCCCCTTGGCCAACATGCACCGTACAGAGCACATTCACCCTGGTGATCTACTGGCAGGTACAGGGCAGATTGCAGGAGACCGAGTTAAGAAGTAGGCCCAAAGTAATGTCATGCCCAATTCCCCAATGTGTTGTCCTTTGTGCACTTAAAAATATAGTGCCATCACAGCCCAGTTGCCCAAGATTCACTGGCCTATAACAGTACAGACCACGTTCACCCTGGTGATCTACTGGCAGGTACAGGACTGATTGCAGGAGACCAAGTTAATAAGTAGGCCCAATGTAATGTCATGCCCAATTCCCCAATGTGTGATCCTTTTTGAAAAAAATAAGAGTGCCATCACAGCCCCCTTGGCCAAAATACAGCGTACAGAGCACGTTCACCCTGGTGATCTACTGGCAGGTACAGGACAGATTGCAGGAGACCGAGTTAAGAAGTAGGCCCGAAGTAATGTCATGCCCAATTCCCCAATGTGTTGTCCTTTTTGGACTTAAAAATATAGTGCCATCACAGCCCACTTGCCCAAGATTCACTGGCCTATAACAGTACAGACCACGTTCACCCTGGTGATCTACTTGCAGGTACAGGACAGATTGCAGGAGACCGAGTTAAGAAGTAGGCCCAATGTAATGTCATGCCCAATTTCCCAATGTGTTTTCCTTTTTGGACTTAAAAATATAATGCCATCACAGCCTACTTGCCCAAAATTCACTGGCCTATAACAGTACAGAGCACGTTCACCCTGGTGATATAGTGGTTCTGAATGATGAGGATGAGGATAAGGAGGAGGATAAGAACAAACAGACCCAATCTGGAAGCGTATACCCATGTGTGGTTGTGAAGAGGTGCATGAGAATACACCTCCCCAAAAGAGAATGTATTTGAGGTTATGTTTTGCTGTTTTCACGTGGTGGTGTACAGAAGTCTTTCCCAATCCAGCCCTTGTTCATTTTCATAAGAGTCAGCCTGTCAGCATTTTCAGTTGACATGCGAATGCGCTAATCTGTCATAATTCCACCAGCGGCACTAATACCCCTCTCTGACAGAACGCTAGCAGCAGGGCAGGCCAGGACCTTCAAGGCGTAGAGAGCCAGTTCATGCCATGTGTCCAGCTTGGTTACCCAATAATTAAAAGGCACAGAGGAACCACGGAGGACGTTTGTACGATCTGCTAGGTACTCCCTCACCATCTTCATAAACAGTGCACCCCTTGCCTCTGGGCCACCACCATGGGAGGGTCTGAGAAAACTGTCCCAGAACTTGGCCATTGTTCCCCTGCCTGAGCTGGATTGCACTTCTGTCTCTCTCGCTAGGACTCCTTGGCTGTACAACCAACTCTGACGTCTGCTGCCAGCGTTCTCACATGGGAATTTTCTAAGTAATTCCGCTACAAGGACCCTCTGGTACTGCAACATTTTAGTACACCTCTGTGCCTCAGGCAGAAGAGATTGAAAGTTCTCCTTGTAGCGTGGGTCTAGAAATGTCACCAACCAGTAATGAGTGCCACCCAAAATTTTGATAATTCGAGGGTCACGTGAAATGCAGCACAACATAAAGTCAGCCATGCGTGCCAGACTGCTAACAGGCAAGACTTCCGCGTCCTCACCAACAGGAGGACTGACAAAGCTGTCCTCCTCCTCCTCATCCTCCCTGTCCTCAGGCCATCCCCGCTGAACACACGCTAATAGAGATGTGTTTGTAGTACCATCTATAGCGCATGAAAGTAGCTCCTGTTCTTCCTCCTCCTCCTCATTGCCTACCAATCCACGTTGAGAAGACATAAGGCTGGGCTGAATGTAATCCCCCTGTATGTTTCGTTGCTCCATGTCCTCGTGCTCTGCCTGCAATGCATTCTCTTTAATTGTGAGCAGAGAGGTTTTCAGAATGCTGAGAAGTGGGATGGGGACACCATCTTGGTGCAGTCCTCAAAGTTTTGGAGGATGGTACTTATGTCTGACATCCATGTCCACTCCTGAGGTCTTATGTGTGGAGTCTGAACTGAATATCGACGCCCTTGTTAATGTTGGTAGTTAACAACTGCCCTCTTCTGCTCACAAATCCTTTCCAACATATGCAGCATAGAGTTCCAGCACGTGGGGACATCACACACCAGTCAGTGAGCTGGAAGCTGCAAACGCTGCTGAAGCACGGCAAGGGCAGCTGAAGCTGTAGCTGACTTTCTAAAATGGGCAGACAGATGGCGTACTTTCACTAGCAGATCTGGCAGCACCAGTTAGCTTTTCAGAAAACGTTGAACCTCGAGGTTAAGTACATGCGTCTAGCAAGGTACGCGTGTGAGCTCACCTTGCCTCAGAGCAATCCTCGGAGTGGGGAGCATGTGTTCCATCCCAAGGTCCGACTGGGTCCCGGCTTCCACTATGTTAACCCAGTGTGCCATCAGTGAGATGTACCGTCCCTGCCCACAAGCACTTGTCCACGTGTCCATGGTTAGGTGGACTTTCCCTGTAACAGCATTGTTGAGGGCACGGGTAATGTTGTGGGGCACATGCTGGTGTAATGCCGGTATGGCACACCGGGAGAAATAGTGGCGACTGCGGACCGAGTACCTTGGGATGGCCGCCATCAGGTTGCGGAAAGCTTCCATCTCAATGAGCCTAAAAGGCAGCATTTCTAGCGCAAGCAGAAGAGAAATATTAGAATTTAGGACTGTGGCCTGTGGGGCGTTGGCGGGGTATTTCCGCTTGCGTTCCAAAGACTGGGTTATAGACAATTGAAGGCTGTGCTGGGACAAGGACGTGGACGGGCTTGATGATGGTCCTGCTTGACTGTGGGCCACAACAGTTGCAGGGCTAGAGGCATCTTCACATGCACGGTGTCCTGGGGGTGGGCTTCTCCGCAAAACAGTGGATGAAGCAGTGGTATGACCTGCAGGCAGTAGTCCTGGAGCCTTGGGTTCGGCCCACAAAGTCGGGTGCTTTGCTGCCATGTGCCTAATCATGCTGGTGGTGGTTAGGCTGGTTGTTTTGCTACCCCTGATGATGCGCCCATGGCAGGTGCTGCAAATAGCCTGTTTGGGGTTATCGGCAGAGTCTTTAAAAAATAGCCAGACTCGGGAAGATCTCACAGGTGGAATGGCAACTTCACTCATGTTGGTGTTACGGGGAACGGATGCACGCCTTCTGTCTGTGGCCACCACACTGCTTCTTCCTGCCTGCCTGTTGGGGGGGATACGCCTCCTTCCCCCTGTGTGCTGCTGTCCTTGCTATGCATGTCCTCCTGCCAGGTTGGGTCACTCACTATGTCATCCAATACCTCGTTTTCCACATCCGCATCCTGCTCCTCCTCCTGACTTTCTGGCAATTGTGTCTCATCATCGTCCACCTCTTGTGACACTTTCCCACCATCGCCTTCATGTGACGGAGGCAAGTGAAAGCTTTGGGTAACTCTACATGCGATATCTTCTGTCCCCACTTGAGGTTGACTGGCAGAGAGTCGGGAATCTTGAAATGGAAAACTGAACAGCTCTTCAGAGTGTCCAAGTGTGGGATCAGTTGTCTCAGGGCACTATGCATGGTGGGAAGAAGGAGAATCAGGGTGAGGAATATCCGGGCCACACTCACGGCTACTCAGACTTGACTGTGTGGAAGACATGGTGTTGGTGGTGGTGGCTAAGTGACTGGAAGCATTATCCGCTATCCAACCAACAACCGTTTCACACTGGTCTGGCTTCAATAGTGGTGTGCTGCGGTCCCCTAGAAACTGGGACAGGAAGGTCGAGCGAGAAGATGTGGGTCTTTACTGTTGCCCACTTTCACCTTGGCCACGGCCTCATCCTCTGCATGCACTATCATCATCACTTCCACTTCCCCGTCCCTTGCCCCTTGCCTTGCCCATTTTAAATGGACTACTGCACTATTTCAAATGCTCAACAAAAATATATTTATTAGTAGCGAAACAATATCTGATCAGTATGCCTGCAAATCTACGATTTTTCTAACCCAAACACCAGGTAAGCCTCAGCCTGATCTAACAGACTGTATTCAATTTTTGGGGGCTTTTTGGTGAAGTAAATGTACAGTATGCTAAACAGTGCTGTATAGAATTAGAGTATCAGACAGCAAAAAAAGAGGTACACCGGCCTACAATGCACAAACTTGTAGCACACAGATATATGAGGGCTGTCACGGAAATACCACACTGTAAAATATGTGGCCTTTTTTTTTTAAGATGCAAAATACCGCTGTATAAAATTAGAGTATTACACAGCGAAAAAAAGAGTTACACCGGCCTACAATGCACAAACTTGGAGCACGCAGATATATGAGGGCTGTCACGGAAATACCACACTGGCAAATATGTGGCCTTTTTATAATTTTGGAAGCTAAATAGTGCTGTATAGAATTAAAGTATCAGACAGCAAAAAAAGAGGTACACCGGCCTACAATGCACAAACTTGGAGCACACAGATATAAGAGGGCTGTCACGGAAATACCACACTGTAAAATATGTGGCCTTACTTTTTTAAGATGCAAAATACTGCTGCATAGAATTAGAGTATAAGGCTAGTTTCACATTTACGTTAGAATCCGCAGCGTTTCATCCGCATCCGCAAGTGCAGGAAAAAATATAAATATATATATATATATAAACACGTACAAACGCAGCGTTATTTAGACGCATGCGGGAACGCATGCGGTTAAAGAAACGCAGCGTTTGCACGCTTTTCTATGCATTTTTCCTGCGTTTGCGTTTTTGGTGCGCATGGTGACAAATTTTACAGGAGAAAAATCTAGATAACCAGACACCGCCAATGTGACTACAGAGGGCGTGTATTATGGGATATCTTTATATAGACCCTTGAACAGCTGAAATCTTCAGATTTTGCTCCTGTATCCTGTGTCATGATGGATCCTCGCATGGAGATCTTTTATTTCAACCTGGATTTAAGTATCAAGCTGTTTCTGTTTCTTGCCTGTGCGTTTGCTTGGGAGCAAGACAAAAATCGCGAAAGATGGAGAAGGAGACGTCGTAGGCTTTTTGGAGACATCCCATTATTGAATTATGTGAGAGATGTGGAGCCTATCACACGCTGTATGGCGAGCTTAATGCCAACCTGGAGAAATTCCCGGAATATACAAGGATGTCTCAAGACTCGTTCCGGGATTTGCTTGCTCGTGTGTTATGATCCCAATGGCAGGGGACCTCAAAGATTACAGCAAAGTCTGCAAAACATAAATACCAGCTCATAGGGAAGTGGTAACTAGGCTGACCATATACCTGATCCTAGCGCAAACACTAACAGCAGCCGGGGAACGTGCCTACGTTGGTCCTAGACGTCTCGCGCCAGCCGGAGAACTAACTACCCCTATCAGGGAAAATAAGACCTCTCTTGCCTCCAGAGAAAAGACCCCAAAGTAATACAAGCCCCCAACAAATAATAACGGTGAGGTAAGAAGAAAAGACAAACGTAAGAATGAACTAGATTTAGCAAAGAGAGGCCCACTGACTAATAGCAGAATATAGTAAGAAGACTTATATGGTCAGCAAAAAACCCTGCAAAATATCCACGCTGAATATCCAAGAACCCCCAAACCGACTGACGGTGTGGGGGGAGAATATCAGCCCCCCTAGAGCTTCCAGCAATAACAGGAATCACATATTGTACAAGCTGGACAAAAAATATGAACAATGCAAATGATCAAGAGTACGAAAGCAGGACTTAGCTTATCTTGCAAAGAACCAGGACCTGAAGACAGGAGCAAACAGAAGTGAACTGATTACAACGATGCCAGGCACTGGACTGAGAATCCAGGAAGTTTAAATAGCAACACCCCAGGCCTAACGAAGCAGGTGAGCACCAACCTGGTAAAAGACAATCCAAGTGCCAAATTACTAGTGACCACAAGAGGGAGCCAAAAAGTATAGTTCACAACAGTACCCCCCCTTTAAGGAGGGGTCACCGAACCCTCACCAAGACCACCAGGGCGACCAGGATGAGCAGCGTGGAAGGCACGAACCAAATCGGCCGCATGAACATCAGAGGCGGCCACCCAGGAATTATCCTCCTGACCATAGCCCTTCCATTTGACCAAATACTGGAGCCTCCGTCTACAGAGACGAGAATCCAAGATCTTCTCCACCACGTACTCCAACTCGCCCTCAACCAACACCGGAGCAGGAGGCTCAACAGCAGGAACCACAGGCACAACGTACCGCCGTAACAAAGACCTATGGAACACGTTGTGAATGGCAAACGACACTGGAAGATCCAAACGAAAAGAAACCGGGTTAAGAACTTCCAAAATTTTATAAGGACCAATAAAGCGAGGCTTAAACTTAGGAGAGGAAACCTTCAGAGGGACATACCGAGAAGACAACCAAACCAAATCCCCAACACGAAGTCGGGGGCCCACACCGCGGCGGCGGTTGGCAAAACGCTGAGCCTTCTCCTGTGACAACTTCAAGTTGTCCACCACATGATTCCAAATCCGCTGCAACCTATCCACCACGGAATTCACCCCAGGACAGTCAGAAGACTCAACATGACCCGAGGAGAAACGAGGATGAAAACCAGAGTTGCAGAAGAATGGCGAAACCAAAGTAGCGGAACTAGCCCGATTATTAAGGGCAAACTCCGCCAATGGCAAGAAGGTCACCCAATCATCCTGGTCCGCAGAAACAAAACATCTCAAATAAGCCTCCAGTGTCTGATTAGTTCACTCCGTTTGACCATTAGTCTGAGGATGGAAGGCAGATGAAAACGACAAATCAATGCCCATCTTAGCACAAAAAGATCGCCAGAATCTGGACACAAACTGGGATCCTCTGTCGGACACGATATTCTCTGGAATGCCATGTAAACGAACCACATTCTGAAAAAACAAAGGAACCAGATCGAGTAGAGGAAGGCAACTTAGGCAAGGGTACCAAATGGACCATCTTGGAAAAACGATCACACACCACCCAGATGACAGACATTCCCCGAGACACCGGAAGATCAGAAATGAAATCCATGGAAATGTGCGTCCAAGGCCTCTTCGGGACGGGCAAGGGCAAAAGCAACCCGCTAGCACGAGAACAACAAGGCTTAGCCCGAGCACAAGTCCCACAGGACTGCACAAATGACCGCACATCCCGTGACAAGGAAGGCCACCAAAAGGACCTAGCCACCAAATCTCGGGTACCAAAAATTCCCGGATGCCCTGCCAACACCGAGGAATGAACCTCGGAAATGACTCTGCTGGTCCATTTATCAGGAACAAACAGTCTGTCGGGTGGACACGAGTCAGGTCTACCAGCCTGAAATCTCTGCAACACACGTCACAAATCCGGAGATATGGCCGACACGATCACTCCCTCTTTAAGAATACCAGCTGGCTCCGAGACTCCAGGAGAGTCAGGCACAAAGCTCCTAGAGAGAGCATCAGCCTTAACATTCTTCGAACCAGGCAGGTATGAGACCACAAAGTCAAAACGAGAGAAAAACAATGACCAACGAGCCTGTCTAGGATTCAGGCGCTTAGCAGACTCGAGATACATCAGATTTTTGTGATCAGTCAAGACCACCACACGATGCTTAGCACCCTCGAGCCAATGACGCCACTCCTCAAATGCCCACTTCATGGCCAACAACTCCCGATTACCAACATCATAGTTCCGCTCAGCAGGCGAAAACTTCCTAGAGAAAAAGGCACATGGTCTCATCACAGAACAACCAGAGCCTCTCTGCGACAAAACAGCCCCAGCACCGATCTCAGAAGCATCCACTTCAACCTGAAAGGGAAGTGAGACATCAGGCTGGCACAAAACAGGCGCCGAAGTAAACCGGCGCTTCAGCTCCTGGAAGGCCTCCACGGCTGCAGGAGCCCAATTAGCCACATCAGAACCTTTCTTGGTCATATCCGTCAAAGGTTTAACAACGCTAGAAAAATTAGCGATAAAGCGACGGTAGAAATTAGCGAACCCCAAGAACTTCTGAAGACTCTTAACAGACGTGGGCTGAGTCCAATCATGAATAGCTCGGACCTTGACTGGGTCCATCTCCACGGCAGAAGGGGAGAAAATAAAACCCAAAAAGGAAACCTTCTGCACTCCAAAGAGACACTTTGAGCCCTTCACAAACAAAGCGTTATCACGCAAAACCTGAAACACCATCCTGACCTGCTTTACATGAGAATCCCAATCATCCGAGAAAACTAGAATATCATCAAGATACACAATCAAAAATTTATCCAGATACTTCCGGAAGATATCATGCATAAAGGACTGAAACACTGAAGGGGCATTAGAGAGCCCAAAGGGCATCACCAAGTATTCAAAATGACCTTCGGGCGTATTGAATGCAGTTTTCCATTCATCTCCCTGCCTAATGCGCACAAGGTTGTACGCACCACGAAGATCTATCTTGGTGAACCACTTGGTGCCCTTAAGCCGAGCAAACAAGTCTGACAATAGCGGCAACGGATACTGAAACTTAACAGTGATTTTATTCAGAAGCCGATAGTCTATACAAGGTCTCAAAGACCCGTCTTTCTTGGCCACAAAAAAGAATCCCGCACCGAGAGGGGAAGAGGATGGACGAATATGCCCCTTCTCCAAAGACTCCTTGACATAAGAACGCATCGCGGCATGCTCGGGTACAGACAAATTAAATAATCGTCCCTTAGGAAATTTACTGCCAGGAATCAAATCTATAGCACAGTCACAGTCCCTATGAGGAGGAAGAGCACTGGACCTGGACTCACTGAATACATCCTGATAGTCACACAAATACTCAGGAACTTCTGAAGGAGTAGAAGTAGCAATAGACACCGGCGGAGAATCACAATGAATTCCCTGACAACCCCAACTTGAGACAGACATAGCCTTCCAATCTAAAACAGGATTATGGGTCTGTAAGCATGGCAGACCCAAAACGACAAAATCATTCATTTTATGCAGAACAAGAAAACGAATCACCTCCCGATGTTCAGGAGTCATGCACATGGTCACTTGTGTCCAATACTGCGGTTTATTTTCCGCCAGTGGCGTAGCATCAATTCCTCTGAGAGGAATCGGAACCTTTAAAGGCTCCAGGACAAAACCGCAGCGCTTGGCAAACGACAAGTCCATAAGACTCAGGGCAGCACCTGAATCCACAAATGCCATAACAGGGTAGGAAGACAATGAACAAATTAAAGTCACAGACAAAATAAATTTAGGCTGCAAACTACCAATGGTGACAGGACTGACAACCTTGGTTAGGCGTTTAGAGCATGCTGATATAACATGTGTAGAATCACCACAGTAAAAACACAGCCCATTCTGACGTCTATGATTTTGTCGTTCGGTTCTAGTCAGGATTCTATTGCATTGCATTGAGACAGGTGTCTGTTCAGACAACACCGCCAGAGGTTTAGCGGATTTGCGCTCCCGCAAACGCCGATCAATCTGAATAGCCAGCGCCATAGAATCATTCAGACTTGTAGGAATTGTAAAACCCACCATCACATTCTTAATGGCTTCAGAAAGGCCATTTCTGAAATTTGCGGCCAGAGCACATTCATTCCATCGAGTAAGCACGGACCATTTCTGAAATTTTTGGCAGTACACCTCAGCTTCATCCTGGCCCTGAGAGATGGCCAGTAGAGCTTTTTCTGCCTGAATTTCAAGATTAGGCTCCTCATAAAGCAATCCGAGCGCCAGAAAAAACGCATCAACATCCGCCAATGCAGGATCTCCTGGCGCTAAGGAGAAAGCCCAATCCTGAGGGTCGCCACGCAAGAAGGAGATAATAATTTTGACTTGCTGAGCTGAATCTCCAGACGAACGAGGTTTCAAAGATAGAAACAATTTACAATTATTCCTAAAATTCCTAAATTTAAATCGATCTCCAGAGAACAGCTCAGGAATAGGTATCTTAGGCTCTGACATAGGACTGCTAACAACAAAATCCTGAATGCCCTGCACACGTGTAGCAAGCTGATCCACACTAGTAATCAAGGTCTGAACATTCATGTCTGCAGCAAAGCTTCAAGCCACTCAGAGATAAAGGGGAGGAAGAAAAAAAAACAAAAAAAAACTCGGAACTTCTTTTCTTTAATCCCACTTCAGCAATGCATTAACTATTTATTGGCCTGGCATACTGTTATGATCCCAATGGCAGGGGACCTCAAAGATTACAGCAAAGTCTGCAAAACATAAATACCAGCTCATAGGGAAGTGGTAACTAGGCTGACCATATACCTGATCCTAGCGCAAACACTAACAGCAGCCGGGGAACGTGCCTACGTTGGTCCTAGACGTCTCGCGCCAGCCGGAGAACTAACTACCCCTATCAGGGAAAATAAGACCTCTCTTGCCTCCAGAGAAAAGACCCCAAAGTAATACAAGCCCCCAACAAATAATAACGGTGAGGTAAGAAGAAAAGACAAACGTAAGAATGAACTAGATTTAGCAAAGAGAGGCCCACTGACTAATAGCAGAATATAGTAAGAAGACTTTTATGGTCAGCAAAAAACCCTGCAAAATATCCACGCTGAATATCCAAGAACCCCCAAACCGACTGACGGTGTGGGGGGAGAATATCAGCCCCCCTAGAGCTTCCAGCAATAACAGGAATCACATATTGTACAAGCTGGACAAAAAATATGAACAATGCAAATGATAAAGAGTATGAAAGCAGGACTTAGCTTATCTTGCAAAGAACCAGGACCTGAAGACAGGAGCAAACAGAAGTGAACTGATTACAACGATGCCAGGCACTGGACTGAGAATCCAGGAAGTTTAAATAGCAACACCCCAGGCCTAACGAAGCAGGTGAGCACCAACCTGGTAAAAGACAATCCAAGTGCCAAATCACTAGTGACCACAAGAGGGAGCCAAAAAGTATAGTTCACAACACTCGTGTCCAAGGAGCCATATGGAGACAGGACACCCAGCTCCGTAGAGTGATTCCACCAGAGGAACGTCTGCTGGTTACATTAAGGTACGTAACAATTCTAAACAAATGCCATTCGTAATTTTGGTTGGTCTGACATGTATTCTTTGTATTTTCCTTTATGACTTTAGCATAACAACACCATAAATAGAATTGATTGTAATTGTTTTTTGTTTTTTTTCTTCTAGATTTCTGCCAACCGGAGAGAGTTTATCATCCCTCCACTTCCAATACTGGCTTGGAATATCCACCCTGTCCGGAATAGTTGCGGATACCTGCCGGGCTTTGTGGAATGTACTCCGGGATGACTCTATACCCCTACCCACCTTGGACATGTGGATTGGAATTGTGGAAAAATTCTGGAGTGTATGTTATTTCCCCAACTGTTTGGGAGCGGTGGATGGAAAGCACATCCGCATTATCAATCCAGCCAGAACAGGATCGGAGTACTTCAATTATAAAAAATATTTTTCTGTTGTGCTCTTGGCAATAGCCGATGCGGACTGTCGCTTAATCGCCGTGGACATTGGAACTTTTGGCTGTGGCAATGATTCACAGACTTTTAAGAACTCTGATATGGGCCGCCGTGTGTATCGCAAAAATTTTAATTTTCCACGGCCACGACCTCTCCCCAACACTCAAGATCCACCAATGCCATTTGTTATGGTTAGTGATGAGGCCTTTCAGATGTGTGAAAACCTACTGAAGCCATATTCCAGTCAGGACTTGAACCACACTAAAAGGATTTTTAACTACAGACTGACCAGGACCCGAAGAACAGTAGAGTGTACCTTTGGGATTCTAGTCTCAAAATGGCGCATTCTTGCATCAGCCATTAATCTAAAAATGGAGTCAGTCGACGAGGTGGTCAAAGCCTGTGTGGTTCTGCACAATTACATAATGGCTAAGGAGCGGCCCAACATTGAACTGGATGAACCAGTTGGAAACCCATTGCCAGATTACCAACATCACCTGCTGCGGTCAACAGCTGAAGTTGGCCACATGCTGGACCAATTTGCTGCCTTTTTTGATTCGGATATTGGATGTGTATCATGGCAGGACAATGTTGTATAAATGTCCTTTTGGGATTTTATCTGTACCAGTTATTTTCTTAAATGTTACTAATATTTCTCGCTAATAAACTTTATTTTTGGGTGTCTTGACTGTGTCTCCTATGTATTTCCTCTACAAACCCAGGCTGTCCTCACACTAGCAGTATTTGGTCTGTATTTAATATCAGTATTTGTAATCCAAAACCAGGAGTGGGTGACAAAGGCTGAGGTGCTAGATATGTTAATATTATAATTTTCCTATAATTGTTCCAATCCTTGTTTTGGCTTACAAATATTGATATAAAATACTGACCACATACTGCTAGTGTGACGGCAGCCATGTTGTTTTAGTGGTAAGGTTGTTGACGTCATTGCGTCCTGATTCTGTTCTGCAGTATCCATTGGACACAGACTGAAGAGACAATGGCTGTCATACAAAACAGATCTATGCTCATCAAGGCAGGTGTCAGAAATAATGAATTCATGATGCACATATAACAGCCTCATGAATTCACTATTTCTGACACATGTCCGGGTGAGCATAGATATGCCTTGTATGACAGCCATCGTCCCTTCACTTTGTGTGAAATAGATTACGTACACAGAAGAGAAAATGGAGGTTATACAAGTCAGTTCTCTATTCACAAGGTCAGGTGTCCTAACTAATGAGTTTTTGGACACCTGACATGTTAAGTATAGTTCTGCATTGTATTTCCGCCATTTTCTCTTCATTCTGCAACACTAGTCACAGACTAAGCAGAAGGAAGAGATTATGGAGATAATACAAGTATTCATTTTTTGGCCCACCCCATATCTCTATACTAACGACACACAAAGCTGCAGTCTTTTACTTGCTAACTACTGGAGCTATGATGTGGCCAAAAAATTAACTGTTCGGCGCACGGTGTGTGTTGACGGCGGCGAAATACACAATTAAACCACACATAATTGGAGGCAAAAAACAATATTATTTATTTTGTTATACACAAACTTTTTATTTAACTGCGCCTGCTTGGGGTAGAGTGATGGAAACAGGGGTGTGAAGCTGTGAGGCCTGGCTAACTGTGGACGACGCAGGGGTGGCAGGAGAAGGGGCAATGAAACTTGTGGGGTCTGGTAGTTCGGGGATAGGGCTTGACACATGAGAGGCCTGAGACGCACTGGAAGGGTGAGACAAACCTGACATTACAGACACACTGGGAGGTGAGGGGGGAGGAATACTAAGAGTACGCTGTTTTTTATTTTTTCTCCCTTTCTGGGATCGCCGGGTTCTGGGAAGCCTTGGTGGGCTCATATGTCGTGGCATGGTCGTGGTTGATGACCTGTCAGGGTCCGGCTGCACTGTGCCAAAGTCCATAGTGCTCGTAGAGCGTGCAGCCATGACAGAGTCCATAGTGCTCGTACAGCGGAAGGCCATGCCAGAGTCCATAGTGCTCGTAGATCGTGCAGTCATGCCAGAGTCCATAGTGCTCGTAGAGCGTGCAGCCATGCCAGAGTCCATAGCGCTTGTAGAGCGGAAGGCCATGCCTGGGTCCTGCTGCATCGTGGTGGTGGTGGTACGGAAGGCCATGCCAGGGTCCTGCTGCTGCATCGTTGTGTCAGTGGAGGAGGTCCAAGCAGGAGCAGCGGTTGTCATGGTGGTGGCGGTGGGCTGTCCTACAGCACTCGGCACGGTGGTGGTGCTGTAGTGGTGTCCGGCAGTGCTAGGAATAGAGGTGGCCGTGCAGTGGTATGCAGCAGAGGTTGGCATTGAGGTTAATCGTGACAGTGAAGGCACAGGTGGATATGCCACCACAGTCTGCTGAAAATACCGCCTTTGCTGGATAGCCTGCACATAAGCAGCGTTACAGGCCTGCATGACACTAAGCTGGAGATCAGGAGTAAGGTGTTCCGACATGCCCTGCTCAATTTGATTAATAAAATGATGTGCTGGCCTCTGGAGGTCAGCTTTTACTTGGTCAAGGCTTTTGGTGACCTCCTGGATATGTGTATTCATGTGGCTAAGAGAAATATCCATTCGGTCACCCAAAGCCTTGAGTCCTTCGTGAAAAACCGAGCTCAAGTGCAAAAACTCGGGCATGAGGGACCTGTCCGATGCCCTCTGCCGCTGCCGGGAGGAGCCCCCCAAAAAAGGGGCAGAGGCAGAGGAGTGGGAAAGGGGAAGACCTGATGGACCAGCTTCCTGGTCTCCAGTTTGTGTAGCAGGCCCACTTGCTGCAGCGCTGCTGGATGGCTGGGACGGATCCGTGGCTGTCTGATGAAGGACCGCTCCAGAACCTGGGCCAACAGTGCTGCTCCATGTGCTGTGAAAAAAGGAAAAAAAAATTGATACCAAAAACTAACCAGACGCCAACTCCTGTGGAATAGAAACATACAGATTATGGCAATACAACACAACCTAATGCACGGGAGAAATACTTACGTTCTCTGGGTAAGGACCGGTCTTAAAAATGCCAGAATGCAATGGTATTTGTACTTTCGGATCCAGCTCCAGAACCACTGGGAACACGGCTCTCTTGACGCAGGTCCTTGTTGAAGCGGTCCTTCATCGAACGCCAACGTTTTTTGACTCTGCCCACTGTTGAAAAAAACCCATAATGGTTAGACAATGGACTTTTGGCCGTGCTCACACAACTGTGTGTGATGAGAGAAACTCCTGAGACTTTCTCTCATCACACACAGTTGTGTGAGCACGGCCAAGGTCTCTGCTGCTTCACACTGCATTGCAATACTTACCAAATGCAGTTCAGACCCGAGTCGGGGCGTTGTCCCATCAATCCCACATCGCTTTGGCCACCTCATTCCATAGGCGCCGGATCGTCACATTGTCCGAGTGATGTGGAACCCGGGTGTCCCACAACGCGACTCGCTCCTGGACCAGAGAGATGAGGAGGTCATTTTCTATGAGGTCTTCATCCCGTTCTGGAACCTAAAAATTAAATAAAGACATTAATGTTGGATACATTAACATAAGGAAAAGAAAGAAAACAGAGGATGAGAAATGGCATGAATAAGGAAAGTGAAGATACAAAAGGAGTCCAGAAGAAAATTGTAAAGAAAGGGTAAAGTACAGAAAGGAAGATTCAAGAATACTAAAGTGAGGATACAGTAAACAGTCAGCCTTGTATACTTACACGCTGCCGCCTTGACACTCGTCCGTGACCCCGCTGCTCCTGCCCAGTCTCTGCCGCAGTATAAGTGCTCTAAAAAAATGAAAAACAAAAATTGTCATATGTGTAGATGTGACAGTGAATACTTACCAATCTGAGGAGGTGAGTACTCACTTCACTGACATGTTCTACTTCAGAAGGCCCAGGACGTTGCTCCTTATCAGAAGAAGAAGACATTCTGATGCATGCAGAAAGAAAGAAATGCAAGAAATTAGGACATGTAGAGACAGAAAATAGAAAATAAAGGCATTGGCTAGGATATACTCACATTGTTCTGAGTTTAGATTCCTTCCTGTGTCTGCTCTGCTGCGTCTGGAAAGCTTCTCTGTCTGCTGCGTAGTGACCTGCAACTGTCCACTCCTTCCCTTTATCACCTTGTATGTGGGGGGTGGCTAATCAGTGTCTAGACATGTTTTTATCTGGTGCAACGCATGCGTTCACGAACGCATGCAAACGCATGTGCTTGCGGCCGCATGTGGAGCGGCCCCCAGACGCAGGACGGCGGGGTACTCGGTACCGGGTCTATCGGTTCTGAGGATGTCACAGTGGCCTGACCCGGTCCGTGGTCCTGCTAAGGGGCGCCCAATAAAATGTGAAGGTGGTGGTGTAGGTCGCAGTAAATAACGAGGACACAGGGTTGCAGTCTCTTTACCTCTTTACTGAAGGCTTCAGCATCCGCAATCCAGAGCACTGTTAACTGGGCTGTCTGAGACCGGCCGGTCCGAAGGCACATCCAGAGTTCCCTTTGCAGGTGGAAATCAGTGCCTACCTACTAGCGCCTGGGTATTGTAGTACTTCCCTGATGAGCACCACGGGATAGTCCTCACAACTGTCGTGTATGTTTCTGTTCTTTCTCTCCGTCCCCCAGATGATATGGATAGGACGCACCCGTATGACGGGGTAGGCCTGGAGTTATTTTATAGGGACCCTAGAGACGCCCCTCTCCCACATTTGCCTCCGTTGTCTTCATTAGGTGATTTAGGTGAGGCAGCCAACCTATAATAAACTGCCCTGCCGTTGGGTTGAAGTAATGCGTGGAGCCCAATACTTCCTCGGCGTTCCGGCCACCGGCTATGCGCCTCAGTAGAATGTTGCCGATCTCAGGGCAAGACTCCTACTGGTTCTTTCGCCTTTGTGCTGTGATCTCGTTTCTCACTTCTCCACAATAAACCTCGCTTCTTATCCTTTCTTAAGATGCCGCCGCAATGAAGTGCAGGCGTGGCTCCGTAACGATCTGTCCTTTTCGCTAGGCCTCTGCCAGGATCCCACCCCTGACAGGGACCCCCCTGAATCTTCCCAAGCAACCTCTTCTCTCACTAGGTGTTGCCTGGGCAAAACCCAGTCAGCTTCTTTCTAACTTCCTATCCAGCCCCCAGTTTTACCAGATTGTGAGGAGTGGCCTAATACATAGAACCCTTTGCTCCCCCTGGTGGCCAGAGTGTGAAGTGTAATGTGTGACTGTGACACCTGGTCAGGTGAACTCCTTAAGTGCCATCAGACGTACCATCACTCCCCTTAGTGGCGGAGCATCAGTACTGCAATGAAAAAGGACTCTGGGGCGCTGCACTCCCCCCGGTTAAATCCAGTACTCCCGGACTGGGAAAGAAGAACAACAATACATGTTAGCAAAAGACATACAAAATTTTGAAATGCAATAAACAAGTAAATTTAACAGAGCTTCCCTTTATGGGAGGTGAGGACACTTGAACGTTACAAACAAAAACATATTTACATAGTGCTTAGGATTTTAAATAACACTTATTAAATTACTGACTATAAATAACTATTATTGCCCAGCCGGGCATTCTATTTACCAAGTGCAAATTCTGAACAATAATTTAACTTCTCCTTTAAGGGCGTAAGGCAGGAACCCACTAAAGGCATACTACAAAACTACAAGTGCAAATCAACATTTTTCTGAGCTCTCTTTCTCCTATGCAGGACTCTCTCGTCTACCCCCACGGGTTTACTGCATCTTTCCTTTGGCTCTCTATCATTAGTTCCGATAATCACTTTAACTTCAATTTTTATTCACATGCCATTATCAACATTTCAATTCTTTATCACTATCTCTCTATCTACATACTACTACTATGTAAAACATTATTACTGTTTAACCAACTACATACTATTCCTATGTAATGTTATATCTTGGCTAAGTGCAACAGTAAACATCCCCTTTAAGAGGGACATTTCAAGTCTCTTCGAGGTAGTGCAACTTTTAAGTTGCAAGTCTGCAATAAACACGAGCTTCTGTGCTGTATCCAGGAACAGTCTCTTCAAAAAGCTCTTTTCCTTTGTAAAACCAGTAGAGGGCACCTTTAAGAAGGTGCAACTATTTACAACACAGTTTGTGAACCATTCACCGTCCATGATTCAGCAGTCCTTTAAAACAGTGATGCAAAACAAACATAAAGCAGTAGGGATCCCGGGTAAACAAAGGGATCCCTTTTAGAACTAACCCTGGTCGGGTTTAAGGCAGCAAGGAAAACACACAGTTAACTATTTACAGTTTCGTTGTTCCAAGGTTTATCCTCATAGTAGGTTGGAAGACACCAGCCGGTATCGAACACTTCCTGACCGAGGAAGCTCCGGTTCCCTGTTCTCGGCTGATGCGGTGTCAGTATCGGTGGTTCGTCTCTCAGGTGCGGCCAGGCCACCCGGTGTCTGGATTCGAATGTCAGCTTTGGTGGCCAGTTCAGTAGCAGCAATTACGCACACAGTGGTGATAGTGGTAGAATTCATCAGGTTAGAGTTAGTCGTAGTCAGGGCAGCAGGTGGCGCCACTGCAGGCTCGCATTGTTGGAAATTCCGAGCGCACCATCCCTATGCACTCCGATGGTGAGTGTAGGTCACCTGGTCCCCTTTACATAGTAGTGGATCATCACATCTGTTGCGGAACGGGGTTTTCACATTGTAGCTGGTAAAGAAGATTTCAGTCGGTAGTCCTGGTTCTTGTATAGAGCCCCAACCCCTTTTCGGGTGAAAGGCTAGTACAGTCCCCCGTTTTATCAAGTCCTTCTTACCGCGTGCAGTCTTTGAGCTTTGTACTTTCAGTGGGTCACTTTGCTCTGTCTCTTTTCGGTTTTTCCAGTGTAGAATTAAGCATTGTTTATATTGTTCCCAAGTGAGCACAGCAATGCTGAGGCCCGCTTGTCTGGCCCCGTCTGGTCCAACCCTCGGGGTATCCCATTGGAAGATCACCCCCTCCGCGCTCACATCAAGCGGCTCTCCCATAGTTGTCGGTAACGGAGGCACCAGCTTCTCCATAGTGTCAGGGGTTACCACTACCAGCTCAGCGGAGAGGAATCGGTCACTGTCGGGACAGGGAGCTGTCACAGGAGCAGGATCGGTCAGGAGAGCAGGGGCGCTTTCCATACCTGCGTCTGATGTGGTTCCATCGATGCCGATCTGTCCCACTGACGAGGACACTGGAGTCGGCAGCGGCTCGGACCGTGGTTCCTCCAAGGCGTCTCTCTGGCACGGCTCCGACTTCCATTGCTTCACATCTACTGGCTCCGTGTTCAGGATAGGTTGACTCAGCTCCCCCGCCTGCGGCTCCAAGAGGTCCGGATCCTCCAGCTGTGGTGGGTCCGGATCCGCCTCCGATCGGTAGGGATAGTCCGGGATCACTTCGTCGTCGTTCCGGTACTCCTGGTCACCCTCGCTGTTTTGCAGTCGGCAGCTGCACATGCATGAGGCTCCGCCATTTTCCCAGGGTGCGGCTCCTTCTTGTCTTGGTTCCCGCCATTGCAAATCAGGGGGCGGTTGCCACTTTTGGCGCCGCTTTGATAGTCTCCTCCCATGGCATGCCCTTCTTCTTCCTCTGCACTCCTCGTGGCGCTGCAATGGCGGCGGTTTTGGCGGGAACTTTTGTGGGCAAATAGCAATACACAGTCTTTGCAATAAATCACGGTTCAAGCACAATTCAATCACAGTTCCAAGGCACACATGACCTGATTCTTCAGGCTTAAGTAGATCCTGTTCATGACGCCAAGTTGGAGCGGCCCCCAGACGCAGGACGATGGGGTACTCGGTACCGGGTCTATCGGTTCAGAGGATGTCACGGTGGCCTGACCCGGTCCGTGGTCCTGCTAAGGGGCGCCCAATAAAAGGTGAAGGTGGTGGTGTAGGTCACAGTAAATAACAAGGACACAGGGTTGCAGTCTCTTTACCTCTTTACTGAAGGCTTCAGCATCCGCAATCCAGAGCACTGCTAACAGGGCTGGCTGAGACCGGCCGGTCCGAAGGCACATCCAGAGTTCCCTTTACAGGTGGAAATCAGTGCCTACCTACTAGTGCCTGGGTGTTGTAGTACTTCCCTGCTGAGCACCACGGGATAGTCCTCACAACTGTCGTGTATGTTTCTGTTCTTTCTCTCCGTCCCCCAGATGATATGGATAGGACGCACCCGTATGACGGGGTAGGCCTGGAGATGTTTTATAGGGACCCTAGAGACGCCCCTCTCCCACAATTGCCTCCGTTGTCTTCATTAGGTGATTTAGGTGAGGCAGCCAACCTATAATTAACTGCCCTGCCGTTGGTTTGAAGTAATGCGTGGAGCCCAATACTTCCTCGGCGTTCCGGCCACCGGCTACGCGCCTCAGTAGAATGTTGCCGATCTCGGGGCACGACTCTTACTGGTTCTTTCGCCTTTGTGCTGTGATCTCATTTCTCACTTCTCCACAATAAACCTCGCTTCTTATCCTTTCTTAAGATGCCGCCGCAATGAAGTGCAGGCGCGGCTCCGTAACGATCTGTCCTTTTCGCTAGGCCTCTGCCAGGATCCCACCCCTGACAGGGACCCCCCTGAATCTTCCCAAGCAACCTCTTCTCTCACTAGGTGTTGTCTGGGCAAAACCCAGTCAGCTTCTCTCTAACTTCCTATCCAGCCCCCAGTTTTACCAGATTGTGAGGAGTGGCCTAATACATAGAACCCTTTGCTCCCCCTGGTGGCCAGAGTGTGAAGTGTAATGTGTGACTGTGATACCTGGTCAAGTGAACTCCTTAGGTGCCATCAGACGTACCATCACTCCCCTTAGTGGCGCTCCGCCAGTACTGCAACGACCAGGACTCTGGGGCGCTGCACATGCGTTCACATAGACAGCAATGCGTTTTTTTGGCACATTTTTACGGCTAACTAGGCGGCAAATTGACGCCTCTAAAATTACTACATGTAGCGTTTACCGCGCCAAACCGCAGACGACAAAACTACGCATGCGTTGTCAAACGCGGCAAAACGCAATCAAACGCACACACTTGCGTTCCTAATGTTAAATATAGGAATACACAACGCATGCGGATTATTACGGATGAAACGCTGCGGACACAACCGCAAATGTGAAACCGGCCTTAGACAGCAAAAAAAGAGGTACACCCGCCTACAATGACCAAACTTGGAGAATGCAGATATATGAGGCCATTTTTTGGTGAATTTAAAACACACACACAAAAAAAAGTGGCACAAGTCTAGCACACACAACTATGCTACTACGTATGCCTGACAAACTAGGATTTTTTAACAGGCCTCAGTCTGACAGAACAGACTGTATATTTTAGTTTTTTGGGGGGTGAATTTTTTGAAAAAAAAAAGTATATTGTAAAGAAGCTGCAGCAGCAGCAGCAGCAGACAGTTATAGAGCTTTGGGAGGGATGCAGTAGGAGCAATGGACGCACATACAGTGCCTGCAGGCCTTGCACTGATGTGGATATGCTGTGCCATGCCTACCTAGCGCTGCAATATCGGGACCCACAAATTAGCCCTAAAAAGGACTTTTGTTTTCTGAGGAGTTGTGGATGTAAGAGTTGCAGACCTACACTAACTCTAAAAACCACAATTCTGACCCTATCTCGGCACCAGCTCTCCCTACTCTCGCTGAATCAGGAACAGAATGCGGCGAGCAGGGCGGCGCCGGGTCTCTTATACTCGGGATGATGCTGTGCGGCCAAGCCAATCACTGCACGACCACAACAAAGATGGCTGCGGCGTTTCATGGCCTGGCAGACAATCCCTGCATCATGATTGGGTCTCTAAAGTCCGCCAAAACTGCTGGGTGGAGACACCAGTTACCGCCGAATAATCCTGGAAATGCTCGCTGCTCGCCGAGTACACCGAGCATAGTGATACTCGGGCGAGTAACGAGTAGTGGCGAGCACTTTCGCTCATCACTATGTGTCATGATTCAGGAACTGATTCCACAAAAGGTTGTGCTAAGTTGTTATATGGGAAACTTATGCCAAAACTAAACTTGCTTAGCATATTTTGGCCCATATGTTGTATTTCCCTGTGTGGTGGTTGCATTAACATTAACCATTTAGTTTTGCCGGTTCAGCGTACAAGTCAACAATGATAGTAAATCATTTTTTTATAGATTGCTACCAGTGATGTGCGAATATGCTCGTTACTCGAGATTTCTCGAGCATGCTCAGGGTCCTCCGAGTATTTTTTTGTGCTCTGAGATTTAGTTTTTATTGCTGCAGCTGAATGATTTACATCTGTTAGCCAGCATAAGTACATGTGGGGGTTGCCTGGTTGCTAGAGAATCCCCACATGTACTTATGCTGGCTAACAGATGTAAATCATTCAGTTGCGGCAATAAAAACTAAATGTCCGAGCACTAATAAATACTCGGAGGACCCCTGAGCATGCTCGAGAAATCTCGAGTAACGAGTATATTCGCTCATCACTAATTGCTACAATAGTCGCTGTCTTTATTTGCCTATGCTGAGTAATAAAGTACATTCATGTATTTAAACAGGGAATCTGTCAGCACAATCCATGCCCTCAAACAGTTTAAGGGGTTATCCAGTCAAAACCGATAAGTCTGTAGTCATTCTGTGTGACTGCAGATTTCTGAATTCCCCCAGCGCACGCACTGGCGTTATACATACCCCCGACCAGTGGGCGTGGCCTCACACTCCATACAAGACCAAGGCCACGCCCACTGGCATGTATAACTCATACACACCCTCCTATCCCGAATCTGAAACTGTCGAATCCCCGCAGCGCACAGTGTGTGCACTGGGGAAATTCATAAGTCTGCAGTCACACAGAGTGACTGCAGACTTATCAGTTTTGACTGGACAACCCCTTTAATATGGTCATGTTGCTCTGTGAAAGTCAATGTCACCCATATCTTTACTCGTGCAATCTATTGCTCCATGACTGAAAAATTCCTGTTTTAATTCATATGTAAATTAAGCTGAAGAGCTCTGGCCATGATCAAAGCACTTCCTAAGTCTTTGCCTCTCCGACTATGTTCCCTTCCCTCTTCTGCTTGACTGACAGATCACTGGATTAACAACACAGTCACATGGATCCCACCTGTCCCGGATTCAGCAGGACTGTCATGATTTGAGGGGTCAGTCCCACTGTCCAGGAAGGTCAAGGGTTAGTCCTGACTTTCATTCCCTTCTCTGTGCAATGACATCATTGCTTCATAGCTCTTCCTCCTCAGGGGCAGTGTCAGCATCTCTGCACAATCTTATGATTAATTAAATTAACAATTCATTTATTTTCTTGAAATCTTAACTCCCCTAGAATTGAACTCACAACCTCTATTCTATTACTGTAGGCAGTAGCTAAAGCTATGAGCCACAGCCTGCACAAATAAGTAGGTTAGAATTTAGTATATTTGAAGCTGTATTGCAGGCAGTAAACCCAAGGGCAGATTATACTGATACATAGAGAAACATTGTATATAGCAGTATATTTCTATGTCCCTGTATTCTAGAGATGAAGAAAAAGTCAAGTTTTTTTGTTGCTATAAAACTACTTAAAAATAATTAAAAACAAAAATGTTATTTTTTCTTCTTGTGTTCTGCTCTCCCTGGTGATTGAACCCACAACCTACATCATTGCAGGAAGAAGCTAAAGCTAGGAGCCACAGCTTTCCTTAATGGGTGGTGTAGGATTTTGTATACTTAAAGCTAGGGTTTGCAGGCAGGAAACCCACAGGCAGGTTATACTAATATTTTGCGATACATTATACATAGCAGTATATTTCTATGTACGTGTATTCTAGAGGGAAAATAAAAGAAAGATTTTTTTTCTCTTATAAAATTACAAAAAAATAATGAAAAACAAATACAATAACGTAATTTTTATTATTGCTCTTTAAAAAAATAATAATATACATCACAAATCAGTAAATAACATACATATCTGGCTCCATGTTTTCTTGGGCCCCGCATGAAAGCGTTTCAGTATGCCCCTTTAACATATAGCACGATTCATGATGCACAGATACAGCAGACAAATAAAGGTATAGTACAATTCCAAAAGATATCTCTTACATCTTCCATAACATGAGTGACATTTATTGTAAATTCTACAATAGCTCAGAAATAGGTGAATCCTCGCAGCGCACAGTGTGTTCAATGGGGGGATTCAAAAGTTTTAATTTTAGACTGGACTGGATAGTCCTCCATACAGTATTATGGGCACTAGATAGTCCTCCATACAGTATAATGAACCTCATATATTGCTCCATTCAGTATAACAGGTGTCAGGACTCTGAACATTTTTTATCTTTTGTGCATTACTGCCCTTTTCCAAGATGGCGTCTTTGGTCTCAGGTGCACTGTGTCTTCCTGCTATAAAACTCCACCCCAGCCTTCAGTCTGTGCTAGAGTATTCTGCCTTGCATCCAGCTCCTGACCTCTGATTACTCCCTGGCTATATACCTGCTCCTGTGAACCTGTGTGGTGATCCTGCTACTCTGCTCTGAGTTCCTGCTGCATACACCAGTTTCCAGCAATCCTCCTTCATCTGCTGCTCGTGTTTACTTCCATCTGCATTTGCTGGACATTTAAGCTGTTTCTGCTCTGCAAAAACCTGAGACTATTAACCAGGCCTCCCTGGTTGAGCTAAGATATGATTTGAACTGCCTTATAAGCATATCTATCTGTGTTTGGACTAAGACAAGGATTTATTCGTGTCAAGTATCCTCAAGAATAACTGTGCTTCATAGACTTTCTGCTTGATTGCATTTTCCTCTGAAGTTTCCTATAGACTGCTAAGCTGCGTTTAATATTTACACCAAGTGTTGTGGACTTGAGCTTCTCTCTGCACCTGTCTGTTTGAATCACTGTGTGATAATATAGACTTTACCACTTATAAAACTGTGTCCTGTAGTTGTCTTGTTCCACGCAAAGAGTCTCCTGAGTTATCCCCTATAATTATTACAACAGGCCTCATATACTACTCTATACAGTATATCGAGCTCCATATATTGCTCCATACAGAATAATGGGCAATATATACTGTAATGCTCCATACAACAGAAACAACAATGGAGTGACTATAAACCACCAAAATAAAGTAAAAGATAAAGTTTATTTGAAATACATGATAGAAGAATCACATCACAATACAAAAAGAGGACTTTTATGAAGGAAGGGACAACAAGGGGTGATCCTGTTCATGGGAACATCTATTATTATTATTTATTTATATAGCACCATTAATTCCATGGTGCTGTACATGAGAAGGGGTTACATCAAAATACAAATATCACTTACAGTAAACAAAACTAACAATGACAGACTGATACAGAGGGAAGAGGATCCTGCCCTTGCGGGCTTACATTTTACAGGATTATGGGGAAGGAGACAGTAGGTCGAAAGTTGCAGTAGCTCCGATGGTGTTGAGGTGGCCATGTGGTCATTACAGGCTGTAAGCTTTTTTGAAGAGGTGGGTTTTCAGGTTTCTTTTGAAGGATCCAAATGTGGTGGATAACCGGATGTGTTGGGGCTCAGAATTCCAGAGGATGGGGGATATTCGGGAGAAGTCTTGGAGGCGATTGGGTGAGGAGCGAATAAGCGTGGAGGAGAGACGGTCTTGAGAAGGAGGTCTTGGGAGGACCGGAGATTATGTGAGGGAAGATATTGAGAGATTAGTTTGGAAATATACAGAGGAGAAAAGTTACGGATGGCTTTGTAGGTCAATGTTAGTAGTTTAAACTGGATATGCTGGGAAATTGGGAGTCAGTGAAGGGATTTGCAAAGAGGGGAAGCAGAAGTGTAGCAAGGAGAGAGATTAATTAGTCAGGCAGCAGAGTTAAGGATGGACTGGAGGGGCGTGAGAGTGTTAGAAGGTAGGCCACAGAGGAGGATGTTGCAATAGTCGAGGCGGGAGATGATTAGGGCATGAACAAGCATTTTGGTAGAGTGAGGGTTGAGGAAAGGACTGATTCTGGAAATATTTTTGAGCTGGAGGCGACAGGAGGTGGCGAGAGCTTGGATGTGCGTTTTGAAGGACAGGGCAGAGTCCAGGGTTACTCCGAGGCAGCAAATTTTGGGGACGGGGAAAGTGTGATTTCATTTATTTTGATAGATAGATCAGGTAGGGACGATATGTGAGATGGAGGAAAGATAATTAGTTCAGATTTGTCCACATTGAGCTTGAGGAAGCGAGATGAGAAGAAGGAGGATATGGCTGATAGACACTCTGGGATTCTGGAGAGCAGAAGGTGACATCTGGGCCAGAGAGGTAGATCTGAATCTCATCAGCATATAGATAGTACTGGAAGCCATAGGACCTTATGAGTTGTCCCAGGCCGAGTGTATAGATTGAGAAGAGTAAGGGTCCAAGGACAAAGCCTTGAGGGACACCAACAGAGAGGGGGCGAGATGAAGAGGTACTATGGGAGTAGTAAACGCTAAATGTGCGGTTGGTAAGGTATGAGGAGATCCAAGATAGGGCAAGGTCTTTGACCCCAAAGGAAGAGAGGATCCGTAGTAGGAGGCAGTGGTCAACTGTGTCTAAGGCAGACAACAGGTCTAGAAGGAGGAGTATAGAGAATTGTCTGTTAGCTTTGGCTGTAAGTAAGTCGTTAGTAATTTTGGTCAGGGCAGTCTCAGTGGAATGGTGGGGAGAAGCCAGATTGTAGGTTGTCGAAGAGAGAGTTAGATGCAAAGTGAGAGGAAAGTTCAGCATGGACGCGCTGCTCAAGGAGTTTGGATGCAAATGGGAGCAAAGATATGGGGCGATAGCTGGACATAGCGCTTGGGTCAAAGGATGGTTTTTTGAGGATAGTTGTGATTGTGGCATGTTTGAAAGCAGTGGGGAAGGTAGCAGAAGTTAGTGATAGGTTGAAGAGATGGGTTAGGGATGGGATTAGTGTGGTGGTGAGGTTGGGTAGGAGGCGGGATGGGATGGGGTCAAGTGCACAAGTGGTGAGGTGTGATTTGGAGAGAAGATGAACAAGCTCCCCTTCAGTGATTTTGGAGAGGGAAGTTATGGGGTTTTGGCATTGGTCTGGTATGCAAAGGGGTTCTGGTGGTTTGACGACAAAGATTTGCCTTGTTTGGTCGATATTATTTTTGAAGTGCGTGGCAAAGTCCTCAGCAACGATTAGGGAACTCTGAGGGGGCAGTGGTGGGCGGAGAAGGGAGTTAAAAGTGTTGAACAACTATTTGGGGTTGTGGGATAACGAAGTTACGAGGAATGTAAAATAGGCCTGTTTAGCAGAGGTGAGAGCAGATTTGAATGCGAGTGTTCCTTGTTTGAGTGCAGTGAAATCGTCTTGCAAATGTGAATTTCTTCCAACGCTGTTCTGCAAATCTGGATACTTGCCGAAGCTTTTTAGTGATGTTATTGTGCCAGGATTGTCTATTGGTTCGTCGCACTCTGCTATGCATGACAGGGGCGACCATGTCGATAGCTGATGCAAGAGGGGCATTGTAGAAAGCAGTGGCAGTGTCTGTGTCGTGGAGTGAGGATATGGATGCTAGTGGTAGGATAGAGTCAGAGAGTGTGTTGGTGTCTAGGTGTGTGAGGTTCCTGCGTGGGTGCGCATGTTGCTGGACATGGGTGACAGGTGAGGAGGACAGGGATGAGAAAGTGAGTAGATGGTGGTCAGATAGAGGGAGAAGGGAGGTTGTGAAGTTAGATAGGCAGCAGAAACGGGTGAAGACAAGGTCTAATGTGTGTCCGTCTGTGTGGGTGGCTGAGTAGGACCACTGAGTAAGTCCAAAGGATGAAGTAAGGGACAGGAGTTTGGAGGCTGCTGACTGGTGGGTGTCAATGGGGATGTTGAAATCACCCATGATGATGGTGGGAATGTCAGCAGAGAGTAAGTGAAGGAGCAAGGTGGAGAATTGGTCAATAAAGGCAGTGGTCGGGCCCGGAGGTTGGTATATGATGGCCATTTGGAGGTTGTAGGGGGAGTAGATGCGGACAGTGTGGACTTCAAATGAAGGGAGGATAAGGGAGGGTAGAGTTGGGATTGGATTAAAGGTACAGTTGGAAGAAAGGAGAAAGCCCACTCCTTCACCATGTTTATTGCCAGGGTGAGGAGTGTGGGTGAAGTGGAGGCCACCGTAACATAGTTCAGCGGGGGAGGCTGTGTCAAAGGATATCAGTCATGTTTCGGTGATGCCCAGAAAGAAAAGATTATGAGAGGCAAAGAGGTTGTGAATCACATGTAGTTTACTGCAGATGGAGCAGGCATTCCATAGTGATCCAGAGAGAGGGTGTAGGGGGGTGGGCGTCATGGGCACAGATTTCAGATGGGTAAGATTTATGACCATGTGATATTTCAGTTTTTCTTTTTTATTAAACTTGCAAAAATTACTACATTTCTGTTTTTTCAGTCAAGAAGCGGTGCAGAGTGTACTTTAACCCCTCTGTGACCTTTGACGTACTATCCCGTCGAGGTGACCTGGGCCTATCTGACCCTCGACGGGATAGTACGTCATAGCAGATCGGCCGCGATCACGGGGGGAGCGCGGCCGATCGCGGCCGGGTGTCAGCTGCATATCGCAGCTGACATCCGGCACTATGTGCCAGGAGCGGTCACGGACCGCCCCCGGCACATTAACCCCCGGCACACCGCGATCAAACATGATCGCGGTGTACCGGCGGTATAGGGAAGCATCGCGCAGGGAGGGGGCTCCCTGCGGGCTTCCCTGAGACCCCCGGAGCAACGCGATGTGATCGCGTTGCTCTGAGGGTCTCCTACCTCCCTCCTCGCCGCAGGTCCCGGATCCAAGATGGCCGCGGCATCCGGGTCCTGCAGGGAGGGAGGTGGCTTACCGAGTGTCTGCTCAGAGCAGACGCTTGGTAAGCCTGCAGCCCTGCACAGCAGATCACAGATCTGGCAGAGTGCTGTGCACACTGCCAGATCAATGATCTGTGATGTCCCCCCCTGGGACAAAGTAAAAAAGTTTAAAAAAAATTCCCCACATGTGTGTAAAAAAAAAATAAAAAAAATATCCTAAATAAAGAAAAAAAAAAAAAAATTATTCCCATAAATACATTTCTTTAGCTAAATAAAATAAAAAAAACAATAAAAGTACACATATTTAGTATCGCCGCGTCCGTAACGACCCAACCTATAAAACTGCCCCACTAGTTAACCCCTTCAGTAAACACCGTAAGAAAAAAAAAAAAAAAACGAGGCAAAAAACAACGCTTTATTACCATACTGCCGAACAAAAAGTGGAATAACACGCGATCAAAAAGACTGATATAAATAACCATGGTACCGCTGAAAACGTCATCTTGTCCCGCAAAAAAAGAGCCGCCATACAGCATCATCAGCAAAAAAATAAAAAAGTTATAGTCCTGAGAATAAAGCGATACCAAAATAATTATTTTTTTCTATAAAATAGTTTTTATCGTATAAAAGCGCCAAAACATAAAAAAATGATATAAATGAGATATCGCTGTAATCGTACTGACCCGACGAATAAAACTGCTTTATCAATTTTACCAAACGCGGAACGGTATAAACGCCTCCCCCAAAATAAATTCATGAATAGCTGGTTTTTGATCACTCTGCCTCACAAAAATCGGAATAAAAAGCGATCAAAAAATGTCACGTGTCCGAAAATGTTACCAATAAAAACGTCAACGCGTCCCGCAAAAAAACAAGATCTCACATAACTCTGTGGACTCAAATATGGAAAAATTACAGCTCTCAAAATGTGGTAACGCAAAAAATATTTTTTGCAATGAAAAGCGTCTTTCAGTGTGTGACAGCTGCCAATCATAAAAATCTGCTAAATAACCCACTATAAAAGTAAATCAAACCCCCCTTCATCACCCCCTTAGTTAGGGAAAAATAAAAAATTAAAAAATGTATTTATTTCCATTTTCCCATTAGGGTTAGGGTTAGGGCTAGAGTTAGGACTAGAGTTAGGGTTAGGGCAAGGGTTAGGGCTAGGGTTAGGGTTAGGGCTAGGGTTGGGGCTAGGGTTAGGGCTAAAGTTGGGGCTTGGGTTAGGGCTAGAGTTAGGACTAGAGTTAGGGCTAGGGTTAGGGTTAGGGCAAGGGTTAGGACTAGGGTTAGGGCTAGGGTTGGGGCTAGGGTTAGGGATGTGTTTGGATTAGGGTTTCAGTTATAATTGGGGGGTTTCCACTGTTTAGGCACATCAGGGGCTCTCCAAACGGGACATGGCATCCGATCTGAATTCCAGCCAATTCTGCGTTGAAAAAGGAAAACAGTGCTCCTTCCCTTCAGAGCTCTCCCGTGTGCCCAAACAGGGGTTTACCCCAACATATGGGGTATCAGCGTACTCAGGACAAATTGGACATCATCTTTTGGGGTCCAATTTCTCCTGCTACCCTTGGGAAAATACAAAACTGGGGGCCAAAAAATAAGTTTTGTGGGAAAAAAAAGATTTTTTATTTTCACGGCTCTGCGTTGTAAACTGTAGTGAAACACTTGGGGGTTCAAAGTTCTCACAACACATCTAGATAAGTTCCTTGGGGGGTCTAGTTTCCGATATGGGGTCACTTGTGGGGGGTTTGTACTGTTTGGGTACATCAGGGGCTCTGCAAATGCAACATGACGCCTGCAGACCAATCCATTTAAGTCTGCATTCCAAATGGCGCTCCTTCCCTTCCGAGCTCTGTCATGCGCCCAAACAGTGGTTCCCCCCCACATATGGGGTATCAGCGTACTCAGGACAAATTGATCAACAACTTTTGGGGTCCAATTTATCCTGATACCTTTGTGAAAATACAAAACTGGGGGCTAAAAAATCATTTTTGTGAAAAAAAAAAAGAATTTTTATTTTCACGGCTCTGCGTTATAAACTGTAGTGAAACACTTGGGGGTTCAAAGTTCTCACAACACATCTAGATAAGTTCCTTGGGGGGTCTAGTTTCCAATATGGGGTCACTTGTGGGGGGTTTGTACTGTTTGGGTACATCAGGGGCTCTGCAAATGCAACGTGACGCCTGCAGACCAATCCATTTAAGTCTGCATTCCAAATGACGCTCCTTCCCTTCCGAGCTCTGTCATGCACCCAAACAGTGGTTCCCCCCCACATATGGGGTATCAACGTACTCAGGACAAATTGGACAACAACTTTTGGAGCCCAATTTATCCTGGTACCCTTGTGAAAATACAAAACTGGGGGCTAAAAAATCATTTTTGTGAAAAAAAAAGGAATTTTTATTTTCACGGCTCTGCGTTATAAACTGTAGTGAAACACTTGGGGGTTCAAAGTTCTCACAACACATCTAGATAAGTTTCTTGGGGGGTCTAGTTTCCAATATGGGGTCAATTGTGGGGGGTTTGTACTGTTTGGGTACATCAGGGGCTCTGCAAATGCAACGTGACGCCTGCAGACCAATCCATTTAAGTCTGCATTCCAAATGGCGCTCCTTCCCTTCCGAGCTCTGTCATGCGCCCAAACAGTGGTTCCCCCCACATATGGGGTATCAGCGTACTCAGGACAAATTGATCAACAAAGTTTGGGGTCCAATTTATCCTGATACCCTTGTGAAAATACAAAACTGGGGGCTAAAAATCATTTTTGTGAAAAAAAAAAAGGAATTTTTATTTTCACGGCTCTGCGTTATAAACTGTAGTGAAACACTTGGGGGTTCAAAGCTATCAAAACACATCTAGATAAGTTCCTTAGGGGGTCTACTTTCCAAAATGGTGTCACTTGTGGGGGTTTTTAATGTTTAGGCACATCAGGGGCTCTCCAAACGCAACATGGCATCCCATCTTAATTCCAGTCAATTTTGCATTGAAAAGTAAAATAGCGCTCCTTCCCTTCCGAGCTCTGCTATGCGCCCAAACAGTGGTTTACCCCCACATATGGGGTATCGTCGTACTCAGGACAAATTGCTCAACAACTTTTGTGGTCTAATTTCTTCTCTTACCCTTGGGGAAATAAAAAAATGGGGGCGAAAAGATCATTTTTGTGAAAAAATATGATTTTTATTTTTACGGCTCTGCATTATAAACTTCTGTGAAGCACTTGTTGGGTCAAAGTGCTCAACACACATCTAGATAAGTTCCTTAAGGGGTCTACTTTCCAAAATGGTGTCACTTGTGGGGGTTTTTAATGTTTAGGCACATCAGGGGCTCTCCAAACGCAACATGGCATCCCATCTTAATTCCAGTCAATTTTGCATTGAAAAGTAAAATAGCGCTCCTTCCCTTCCGAGCTCTGCTATGTGCCCAAACAGTGGTTTATCCCCACATATGGGGTATCGTCGTACTCAGGACAAATTGCACAACAACTTTTGTGGTCTAATTTCTTCTCTTACCCTTGGGGAAATAAAAAAATGGGGGCGAAAAGATCATTTTTGTGAAAAAATATGATTTTTATTTTTACGGCTCTGCATTATAAACTTCTGTGAAGCACTTGTTGGGTCAAAGTGCTCAACACACATCTAGATAAGATCCTTAGGGGGTCTACTTTCCAAAATGGTGTCACTTGTGGGGGGTTTCAATGTTTACGCACATCAGGGGCTCTCCAAATGCAACATGGCGTCCCATCTCAATTCCAGTCAATTTTGCATTGAAAAGTCAAATGGCGCTCCTTTCCTTCCGAGCTCTGCCCTGCGCCCAAACAATGGTTTACACCCACATATGGGGTATCAGCGTACTCAGGACGAATTGTACAACAAATTTTGGGTCTATTTTCTCCTGTTACCCTTGGTAAAATAAAACAAATTGGAGCTGAAACAAATTTTGAGTGAAAAAAAGTTAAATGTTTAATTTTATTTAAACATTCCAAAAATTCCTGTGAAACACCTGAAGGGTTAATAAACTTCTTGAAAGTGGTTTTGAGTACCTTGAGGGGTGCAGTTTTTAGAATGGTGTCACACTTGGGTATTTTCTATCATATAGACCCCTCAAAATGACTTCAAATGAGATGTGGTCCCTAAAAAAAAATGGTGTTGTAAAAATGAGAAATTGCTGGTCAACTTTTAACACTTATAACTCCGTCACCCAAAAAAATTTTGGTTCCAAAATTGTGCTGATGTAAAGTAGACATGTGGGAAATGTTACTTATTAAGTATTTTGCATGACATATGTCTGTGATTTAAGGGCATAAAAATTCAAAGTTGGAAAATTGCGAAATTTTCAAAATTTTCGCCAAATATTCGTTTTTTTCACAAATAAACGCAAGTTATATCGAAGAAATTTTACCACTATCATGAAGTACAATATGTCACGAGAAAACAATGTCAGAATCGCCAAGATCCGTTGAAGCGTTCCAGAGTTATAACCTCATAAAGGGACAGTGGTCAGAATTGTAAAAATTGGCCCGGTCATTAACGTGCAAACCACCCTTGGGGGTGAAGGGGTTAAACCCTTAAGCCCCAAGGGTGGTTTACACGTTAATGACCGGGCCAATTTTTATGAGGTTATAACTCTGGAACGCTTCAACAGATCTTGGCGATTCTGACAAAGTTTTCTCGTGACATATAGTACTTCATGATAGTGGTAAAATTTCTTCGATATAACTTGCGTTTATTTGTGAAAAAAATGGAAATTTGGCGAAAATTTTGAAAATTTTGCAATTTTCCAACTTTGAATTTTTATGCCTTTAAATCACAGAGATATGTCACACAAAATAATTAATACGTAACATTTCCCACATGTCTACTTTACATCAGCACAATTTTGGAACCCAAATTTTTTTTTTGTTAGGGCGTTATAAGGGTTAAATTTGACCAACAATTTCTCATTTTTACAACACCAATATTTTTTAGGGACCACATCACATTTGAAGTCATTTTGAGGGGTCTATATGATAGAAAATAACCAAGTGTGACACCATTCTAAAAACTGCACCCCTCAAGATGCCCAAAACCACATTCAAGAAGTTTATTAACCCTTCAAGTGTTTTTCAGGAATTTTTGAAATGTTTAAAAAAAATTAACATTTAACTTTTTTTCACAAAAAATTTAATTCAGCTCCAATTTGTTTTATTTTACCAAAGGTAACAAAGGTAACAGGAGAAAATGGACCCCAAAAGTTGTTGTACAATTTGTTCTAAGTACGCTGATACCCCATATGTGGGGGGGAACTACCGTTTGGGCGCAGGGCAGAGCTCGGAAGGGAAGGAGCGCCATTTGGAATGCAGACTTAGATGGATTGGTCTGTAGGCGTCACGTTGCATTTGCAGAGTCTCTGATGCACCTAAACAGTAGAAACCCCCCAGAAGTGACACCATTTTGGAAACTAGACCCCCCAAGGAACTTATCTAGATGTGTTGTGAGAACTTTGAACCCCCAAGTGTTTCACTACAGTTTATAACGCAGAGGCATGAAAATAAAAATTAATTATTTTCCCACAATAATGTTTTTTTAGCCCCCAAATTTTATTTTCCCAAGGGTAACAACAGAAATTGGACCCCAATAGTTGTTGTCCAATTTGTCCTGAGTATGCTAATACCCCATATGTTGGGGTAAATTCCTGTTTGGGCGCACGGGAGAGCTCGGAAGGAAAGAAGCACTGTTTTACTTTTTCAACGCAGAGTTGGCTGGAATTGAGATCGGACGCCATGTAGCATTAGGGAGAGCCCTGATGTGCCTAAACAGTGGAAACCCCCAATTCTAACTGAAACCCTATCCCAAACACACCCCTAACCCTAATCCCAACCATAACCCTAACCACACCCCTAACCCTGACACACCCCTAACCCTAATCCCAACCGCAAATGTAATCCAAACCCTAACTTTAGCCCCAACCCTAACCCTAACTTTAGCCCCAACCCTAACTCTAACTTTAGCCCCAACCCTATCTCTAACTTTAGCCCCAACCCTAACCCTAACTTTAGCCCCAACCCTAACCCTAACTTTAGCCCCAACCCTAACCTAACTTTAGCCCCAACCCTAACCCTAACTTTAGCCCCAACCCTAACTGTAGCCCTAACCTTAACTTTAGCCCCAACCCTAACCCTAACTTTAGCCCCAGCCCTAACCCTAACTTTAGCCCCAGCCCTAACCCTAACTTTAGCCCCAACCCTAACTGTAGCCCTAACCCTAACCTTAGCCCTAACCCTAACCCTAGCCCCAACCCTAACCCCAAACCTAGCCCTACCCTAACCCTAGCCTCAAGCCTAACCCTAACCCTAGCCCTAATCCTAACCCTAGCCCAAACCCTAGCCCTACCCTAACTCTAGCCCTAACCGTAGCCCCAACCCTAACCCTAGCCCTAATCCTAATCCTAACCCTAGCCCTAACCCTAGCCTTAACCCTAGCCCTAAACCTAGCCCTAACCCTAGCCCTAACCCTAACCCTAATGGGAAAATAGAAATAAATACTTTTTTTATGTTTCCCTAACTAAGGGGGTGATGAAGTTGGGTTTGATTTACTTTTATAGCGAGTTTTTTAGCGGATTTTTATGATTGGCAGCTGTCAAACACTAAAAGACGCTTTTCATTACAAAAAATATTTTTCGCGTTACCACATTTTGAGACCTATAATTTTTCCATATTTTGGTCCACAGAGTCATGCAAAATCTTGTTTTTTGCGGGACGAGTTGACGTTTTTATTGGTAACATTTTCGGGTACGTGACATTTTTTGATCGCTTTTTATTCAAATTTTTGTGAGGCAGAATGACCAAAAACCAGCTCTTCATGAATTTCTTTTTTGGGGGGGGGTGTTTATGCCGTTCCACGTTTGGTAAAATGGATAAATGTTTTGGCGCTTTTATACGATAACAACTATTTTATAGAAAAAATAATTGTTTTTGCATCGCTTTATTCTGAGGAATGTAACTTTTTTATTTTTTCGCTGATGATGCTGTATGGCGCTTCGTTTTTTGTGGGACAAGATAAAGTTTTCAGCGGTACCGTGGTTATTTAACTCTGTCTTTTGATTGGGTGTTATTCCACTTTTTGTTCGGCGGTATGATAATAAAGGTAAGCCACCTCCCTGCAGGACCCGGAAGTAGCCCCGCGGCCATTTTGGATCCGGGGGCTGCAGGGAGGAGACGCTCGGTACAAGGTGAGCACATCGCCTTGTACCGATCGTCTCAGGGAAGCCCGCAGGGAGCCCCCTCCCTGCGCGATGCTTCCCTATGCCACCGGAACACTGCGATCATGTTTGATCGCAGTGTGCCAGGGGTTAATGTGCCGGGAGCGGTCCATGACCGCTCCTGGCACATAGTGCCGGATGTCAGCTGCGATAGTCAGCTGACACCCAGCCGCAATCGGCCGCTCTCCCCCCGTGAGCGCAGCCGATTGCATATGATGTACTGTCCCATCCCTGGGAATTAAGTCCCAGGTCACCTCGACGTGATAGTATGTCATATGGGATTAAGGGGTTAATGTGAAAAAAATTAACTTTTTTAAATTTACCAAATGGCTGCAATGAAACAAAAAGTGAAAAATTGAAAGGGGTATGAATACTTTCCATACCTACTGTATAATCTGTGACTTACCTATGGTATATAGAGATGGAACACCCCACACTGCCCGCTTTCTCAAGGGGAGGTGCTTGAGGTGCTCCATACAGTATAATGAGCTCCAAATATTGCTCCATACAGAATAATGGACTCCATATAATGCTTCAAACAGATTAATGGACCCCATATATTGCTCCATACAGAATAATGGGCCTCATATATTGCTCCATACAGGTTAATGGATCCCATAAAATGTTCCATACAGAGTAATAGACCCTATATATTGCTCCATACAGAATGAGCCCCATATAATGCTGCATACAAAATTATGGACTCCATATAATGCTCCATACAGAATAATGGACCCCATATAATGCTCCATACAGAATAATGGACCCCATATAATGCTCCATACAGTATAATGGACCCCATATATTGCTCCATACAGAAAGGGCCCAATATAATGCTCCATACAGAATAATGGACCCCATATAATGCTCCATATAGAATAATACCCCCCACATAATGCTCCAGACAATACTGGACCCCACTTAATGCTGCATACAGAATATTGGCCCCCATATAATGTTCCATACAGAATAATGGGCCCCATATAATGCTCCATAGAGAATGGGCATCATATAATGCTCCATAAAGAATGGGCCCTATATAATGTTTCATATAGAATGGGCCCCATATAATGCTCCATAAAGAATGGACCCCAAATAATGCTCCATAGAGAATTTGCTCCATATATAAAAAATAATCAAACACTCACCTCTCCTCATTCCCCGCTGGCTGCAGCTGCAGTCTCTTCTTTCTGGCTCTCTGCACTGTTCAGTGTAGAGATCGCGCTGTAGCGATGTCATTGCGTCATTACCCTGAGACATCAGAAGACGCTGAAGAGACCGGACCTGCGGCCAGCGGGGCACAAGGAGAGGTGAGTATTTCACACAATTTAAAGCACGATGTGAACCTGGTGGCAATGACTTCTCTGGCATCAGCCCCTCAACTACTGGGCCCCATAGCATGCTGGTGTCCCCAATGGTGAGTGGGCCCCCTCGCTGGCTCATAGCCTCGGCACTTGCCCGGGTGCACTGAGTGGTGACGCCGGCCCTGCCTATAATCATAAAGAGACAGACACAAAAAGGCCAGGGGTCATATAGTGAAGCTTACTTAAAAATGAGAAAGTTCTGTCTGCTAGGACCAAGATCAGACTTACCCCCGAGTAGGTGGAGGCCCGAGCAGGACGTAGAGAGCGCTCGCTGGTAATTGTGCTAGCTTCAACTGAATGTGCTCTCTCGGTGTATATTCAGTTGAAATATTTTGCAATGCAGAAAGCTTTCCGCACCACAATAACTAAAATGGTCGCCGGCCTATCAGCAGCTGACTTCAGCGTGCCTGTCATAGGCGACTCACAGCAGTGATGTCATACGCTGCCTACGACATGCACCTTGACATTAGCTGCTGGCCTCTGATAGCCCAGTGGCCATTTTAACAGCAGCATCTGATATGAATCAGCAAGAGGACACCATTCACCTTGGGAATTCGGGCACCTAAGAAGAATCAGTTTTTTTCTCTGTGGATGTGGCTGCATTGGAGACATTGGGTCCCAGGATGATAGGATGGGGGGTATAGAGGCTCAGGATGAGGGATGTAGGGGTCCAGGATGTGGGACATAGGTGCCCAGGATGGGGGGACATAGATGCCCAAGGTGGGGGACATAAGGGAACAGGATGGAGAACATAGTGACTGAGGATGAAGGACATAGGGGCCAAGGATGGAGAATATAGGGGCCCAGGAAGGGGGCATAGGTGTCCAAAATAGAGGAACATAGGGGTTCAAGATGGAGTACATAGGAGCCCAGGATAGAAGACATAGGGACCCAGGATGGAATACATAAGGGCCCAAGATGGAGGACATAGGGACTCAATATGGGGCTATAGGGGCCCAAGATGAAGGACATTATTAAATAAAGGGGCCCAGGAAAGGGGACAATAGAACATTATTAAATAAATGGGCTCAATATGGGAGACATAATTACAGGAACTGGCCAAGAACAAATTACATTATTTATTAATGTCCCTGATCCTGTAATAATGGGCCCCAGATTGGGGCATTGTTAAATAAAGGGACCCAGTTAGGAAGACATTATGACAGACAGGAGCCAGGACAGAGGACATTGTTACAGGATAATGTCCCCATCCTGTAATAAAGTGGCCGCGGAGAGGGGTCAATATTACAGGATGGGAAACATTATTAAAGAAAGGGGTCAAGGATGAAGGACATTATTACAAGATAGGGGACATTATTAAAGAAAGGGGCTTAGCATGGGGGACATTATTTTAGGAAGGATCCAGGATGGGAAACATAATAACTGTATGGGTCGTGGGGGCCAGAATGAGGAACATGAATTAATAGTTTATATTGACAAGTGGGAGCATAATTACTGTAGGGAAAAAAAAGGAAAATGTTGTCTCTATCTTCAAAAAAGGAAAGAAGACGGAGCCAAGAAATTACAGGCCAGTTTGCCTTACTTATATACCAGGAAAGATATTTGAACAAATTATTAAACAGCATGTATGTAAAAACTTGGATAAGAATACAGTAATTAACCAGCATGGGTTTGTAGCAAACAAGTCATGCCAGACTCATCTAACTCCCTTCTATGATGGATTCACTGACTGGGTGGATCAGCGAAATCTGGTAAAGTATATCTCGACTTCAGCAAAGCATTTGATAAAGTATGTCATACTATCCTTACTGAAAAAAATGACCAAGTATGGGATTGACAAGCCTACAGTTAGGTGGATTCATAACTGGCTCATTGATCGCACTCAAAGAGTGGTAACAAATGGTTGCACATCCAATTGGAAGAGGGTACCACAAGGCTCTGTCCTAGCTCGAGTGTTTTTCAACATTTTTATAAATGATCTAGATAAAGGGACTTAGGGTACTGTCACACTCTGCAACTGTCCAACGATCACGACCAGCGATACGACCTGGCCGTGATCGTTGGAAAGTCGTTGTGTGGTCGCTGGAGAGCTGTCACACAGACCGCTCTCCAGCGACCAACGATGCCGAAGGCCCCGGGTTACCAGGGTAAACATCGGGTTACTAAGCGCAGGGCCGCGCTTAGTAACCCGATGTTTACCCTGGTTACCATCGTAAAAGTAAAAAAAAACAAACAGTACATACTCACATTCCGGTGTCCATCAGGTCCCTTGCAGTCTGCTTCCCGCTCTGACTGAGTGCCGCCGTAAAGTGAAAGCAGATCACAGCGGTGACGTCACCGCTGTGCTCTGCTCTTACATTCCAGCCGGCAGTCAGTCAGAGCGGGAAGCAGACTGCAAGGGACCTGACGGACACCGGAATGTGAGTATGTACGGTTTTTTTTTTTTTACTTTTACGATGGTAACCAGGGTAAACATCGGGTTACTAAGCGCGGCCCTGCGCTTAGTAACCCGATGTTTACCCTGGTTACAAGCGAACGTATCGTTGGATCGTTGTCACACACACCGATCCAACGATGACAGCGGGAGATCCAGCGACGAAAGAAAGTTCCAAACGATCTGCTACGACGTACGATTCTCAGCAGGGTCCCTGATCGCTGCTGCGTGTCAGACACAGCGATATCGTATGGATATCTGTTGTGAATTCTGTTTGTGGGCTCCCCCGGTGGTGTTTTATGGTATTGCCACTTATTTGCCTTCTTCTATCCTTGATCACCTGTTGACACCCATTAGGGGAGTTTCCTATTTAAGCCTGCTTGGCTGCTGGTCTGATGCCGGCCAACAATGTATCAGTAGCATTCTGTTGCATTCTCCTGCCTCAAGTTCCAGTTCAGCTAAGTTGAATTTTGTTCCTAGTTAATGCTATTTTTTGTCCAGCTATCTGCAATGTGACTCTCTGTAGCTGGAAGCTCTCGTGGACTGAAATTGCCACTCCAGTGGCATGAGTTGTCACTGGAGTTTTAAAGTAATTTCAGGATGGTGTTTTTGAGTAGTGTTTTGAAGTTGACCGTGAAGTAACTCTTTCCTGTACTTCTGCTATCTAGTAAGCGGACCTCACTGTGCTAAATCTGCTGTTCATCCTACGTATGTCTTTTCCTCTTGACTCACCGTCAATATTTGTGGGGGCCTGCTATCTCCTTTTGGGGTTCATCTCTGGAGGTAAGGCAGGCCTGTATATTCCTCTGATAGGGGTAGTTAGATCTCCGGCTGGCGCGTGGTGTCTAGGGCATCGTAGGAAACACTCCCCGGCTACTTCCAGTGTTGCGTCAGGTTCAGGTCACGGTCACTTTAGTTTCCATCACCCGAGAGCTAGTCCGTTTGTTATTTTTGATTTCCCTGCCATTGGGAAAATCATAACAGTTTGGCCGGCCCACATGTGTTAAAACTATGCACTAAAGCAGGAAAGGATATGAAAAGGTTTTTTTTTTCCTTCTGTGTTTGGAAAGTGCACCTTAGTGCTTATTTGTACTCCTTGCTTAAACTGCAGTCTTCAGCCTTTTTTTTTTTTTTTTCTTCCTCTCCTCTTAATCTCTGAATGGCTTTGGTTACACCTGTTTGAATCATGGATCCACAGAGTTTGGTTGCAGGTCTGAATAACCTGGCTTCAAAGGTCCAGAACTTACAAGATTTTGTTATTCGTGCTCCAATGTCTGAACCTAAGATCCCTATGCCTGAATTTTTTACCGGAGACAGATCCCGTTTTTTGAATTTCAGAGAGAATTGTAAATTGTTTTTGTCTCTGAAATCTCACTCTGCTGGTGATCCTGCGCAACAGGTTAAAATTGTTATTTCTCTATTGCGGGGTGACCCACAAAGTTGGGCATTTGCATTGTCGCCAGGGGATCCTGCGTTATTAAATGTAGATGCGTTTTTTCTGGCTTTGGGGTTGCTTTATGAAGAACCTAATTTAGAGATTTTGGCTGAGAAAGCCTTGATAGCTCTTTCCCAAGGGCAAGATGAAGCTGAGATATACTGCCAGAAATTTCGTAAATGGTCGGTGCTTACTAAATGGAATGAGTGCGCTCTAGCAGCTAATTTCAGAGAAGGTCTCTCTGATGCCGTGAAGGATGTCATGGTGGGGTTCCCTGTGCCTACAGGTCTGAATGATGCCATGAAATTGGCTATCCAGATTGATCGGCGTTTACGGGAGCGCAAATCTGTGCACCATATGGCGGTATCTTCTGAGCAAAAATCTGTGCACCATATGGCGGTATCTTTTGAGCAAAAACCTGTGCACCATATGGCGGTATCTTCTGAGCAAAGACCTGTGCACCATATGGCGGTATCTTCTGAGCAAAAACCTGTGCACCATATGGCGGTATCTTCTGAGCAAAGACCTGTGCATCATTTGGCGGTGACCTCTGAAAAGGCACCAGAGCATATGCAATGCGATAGTGTATTGTCTAGAGGCGAACGACAGAATTACAGGCGCAAAAATGGGTTGTGCTTCTATTGTGGAGATCCAGCTCATGTTATATCAGCATGCTCTAAACGCATAAAGAAGGTTGATAAAAAGGTTGATAAATCTTTTTCTATGGGTACCTTGCAGTCTAAATTTCTTTTGTCCGTGACATTGATTTGTACTTTATCATCTGTTACTGTGGATGCTTATGTGGATTCTGGCGCCGCTCTGAGTCTCATGGATTGGTCCTTTGCCAAGCGTTGTGGGTTTGATTTAGAGCCTCTGAAGGTTTCTATTCCCTTAAAGGGTATTGATTCTACACCTTTGGCTAGCAATAAACCACAATATTGGACACAAGTGACTATGCATCTTTCCCCAGACCATCAGGAGATTATTCGTTTCCTTGTGTTATATAATCTACATGACGTATTAGTACTTGGATTACCATGGTTACAAATTCATAATCCAGTCTTGGACTGGAGATCAATGTCTGTGCTGAGCTGGGGATGTCGGGGGATTCATGGGGATGCACCTTTGGTTCCCATTTCTTCATCTACTCCCTCTGAGATCCCAGCATTTCTGTCAGATTTTTATGATGTCTTTCAGGAGCCTAAAACTGATTCTCTCCCCCCTCACAGAGAGTGTGACTGCGCTATTGAGTTGATTCCCGGTAGTAAATTTCCTAAGGGTCGCTTGTTTAATTTGTCTGTACCTGAACATACTGCTATGCGGGAGTATATCAGAGAATCTTTGGAAAAGGGTCATATTCGCCCCTCTTTGTCTCCATTGGGGGCAGGGTTTTTTTTTGTGGGTAAAAAGGATGGTTCATTGAGACCTTGTATCGACTATCGACTTCTGAATAAGATTACTGTTAAATACCAGTACCCGTTACCTTTACTGACTGATCTTTTTGCTCGCATAAAGGGGGCGAAGTGGTTCACTAAGATCGATCTACGTGGTGCGTATAATTTGGTGCGGATTAAGCAGGGGGATGAGTGGAAGACCGCATTTAATACGCCTGAAGGCCATTTTGAGTATTTGGTAATGCCTTTCGGTCTCGCGAATGCCCCTTCCGTTTTTCAGTCCTTTATGCACGATATTTTCCGTGAATATCTGGATAAATTTATGATTGTGTATTTGGATGATATTTTGATTTTTTCGGAGGACTGGGAATCTCATGTTCAACAGGTCAGGAGAGTTTTTCAGGTTTTACGAGCTAATTCTCTATTTGTGAAGGGCTCAAAGTGTATTTTTGGGGTTCAGAGAATTTCCTTTCTGGGATATATTTTTTCCCCTTCATCTATGGAGATGGACCCTGTTAAGGTTCAGGCTATTTGTGATTGGATACAACCTACTTCTCTAAAGAGTCTTCAGAAATTCTTGGGATTTGCTAATTTCTATCGCCGATTCATAGCGGGTTTTTCTGCCATTGCTAAACCTTTGACTGATTTGACCAAGAAGGGTGCTGATGTTGCTAATTGGTCCTCTGCGGCTGTGGAGGCCTTTCGGGAGCTTAAGCGCCGCTTTTCTTCTGCTCCTGTGTTGCGCCAGCCTGATGTTTCGCTTCCGTTCCAGGTTGAAGTAGATGCTTCCGAGATCGGAGCAGGTGCAGTTTTGTCGCAGAAAGGTCCTGACTGCTCAGTGATGAGACCATGTGCGTTTTTCTCTCGAAAGTTTTCGCCCGCTGAGCGAAATTATGATGTTGGAAATCGGGAGCTCTTGGCCATGAAGTGGGCATTTGAGGAGTGGCGTCATTGGCTTGAGGGTGCTAGACACCAGGTGGTGGTCTTGACTGACCACAAAAATCTAATTTATCTTGAGTCAGCCAGGCGTCTGAATCCTAGACAGGCGCGCTGGTCGTTGTTTTTCTCTCGATTTAACTTTGTGGTCTCATATCTGCCTGGGTCTAAGAATGTGAGGGCGGATGCCCTCTCTAGGAGTTTTGAGCCTGACTCGCCTGGTGATTCCGAACCTACTGGCATCCTGAAGGATGGGGTGATATTGTCAGCTGTCTCCCCAGACCTGCGGCGCTCTTTGCAGGAGTTTCAGGTGGATAGGCCTGATCGCTGTCCGCCTGGTAGACTGTTTGTCCCTGATGACTGGACCAGTAGAGTTATTTCGGAGGTTCACTCTTCCGCGTTGGCAGGTCATCCTGGAATTTTTGGCACCAGGGATCTGGTGTCTAGGTCCTTCTGGTGGCCTTCCTTGTCTCGAGATGTACGTATTTTTGTGCAGTCTTGTGATGTTTGTGCTCGGGCTAAGCCCTGCTGTTCCCGGGCCAGCGGGTTGTTGTTGCCCTTGCCTATTCCTAAGAGGCCTTGGACGCACATCTCTATGGACTTTATTTCTGACCTTCCTGTTTCTCGTAGGATGTCCGTCATCTGGGTGGTGTGTGACCGTTTTTCCAAGATGGTTCACTTGGTACCTTTGCCCAAATTGCCCTCCTCCTCTGAGCTGGTCCCTCTATTTTTTCAGAATGTTGTGCGTTTGCATGGTATTCCTGAGAATATAGTGTCTGACAGGGGTACTCAGTTTGTGTCTAGATTTTGGCGGGCGTTCTGTGCCAGGATGGGCATCGACTTGTCGTTTTCGTCTGCATTCCATCCTCAGACTAATGGCCAGACTGAGCGTACTAATCAGACCTTGGAGACTTACTTGAGGTGTTTTGTGTCCGCTGATCAGGACGATTGGCTTGATTTTTTGCCATTGGCAGAGTTTGCCCTTAACAATCGGGCCAGTTCTGCCACTTTGGTTTCTCCATTTTTTTGTAATTTAGGGTTTCACCCTCGCTTTTCGTCCGGTCAATTGGAGTCTTCGGATTGTCCTGGAGTAGATGCTGTGGTTGATAGAATGCATCAGATTTGGGGACAGGTTGTGGACAATCTGAAGTTGTCCCAGGAGAAGACTCAACAGTTCACTAATCGTCATCGGCGTGTCGGTCCTCGTCTTTGTGTTGGGGACCTGGTTTGGTTGTCTTCTCGATTTGTTCCTATGAAGGTCTCGTCTCCTAAGTTTAAGCCTCGGTTTATCGGCCCTTATAGGATTCTGGAGGTTCTCAATCCTGTGTCCTTTCGTTTGGACCTCCCAGCATCTTTTACTATTCATAATGTTTTTCATCGGTCATTATTGCGGAGGTATGAGGTGCCGGTTGTTCCGTCTGCTGATCCTCCTGCTCCTGTGCTGGTTGAGGGTGAGTTGGAGTATGTGGTGGAAAAGATCTTGGACTCCCGTGTTTCCAGACGGAAACTTCAGTATCTGGTTAAGTGGAAAGGCTATGGCCAGGAGGATAATTCTTGGGTGACAGCATCTGATGTTCATGCTCCTGATTTGGTTCGTGCATTCCATAGTGCTCATCCAGATCGCCCTGGTGGTTCTGGTGAGGGTTCGGTGCCCCCTCCTTAAGGGGGGGGTACTGTTGTGAATTCTGTTTGTGGGCTCCCCCGGTGGTGTTTTATGGTATTGCCACTTATTTGCCTTCTTCTATCCTTGATCACCTGTTGACACCCATTAGGGGAGTTTCCTATTTAAGCCTGCTTGGCTGCTGGTCTGATGCCGGCCAACAATGTATCAGTAGCATTCTGTTGCATTCTCCTGCCTCAAGTTCCAGTTCAGCTAAGTTGAATTTTGTTCCTAGTTAATGCTATTTTTTGTCCAGCTATCTGCAATGTGACTCTCTGTAGCTGGAAGCTCTCGTGGACTGAAATTGCCACTCCAGTGGCATTGTCTGCGAATTGAGATACTGATTTGGCTTTTATCCTAAGTCATATTGTATGACTCGTTAAAGGGTTGATTGTGACTTGTAGGATCGCTACTTCCAATAGGTGGCGCTGTAGAGTTTAAGTCCTCTTTTTCTCAGAAGAGGCAATTTGCATATTTAAATTCCCAGAGGAGCATTGTACGGCAAATAAGCCTCCTTACCTTGACAAGCCAGAGATGGTATGTCACTCTCCATAAGGAGAAACGATACCCCTTAGACCCCATGTCCAGAGCCTCTCACCTAGCCAAATCAGTTCTCATGCTTCGCACTGACGAGGGCCAACAGCCCGAAACACCGTGTCTGCGAATTGAGATACTGATTTGGCTTTTATCCTAAGTCATATTGTATGACTCGTTAAAGGGTTGATTGTGACTTGTAGGATCGCTACTTCCAATAGGTGGCGCTGTAGAGTTTAAGTCCTCTTTTTCTCAGAAGAGGCAATTTGCATATTTAAATTCCCAGAGGAGCATTGTACGGCAAATAAGCCTCCTTACCTTGACAAGCCAGAGATGGTATGTCACTCTCCATAAGGAGAAACGATACCCCTTAGACCCCATGTCCAGAGCCTCTCACCTAGCCAAATCAGTTCTCATGCTTCGCACTGACGAGGGCCAACAGCCCGAAACACCGTGTCTGCGAATTGAGATACTGATTTGGCTTTTATCCTAAGTCATATTGTATGACTCGTTAAAGGGTTGATTGTGACTTGTAGGATCGCTACTTCCAATAGGTGGCGCTGTAGAGTTTAAGTCCTCTTTTTCTCAGAAGAGGCAATTTGCATATTTAAATTCCCAGAGGAGCATTGTACGGCAAATAAGCCTCCTTACCTTGACAAGCCAGAGATGGTATGTCACTCTCCATAAGGAGAAACGATACCCCTTAGACCCCATGTCCAGAGCCTCTCACCTAGCCAAATCAGTTCTCATGCTTCGCACTGACGAGGGCCAACAGCCCGAAACACCGTGTCTGCGAATTGAGATACTGATTTGGCTTTTATCCTAAGTCATATTGTATGACTCGTTAAAGGGTTGATTGTGACTTGTAGGATCGCTACTTCCAATAGGTGGCGCTGTAGAGTTTAAGTCCTCTTTTTCTCAGAAGAGGCAATTTGCATATTTAAATTCCCAGAGGAGCATTGTACGGCAAATAAGCCTCCTTACCTTGACAAGCCAGAGATGGTATGTCACTCTCCATAAGGAGAAACGATACCCCTTAGACCCCATGTCCAGAGCCTCTCACCTAGCCAAATCAGTTCTCATGCTTCGCACTGACGAGGGCCAACAGCCCGAAACACCGTGTCTGCGAATTGAGATACTGATTTGGCTTTTATCCTAAGTCATATTGTATGACTCGTTAAAGGGTTGATTGTGACTTGTAGGATCGCTACTTCCAATAGGTGGCGCTGTAGAGTTTAAGTCCTCTTTTTCTCAGAAGAGGCAATTTGCATATTTAAATTCCCAGAGGAGCATTGTACGGCAAATAAGCCTCCTTACCTTGACAAGCCAGAGATGGTATGTCACTCTCCATAAGGAGAAACGATACCCCTTAGACCCCATGTCCAGAGCCTCTCACCTAGCCAAATCAGTTCTCATGCTTCGCACTGACGAGGGCCAACAGCCCGAAACACCGTGTCTGCGAATTGAGATACTGATTTGGCTTTTATCCTAAGTCATATTGTATGACTCGTTAAAGGGTTGATTGTGACTTGTAGGATCGCTACTTCCAATAGGTGGCGCTGTAGAGTTTAAGTCCTCTTTTTCTCAGAAGAGGCAATTTGCATATTTAAATTCCCAGAGGAGCATTGTATGGCAAATAAGCCTCCTTACCTTGACAAGCCAGAGATGGTATGTCACTCTCCATAAGGAGAAACGATACCCCTTAGACCCCATGTCCAGAGCCTCTCACCTAGCCAAATCAGTTCTCATGCTTCGCACTGACGAGGGCCAACAGCCCGAAACACCGTGTCTGCGAATTGAGATACTGATTTGGCTTTTATCCTAAGTCATATTGTATGACTCGTTAAAGGGTTGATTGTGACTTGTAGGATCGCTACTTCCAATAGGTGGCGCTGTAGAGTTTAAGTCCTCTTTTTCTCAGAAGAGGCAATTTGCATATTTAAATTCCCAGAGGAGCATTGTACGGCAAATAAGCCTCCTTACCTTGACAAGCCAGAGATGGTATGTCACTCTCCATAAGGAGAAACGATACCCCTTAGACCCCATGTCCAGAGCCTCTCACCTAGCCAAATCAGTTCTCATGCTTCGCACTGACGAGGGCCAACAGCCCGAAACACCGTGTCTGCGAATTGAGATACTGATTTGGCTTTTATCCTAAGTCATATTGTATGACTCGTTAAAGGGTTGATTGTGACTTGTAGGATCGCTACTTCCAATAGGTGGCGCTGTAGAGTTTAAGTCCTCTTTTTCTCAGAAGAGGCAATTTGCATATTTAAATTCCCAGAGGAGCATTGTACGGCAAATAAGCCTCCTTACCTTGACAAGCCAGAGATGGTATGTCACTCTCCATAAGGAGAAACGATACCCCTTAGACCCCATGTCCAGAGCCTCTCACCTAGCCAAATCAGTTCTCATGCTTCGCACTGACGAGGGCCAACAGCCCGAAACACCGTGTCTGCGAATTGAGATACTGATTTGGCTTTTATCCTAAGTCATATTGTATGACTCGTTAAAGGGTTGATTGTGACTTGTAGGATCGCTACTTCCAATAGGTGGCGCTGTAGAGTTTAAGTCCTCTTTTTCTCAGAAGAGGCAATTTGCATATTTAAATTCCCAGAGGAGCATTGTACGGCAAATAAGCCTCCTTACCTTGACAAGCCAGAGATGGTATGTCACTCTCCATAAGGAGAAACGATACCCCTTAGACCCCATGTCCAGAGCCTCTCACCTAGCCAAATCAGTTCTCATGCTTCGCACTGACGAGGGCCAACAGCCCGAAACACCGTGTCTGCGAATTGAGATACTGATTTGGCTTTTATCCTAAGTCATATTGTATGACTCGTTAAAGGGTTGATTGTGACTTGTAGGATCGCTACTTCCAATAGGTGGCGCTGTAGAGTTTAAGTCCTCTTTTTCTCAGAAGAGGCAATTTGCATATGGAGTTTTAAAGTAATTTCAGGATGGTGTTTTTGAGTAGTGTTTTGAAGTTGACCGTGAAGTAACTCTTTCCTGTACTTCTGCTATCTAGTAAGCGGACCTCACTGTGCTAAATCTGCTGTTCATCCTACGTATGTCTTTTCCTCTTGACTCACCGTCAATATTTGTGGGGGCCTGCTATCTCCTTTTGGGGTTCATCTCTGGAGGTAAGGCAGGCCTGTATATTCCTCTGATAGGGGTAGTTAGATCTCCGGCTGGCGCGTGGTGTCTAGGGCATCGTAGGAAACACTCCCCGGCTACTTCCAGTGTTGCGTCAGGTTCAGGTCACGGTCACTTTAGTTTCCATCACCCGAGAGCTAGTCCGTTTGTTATTTTTGATTTCCCTGCCATTGGGAAAATCATAACAGATATCGCTGGAACGTCACGGATCATACCGTCGTAGCGACAAAAGTGCCACTGTGTGACAGTACCCATAGAGTAAACTAATCAAATTTGCAGACAATGCAAAGCTAGGAGGGATAGCTAACACTAGAGAAGACAGAGAAAGGATTCAGAAGGATTTAAATAAGCTTGAATAATGTGCAGCAACTGATAGTATGGTTTTTAACATCGAGAAATGCAAGATTCTACATCTGGGCAAGAAAAACGAAAATTACATCTACAAAATGGGAGAAATAGAACTAGGCAACAGCACGTGTGAAAAAGACTTGTGTATATTAATAGATCACAGACTGCACATGAATCAGCAGTGTGATGCAGCAGCAAAAATGGCAAACAAAGTTCTAGGATGCATTAAGAGAAGCATAGAGTCTAGATCACATGAAGTAATTATCCCTATCTACTCCTTCTTGCTCAGGCTTCATCTGGCATACTGTGTCCAATACTGGGCACCACATTTTAAAAAAGACATGGAAAAACTGGAGCAAGTTCAGAGAAGAGCCACCAGGATGGTGAGCGGACTGAAAAGTAAGTCCTATGAGGAACGGTTAAAGAATCTGGTAATATTTAGCTTGCAAAAAATAAGGCAAAGAGGAGACTTAATAGCTGGCTACAAATATCTAAAGGGATGTCACAGTGTAAAGGGATCACTCTTTTTCTCATTTTCACATGGAAACACGAGAAGCAGTGGAAATAAACTGAAAGGGAGAAGATACAGACTAGAAATTAGAAAAAACTTTATTTGCTATGACAGGTGGTGAGTAGTGTTGAGCGATACTTTCCGATATCGGAAAGTATCGGTATCGGAAAGTATCGGCCGATACCGTCAAAATATCGGATCCAATCCGATACCGATACCCGATCCCAATGCAAGTCAATGGGACGAAAATATCGGAATTAAAATAAACCCTTAATAAACTTGTAGGTTCATTCTACATGAAGGAAAACAACTAAGAATAATGTAGGATGTATTGGGGGACGTGGCGGAGATATTAAAGGGACAGAGGTTTAGCCCAATGTAATAGAATAGCAGGATTTTTTATTTTTTTTTATGAAGTTCGGCGTTAGAAAGAATTTGACTATGTTATTTTTTTTTTTTTTTATGTCAGATATTGATGTTTCACTACTTCCACGCCCTTCACCTTCTTTTTTACTTCTCCCACGCTTTCTTCTTAATTATCCTCATCATCAGCTTCTTTGACATCAACTTCTTCACCTTATTCATCTTCTTCTTCATCTTCTACCTATTATTTTTTGGGTTACATTGTTCATATTCTTTTTATTTTACTATTATCTTCATCATATTCAACTTCTTCATCATATTCTTATTTGTGACAGGCATTCCCGTAGTTGTTATCTATAAAAGTTTGAAGATTACACCTTCCGTTCTGCCTGTCACAAACCAGTTACATTTGTCCGCGTTCAGTTTGGCCTGCAGCATCAGGCTTTATCCAGGGGCACCACGAGGAGGAACGGACTCACCCCCATACACTGCTTAGTCTTCTTCTGCTTATAATTTACATAATATTTTTTTGCTCTGATATTTTGTGTTATGCTTAATGTCCTTCTGCTCTTTGTTCTGCAGCCTCTTGTTCTTCTGCTTCTCGGTCTTCCAGGTCGTCGTCGTCTCCAGGGTCGTCGTCTCCGGGGTCGTCGTCATCGGGGTGGTCTCCGGGGTCGTCGTCATCGGGGTGGTCTTCAGGGTCATCGTCTCCAGGGTCGTCGTCATCACGGTGGTTGTCGTCTCTGGTGTCGTCGTCATCTTAGGGGTGTTCTTCCGGGTCATCGTGTTTAGTCTCTTGAACTTGGAAATGTAGCAGAAGGTACAAGAAGGCTGAGAAAATGCCGAGAACCAGCTGATGGAACTGGAACTCGGATGGCTACCCGAAGGTCCAAGAGCCAATGGAACTACCGAGGACCAGCTGACGTTACTGGAACCCGGTTACTAAGCAGGAGGTACCCGTGCCTGAAAGCACTACCAAGGACCACCTGACGTTGGTGGAACTCGGATACCCAGAGGGAGGCACCTAAGCCAAAGGCTCTGCCCGGAACCAGCTGACGGTACTGGAACCAGGATGGGGAGCAGAAGGTACAAGAGCAAAAGACACTGCCGAGAACCAGCTGACGGTGCTGGAACCCGGATGGGTAGCCGAAGGTCCAAGAGCCAATGGAACTACCGAGGACCAGCTGACGTTACTGGAACCCGGTTACTAAGCAGGAGGTACCCGTGCCTGAAAGCACTACCAAGGACCACCTGACGTTGGTGGAACTCGGATACCCAGAGGGAGGCACCTAAGCCAAAGGCTCTGCCCGGAACCAGCTGACGGTACTGGAACCAGGATGTGGAGCAGAAGGTACAAGAGCAAGTGTCTGCGTGGCTTTTGCAGGACACGTTGCCGGCTGCACAGCAGGGGAACAGCTGGCGGTGCTGGACCCCACTGACACATTGGCGAGGTGTTTGGCTCTGTGCAGCCAGCACTTCCGGACAGCAACGAGCGGTGTTGTAGCCCGGGCTCTGCAGGGGGAGCAGAGTGTAGGCCGAAGCCTACTTGAACCAATTTCAAAGGTAACCTTTAACCCCCCCTCAGGGGTTAGAAAGTAGAAGAGCCACAGCTTATGCAGCAGTAGTGCTGCACAAGTCAAAGGTTGCTCTTTTAATTTCGCTCCTTGCACACGCTGAATGAAACACGTATAACATTTAGCCCTTTATACAGTCAAACTGTGTTGGAGGCGCGAGTTCCCTTTGTAATGAGACGCAGCACAGATGTCAAGAATCCCACCTTGGTGCTGGGTGCAGCCTCCTGAGCGTTGTTATTTGCTGTACAGGAGTCTGCGCTGTCGTGTTATCCCCTGGCCTAGCGCCGTTAGCGCTGCCCATCTTCTGACCTCATTTAATGTTGGCCGGTGCGGTTCGCGATGCCCATGAATCACAGCCCCGCAGTGTATTGACATAGTTTAAACACTGCGGGGCTGGGATTCATGGCCTGGCGCAGTACATATGTTCGCCTCTCGCTTGGGTTCTTACACCCGCTTCAGACTATGCGGCGTCATCTGATCCCTTATCGCATGCCACGGCCATGAAGCCGCACAGTCCGAAGAAGGCGGAAGGAGAGGAGGGACAGGCGAACTGATGCACTGATCCTGCCCATCAATCACACCCTCGCAGTCCCAATAAATAAGACACCGAGGGGCGTTGTGTGGGTCAGGGCGGCCGCAGAGGCGCAGGCAGCCAAACCATGATGCCAGAAGACGGGCAGCGCTACCAAGGGGGTTGCAGCGTGTCATTACAAAGGAAAGTCACACCACCGGGACGGTTAAATGGTCACACAGAGGACACATTGCAGACGTGTTTTCAGTTCCACATGTGCGAGGAGAATACGTTTCTGAGCCACCTTGCACACATGCAGCATTACCGCTGTACAAGGTGGCTGGATAACGTAAAAACGCCTGGGGGAGGGGGGACAGGTTCCCTTCAATTTCAGTTCTTGTGTCTGCGTGGCTTTTGCAGGACACGTTGCCGGCTGCACAGCAGGGGAACAGCTGGCGGTGCTGGACCCCACTGACACATTGGCTGGTGTTTTTCTCTGTGCAGCTAGCACATCTGGGCAAAAACTGGCGGTGTGTTAGAGCCCAGGGACAGCAGGAGGAGGAGCAGGAGGAGGAGGAGCAGGGGGAGGGGAGTGTAGGCCGAAGCCTGCACAGGCGGCAGCTTTGGGTGTGTTGTGTCTGCGTGACTTTTGCAGGACACGTTGCCGGCTACACAGCAGGGGAACAGCTGGCGGTGCTGGACCCCACTGACACATTGGCGAGGTGTTTGGCTCTGTGCAGCCAGCACTTCCGGACAGCAACTAGCGTTGTTGGAGCCCGGGCTCTGCAGGTGGAGCAGAGTGTAGGCCGAAGCCTAATTGAACCGATTTCAAAAGTCACCTTTAACCCCCCCTCAGGGGTTACAAAGTAGAAGAGCCACAGCTTATGCAGCAGCAGTGCTGCGCAAGTCAAAGGTTGCTCTTGTAATTTTTCTCCTTGCACACGCTGAATGGAACACGTATAACATTCAGCCCTTTAGACAGTCAAACTGTGTAATGGAGGCGAGAGTTCCCTTTGTAATGAGACGCAGCACAGGTGTCAAGAATCCCACCTTGGTGCTGGGTGCAGCCTCCCGAGCGTTGTTATTTGCTGTACAGGAGTCTGCGCTGTCGTGTTATCCCCTGGCCTAGCGCCGTTAGCGCTGCCCATCTTCTGACCTCATTTAATGTTGGCCGGTGCGGTTCGCGATGCCCATGAATCACAGCCCCGCAGTGTATTGACATAGTTTAAACACTGCGGGGCTGGGATTCATGGCCTGGCGCAGTACATATGTTCGCCTCTCGCTTGGGTTCTTACACCCGCTTCAGACTATGCGGCGTCATCTGATCCCTTATCGCATGCCACGGCCATGAAGCCGCACAGTCCGAAGAAGGCGGAAGGAGAGGAGGGACAGGCGAACTGATGCACTGATCCTGCCCATCAATCACACCCTCGCAGTCCCAATAAATAAGACACCGAGGGGCGTTGTGTGGGTCAGGGCGGCCGCAGAGGCGCAGGCAGCCAAACCATGATGCCAGAAGACGGGCAGCGCTACCAAGGGGGTTGCAGCGTGTCATTACAAAGGAAAGTCACACCACCGGGACGGTTAAATGGTCACACAGAGGACACATTGCAGACGTGTTTTCAGTTCCACATGTGCGAGGAGAATACGTTTCTGAGCCACCTTGCACACATGCAGCATTACCGCTGTACAAGGTGGCTGGATAACGTAAAAACGCCTGGGGGAGGGGGGACAGGTTCCCTTCAATTTCAGTTCTTGTGTCTGCGTGGCTTTTGCAGGACACGTTGCCGGCTGCACAGCAGGGGAACAGCTGGCGGTGCTGGACCCCACTGACACATTGGCTGGTGTTTTTCTCTGTGCAGCTAGCACATCTGGGCAAAAACTGGCGGTGTGTTAGAGCCCAGGGACAGCAGGAGGAGGAGCAGGAGGAGGAGGAGCAGGGGGAGGGGAGTGTAGGCCGAAGCCTGCACAGGCGGCAGCTTTGGGTGTGTTGTGTCTGCGTGACTTTTGCAGGACACGTTGCCGGCTACACAGCAGGGGAACAGCTGGCGGTGCTGGACCCCACTGACACATTGGCGAGGTGTTTTTCTCTGTGCAGCTAGCAGTACCGGGCCCCAACTGGCGGTGTTGGAGCCCAGGGTCAGCAGGAGGAGCAGGGGGAGCGGAGTGTAGGCCGAAGCCTGCACTCGAGCAAGTTGAAAGGAAACCTTTAACCCCCCCCCCCCCCAGGCGTTTGTAGCTGAAAGAGCCATTGTGTACAGCACTAATGCTGGAAAAGGTAAACTTAGCTCTTTTAATTATGGTCCTTGCACATGCGGAACCTAACAGTTATGAAATGTGTCCCCTCACAGCGTTAAACCGTCCGGTAGGTGGAACTTTCCTTTGTCGTGTGACGCAGCACAGCCATCATTTTTACCCCCTTGGCGCCGTGCGCCGCCTCCTCAGCGTTGTTTTAATCTGTCCCGGAGCCTGGGCTGTTAGGTTAGCCCTTGGCCATGCACACATTTTGCGCTGCCCGTCTTCTGACATCATTTGGTGTCAGGCTGGCTGCGCCTGTGCGGGTGCGCTGGCCGAGATCCCGCCTCGCAGTGTCGTCTAATGTAATCCCACCGCGGGCCTGTGATCCGTGCCCGTGCGCAGTGCATATCCTCTCCTCTCACTCCCCTCCCTACGGCTTTTTCAGACTGTGCGGTGTCACGGCCGTGGCATGCTATTAGGGACCAGCTGACATCGCACAGTCTGAAGAAGCCGTAGGGAGGGGAGTGAGAGGAGAGGATATGCACTGCGCACGGGCACGGATCACAGGCCCGCGGTGGGATTACATTAGACGACACTGCGAGGCGGGATCTCGGCCAGCGCACCCGCACAGGCGCAGCCAGCCTGACACCAAATGAGGTCAGAAGACGGGCAGCGCAACATGTGTGCATGGCCAAGGGCTAACCTAACAGCGCAGGCTCCGGGACAGATTAAAACAACGCTGAGGAGGCGGCGCACGGCGCCAAGGGGGTAAAAATGATGGCTGTGCTGCGTCACACGACAAAGGAAAGTTCCACCTACCGGACGGTTTAACGCTGTGTGGGGACACATTTCATAAGTGTTTGGTTCAGCATGTGCAAGGAGCATCACGAAAAGAGGCACTTTTTCCCTTTGCATCATTACTGCTGCACAAGGTGGCTCCTTCAGTAACAAACGCCTGTGGGGGGGGGGGGGGGTCAGGTTCCCTTACATTTAACTTGTTGTGCCTGCGTGGCGGTCGCAGTACACGTTGCCGTATACACAGCAGGGGAACAGCTGGCGGTGCTGAACCCCACTAACACATTGGCGAGGTGTTTGGCTCTGTGCGTACAGCACTTCTGGACGGCAACTGGCGGTGTTGGAGCCCAGGGGCAGGTGGAGGAGGAGGAGGTTGGAGGAGGTAGGAGGAGGTAGGAGGGATTGCCACACACACAGCAGGGGAACAGCTGACGTTACTGAACCCCAATAACAGAGGAGGGACTGTTGACTGTGCGTACAGCACTTCTGGACGGCAACTGGCGGTGTTGGAGCCCAGGGGCAGGTGGAGGAGGAGGAGGTTGGAGGAGGTAGGAGGAGGTAGGAGGGATTGCCACACACACAGCAGGGGAACAGCTGACGTTACTGAACCCCAATAACAGAGGAGGGACTGTTGACTGTGCGTACAGCACTTCTGGACGGCAACTGGCGGTGTTGGAGCCCAGGGGCAGGTGGAGGAGGAGGAGGTTGGAGGAGGTAGGAGGAGGTAGGAGGGATTGCCACACACACAGCAGGGGAACAGCTGACGTTACTGAACCCCAATAACAGAGGAGGGACTGTTGACTGTGCGTACAGCACTTCTGGACGGCAACTGGCGGTGTTGGAGCCCAGGGACGGGTGGAGGAGGAGGAGGTTGGAGGAGGTAGGAGGGATTGCCACACACACAGCAGGGGAACAGCTGACGTTACTGAACCCCAATAACAGAGGAGGGACTGTTGACTGTGCGTACAGCACTTCTGGACGGCAACTGGCGGTGTTGGAGCCCAGGGGCAGGTGGAGGAGGAGGAGGTTGGAGGAGGTAGGAGGAGGTAGGAGGGATTGCCACACACACAGCAGGGGAACAGCTGACGTTACTGAACCCCAATAACAGAGGAGGGACTGTTGACTGTGCGTACAGCACTTCTGGACGGCAACTGGCGGTGTTGGAGCCCAGGGACGGGTGGAGGAGGAGGAGGTTGGAGGAGGTAGGAGGGATTGCCACACACACAGCAGGGGAACAGCTGACGTTACTGAACCCCAATAACAGAGGAGGGACTGTTGACTGTGCGTACAGCACTTCTGGACGGCAACTGGCGGTGTTGGAGCCCAGGGGCAGGTGGAGGAGGAGGAGGTTGGAGGAGGTAGGAGGAGGTAGGAGGGATTGCCACACACACAGCAGGGGAACAGCTGACGTTACTGAACCCCAATAACAGAGGAGGGACTGTTGACTGTGCGTACAGCACTTCTGGACGGCAACTGGCGGTGTTGGAGCCCAGGGACGGGTGGAGGAGGAGGAGGTTGGAGGAGGTAGGAGGGATTGCCACACACACAGCAGGGGAACAGCTGACGTTACTGAACCCCAATAACAGAGGAGGGACTGTTGACTGTGCGTACAGCACTTCTGGACGGCAACTGGCGGTGTTGGAGCCCAGGGGCAGGTGGAGGAGGAGGAGGTTGGAGGAGGTAGGAGGAGGTAGGAGGGATTGCCACACACACAGCAGGGGAACAGCTGACGTTACTGAACCCCAATAACAGAGGAGGGACTGTTGACTGTGCGTACAGCACTTCTGGACGGCAACTGGCGGTGTTGGAGCCCAGGGACGGGTGGAGGAGGAGGAGGTTGGAGGAGGTAGGAGGGATTGCCACACACACAGCAGGGGAACAGCTGACGTTACTGAACCCCAATAACAGAGGAGGGACTGTTGACTGTGCGTACAGCACTTCTGGACGGCAACTGGCGGTGTTGGAGCCCAGGGACAGGTGGAAAAGCAGAGGAACACAATGTAGGCCGAAGCCTGAGAAAGTCGAAAGGGAACCTTTAACCCCCCCCCAAGGCGTTTGTAGCTGAAAGAGCCAGCTTGTGCAGCACAAAAGATGCAAAAGGAAAAGGTGGCTCTTTTCATCATGCTCCTTGCAAACACAGAACTAAACACTTATAAAATGTGTCCCCTGCAACCGTAAAACCGTCCCGGAGGTGGGACTTTCCTTCGTAATGTGACGCAGCCCAGCCGTCATTCCTACCCCCCCGGCGCCGCGCACCGGCTCCTCAGCGTTGTTTTATTCCGTCAAGGAGCCTGCGCTGTTATGTTATCCCGTGGCCAGGCACACTTAGCGCTGCCCGTCTTCTGGCATCATTTGGTGTCTGGATGGCTGCGCCTGTGCGGCCGCGCTGGCAGAGAGCCCGCCTCGCAGTGTCTTCTGATTTAATCCCACTGGGGGCCTGGGATCCATGGACATGCGCACTGCATATCTGAACCTCCACCTCTCACTCATCTCCCTATGGCTTCTTCAGACTGTGCGGTGTCACGGCCGTGGCATGCTGTTAGGGACCAGCTGACACCGAACAGTCTGAAGAAGCCATAGGGAAATGAGTGAGAGGTGGAGGTTCAGATATGCACTGCGCATGTCCATGGATCCCAGGCCCCCAGTGGGATTAAATCAGAAGACACTGCGAGGCGGGCTCTCTGCCAGCGCGGCCGCACAGGCGCAGCCATCCAGACACCAAATGATGCCAGAAGACGGGCAGCGCTAAGTGTGCCTGGCCACGGGATAACATAACAGCGCAGGCTCCAGGACGGAATAAAACAACGCTGAGGAGCCGGTGCGCGGCGCCGGGGGGGTAGGAATGACGGCTGGGCTGCGTCACATTACGAAGTAAAGTCCCACCTCCGGGACGGTTTTACGGTATCAGTGGACACATTTTATAAGTGTTAAGTTCTGCGTGTGCAAGGAGCTAAACAAAAATAGCTACCTTTTCCTTGGGCAGCATTACTGCTGCACAAGGTGGCTCTTTCAGTAACAAACGCCTTGGGGGGGGGGGGACAGATTCCCTTACATTTCAGTTGTTGTGTCAGCGTGGCGGTCGCATGACACATTGCCGGCTACACAGCTGGGGATCAGCTGACATTACTGAAACCCAATAACACTGGGTCGTATGTTTTGACTGTGCAGACGGCACGTCTGAGCCTCAACTGGCGGTGTTGGAGCCCAGGAATTTAAGTTCAGGTGGTAGAAAGATGAACACAACAGGAGACCTGGATAACGTATACAGTGACCTAATTATTCAATCAGGAGGAGGAGTGGCAAATTCCGGCGAGATCCAGGCCTTGTTCATTTTCAGGAAAGTAAGCCGGTCAACGTTATCGGAGGATAGTCGCATGCGACGGTCAGTTAGTACACCACCTGCAGCACTAAAGACACGTTCCGATAATACACTGGCCGCAGGGCAAGACAGCACCTCCAATGCATACTGGCTTAGCTCTGGCCATGTATCCAGCTTTGAGACCCAAAACTTGAAAGGGGAAGAGCCGTCTGGGAGTACAGCAAGAGGGCAAGACATGTAGTCTGTCACCATCTGACGGAACCGTTGCCTCCTGCTGACTGGAGCCGTCTGTGATGGTGTAGACTTTTGTGGCGGGCACAGAAAACTGTGCCACAGTTCGGCCATACTGGTCTTGCCTTGGGCAGAGGCACTGCTTCTGCTCCCTCTTTGTGCAGAGCCTCCACCACGGCCTGGACGCACTGAGCTGCTTTGGAATGCACTAGCAGCACTTCTCTCAGTTGGAATGGAGAAGATGATGGAATTGACCAGTGTGTCTTGGTACTCCCGCATTTTTCGCTCCCGGTTCAACGGTGTGATGAGGCTTTCTACGTTGTCCCGGTAGCGAGGATCGAGGAGGGTGAACACCCAATAATCAGACATGTTGAGAATGTGGGCGATGCGGCGGTCGTTTCTCAGGCACTGCAGCATGTAATCCACCATGTGCTGCAGACTGCCAACTGCCCAAGAAACGCTGTCCCCTGCTGGAGGCGTGATCTCTGCCCGCTCGTCATCACCCCACCCTCGCTGTACACACTGAGTACTGGACAATTGTGTAACTCCCTCCTCTGGACGGATGTCTTCCTCCTCCATTGACTCCTCCTCATCCTCCTCACAAACGGTCCCCTGCCTACGCGTTTGTGAGGAACCACGTGGCGCTGACTGTCCAGAAGATGATGGAAATGGTGAATCCTCATCCTCCACCTCTTCCACAACATCATCCCTTAGCGCTTGCAGTGATTTTTCAAGCAGGCAGATAAGGGGGACAGTCATGCTGACTAGTGCATCATCTGCACTCGCCATCCGCGTGGAATAATCAAAGGGACGCAAAACCTGGCAGACGTCATTCATAGTGGCCCACTCTGTGGTTGTGAAGTCTGTACGGCGCTGACTGCGACTTTTTTGCGCCTGAAGCAGCTGGTACTCCATTACAGCTTGCTGCTGCTCACACAACCGCTCCAACATATGTAACGTGGAATTCCACCTGGTAGGTAGGTCACATATGATGCGATGTTCCGGCAGGCGGTGTCGGCGCTGCAGAGCCGCAATGCGCGCTTTTGCCGTGCTGGAACGCCGCAAGTGAGCACACTCTAGGCGGACCTTGTGCAGCAGTGCATCAAGATCCGGATAGTCCCTCAAAAAGCTCTGCACGACCAAATTGAGCACATGTGCCAGACATGGGATGTGAGTGAGGTTGCCGAGGCCCAGAGCTGCCACCAGATTTCGGCCATTATCACACACTACCATGCCTGGCTGGAGATTCGCTGGCACAAACCACACATCGCTCTCCTGCTTGATGGCATTCCAGAGCTCCTGCGCTGTGTGGCTACGATTCCCCAAGAAAATTAATTTCAAGACGGCCTGTTGACGTTTGGCCACGGCTGTGCTCATGTCGGTCGTAACAGGTACACGTTCATCACGGGTCCATGTGGAGGTGGACTGTGACGGCTCCTGCAGCGATGATTCTGAGGAACTGGTGTAAGAGGAGGAGTCAATGCGTACAGAATGGATTCCTGCAATCCTTGGAGTGGGCAGGACACGTCCTGCGCCACTCGCACGGTCTGTACCCGGCTCAACGACATTAACCCAATGGGCAGTGAGGGAAAGGTATCGCCCCTGTCCATGTTGACTGGTCCACGCATCGGTGGTGAGGTGGACCTTGCTACTGACGGCGTTCAGTAGCGCGTGTTTTATGTGTCCCTCCACATGCTTCTGCAGGGCAGGGACGGCTTGCCTGCTGAAGTAAAAGCGGCTGGGCACTTTGTACTGTGGGACTGCCAATGACATGAAGTCACGGAAGCTGTCAGTCTCCACCAGCCTGAATGACAGCATTTCCAGTGACAGAAGTTTGGCAATGCCTGCAGTCAGAGCCTGTGCTCGTGGGTGGTTTGACGAGAAAGGCCGCCTTTTCTCCCATGCCTGTACTACCGATGGCTGTAGACTGGGCTGGGAGTGTGTGGATGACTGGGAAAGTGGCGCTGCGGGTGGAATTACAGCGGGTCTCTGGACAACAGGGGCAGAGGTTCTTCCACGGCGATCCTGGGAGGACGCCGAACCAGCTGCGTGTGAGGTAGAGGAAGAGGCAACACGAGCTGAAGAGGTGGTAGCTGCCGCTGTTGGTTGGCCTACCTCTTCAGTGTGTTTTTCTAACTCCGCCGGGTGCCTGTTGCGCACATGTTTCCACATGTTGGAGGTATTGAGGTTGCTGACATTTCGACCTCTTTTGACTTTTTGATGACACACGTTGCATCTGACATAGCAAATGTCATCTGCAACTGTGTCAAAAAAGGACCAGGCACTGCAAGTCTTGGGAGCGCCCTTTTTGGCTTTTGGAAGAGACATGCTCCTAACGGGTGCCAAAGCGGAGGCTGCAGGATCCGCAGTCTTCCCCCTCCCTCTCCCTCTTTGGGCCGTACGGGGAATCTCTTCCTCAGAGCTGCTCCCACCACCTTCCTGTCCCTCACGCCAAGATGGGTCGAGGACCTCATCATCTACACTACCCTCTGCCCCCAACTGCTCCTCCTGGGTAGTCTCAGCAGCAGAGCACGCACCAGTAAGTGGCACCTGAGTGTCATCATCAGCTGATGCGGCCTGCGATGTGGTGACCGGAGCCACTGGCCCACCCGCCTCTTCAGAGGAAGACAGAAAAAGCTGTTGGGCATCACTGCACCCTGCCTCTTCTTCCATTTCTCCAATGCTGCTTGGCTGGCCCCCTGTTTCCAAGCCAAGAGATTCAGAGAACAGAAGTAGAGACGGCTCCTGTCCTGGGCTCTCTGTCTGCCTGGGCAATTTGGCAGGTGGTGAAGAGACAGATGGCTGCTCTCCAGTGCTCTGTGTCTGAGAGGATGTGGCACTAATGGAAGTTGATGCATTAGCTGCCATCCATCCGACAACAGCTTCAATTTGTTCTTCACGCAGCAGCGGTGTACGGCGCTCGGACACAAAGCTTCGCATGAACGACTGTTGCCTGGTGAAAGTGGGTGCTGATGAGTCACCGGTGCCCGCAGCAGGCACAGAATCCCCACGTCCCCTCCCTGCTCCGCGACGGCTCCCACGCCCCCGTGCCTTACTCACTGCCTTCTTCATCTTGGTTGACTGATAAAGATAAGCAGAAAAGTACTAACGGATTTGTGTGCTTATTCCTGAGCAACTCCTCCTAACAGGTATAAGAAGCACTAATTATCTAAAGTGTGGACTAGACACAAATATGAGCTAATGTGGCCTACAGAAATGTAAAGTGGTGTAACTGGTGTGTTTGGTGAACTTTATTATTTATTTATTTTTTGGGGGCTGAACTGACAACAGATAGAGCTGCAGTCACACGGAGACCGTGCAGACAGACGTAAACGGCGCTACAAGGCCCAAAAACCCTCCTCTACTTTATCCTATGTAGTGTTTTTCCACAAATTAGCTGGAGACGGGTGGAAAGACACTAATAGGATTTTTTTGAATAAATTAGCAGCAGACTACACTATTTTGAAAAAAAAGAAAATTGATTTGGCGGTATGACGCAGTGAAAAACCCTGAGCTGGAGACAACCAGGCTATAGCTGCTCACAGATTACAGGGCGAGCTGCAGTCACACGGAGACCGTGCAGACAGCCGTAAACGGCGCTGCAAGGCCCAAAAACCCTCCTCTACTTTATCCTATGTAGTGTTTTTCCACAAATTAGCTGGAGACGGGTGGAAAGACACTAATAGGATTTTTTTAAATTAATTAGCAGCAGACTACACTACTTTGAAAAAAAAGAAAATTGATTTGGCGGTATGACGCAGTGAAAAACCCTGAGCTGGAGACAACCAGGCTATAGCTGCTCACAGATTACAGGGCGAGCTGCAGTCACACGGAGACCGTGCAGACAGCCGTAAACGGCGCTGCAAGGCCCAAAAACCCTCCTCTACTTTATCCTATGTAGTGTTTTTCCACAAATTAGCTGGAGACGGGTGGAAAGACACTAATAGGATTTTTTTAAATTAATTAGCAGCAGACTACACTACTTTGAAAAAAAAGAAAATTGATTTGGCGGTATGACGCAGTGAAAAACCCTGAGCTGGAGACAACCAGGCTACAGCTGCTCACAGATTACAGGGCGAGCTGCAGTCACACGGAGACCGTGCAGACAGCCGTAAACGGCGCTGCAAGGCCCAAAAACCCTCCTCTACTTTATCCTATGTAGTGTTTTTCCACAAATTAGCTGGAGACGGGTGGAAAGACACTAATAGGATTTTTTTAAATTAATTAGCAGCAGACTACACTACTTTGAAAAAAAAGAAAATTGATTTGGCGGTATGACGCAGTGAAAAACCCTGAGCTGGAGACAACCAGGCTACAGCTGCTCACAGATTACAGGGCGAGCTGCAGTCACACGGAGACCGTGCAGACAGCCGTAAACGGCGCTGCAAGGCCCAAAAACCCTCCTCTACTTTATCCTATGTAGTGTTTTTCCACAAATTAGCTGGAGACGGGTGGAAAGACACTAATAGGATTTTTTTGAATAAATTAGCAGCAGACTACACTACTTGGGAAAAAAAAAAAAAAAAGGAACAGTATGAGGCAATGAACCACCCTCCCTGAACTGAATACAACCAACTATGGATGGCCTATGTGGCTGCACTCAGACTGGAGACTGGGCTGCACTCACACACACACACACACAGACCCTGCAGATCGCTGTGAAAACAGCGCTACAAGGCAAAAGCAAGGTGAATAGTAGGTGAACACAGCGGTTGCTAAATTAGCCTTTGGAAAGCACAAAGAAGCAAATCGCTATCTCTAAACTGTCCCTCAGTCAGCAAACAGCGTCCTGTCACTAACTGAATTCACAGCAGAGTGATCGCAAAATGGCGCCAGCGACTTTTAAACTGCATCATGACATCATTACACCAGCCAATCACAGCCTTGCCAGTAGTTTCATGCCCTCCATGCTAAACAGGATGTGCCCACACTTGGAATCAATCTCATTGGCTGAATTTCTGCTTTTTGAATCTTAGAACTTCCGATTCCGGTATCCGATACGCGGCAAGTATCGGAATCCCGGTATCGGAATTCCGATACCGCAAGTATCGGCCGATACCCGATACTTGCGGTATCGGAATGCTCAACACTAGTGGTGAGTAATCATTCAATGGAAGTCTTCTAACAGAGGCTGGGCAGACATCTGTCTAAGATGGCTTAGTGAATCCTGCATTGAGCAGGGGGTTGGACATGATGACCACGGAAGTCCCTTACAACTCTAGCATTCTATATTCAATGAAGATAGAGAACTTAAAGGGGTATTCCCATCCCCAAGATCCTATCCCAATATGTAGTAGGTGTAATAATAATATTAGCAAATACCTCCAATAAGAAATGTAGCAGTTTTTCTGATTCACTATGTCTCTTTCCTCATGAGCAGGATCTTAGGTATCCATGGTTATGACCACTGATATAGTGGCAGTTAGCTAATTGCTAGTGGTCGTAACCTAAGGTCCTACAATGCCTGCACATGAGGAAAGAGACATAGCGAATCAGAAAAACTATAGTATATTTCTACTTGGAGGTATTTGCTAATATTATGATTATTATACCTGCTACATATTGTGATAGGATCTTGGAGTTGGGAATACCACTTTATGTTCTCCGTCTTCTCCGCACCTGTGCTGTGATTCTCTCATGCGAGACAATCGGATCACAGTAAGATGACACTCGACTCAAAAACTCTGACAGAGTTTGAACCAAATGTCATTAGCGTAGTCATCCCAAATCTCTCGGATGAGAGAATCGACGTTTGATTTCAGCCTTACAGATATTTGCATACAGCTGTGTTGCAGGCCACTGGAGTCAATTTCTCCTGTGGGCCCCAGACACCCCAGTCTAACCATGGCTACTACTACAGTTATATGAAAAAGTTTGGGCACCCCAATTAATCTTAAGCTTAATGTTTTCTAAAAATTGTTTTTTTTTCCAACAGCTATTTCAGTTTCATATATCTAATAACTGTTGGACACAGTAATGTTTCTGCCTTTGTAAAGAGGAATGGTCAAAAATACCTTCATCCAGGAACTCATTAAAAGCTACAGGAAGCGACTAGAGGCTGTTATTTTTGCAAAAGGAGGATCTACTAAATATTAATGTCACTTTTCTGGTGAGGTGCCCATAATTATGCACCTGTCAAATTTTGTTTGAATGCAGATTGCACATTTTCTGTTAGTACAATAAACCTCATTTCAAGGCAGAAACATTACTGTGTCCAACAGTTATTAGATATATGAAACTGAAATAGCTGTTGCAAAAAAAACAATTTTTAGAAAACATTAAGCTTAAGATTAATAGGGGTGCCCAAACTTTTTCATATAACTGTATGTATAAATGAACAAGAATAAATCCATAGGTGCAAACTAGAGATGAGAATATGCCAGAAGGTAAGAGATTTGCGAACCTCTTATCCAGCCACCAGGTATCACTGACCTGGACACTGGACCAGATTCCTGTGAATCCAACTGCTCATCTCCAGTCCCAAACATCCTGAATACAGTGGGAAAGTCCTGGATTTGGATCTGCGGCCTGCAATGTTGGGCGTCTGCTGAATGTCTCTCACTGCCACCGCACCCTCTGACATCTCCTTCTGCTAGGGTATAATGAAATTGTAAATGGCTTTGGCTTGGGGTGTGGTTAGGGGCATGGTCAAAATTTGCCCCATAATTTGACCCTCTTTCTGTTCTTCAGAAATTGTCCAGTATGCAGTCAGTGAGCTGTCAGTCAAGCAGTGCATCTAAGCGTTATTTGCATTAAAAGTGACTTTTTGGGGGGAGTCAGGGAGCAAGAGATGCGTAAAAAAGGTATGGATATCATTATTTTTCACAGAGCAACATGACTATATTAACAGTGGGGGGGGGGATCGTGATGACAGATTCCCTTTAGTTTCAAAATTTGCAAAAGCATTATTTTTTCTCTGTGCGCAGCACAGTAACATCTCACCATTTTTTTCTCTCTCCTTATCTTTTCATGTTGTAGTTGCTAAGAGACATGGCAAAACCTGTTATGCACCATTACTTAGGATGAATGCTTGGCATGTTATTGTGTAGAATACAGATTTGTAGCAACAAGTCACGTTTTATAGTCTCTGTATTCAAATGTAAGGTCAAACTAGCAAATAAATCATAGCAATTAAAATAAACAGTAAACAGTATTGGTATAGGTAACATAAATCACAAGAAATTTTGATTGATACATTATCTGGGAGACAAAAATAATCTTTATTAATATGCAGCATATACAGTAGGTAAATGTCACAAGGCAGCAGGCTCGGACTGGCCCACAGGGTAACAGGGGAATTCCCCAGTGGGCCCCTGTGCAGATCTGGCCCCCAACCCCACTATGTAGGCAGTGCTTGGCATAATTTACTTGATTCACTCTGTGCAGAAAAAACAGCATCTCAACATTCATTAACCAATCTACCCAGTTTATTATTATATAGAGATATAGGTAAATTTCAGTCATGCCCTTGGTTTGGACTTCTTGTTCGAGAGAGAGTGAGAGAGAGAGAGAATGAATATTTTCCAGAATGGAGAATGCATGTGCAGCGCCCCAGAGTCCTGGTCGTTGCAGTACTGATGCTCCGCCGCTAAGGGGAGTGATGGTACGTCTGATGGCACTGAAGGAGTTCACCTGACCAGGTATCACAGACACCAATACACTTCATAGTCTGGCTTCCAGGGGGAGCTAAGGGCGCTATGTATTAGGCCACTCCTCACAATCTGGTAAAACTGGGGGTTAGATAGAATGTTAGACAGAAAGCTGACTGGGTTGGAACCAGGCAACATCCTGTGGCAGAGGGTGTTGCAGGGGAAGATTCAGGGGGGTCCCTGTCAGGGGTGGGATCCTGACAGAGGCCTAGCTAACAGGAAAGAATGTTAAGGAACCACGCCTGCACTACATCGCGGCGGTATCTCAAGAAAGGACAAGAAGCGCGGTTTATTGTGAAGAGTGAGAAACTAGATCAAAGCAAAAAGGAGATAAAAGCCAGTAGGAGTCGTGCTGTAAGATCGAGGCAACATCCTACTGAGGCGCGTAGCCGGTGGCCGGGAACGCCGAGGAAGTATTGGGCTCCAAGCATTACTTCAAACCAACGGCAGGACAGTTAATTATAGGTTGTCTGTCTCACCTAAATCACGTAAGCAGACATAGGGGGCAACTGTGGGAGAGGGGCGTCACTAGGGTCCCGGAAGAACTCCAGGCCTACCCGTCATACAGGTGCGTCCTATCCATATCATCTGGGGGACGGAGAAGAACATCAGAATAGATATAAGTTGTGGGAAAGAACATCAGAAACAGACACAACAGTTGTGAGGACTATCCCGTGGTGCTCAGCAGGGAAGTACTACAACACACAGACGCTAGAAGGAAGGCACAGATTTCCACCTGCAAAGGGAACTCTGGAGGTGCCATCGGACCGGCCGGTCTCAGACAGCCCTGTTAACCGTACTCTGGATTGAGGATCTTGAAGCCTTCAGTAAAGAGGTAAAGAGACTGCAACCCTGCGTCCTCATTATTCATTGCGACCTGCACCGCACACCACCATTTACACCTTTCATTGGACGCCCCTTAGCAGGGTCACGGACCGGGTCCAGCCACCGTGACAACCCTAGAACTGAGACAGAGAGGCCCGGTACCGAGTACCCCGCGGCCCTGCGTCTGGGGGCTCTCCACATGATTTCCTGAAAAAAACGAATGAGATTCCATCATTTCACCTCACTTTCATCCATTTTTTGCTGGATCCGTTGCTGTGCGTTTTTTCGCAGGACAGAAAAAAATGTTCCTCTGGACGTTTTTTATCCGGCCGCCGGAAAATTAATTTTTGACGGATCCGGCAAAAAACGGATGGAACGTGAGGCCATCAGGCGCAATCAGTCTCTAATACAAGTCTATGAGAAAAAAACGGATCCAGCGGCAACTTTTGCCGGATCCGTTTTTTCAAAATTAGCCTGATTGTGCTTGACGGCAAAAACCTGATATGTGAAAGGAGCCATAGGCATGGCCCTGTGTAAGAATCGCTGGAACGCGTTATGCAGTGAACGACAGGAGGCAGAGCAAGGGTTAACAAGTTTATTAACAGGGGAATACTCCACGCAGGGAGGTAAAGGGTTAAACAGTATAAAGGGAAAAGGATGTTGGGAGGTAAAGGGTTAAACAGGGGATTTAACAGTTTAGATGGCAAAGGATATTGTAAGTAGAAGAACAACGGTTCAGATAACGGCAGTTCTCGTGAAGCACTTGTGTCAGGAGTTCCGCCAACTGTAACTCCTGCTGAGAACTCAATAGTGCCGGCAACGGCTGGCACGGTGTCTTTTCCAGAAAAGTCCTGTGGGCATCAATGCCCCGTCTTCTAGCGGCAGTGGTCGGTCTCTGGGACCTTCCACTGGGCCTAGTCCATAAACTGCAGTGGCTGAAAAAGGTACGGGTCACAGTCCTGTAACAGTCCAACGTGGCTCTGCAACTATATTCACTGGTAAAGTCAGGTTACAAGTGTCTGGGCAAATAGTCTCTGACAAAGTCAGGGCACAAGTGTCAGTCCCGCATGTGGTCACTCTTAGTCTACGTTCACATTTGCGGTGTGCGCCGCAGCGTCCTCGCCGCAACGCACGACGCAATGAAAACGCATAAAAAACGCATGGTTTTGAGACGCATGCGTTCAACGCATGCGTCGAAAAACGCAGCGTTTTTTTGAAACGATAAAAAACGCTGCGTTTCCAGACGCATGCGTTTTCCTAAAGTGATGTCATTCTTCAACATAAAAAAAAATAAATTGTGTCTAGACACTAGATAAAGACTACCAATGGCTAGAAGAGGGTTGGTGTAATGTAATTGTGTATATATACCCTGGCAGAGATGAATTCCTCCCATTTTGCTTGTATTTACAGCATCATGATGGAGCGTCCCATGGAGAGTATCTACATGGATATAGAGATGGATTTTGCCATGGCTAATGCCTATGCTCTCGCCTGTTATCATCAAAGGGAAAGGGAAAAACCTTTGGCTACACCCTATCGTGGAAGTCCGGGAGAGCCAGGGAGCCTACCATTGCTTGTTTGGCGAGCTCAATGACAACCTGGAAAAATATTTCGAATATACCAGGATGTCTCAAGACAGCTTCCGCTATCTTCTGCGTCGGGTGGAAGGAGCCATTAGCAGGCAGGACACGCAGCTCCGGAGATCAATTTCTGCAAAGGAACGGCTGCTGGTGACTCTACGGTACGTAGCTGTTTGAATGACTGTGATATGTTCTTCCCTTTTTTTAGCTTTTTTTTTTAATTTGTTTTGGGTTTGGTATGGTCAATGTAATTTTATAAATTACAATGTACTTTAATGTAATTTCTTTATTTATCTTCTTGGCAGTTTCCTGGCTACCGGAGAGACCTTGAGATCCCTGCATTTCCAATTCAGGATTGGAGTCTCCACTCTTTCCGGAATTATTGCCGACACATGCCGCGCTTTGTGGGATAATCTCCAGGAGGAATTTTTACCCCTCCCTACAAGTGAAATCTGGGAGGCCAACGCCAAGAAATTTGAGCAAGTGTGTTCTTTCCCTAACTGTATTGGCGCAGTTGATGGGAAGCACATTCGGATTACAAAGCCTGCAGGAAGTGGATCTCTTTTTTTTAATTATAAAAAATACTTTTCCACTGTGCTCATGGCAATTGCAGGTGCGGACTGCAGGTTTCTCGCAGTGGACATTGGTGCGTTTGGCCGTGCAAATGACTCACAGACATTTAAGGAGTCGGATATGGGCCAAAGATTATATGGGAACAATTTAAATTTCCCCCAGCCACGACCTCTTCCCCACACCGAAGGCCCGGCGATGCCATTTGTTGTGGTTGGGGATGAGGCGTTTCAAATGTCTCCCAACCTACTGAAACCCTACTCCAGTCGGGGCTTGGACCATACAAAAAGGATTTTCAATTACAGACTGTCCAGGGCCAGAAGAACTGTGGAGTGCGCCTTTGGCATCCTTGTCTCCAAATGGCGTATATTAGGATCCGCCATTAATCTTAAAATTGAGACAGTGGATGAGATGGTGAAGGCTTGTGTGGTTCTCCACAATTATATTATGGCCAAAGAGAGACTGAACGTGGAACTCGATGAACCCATACCAAACCCATTGCCCGATTACCAAGATCATCCTCTGAGGACAAGTGTTGAAATTGTGCAGATGAGGGATCGATTTGCGGCCTATTTTGTTTCAGATGTTGGCCGTGTGTCATGGCAAGATACAATGGTGTAGTGTTAATGTTACTGTTGGACTGTATTCTGGTTTTAACTACACTAATAAATACCTCTACTGTGACTGTGCTAAAAATATAATATAATGATAATAAAATATTTCTCCAGTATTATGTGCAATAAATGTCATCAGTTTAGGTGGGTTAATGTTATGTCAAATTTATCATCTGCCTATACTTCAGAAATGTTTGTTACTGTAATGTGCCTTATCTAAAAACTTGCAACCCTTTTTTTAAATTGTTGTTGTTTAATAAAAAAATTTTCAAAGTTTTCTACACTGCTTCAAAGAACATATTTCTACCAACTGCGCTAAAACGGTGTACCGCACAAAATGTACTCTGGTGATCACCAGCTCCCAAATGGTCTGCAAAACCCCCACACTTTTGTTCACATGGCCGTGTGTTCGCTAGTTGAGCAAACATGATTCTCTCCTTCCTAGGCAAACTGTCAAGACTCCAGACTAGTTTCATGTGGAACACGGCTTCATTGAGCGCACTTGCTGATAATACATTTTCACCCGACGCAGCTGCATGTGCCGCGGCAGTGTGACTGGCACCACACCATGGCGAGGCCAATAGGCTTCGGTTGTGCATGGGTTGTGCCACTCACACAGCCTTGGAACATGCGGATGCAGTGCCGGAAAAAAGCAGATCAGCAACCGCACACCAGGAAGCCGTGTCCATATGCTATTATTTGGAAACTGTTCAGTTTGCCAACGAGGGAGCCGATCTTGTTCGCTCCATTAAGTATTGAAGTCAGGATGCAGAAATACATCCTGATTCAAATAGTGTCAACACTTTGCCATGTGACCATTGCAACCACCGGAGCACTGACCTTATTATATGTATACAATCTATGTAATAACAGTTAAGGTACCTTCACACTAAACGATAACGCTAGCTATCCGTGACGTTGCAGCGTCCTGGCTAGCGATATCGTTGAGTTTGGCAGGCAGCAGCGATCAGGATCCTGCTGTGATATCGCTGGTCGTTGGTTAAAGTTAAGAACTTTATTTGGTCGTCAGATCGGCGTGTGTTATGATCCCAATGGCAAGGGATCTCAGAGATAAAAGCAAAGTCTGCAAACATAAATACCAGCTCATAGGGAAGTGGTAACTAGGCTGACCATATAGCTGATCCTAGCACAAACACTAACAGTAGCCGGGGAACGTGCCTACGTTGATCCTAGACGTCTCGCGCCAGCCGGAGAACTAACTAACCCTATCAGGGAAAATAAGACCTCTCTTGCCTCCAGAGAAAAGACCCCAAAGTAATACAAGCCCCCAACAAATAATAACGGTGAGGCAAGAAGAAAAGACAAACATAAGAATGAACTAGATTTTAGCAAAGAGAGGCCCACTGACTAAATAGCAGAAGATAGTAAGATGACTTATATGGTCAGCAAAAAACCCTGCAAAATATCCACGCTGAATATCCAAGAACCCCCAAACCGACTAACGGTGAGGGGGGAGAATATCAGCCCCCTAGAGCTTCCAGCGATATCAGGAATCACATTTTGTACAAGCTGGACAAAAATAAGAACAATGCAAATAAACAAAAATAAGAAAGCAGGACTTAGCTTATCTTGCAAAGAACCAGGACCTGAAGACAGGAGCAAACAGAAATGAACTGATTACAACGATGCCAGGCACTGGACTGAGAATCCAGGAAGTTTAAATAGCAACACCCCAGGCCTAACGAAGCAGGTGAGTACCAACCTGGGAAAAGACAATCCAAGTGCCAAACCACTAGAGACCACAAGAGGGAGCCAAAAAGTATAGTTCACAACAGTACCCCCCCTTTAAGGAGGGGTCACCGAACCCTCACCAAGACCACCAGGGCGATCAGGATGAGCAGCGTGGAAGGCACGAACCAAATCGGCCGCATGAACATCCGAGGCGACCACCCAGGAATTATCCTCCTGACCATAGCCCTTCCATTTGACCAAATACTGAAGCCTCCGTCTAGAGAGACGAGAATCCAAGATCTTTTCCACCACGTACTCCAACTCGCCCTCAACCAACACCGGAGCAGGAGGCTCAACAGCAGGAACCACAGGCACAACGTACCGCCGCAACAAAGACCTATGGAACACGTTGTGAATGGCAAACGACACAGGAAGATCCAAACGAAAAGAAACCGGGTTAAGAACTTCCAAAATTTTATAAGGACCAATAAAGCGAGGCTTAAACTTAGGAGAGGAGACCTTCAGAGGGACATACCGAGAAGACAACCAAACCAATTCCCCAACACGAAGTCGGGGACCCACACCGCCGCGGCGGTTGGCAAAACGCTGAGCCTTCTCCTGTGACAACTTCAAGTTGTCCACCACATGATTCCAAATCCGCTGCAACCTATCCACCACGGAATCCACCCCAGGGCAGTCAGAAGACTCAACATGACCCGAGGAGAAACGTGGATGAAAACCAGAGTTGCAGAAGAATGGCGAAACCAAAGTAGCGGAACTAGCCCGATTATTAAGGGCCAACTCAGCCAATGGCAAGAAGGTCACCCAATCATCCTGGTCCGCAGAAACAAAACATCTCAAATAAGCCTCCAGTGTCTGATTAGTTCGCTCCGTTTGACCATTAGTCTGAGGATGAAAGGCAGATGAAAACGACAAATCAATGCCCATTTTAATAAAACAGAAAAATGGAGTTCATGTCCAGAAAAATACAAATATTTTATTAAATTACAAAAAATACTGATAAATAACAACAACATGTAATAATACACTACAATAAATATCAAGATAGTTGGAGATGGTAGGTAGCACAGATAAAAAACAGTGCAGCACTCAGGCTGATGCCATGTACACAAAAAAATATATATATATCATCTGCATTGTGCAGAGTAAAGTGCAGGTATTAAACCGGGGGGTATAAATAACACTATGTAGAAAGATATGAAGAGCCCTGTACACTGGCTCATGTCACACCAAAAAAGGAGCATAAATCCCCACCCCGGATTCTTACCCACACAATGGCATCAGGACCGGACCGCACCGTACGCCCCAACGCGCGTTTCGCATCGGCTTCTTCGGGGGGCGCCTGGAAGGCCTCCACGGCTGCAGGAGCCCAATTAGCCACATCAGAACCTTTCTTGGTCATATCCGTCAAAGGTTTAACAACGCTAGAAAAGTTAGCGATAAAGCGACGGTAGAAATTAGCAAACCCCAAGAACTTCTGAAGACTCTTAACAGACGTGGGTTGAGTCCAATCATGAATAGCTCGGACCTTGACTGGGTCCATCTCCACAGCAGAAGGGGAGAAAATAAAACCCAAAAAGGAAACCTTCTGCACTCCAAAGAGACACTTTGAGCCCTTCACAAACAAAGCATTATCACGCAAAACCTGAAACACCATCCTGACCTGCTTTACATGAGAATCCCAATCATCAGAAAAAACCAGAATATCATCCAGATAAACGATCATAAATTTATCCAGATACTTCCGGAAGATATCATGCATAAAGGACTGAAACACTGAAGGGGCATTAGAGAGCCCAAAGGGCATCACCAAGTATTCAAAATGACCTTCGGGCGTATTGAATGCAGTTTTCCATTCATCTCCCTGCCTAATGCGCACAAGGTTGTACGCACCACGAAGATCTATCTTGGTGAACCACTTGGCACCCTTAATCCGAGCAAACAAGTCTGACAATAGTGGCAAAGGATACTGAAACTTAACAGTGATTTTATTCAGAAGCCGATAGTCTATACAAGGTCTCAAAGACCCGTCTTTCTTGGCCACAAAAAAGAATCCCGCACCAAGAGGGGAAGAGGATGGACGAATATGCCCCTTCTCCAAAGACTCCTTGACATAAGAACGCATCGCGGCATGCTCGGGTACAGACAAATTAAATAATCGTCCCTTAGGAAATTTACTGCCAGGAATCAAATCTATAGCGCAGTCACAGTCCCTATGAGGAGGAAGAGCACTGGACCTGGACTCACTGAATACATCCTGATAGTCACACAAATACTCAGGAACTTCTGAAGGAGTAGAAGTAGCAATAGACACCGGCGGAGAATCGCAATGAATTCCCTGACAACCCCAACTCGACACAGACATAGCCTTCCAATCCAAAACAGGATTATGGGTCTGTAACCATGGCAGACCTAAAACGACCAAATCATTCATTTTATGCAGAACAAGAAAACGAATCACCTCCCGATGTTCAGGAGTCATGCACATGGTCACTTGTGTCCAATACTGCGGTTTATTTTCCGCCAGTGGCGTAGCATCAATTCCTCTGAGAGGAATAGGAACTTTTAAAGGCTCCAAAACAAAACCACAGCGCTTGGCAAACGAAAAGTCCATAAGACTCAGGGCAGCACCTGAATCCACAAATGCCATAACAGGGTAGGAAGACAATGAACAAATTAAAGTCACAGACAAAATAAATTTAGGCTGCAAATTACCAATGGTGACAGGACTGACAACCTTGGTTAGGCGTTTAGAGCATGCTGATATAACATGTGTAGAATCACCACAGTAAAAACACAACCCATTCTGACGTCTATGATTTTGTCGTTCGGTTCTAGTCAGGATTCTATCACATTGCATTGAGACAGGTGTCCGTTCAGACAACACCGCGAGAGGATTAGCGGATTTGCGCTCCCGCAAACGCCGATCAATCTGAATAGCCAGCGCCATAGAATCATTCAGACTTGTAGGAATTGGAAAACCCACCATCACATTCTTAATGGCTTCAGAAAGGCCATTTCTGAAATTTGCGGCCAGAGCACATTCATTCCATTGAGTAAGCACGGACCATTTCCGAAATTTTTGGCAGTACACCTCAGCTTCATCCTGGCCCTGAGAGATAGCCAGTAGAGCTTTTTCTGCCTGAATTTCAAGATTAGGCTCCTCATAAAGCAATCCGAGCGCCAGAAAAAACGCATCAACATCCGCCAATGCCGGATCTCCTGGCGCCAACGAGAAAGCCCAATCCTGAGGGTCGCCACGTAAGAAGGAGATAACAATTTTAACTTGCTGAGCTGAATCTTCAGACGAACGAGGTTTCAAAGATAGAAACAATTTACAATTATTCCTAAAATTCCCAAATTTAAATCGATCTCCAGAGAATAGCTCAGGAATAGGTATCTTAGGCTCTGACATAGGACTGCTAACAACAAAATCCTGAATGCCCTGCACTCGTGCAGCAAGCTGATCCACACTAGTAATCAAGGTCTGAACATTCATGTCTGCAGCAAAGCTTCAAGCCACTCAGAGATAAAGGGGAAGAAGGAAAAAAAAAAAAACTCAGAACTTCTTTTCTTTTAATCCCACTTCAGCAATGCATTAACTATTAATGGCCTGGCATACTGTTATGATCCCAATGGCAAGGGATCTCAGAGATAAAAGCAAAGTCTGCAAACATAAATACCAGCTCATAGGGAAGTGGTAACTAGGCTGACCATATAGCTGATCCTAGCACAAACACTAACAGTAGCCGGGGAACGTGCCTACGTTGATCCTAGACGTCTCGCGCCAGCCGGAGAACTAACTAACCCTATCAGGGAAAATAAGACCTCTCTTGCCTCCAGAGAAAAGACCCCAAAGTAATACAAGCCCCCAACAAATAATAACGGTGAGGCAAGAAGAAAAGACAAACGTAAGAATGAACTAGATTTTAGCAAAGAGAGGCCCACTGACTAAATAGCAGAAGATAGTAAGATGACTTATATGGTCAGCAAAAAACCCTGCAAAATATCCACGCTGAATATCCAAGAACCCCCAAACCGACTAACGGTGAGGGGGGAGAATATCAGCCCCCTAGAGCTTCCAGCGATATCAGGAATCACATTTTGTACAAGCTGGACAAAAATAAGAACAATGCAAATAAACAAAAATAAGAAAGCAGGACTTAGCTTATCTTGCAAAGAACCAGGACCTGAAGACAGGAGCAAACAGAAATGAACTGATTACAACGATGCCAGGCACTGGACTGAGAATCCAGGAAGTTTAAATAGCAACACCCCAGGCTGTTATGACCCCAATGGCAGAGGGTCTCAGGAATAAATACCAAGTCTGCAAACACAAAAAAACAGCTCATAGGGCAGTGGTAACTGGGCTGACCATATATCTAATCCTAGCACCACAAATAGAAGCAGCCGGGGAACGTGCCTACGTTGGTTCTAGACGTCTCGCGCCAGCCGGAGAACTAACTAACCCTAGAAGGGAAAAGAAAGACCTTTCTTGCCTCCAGAGAAAAGACCCCAAAAGTTGGACACAAGCCCCCAACAAATAATAATGGTGAGGTAAGAGGAAAAGACAAACATAAGAATGAGCTAAGTATTTAGCAAAGAGAGGCCCACTAGCTAATAGCAGAATATAGTAAGATGACTTATATGGTCAGCAAAAACCCTATTAAAATATCCACGCTGGATATTCAAGAACCCCCGAACCGTCTAACGGCCGGGGGGAGAACACCAGCCCCCTAGAGCTTCCAGCAAGGTCAGAAATCACATTTAGTACAAGCTGGACAAAAATAGTAGCAAAGCAAGTAACTCAAAAAACAAAGAAGCAAGACTTAGCTTAATTTTGCAAGAGCCAGGACCAGCAGACAGGAGCAACAGAAGGATCTGATAACAACGATGCCAGGCACTGGACTAAGGATCCAGGAAGTTAATATAGCGACACCCCTGGACTAACGACCCAGGTGAGTGCCAAACAGAAAAAAGACAATCCCAGAGTCATACCACTAGTGACCACAAGAGGGAGCCAAAAAGTCTAATTCACAACACCAGGCCTAACGAAGCAGGTGAGTACCAACCTGGGAAAAGACAATCCAAGTGCCAAACCACTAGAGGGAGCCAAAAAGTATAGTTCACAACAGGCGTGTATCGTTGTGTTTGACAGCAAAAGCAACGATACCAGCGATGTTTTACAATGGTAATCAGGGTAAATATCGGGTTACTAAGCGCAGGGCCGCGCTTAGTAACCCGATATTTACCCTGGTTACCAGTATAAAAAAACAAACAGTACATACTCACCTTCGCGTCCCCCGGCGTCCGCTTCTTGCACTGACTGAGTGCCGGCCGTAAAGTGAATGCACAGCACAGCGGTGACGTGACCGCTCTGCTGTTAGGGCCGGCACTCAGTCAGTGCAGGGAAGCGGATGCCGGTGGACGCGATTGTGAGTATATATATATATATATATTTTTAATTTTACACTGGTAACCAGGGTAAACATCGGGTTACTAAGCGCGGCCCTGCGCTTAGCAACCCGATGTTTCCCCTGGTTACCCGGGGACCTCGGCATCGTTGGTCGCTGGAGAGCTGTCTGTGTGACAGCTCTCCAGCGATCAAATAGCGATGCTGCAGCGATCGGCATCATTGTCTGTTTCGCTGCAGCGTTGCTTAAGTGTGAAGGTACCTTTAGTGTTTGTAAACACCTCATACAGCAATGAGAGACACCCAAAAAAAGGCAAAATAAAAATTGTAAAAATACTGTCTGACATTGCATACATGAGGTGTTTGAAGCACAAAATATGTGTAGACGGCGCACGGCGTGAATTGCCGAGAAGTATACTGCAAAATAAAAACAAATATTGTTGTGAAAAAAAATTTTTTTATTGGGGAAACAGGAAAAAAGATGGGAAATAAACTTATGGGGTATCAACCTCAGCTACCATGGGTGAGTGGTAAGTCTCTGGTTGGGAATGGGGAGAGGAAGAGGAGGATGATGAGCCAGAGTCCAGTAGGCTCGACGGCAATTCCAAGCCCTCAGGGTACCCTGGCGACGAGACAGCAACCTCTGTAGGGGAGGGAGGAGGCAAAACAAGTCTTCCACTGGTTCTTGAATGGCTCTGGCTGCTCCTGCTGCGGCTAGACCCCTGCCGCGAAGTAGGTGTCTGTATGATTGGAGCAGCCAGAGCCGCAGTATGTGTCCTCCTTCTCTTCCTCCTATGTTCTCCCGCAGCAGCTCCCACAGCATGACGGCTACGGGAGGATGAGGGCCTGGCAGGAGCAGGAGTCAGCGGCTCGATGTTATGGTGCCTGTGGTGGCGTCGCTCCGCACGCGGACCTCGGTGGGGTGGCTGGAGTGGCTCTGCAGCAGGAGTCGGAGTCATGCTAGCCAGCGACGGCACTACGGGCATTGTAGTCGCTGACTGCATGACCCGAGCCTGCTGCAGAGCTCTCACGTAGGCAGTGTTGCAGGCCTGCATCACCGAAATCTGGAGTTCCGGCGTAAGGTGTTCCACCATGCCCTTAGCAATGGCACTAAAAAAATGTTTGGCCGGCCTCGAGAGCTCGGATTCCATATTTTCAAGGCGCCGGTCGATATTGGACAGAGCAGTGTCCATTCTATCGCCCAGCGCCTTGAAACAATTCTGGAAGACCGTGCTCAAATGCAAAAATTCGGGCATTGTTGGCCTGTCCGAGGCCCGCTGGCGCTGTCGGGAATTCCCGAAAGAAGGAGCGCCAGAGGCCTCGGCCAGGGGAACACCTGATGGACCGGCTGCCGGTTCTCCAGATGGTGGTGCAAGCCTGCTGTCGCTGTGGGATGGCTGTGACGGGTCAGATGGCGATTCATGAAGGTCCGCTCCAGATGGGCGAGCACGCTCGAGGGTGCTGCTGTGTGTTATGTGAAAAGATAAGGGAAAAACTAGTCTTCAATTAATAACCTATCACATACGCCAACTCCTGTAATAAAGTTAACATTACATGACACAACAATAGATAACAATCCTCTGTCTCTCAGTCTGTCTGGCCTTTAATAAATTGCTGATTGTTATCGCCAGCTGCCTGTTATGGCTGATGAGAACAATCATGGACATATCAACTGCAGAAAAAGAGCGCTCCTTCTCGCTGCCAAAGCCTTTTGACCGCATACCACTGTCATCGGCAAACACACGCGTTGTGTTAGAAAAAACATTTTTGTCATAAACTCTTTATTGACGCTGCCTATGCCGCAGCAGTAGTATAAAATGTAAAGTTAAGAGAAAAATGTAAAACAAAACCCAAAAAATTAATTATCTACAGTGACTTTGCAGATGACTGCCATTTTAACGCTGATCGCAGGAACTGCCATGACGTTAGGGTCATGTGATTGAGACGTCATCATTATTCCTGCGATCAGACCTACCCTGACTCAGAACGTAACCTGTCATGGACTACAAGGACTCACGCTGTTAACCAAAAAAATGAATAATGGGCAATATACCATCCCACTAGGGAAAAAGTTACGTGGATGGCCAATATGCTACGCTGACTACATGGATGGCCAATACACTATGTGTCTGGGAAATATACTATGTGGATACGTGGCTAGAACGTGTACTATGTGGCTGCGATATAGTGGCCTGGCAATATACTATGTGGATGCGCAATGTACGTGGCTGGGCAATGTACGATGTGGCTGCGCAATATGGTATGTGGACAAAATACTTACTGTCGGCGGCCAAGGACCGGTCTTAGGAACTGTAACGCCCTGTTGTATTTATAGGGAACACACTTGGCCGCAGCAGCACCACTCCGAACTTGCTCCTCCTCATTACGGAGGCCCTTATTGAAACGGTCCTTCATGGATCGCCATCTGGTCCTCAACTTTTTGACTGTGAATGCAAACAAAAAAAAAGGTTACATATTTAGCATTTAAAAAGGATAAAACAACCGTGTGCGATGCAAAGTTGAAGGCATTGATCGCATCACACACGGTTGTGTTTATCCCGGCATGATGGGTCATAGCGGCGTATCAGCACGGCGTATCAGCAATACTCACCAAAGTTGCTTTTGTCCGTGCCTGAAGCGCTGTCAAAGCCATCCCACAGCGACTTTGCCACCTCAACCCACAAACGCCTCAACACCACCTGGTCCATGTGCCGGGGGTCACGGCTGTCCCACAACGGGCCACGCTCCTGTATGCTGGTGATTGGGAGGTCTACATCAATACTGTCACTGTGGTCCCGTTGTGAAACCTAGAATAATTGGAAAACATTAAGGTTAAAGATTTGAAAATATGAACAACCACCAGCACCTGTCATGATATGTACCTTTGCCCTGTCCTGTCTTTGAATAATATGCCATTTGATGTATGTATCTCTGGTTTCTATACCTGTATTTATGTATGTTATTGTGCAGGGAGTTCAACTGTATGTTACCTTCCCCCAATACTTGCAGCCCTTAAAAGCTATAATGTAATTAAGCTTTGTCAACATCACTAGTGAAAGCAGGATGCTAGTCAAATGTACTGTTCCTCACAGCAGGATGCTAGTCAAGAAAAGAAATTTAAATAAAAAAAAAAAAAATACTTACTCGCCGGCTTGACGCCACACCTTGGCCCCGAGCTCGCTGCTCCCGCTGATTCCCTTCCCCCTCACTTGAAGAAGCCTGTAAAAATTGTACACAAAAATTATTGCCAAGGCTACAAATGACAGCGAATAGTAAGCAACTGGACATAATTACTCACCGCACTCCCCTGCGCCGATTGGCTAGATGCTGACTCAGTCGCCATTCTTGCAAGTTATTCTGCAATGAAAAAATAATCAAAAAATCAAATCCAAAGCAAACACTGCCACATACAAAGAAATAGCAAAAAAAAAAAAAAAAAAAATTAACAACCACAATGGACTGTTGACTGATAGGACAATGCAAACTCAACAAGCGACACCACAACGCCATACATTGCAAGAGAATACAATAGCAGATACAACACAATGCAGAGTATTAAAAAGTTTCATCCAGAATAGACCCCAAAAAAATTAAGCAAAAATAGACCCCTATGTCCAAATTTTTAAAGGGAACCTGTCACCTGAATTTGGCGGGACCTGTTTTGGGTCATATGGGCGGGGTTTTCGGGTGTTTGATTCACCCTTTCCTTACCCGCTGGCTGCATGCTGGCCGCAATATTGGATTGAAGTTCATTCTTTGTCCTCCGGAGTACATGCCTGCGCAAGGCAATATTGCCTTGCGCTGGCGTGTACTCCGGAGGACAGAGAATGAACTTCAATCCAATATTGCGGCCAGCATGCAGCCAGCGGGTAAGGAAAGGGTGAATCAAACACCCGAAAACCCCGCCCATATGACCCAAAACACGTCCCGCCAAATTCAGGTGACAGGTTCCCTTTAAAAATAAAAACTAAAAAAAACAAAAACCTTTATTTAAACAGAAAAAAAAGGCCCAATGAAATAGCAAACTAATGAACGCCATACTTTACAATTACAACAAGACATGATCCAAAACAACACCATCTTGTGACATAGAACCACAGAAATACATCAGAAAAAGGTAATAAATACCATTCTAGACAATAAGCAATAAACATTACGGTACAACCGCTGTTAAAATATGCAGCAACCCAAAGATAAACCATAGTCAAATAGAAAAAAACCCATGGGAAAAAAATAAAAAGGGCCCCCCCCCAAAAAAACAATACATCCATACTCCAAACTTTACAATGCAAACAGTCAAGGAAGGAGATATATGCCATACGGTTAAAAACTACGTAAAACCATCAGAGATAAAAAAAGAAAAAAAAAAGAAAAATACAATTGAAAATAGAATGGCATATAGCCGCACGGAACAATACAATACAAATGAAACATCATAAATGTAGCCCCCCCCCCACCAGCAAGAAAAGACACTCAAGGAAAGAAAAAAAAAGGTAGGCAATGCCAAGAGCATACTTTACAATAAAACACAGCAAGACATGAGCCAAGAAAACGCCATACGGTTACCCCCAACAATAGAAACCAGAAAAAGACATGCACCAGAAATTTAACAAGAAAAAATCAGCCAAAAAAAAAGACATTGAACAACCGCATGACACCAGAACAACCCAAAACCAATCCAAAACCAATCCAAAACCAAGCAAGGCCGAAGACAAGAAACGCTATCATATAACGCCAGAAATACATCAGAACCAGATTAAAAAACACAATTTTTCAATAACAACTCACAGTGCCATAACCGTACAATAGCACAGACCAAACATTGCACAAAATAAATCAAAATCAAGAAAGAAAACACAGAATAAAAATGCAAAGCGAAATTATATACTTACAGGTTTTGAAAGCAGATTGCTCCTCTCTGTGTCTTCTCTGTAGAGAATAGCCTTGTGAAAGACAATGCCAACCCCCCTTTTTTTATATATATATATAGTGCTTTTTTTAAGTGTCTAGACAAAGTCTAGACAATTTTTTGCATTTTTTAATTGAAAACGCATGCGCCGTACAACGCACCACGACGCAAGCACTTGCGTCGTCTGCGTTGTCAATACACTTCAATGGGGAATAAGGCGCATCGACGACGCAAACACGACGCATGCGTTTTTTAAAAGGTCGGTGCCGCCCAAAAAATGCAACATGTTGCGTTTGCTGCGCCCTGACAGGTGCGCCCTAATGCCGCATGCGGCGTACAACGCAACACAACGCATGACAACGCATGACAACGCATGTACATGCGGCCCCAATGTTAAAGATAGGGCCGCACAACGCATGCGTTGTCTTGTGGCGAGGACGCTGCGGCGCAAACCGCAAATGTGAACGTAGCCTTAGATACACAGGCATGAGATGTGCCACCCAAATTAGAGGGTCCTGAGGGACCGGCACCAGAGGGATTAGCAGGTACAGTTAGATATGCCGCTGGCGGCTGCATAGTGTGTGCCATACGTATAATGATCGGTTCCACGACTGATTGCTTACCATCAGCGAGCTGATCAATCAAGCGATCAAGCGCTGCACCAGTCAGCGGGGCTGTGGCACCTAAGGCGAAAGATGTGCTTGCTGGCTCTGTAATATGCTTTGTTTTTCGCTTATGTTTTTGGGATGTCTCTACCACTTCTGGATATAGTAGCGCGGGGTCATTCACACGGCTGGTCGATGGCTGGTCAGTACTTGAATGGGGTATTTCACGCTGGTCCGCCGGCACAGGGTTTCCCAGGCCGTGCACCACACAGATCGGTGATGCCGGGGCTGTTCTAACAGGTCCATTAGACGACTGTATTGGCGTCCACACTGGTGCTGCGCCATTCTCGGAGATCTGTAGTGGCTGTAGAGGTGCTGGTGGCGATTTTCTCACGACTTTGCGTTTAGCTGTGGGAAAGATTATACATGTGTCAGATATGTGCGAGACCGCCGCGTGTCGCTGCGCTTAGCTGCTGGAAAGATTATACATGTGCCAGTTATGTGCGAGACCGCTGCATGGTGCGGCGCTTTGCTGCTGGAAAGATTATACATGTATCAGATATGTGTCACATATGTGTGGGACCAGGATCTCATTGGAGAAGCACGTGTATCATTGATTGTACAGAGAGTGTGCATGTATATCAAAATATACACTTACGGACTAGCGATGTGGGGTGGACGATTGCCGTGGCGGCTTCTGGAGCTTCTGTGAGGTTCTCCATTAGCAGCGGTATATTCTCTTTTGTGTATACAATTCTCCTAGGCTTCACTTTACAGGCTATAAATAAAGATATAGGACTTAGTAGAGGCGAGGGGGATTTTCACAGAGCGGCTGTGCAAAAACACGTTTTCATACGATTGCTACCTTTTCCTTTCTTGCTCGCAGGCCCTCGCGGTTTTTTAGGGGTTCTAGAAACAGGACTGTTTCTCAGTGTGGGGGTCTGGTACATCAGGCCTTCAGCGGTCAGCTGATTGTGTTCCGAGGTAATTGGTTCTGGAATCAGGTCGACATCTGTAAAGAATTAATATATATTTACACGTCTAAATACTTAAAAGATATTCAGGTCGACATCTGTAAAGAATTAATATATATTTACACATCTAAATACTTAAAAGATATTCAGGTCGACATCTGTAAAGAATTAATATATATTTACACGTCTAAATACTTAAAAGATATTCAGGTCGACATCTGTAAAGAATTAATATATATTTACACGTCTAAATACTTAAAAGATATATATAAACACACACAGACACACAACACACCTATGATGTCTTGCGCCAAATCCCACACAGCAGCGTCAGCTTCATTAGTGTTACTATACTCAGCTCCCGCTGTATCACACTCCAGAGCTAGCACGCTAAAGGTGTTTAAAAAATCATCGGGGATGGCCCTCATAAGTTCATCTTAAACAAGAAAGAATAAAACAATATAAAAATAATATACAAAACAGCCCTTACTTAGAATGGTACACTAACTGATGCATTTATATAAAGCTTGAAACATACCTAATAGCGAATCCTCAACTAGGTCGGAAAAAGCCGAAAAATTTTGGGATTACATCTAAAATAAATTATCTGTGTAAATTTTTGTGCTATCTATATTAATTTTACACCACAGACAAACTCATTAATATACCGCAACAAATAAATTTGCGCCTACTGCATAAATATGTTTATACTAAGCAAAACATAGGTAATACGGATAAGTCTTTCTATATTAATTTTACACCATAAATACGTGTTTATACAGTAAAACTATATTATACAGCGCAACTAAATTTGTACCTACTGTATAAATATGCCTATGTTATGCAAAACATATGTAATAAGTAAGCGGTGAATACGCTAGTTAGTATGTATTAACAGCTATTAACTATTGTATTACACAAATTATGTCATAATAAATATACGGTTAAATTATTAAAACAAATAATACCGCTAACCATCAATATAATACTAAATTATTAAAACAAATAACAAATTTAATTATGGTTTTAGCTATACATAGTTAAATATAATTAAGCATTTGCGAATAATAAGGCAAAATAGAATAATGCAGCACTCTGTATATACTTACATTTAGAATAGCTCTGCTGTTAGTCTGGTCTGGCTTCTGGTGGATGCCTGGTGTACTGCAGTACAGATAGCTGAATTTATTCTGACTTTCAGAAAACAAGCCTTCTGTTAACATCCAGAAACACACCCAGTTACCCCCCTCCATACGCCTTCTGTTAACACCCAGAACACACCCATACAGACAATTATTGCTTGTATTAACTCAATCATGATATAGCCGGATTAAAACTTGAAATTTTATACAATTGAATTTCTGAAAGAAGCCGGCTGTTGTCGATTATCGAGACACAATCATTTATTCAATCATGACGTCTAAATCGTATGATGACATATTAGAAAAACAATATTTTACACCTAAAGCCCCCGGGTCATTCTGCGGAATTGACAAATTATTTAGAGAGACAAGAGACCACGGAATAAAGAAATCTGATGTGACTGGCTGGTTGAATAAACAAGATGCCTACACTCTACACAAACCTGTTAGAAAACGCTTTTTGACAAATAAAATTTACGTCTCGGACATTGATGCGCAGTGGCAAGCGGATCTCGTAAGTTTAATTGACTATTCAAGGGAAAATGATAATGTCAAATACATCCTGACGGTGATTGATACTCTATCGAGATACGCATGGTGCGTGGCCTTATCAAACAAGACCGGTGCGAGTGTAGCCAGATCGTTCGAATTAATATTTCAAAATGATAAGCGCATACCGAAGAAATTGCAGACGGATCGCGGCAAAGAATTTATAAATTCACAACTCAAGCAACTATGTAATATGCATAATATTCACCACTTTTTTTTACCAATAATGATGTGAAGGCCGCTATGGTAGAGCGCTTTAATCGCACATTAAAAACCCGTATGTGGCGCTATCTTACGCAGCATAATACCTTTAGGTATATTGATATTTTACCGGATTTGGTGCATAGCTACAATCATACTTATCATTCTACCCTACGCTGTAGTCCCGCTGCTGTGAGTTCGCAAAACGCGATGCAAATCTGGCGCAATATTTACAGTTCTACTATTACTAATAAACCAAATAAACCGACTTTAAAGGTTGGAGATTATGTCAGAATATCGCGCTATAAGGGAACATTCTGTAAGAGCTATGAGAAAACGTACAGAGAAGAGATTTTTTTAATTACTGCCGTCTCCAATAAATTTCATAAACCTCTTTATAAAATTAGTGATTTAGCCGGCGACTCTGTAGAGGGGTCATTTTATAAGAAAGAGCTACAAAAAATACCTATGGATGAGAATCGTGTCTACAGAGTAGAAAAGATTTTGAGAAAAAAACGTGTCGGGGGTGTGAGTCACTGCTTTGTCAAATGGCTGGGGTACCCCGAAAAATTCAATAGTTGGATCCCGGCTTTGGAGTTGACAGATATATAGCCATGGAAGCTGGTTCGTTTTTCGTCACATTACCCAGCAACTCCTCAATCAAAATCTACCCCGAAAACACCATATCGAGCTACAATACCAAGTTAGCGAGGGCCGTTCAGCTTTCAGACGCTTATGAAGTGGCGTTAAGGGAAATACAGTACCCCCATACGTGGAACACGTTTGAGGCTTTTGAAGGGAACTTCTACACGGCTAAACACAACGATCCGTTAGAACATTATCACATAAAATCAGGATTTTACTCGAACATTCATAAGCTGGTTGGTGCGGTCAATGCCCGAATAGAAGCGCTGAATTTATCCACGCCTGCCTACAGAATACGGTATGATGAGCTACGCCGAGAGGTGATCCTGCCCGACCCAGCTCCTATACAGTTTGCTCTGGGTACTAAGCTAAAATTTATTTTCGGGCTACAGACCGTCGATGACTCCCCCGTTGCTTTAATGCCATGGAATTTCCGCTTTTACCCCGATTCAAAGGCTGGCTTTTATTCGCTTTTTGTATACACTGATATAATTCAACATCAGCTTGTAGGGGACAGTTACGTTCAACTGTTACGAACCGTAGAAGTTAGCGGCGATGATAATGATATTGTCACGGTGCGATACTCGCGTCCCGATTACATACTGCGGGTGCAAACAATACTTTGACTCCATAAACATTACAGTCATGTCGGACCAGGGTATGCCGGTTAAATTCAGATACGGAAAGTGTATAGTGCGATTACATTTTAGACCGTGACAGTATTGACACAATAAAATGGTGTCTCAAAGGGTGTATGGAGATCCTGCTGTTTATGCCCGCTACTATACTGCCCAGTCGGGGCACGGTCTAGAGGGGTTCCGCGGGAGCGAGTACATGTATGGCTCCGGCCTGGCCGGAATATTTAAAGGCTTATTTCGCCGCGCCGTGCCGCTTTTCAGAAAAGGACTAGAATTAGTAAAACTGCACGTTAAGACGGTGGTCCGGAACATCGCGACGGACACCGTCACGACTGCCTCAACGGCCCTTATGAAACGGCTAAATACACAACTGCAGCAAGACGGATCTGGGATAATTTATTTCGCTAAAAAAGCACAAAAAAGAAAGAGGCGCGCTTGCCCACCTTTACCGCCGATGCTCATAAATAAAACTAACACCAAGAGACGCCCCGTCAGAAACGAGTAAGACGTTCTGTGGACGACATCTTCTAATCAGTTATCATGGCTTTCCTGCATGACGCTTCTGTAGAATGCGCAAAATCTGAACTGGATATTTTTGACGTACCCCCGACACAAACAAGTATAGAGAAATCTCTATTTGTAGAAGTACAACCGGTTGCGGCTCTGTCAGACAATGGACCGCAGGAATTTTTCATATCTGGGAGCGGCAATTATTATTATGATCTGAACAACACGCTGCTGTACAGAAGCTGTCGCATCGTGAAGCAAGATAATACGGCTATCGCCGATGGCTCCCGTGTGGCTCTCATAAACTACCCTCTAGCCACCCTTTTTAACCAGGTCGATATTACTCTGGGAGATCGACTTATCTCACAATCGGACAATCTCTACAGCTATAGAGCGTACATAGAGACCCTTTTAAATTACAGCTCGCAGACGCTGGCATCACAATTTACAGCCGGTTTGTTCTATAAAGACACTGCGGGCCATCATAATGACCGGAGCTTGGATGGCTCAAATGCAGGGTTTATCAAAAGAGCCAATGCAGCTTCCCGCTCAAAGCCCATCGACCTCTTGGGGCCCATTTTTGGGGATATATTTAATCAACCAAAGTTAATATTGAATGGACTTGACCTTAAGGTTAAGTTAACAAGAAATAAGGATGCTTTCTGCCTCATGTCCGCAGAAGCCGAGCCGCTGAAGGTGCAAATCTCGCAAGCGGCTCTCTATGTGAAAAGAGTGCAGGTGTCTCCGGCTGTCCGAATCGGTCACAGCCAGGCCCTCCTATCCGCAACCGCCAAGTACGCTATTGACCGAACATGCATGAAAGTGTACAGCATCGCCGTAGGGACACGGATCACGAACCACGAGAACCTCTTACTAGGCCAGATACCAAAAACTGTTATATTGGGGTTTGTAGATAATGAGGCCTTCAGCCGTTCTTACTCGAAAAACCCCCTGCAATTCCACCACTACCACATCAACCACGCCGCTTTATATCTGGACGGCCAGCAGATACCCGCGAGACCTTATAATCCTAATTTTAATGATGATTTAGCCATCAGAGAGTATATGGCGCTTGCCCATATATCTGGTAAGCAAAAGGCTGATTGTGCCATGGCGATAGATCGTGAAGAATTTATGGCTGGATTCACTCTATTTGTTTTTGATTTATCGCCTGATCAAGAGCCTGGAGGACATTTCTCGCTCATTAAAACAGGTAACCTACGTGCTGAAGTCCGCTTTGTGCTAGCGACACCCCACACGATAAATATGATTGTTTTTGCAGTCAACCACACCTATTCTGGAAATTAATAATAGGCGTGAGATCTTGTACGATTTTAATTAAGTAACGATGGACAGTCTGCAGCTTATAGCGATAGTGAAGGCCGATAATTATACAGACCGCATATTCGCCGGTGTGTTTCCGTGTGATTTGCTTCCGGAAGAAAGAGTGACTCAGAGACCCGCGGCATATATCGTGAATACAGACCCGGCGAGTCAAGCTGGACGCCACTGGGTATTAATCGTACTCTGCGATGATAAGACGGGCATATTTTTTGATAGTTTTGGCTTTCGTCTGGACAATATAATCTTCCCACGCGATTTTGTGACATTCCTGAACAAGAATTGTGAATCTTATTGTTATCAGAACGCGCAAATCCAAGATATGTATAGCCGTGTATGCGGCCATTATTGCGTATATGTATTACATCATTTAGCGTGCAGGTTACCATTCAAGACGCTTTTACAGCGTTTCACTTCTGACTTGCAGAATAATGATAGAATCGTATCAGATTTTGTGTCATCAAAATTTTCAAGTTTAACTCGTTGTTCTGACCGGAGTTATCAAATTCAGCAAAAATGTGATTGTCTTTGTCAGTTTCGCTGAACTAGATCTCTGACCTCAGGATGTCTGAGCAGACATAGCCCCATTGATACATAGTGGCTGCTAGCAATTAGCTAAATTCCCTAATGCCCATGTGTTTTTATTTAACATTCCATGCTGTTGTGTGTGGCATTGCTACCTTATGTGTTTTTGATTTGCATTTAGTTCTGACAATAAACATTTTAAACTGATCTGTGTTTGTACATCTAGTCTTTCCTTCACTTCTGGGACCCCAGAACTCACAACATCCGTGGGGCCACCCATAACTCATAACACACACATCTCTACCACATCTGTTTTGCTGTGTTGATTGACGGGCCATTAGCTGTATGTCCTGCACGGACACTTCTGTAAAATGATCTGTGTTTGTACATCTAGTCTTTCCTTCACTTCTGGGACCCCAGAACTCACAACATCCGTGGGGCCACCCATAACTCATAACACACACATCTCTACCACATCTGTTTTGCTGTGTTGATTGACGGGCCATTAGCTGTATGTCCTGCACGGACATCGGAAACCGCAGACCTATTCACTATATGTGCTCATTGGTAATAAAACACAGCTTACAGAATAATCTCACACCAGCTAGGATATAATTATATAACTGGCACAGTGTGTTATAAAAAAACACACTGCCCTGATTACAGAATAATCTCACAGCAGTTACATATAAAAATGAAAATCTAATATAAAAGCAATACTGTGATAATAATCACTGTTTCAAATTAACAATATCAAACTGTATCAAAAGGGAAAGCCAGACACACAGGGAACAGCTGCTTTGATACACTTTGATAGGGGCGGGTCCACCTGTCAAATTGAGTTTGACGAAACCACCCTCTGTTACACTACTTATGCACTATGGCAATATTCTGGTTCCTTGGATAGGCTACTACCTCTGACATTAGTTTGGTAAATATTCTGGGTGTTGAAGCAAGACTGAAGGGGAGACATCTGAACTGGAAGTGATACATTACTCCTTTGTTCATCAGGGCGAATCTCAGAAACTTTTGGTAGGAAGCGTGTATTGGGACATGGTAGTATGCATTGCTTAGATCTAAGGTGCACATCACCATGTCTTTGTCTATGAGAGGCGTTGTGGACCTTATAGATTCCATCCTGAATCTTTTGTAAATGACCCACCTGTTCAAGGGTTTTAAATTTATGATCATTTGGGAGTCTCCCGACGTTTTTTTTATTGAGAACAGGTGAGAATAATGGCCCTTGCCTCTTTCTGAGACGGGTACCGGGATGATTGCGTCTAACTCTAACAACTCCTGGATGTTTGTCCACATAGAGGAGTCTAAGAGCGGACAGGGTCTGGTTACTACAAATCTTTCTGGGGGATGGTTGGAGAACTCTAGTTTGTACCCCTGAGAAATTACCTGCCTAATCCAAGGATTTTGGGATATTTTCTACCAACCCCCTAGAAATTTTTGTAACTGACCTCCCACCTTGATGTAATTTATTTGGCTTTTGTGCACCTGTACTTGGGAAGATGGAGTCTCTATCCTTTCCACCTTTGGGATAAGACTACCTCCCCGATTTCCCTTTCCCTTTGTAGTCTGTTTTCTGACCAGGTCGGGATCAACGAAAGGGCTGGAATTTTTTTGTGTTCTCCTCAGGTAATCCCTTCTTTTTATCTGAGGCTTTTTCTAAAATGTCATCTAGAATAGGCCCAAATACTTTATTCCCTGAGAATGGGATTCCGCACAGTTTATTTTTTGATTGGATATCCCCTGACCAAGTCTTTAGCCAGATAGCCCTTCTGGCCGCGTTGGACAAAGACTCGCTTCTGGCGGCGAAGCGTACAGATTCTGCTGAAGCGTCCGCCATAAAGCCTGTTGCGAGCTTAAATAACGGAAGAGATTTGAGAATGACATCTCTGGAAGTCTTAGCTTTGAGATGTTCCTCCAAATCGTATATCCATAAATACATGGACTGGGCTACCGATGTTGCAGCTATATTGGCCCGTATTATTGCTGCCGAGGATTCCCAAGTTCTCCTGAGCAGTCCATCTGCTTTGTGATCCATTGGATCCTTTAAAGCGGAGGAATCTTCAAATGGAATTGAGGTCTTCTTTGCCACCTTTGCCAATGGAACATCAATCTTGGGAACTTCATCCTACACCTTAATGTCCTCTGGATTATAAGGTGCAACAGAGAAACGGGGTCAGTGGGTGCTCTCGTCCGCTGGCCCGGCTGTCTTTAGCAAGACTGCATGGACCACGGCTCATACCACTGAACACCCGCTCTATCTCCCCGTGGGCAATACACTACACAGACAACACAGGGTTAAGGTAAAACAGTGTGGCAATACTTTATTGAACCACAACACACAATAGCAAACATAACAATCCCACCATGACTGGAAATGTTTGGTTACATGGGCGCATATAAAATATCACTGCGTCTCCACGTATTTCCAGTATGACATGATGTCGGAGCTCCCAGGATCACATGGGCGCATATAAAATATCACTGCGTCTCCATGTATTTCCAGTATGACATGATGTCAGAGCTCCCAGGGTCGCTTATCCATCTGTGGATGAACGCACAGAGAAGGGGTAACGACAAGCATAGGGAGATGACCAAGAACTGTCCATAGAGTCCATACAAGGTCCAAAACCAGATGACATGATGTCAGAGCTCCCAGGGTCGCTACTCCATCTGTGGATGAACGCACAGAGAAGGGGTAACGACAAGCATAGGGAGATGACCAAGGACTGTCCATAGAGTCCATACAAGGTCCAAAGCCAGTTGACATGAGAGTCACCACCGGGCTTATCTGACCATCTCCATGGAACCAGGCGACCAGCGGGTCCCAACCCTGGCTTTCTCCAAACATATCCATGGTTCAGAGATGGTCACTGGATCAGATCTGTGTCCTTCCAACCGGAGCCGAAAACCCCTAGGTTGTATCCTATAGAATCCTAGATCAGTGTCCCTCGTGATGGTGCCATGATGAATTGGCTGCAGTCCTTTCTCTTGTCTGTTGGGTGGTTTGCAGAATGTTTGGCTGGTAGCTCTGTATTACCTCAGACTCTCAAGATGTAAACTGTGAGTCATTTTATACCCAAGGCATGTAAGCTATTTTGAGGGTATGTGCACACGTTCAGGTTTTTTTGCGTTTTTTTTGCGTTTTTTCACGATAAAAACTCATTAAAAACGCATGCATTATGCATTCTATCATTTAGAATGCATTCTGCATGTTTTGTGCACATGGTGCGTTTTTTTCCGCGAAAAAAAAACGCATTGCAGTTAAAAAAGCAGCATGTTCATTAACTTTGCGGATTTTCCGCACTTTTCCCGCAATCCTATGCATTTGGAAAAAACGCATGAAAAAACGCACAAAAAAAGGCATTAAAAACGCGTCAAAAAACGCGAAAAAAACGAATGTGGATTTCAGGCAGAAATGTCCGGTTTTTGTCAGGAAAATTTCTGCTAGAAATCCTGACGTGTGCACATAGCCTTAGGGTACCGTTACACTAAACGATTTACCAACGATCACGACCAGCGATACGACCTGGCCGTGATCGTTGGTAAGTCGTTGTGTGGTTGCTGGAGAGCTGTCACACAGACAGCTCTCCAACGACCAACGATGCCGAAGTCCCCGGGTAACCAGGGTAAACATCGGGTTACTAAGCGCAGGGCCGCGCTTAGTAACCCGATGTTTACCCAGGTTACCATTGTAAATGTAAAAAAAAAACCACTACATACTCACCTTCTGATGTCTGTCACGTCCCCCGCCGGCGGCTTCCCGCACTGACTGTGTCAGTGCCGGCCGTAAAGCACAGCACAGCGGTGATGTCACCGCTGTGCTCTGCTTTTACTTTATGGCCGGCGCTCACAGTGAGTGCGGGAAGCAGACGGCGGGGGACGTGACAGACACCGGAATGTGAGTATGGAGTTTTTTTTTTAACATTTACAATGGTAACCAGGGAAAACATCGGGTTACTAAGCGCGGCACTGCACTTAGTAACCCGATGTTTACCCTGGTTACAAGCGAACACATCGCTGGATCAGCGTCACACATGCCGATCCAGCGATGACAGCGGGAGATCCAGCGACGAAAGAAAGTTTCAAACGATCTGCTACGATGTATGATCTTTATTAGGCCGGTGTCACACATAACGTATAAAAATACAGTCCGTTTTAAGGCCGAGATACGCAGAAATGTTCATGAACAGTGATCCGTATGTCATCCGTATTCAATGCGAGGATGCGATTTTTTTCTCAAAAAAGTATCCATGTGTCATCCGTATGGCGAGATTTTCTCGCCGGCATATATATATAGGTGCGACCAATTAGCGAAGCGTGGTTCAAATTCCGCACCAATTTGCGGACGGACTGCGTCTGTCGCTGATTGTTCGCGGCCGGCCGGGCGCGACCAATCAGTGAAGCCAGGGCCGGCTCCAGGTTTTTGAAGGTTCCTGGTGAAAGAGTCTCACAGCCCACGTAGCATATAACACAGCCCACGTAGTATATAGCACAGCCACGTAGTATATAGCACAACCACGTAGTATATAGCACAGCTACGTAGTATATAACACAGCCACCTAGTATATAGCACAGCCACGTAGTATATTGCACAGCCACGTAGTTTATAGCACAGCCCACGCAGTATATAACACAGCCCATGTAGTATATAGCACAGCCCATGTAGTATATAGCACAGCCCACGCAGTATATAACACAGCCCACGCAGTATATAGCACAGCCCACGTAGTATATAGCACAGCCCACGTAGTATATAGCACCGCCCACGCAGTATATAACACAGCCCACGTAGTATATAACACAGCGACATAGTATATGACACAGCGACATAGTATATAGCACAGCCACGTAGTACAGTATATTGCACAGCCATGTAGTATATAGCACAGCCCACGTAGTTTATAGCACAGCGACGTAGTATATTACACAGCCCACGCAGTATGTAACAGCCCACGCAGTATATAACACAGCCCACGTAGTATATAGCAATGTGGGCAACATATCCCTGTTAAAAAAATATATTATATATATATATATATATATATATATATATATATATAATTATATACTCACCTTCCGGCGGCCCCCGGATTCAGCCCAGGCCTTTAGCGATGCTCCTCGCGACGCTCTGTTCCCAGTAATGCCTTGCGGCAATAACCCGTGATGATGTAGCGGTCTCGCGAGACCGCTACGTCATCTGGGGTCATTGCCGTAATGCATTCTTGGGACCGGAGCGTCGCGAGGAGCGGGAAAGGCTGCCGCGGATGCCGGAAGGTGAGAATATAATGATTTTTTTATTATTATAATTTTTAACATTATATGGTTTTACTCTTGATGCTGCATAGGCAGCATCAATAGTAAAATGTTGGTCACACTTACAGGGTTAATGGCAGCGTTAACGGACTGCGTTACACCGTGTTATGTCGCGATGTAACGCAGTCCGTTCAACGGACTGCTAAAACGCTGACTGGCGGGGAGTATGGAGGGGGCACTGACTGGAGGGGAGTAGGGAGGGGCCAATTCGTGGCCGAACTGTGCTTGTCGCTGATTGGTTGCGCCCAGCTGGCCGCGACCAATCAGCGACGTGCGATTTCCGTAACAGAGAAACAGACAGACAAACAGACGGAAGTGGACCTTAGACAATTATATATATAGATATTTCATGCACAGCTAGATAGCAGAAAAGCCAGTAATTCAATTGTCGGCTTTTGCTAAATCATTACCGAACCCGACAGGATATGAGACATGGTTTACATACATTACGCATAAACACATTTTCCAGTGGTGGGTGCCACAAGAAAAATGAAGTGAGAGAAGAGCTACTAAAAATCAATACATTTATTCAGAATATTATTCTAAAAATGCATAACACATGATAAAATTAGACAAAAGACTGGGGGGGGGGGGGAAAACGTAACCTCCAAAACCAAGGGAGGCACTCCACAAAATTACACTGCGCACAGAACTAAATATCAGAAGGTAATACCTTTAGGAAGGATGCCCATGACAAGCAATCAGATGTATGCCAGTGTATTAGCATAAGGTGCTATAGGAACACTTGGAGAGTGAAAAGGAAGTCACTATGTGCACTGATTAAGCATATCATAAGAGCAGATCTCAATCCTTAAGCAGGATAGATTACCTGTAGTAGTAAGTGCCAAAGGATCTGTGCGCTCCGGTCAGGGTGATGTGGAGGCCTCCCGCGCCCAACAAGCGCCGTTTCGCAATTAGCTTCTTCCAAATGGGGCGTGGATAGTTTTGTGGGTGTTGGCGGTGTTTTAATAGTGTAGTTTGAGGGGGCGGTCCGTAACTGTCCATAGTTTGCGCGCGTCAGCAGGGCGGTCCCCCCTTAGCCAAGGGGACTTCCGGACCGGCGCACCATGACACGCAGTGGAACGCACTGCGGTCATGTATGTGGGCGCCTCCGGAAGTCAGAGGGGGCGTTCTGAACCTGCGCGTGCGCAGTAGACCCACGGACCTGGGACATGAAATAAGCGTGCAGGCGCAATACGAAATGTACTGCCGTAGAAGAGAGGAGGAGGTTGGGCGGGATTAAGACAGAGTGGGGCGTGTTGGTATGCGTAGCAATTGCTATAAGGGTGAAACCTATTTATGTGGGTGAAATGAGGGAAAGGAATGTAACGGTGACGATGAACTTTCATCAGGAATATGAATTCTATAAACTAGGAGAGAGATTTGTTGTATCTCGTAAGATGGGCCAGCTAAAGTTAAAATATAAAATAGGTGAAAGCGCTAAGTAGTAGTACTGAAAGAAAAAGGTGGAGGGGAGGGGGGGGGGTGACCCCTATAAAGTGGTGTGGGCTATGTGAAGGCAGAGCGAATTTTAATGTCCCAAAAGGGGCATGGTGCGTGATACTGGGATCCCGTAGGGGAGAATAAGTGTACAGTGACTGCAATGATGTCATGCACCGTGGCTTAAAACAGGCCATTTAAATGCCGTTAGGAGCATGTAGAGTGACATGTGGTGGCCAAAAAAAACAGAGAAAAAGTAGGAGAGGCTAAAAAGAAGCCCCATGCAGGGTGGGGGGTAAGGTGAAAATATGTGAAAATATATGGGTGGTAAAACAATAGAATTTTTAGAAGAAACACCTGTGGGTAATATAGAGTGCTCTGAGATTTTGCAAGAATAAACACATATACGTGATATAGCCCACTCTGATTTCCCATAGAGCCCATAGTCCTCTTGTCATATGAAGTCCAGAGAGAATGGATCGCGGAAAGGTCCAATGAAGAATTGTCCTTATTCTTGCGGAACCGGCATAATAATCCTGGGGAAGTTTCCTCAGCATAGTCAGAGTCCATTCCGTAGAGAGGGGGAGCCAGCAGGAGAGATGACATGGAAATATCCTGCTTTTCGTGGAAATGCGTAGTCCGGAACATTTTTCAGACATAAAGGCAGCACGTAAAGCGCGTATTCACCGATAAGGAGCATTGGTATGTATGAGTCTGTGAGAAATGAGAGAGGGTAATAAAAACATATCTACAGTATGAGGCCCAAGAATATTACTAACCAGAATATTAAAAACACCTTAAAAACAATCCATAAAAGGAGCGCAGTTACAAAAAAGAAATGAAACCGAAGTTTTCATTGAGGCCAAGAGGGGTGACCGTATCCAGGCGATATATCCACTTACTTTCTAATTGCGCCAAGGATTTGGCCAGATCTCCCCCACGTGTGCCTAGGTTGATTTGATCAATGGCTTTAAAGAAGAAATTTTTGGGATTGCAGTCATGGTGAGTTTTGAAATGACGGGGTATTGTTTTTAGGAGAGATATATCTGTGATGGTTTTGGCTTTTTCAATATCCCGAATGTGCTCCCGAACACGAATTTTCATTTCTCGTGTGGTTAGTCCGATGTATATGAGTTTGCAAGGACATGTGGCATGATAGATTACCCCCTGGGAAGAGCAAGTGAGATGTTTCCTTATATCAAAATTTTTTGAACTATCCGAATTACTGAAGGAGGATGCTTTTCTCATATTAAGACATGCTTTGCATCCTCCACAGGGGAAGAAGCCGTTTTTAAGGGGCTGGGTTGTGGGTATAGTGGTTGTATCATAATGGCTGTGTACTACTAAGTCTCTTAAGTTACGGCTCCTCTTGGCTACCATGGAAGGAGAGGGGGGAAGAATTTTCCGTAGTATTGGATCCGTCATAAGGATATTCCAATGTTTATGAAAGGCTGATTTTATATCTTTCCAGCGGTTATTATATGTGGAAATATACCTCACCTGGTTGCTGCTGTCTTGAGGTTTTTTTGAGGAGTAAAGAAGTTGTTCCCTAGAGGTGTTTTTTGCTTTTCTGTAGCCATTTTTAATACTCCGTTTGCTGTATCCTCGATTTAAAAATCTTTTAGTAAGATCAGCAGCCTGGTCCTCAAAGTGGGAGGTTTCAGAGCATATTCTTTTGGCTCTAAGAAATTGGCCAACTGGTATGCCTTTAATGGTGGCCGGTGGATGTGAGGAGGTGGCATGTAGTAAGGAATTTGTGGCCGTAGGTTTCCTATACAGGTTGGTATTAATTATGCCCTCCGTGGAGACTTTTATGTTGATGTCTAAAAAGTCTAACTCTCTTCCATATTTGTATGTTAGTAGAATATTGGATTTGTTGTTATTGAGCTTAGCCATTAGTGTGTGGAGATCTTCCATAGTCCCTTCCCATACAAACCATACATCATCGATGTACCTCATCCAGTCCTGTACACCTTGTATTTCGGGGATGGAGTCACCCTGGAAGATTTCTCTTTCCCATGCTCCTAAAAAAAGGTTGGCGTATGAGGGGGCACATGAGGCCCCCATAGCAGTACCCTGTGTCTGCAAGTAAATGTTTTTATTAAAAATGAAAGTATTGTGTTTAAGGACAAATTCCAAGAGGGTCAGGATTAATGTAGTTAATTCTGGGTCCAGATTGCTGGTTTGTAGATACCATGCTACCGCCTTAAGGCCATCCTCATGTTTGATGGAGGTGTACAAGGCCTCCACATCGGCGGTTACAATGACCATGTGATTTTCCAGACAAAGATTGTTTAATTTCTGGAGGGCCGATGTTGTGTCTTGAATGTAAGAAGGTAGGGTAAAAACTAGAGGTTTGAGATAGAAATCAATGAAGTCCGAAATGATTTCACAGAGACTGCCATTGCCTGAGATAATTGGTCTACTGGGCGGATCCAGTGGATCTTTGTGTAATTTGGGGATTAGGTACAGAGTGGGAAGTTTTGGATGGAGTTTTTGAATAAACTCCATCATTTTTTTGGTAATGATACCTTTTTCAAAGGCTTTTTCTATTATCTCCAGTAATTCTGTCTGGTATTTAGTGAGGGGATTGAAGCACAGTTTTTTGTAGCAGTGGGGGGCATTTAATAGTTTGTGTGCTTGTTTTTCGTACATCTTAGTTGGCCAGATGACCAGGTTGCCCCCCTTATCTGCTGGTTTGAATACTACATCATTGAGGGATTGTAGGCGGGCCAACGCTAATTTCTCCTCTTTGTTCAGATTAGATATCCAAAGGGGTTTTTTAGCTAGGGCTTCAATTTCCGTGGTGAGGATTTTAGTAAATACCTCTATGGCTGCAGCCATAGAGGTATTTACTAAAATCCTCACCACGGAAATTGAAGCCCTAGCTAAAAAACCCCTTTGGATATCTAATCTGAACAAAGAGGAGAAATTAGCGTTGGCCCGCCTACAATCCCTCAATGATGTAGTATTCAAACCAGCAGATAAGGGGGGCAACCTGGTCATCTGGCCAACTAAGATGTACGAAAAACAAGCACACAAACTATTAAATGCCCCCCACTGCTACAAAAAACTGTGCTTCAATCCCCTCACTAAATACCAGACAGAATTACTGGAGATAATAGAAAAAGCCTTTGAAAAAGGTATCATTACCAAAAAAATGATGGAGTTTATTCAAAAACTCCATCCAAAACTTCCCACTCTGTACCTAATCCCCAAATTACACAAAGATCCACTGGATCCGCCCGGTAGACCAATTATCTCAGGCAATGGCAGTCTCTGTGAAATCATTTCGGACTTCATTGATTTCTATCTCAAACCTCTAGTTTTTACCCTACCTTCTTACATTCAAGACACAACATCGGCCCTCCAGAAATTAAACAATCTTTGTCTGGAAAATCACATGGTCATGGTAACCGCCGATGTAGAGGCCTTGTACACCTCCATCAAACATGAGGATGGCCTTAAGGCGGTAGCATGGTATCTACAAACCAGCAATCTGGACCCAGAATTAACTACATTAATCCTGACCCTCTTGGAATTTGTCCTTAAACACAATACTTTCATTTTTAATAAAAACATTTACTTGCAGACACAGGGTACTGCTATGGGGGCCTCATGTGCCCCCTCATACGCCAACCTTTTTTTAGGAGCATGGGAAAGAGAAATCTTCCAGGGTGACTCCATCCCCGAAATACAAGGTGTACAGGACTGGATGAGGTACATCGATGATGTATGGTTTGTATGGGAAGGGACTATGGAAGATCTCCACACACTAATGGCTAAGCTCAATAATAACAAATCCAATATTCTACTAACATACAAATATGGAAGAGAGTTAGACTTTTTAGACATCAACATAAAAGTCTCCACGGAGGGCATAATTAATACCAACCTGTATAGGAAACCTACGGCCACAAATTCCTTACTACATGCCACCTCCTCACATCCACCGGCCACCATTAAAGGCATACCAGTTGGCCAATTTCTTAGAGCCAAAAGAATATGCTCTGAAACCTCCCACTTTGAGGACCAGGCTGCTGATCTTACTAAAAGATTTTTAAATCGAGGATACAGCAAACGGAGTATTAAAAATGGCTACAGAAAAGCAAAAAACACCTCTAGGGAACAACTTCTTTACTCCTCAAAAAAACCTCAAGACAGCAGCAACCAGGTGAGGTATATTTCCACATATAATAACCGCTGGAAAGATATAAAATCAGCCTTTCATAAACATTGGAATATCCTTATGACGGATCCAATACTACGGAAAATTCTTCCCCCCTCTCCTTCCATGGTAGCCAAGAGGAGCCATAACTTAAGAGACTTAGTAGTACACAGCCATTATGATACAACCACTATACCCACAACCCAGCCCCTTAAAAACGGCTTCTTCCCCTGTGGAGGATGCAAAGCATGTCTTAATATGAGAAAAGCATCCTCCTTCAGTAATTCGGATAGTTCAAAAAATTTTGATATAAGGAAACATCTCACTTGCTCTTCCCAGGGGGTAATCTATCATGCCACATGTCCTTGCAAACTCATATACATCGGACTAACCACACGAGAAATGAAAATTCGTGTTCGGGAGCACATTCGGGATATTGAAAAAGCCAAAACCATCACAGATATATCTCTCCTAAAAACAATACCCCGTCATTTCAAAACTCACCATGACTGCAATCCCAAAAATTTCTTCTTTAAAGCCATTGATCAAATCAACCTAGGCACACGTGGGGGAGATCTGGCCAAATCCTTGGCGCAATTAGAAAGTAAGTGGATATATCGCCTGGATACGGTCACCCCTCTTGGCCTCAATGAAAACTTCGGTTTCATTTCTTTTTTGTAACTGCGCTCCTTTTATGGATTGTTTTTAAGGTGTTTTTAATATTCTGGTTAGTAATATTCTTGGGCCTCATACTGTAGATATGTTTTTATTACCCTCTCTCATTTCTCACAGACTCATACATACCAATGCTCCTTATCGGTGAATACGCGCTTTACGTGCTGCCTTTATGTCTGAAAAATGTTCCGGACTACGCATTTCCACGAAAAGCAGGATATTTCCATGTCATCTCTCCTGCTGGCTCCCCCTCTCTACGGAATGGACTCTGACTATGCTGAGGAAACTTCCCCAGGATTATTATGCCGGTTCCGCAAGAATAAGGACAATTCTTCATTGGACCTTTCCGCGATCCATTCTCTCTGGACTTCATATGACAAGAGGACTATGGGCTCTATGGGAAATCAGAGTGGGCTATATCACGTATATGTGTTTATTCTTGCAAAATCTCAGAGCACTCTATATTACCCACAGGTGTTTCTTCTAAAAATTCTATTGTTTTACCACCCATATATTTTCACATATTTTCACCTTACCCCCCACCCTGCATGGGGCTTCTTTTTAGCCTCTCCTACTTTTTCTGTTTTTTTTGGCCACCACATGTCACTCTACATGCTCCTAACGGCATTTAAATGGCCTGTTTTAAGCCACGGTGCATGACATCATTGCAGTCACTGTACACTTATTCTCCCCTACGGGATCCCAGTATCACGCACCATGCCCCTTTTGGGACATTAAAATTCGCTCTGCCTTCACATAGCCCACACCACTTTATAGGGGTCACCCCCCCCCCCTCCCCTCCACCTTTTTCTTTCAGTACTACTACTTAGCGCTTTCACCTATTTTATATTTTAACTTTAGCTGGCCCATCTTACGAGATACAACAAATCTCTCTCCTAGTTTATAGAATTCATATTCCTGATGAAAGTTCATCGTCACCGTTACATTCCTTTCCCTCATTTCACCCACATATATAGGTTTCACCCTTATAGCAATTGCTACGCATACCAACACGCCCCACTCTGTCTTAATCCCGCCCAACCTCCTCCTCTCTTCTACGGCAGTACATTTCGTATTGCGCCTGCACCGCTTATTTCATGTCCCAGGTCCGTGGGTCTACTGCGCACGCGCAGGTTCGGAACGCCCCCTCTGACTTCCGGAGGCGCCCACATACATGACCGCAGTGCGTTCCACTGCGTGTCATGGTGCGCCGGTCCGGAAGTCCCCTTGGCTAAGGGGGGACCGCCCTGCTGACGCGCGCAAACAATTTACAGTTACGGACCGCCCCCTCAAACTACACTATTAAAACACCGCCAACACCCACAAAACTATCCACGCCCCATTTGGAAGAAGCTAATTGCGAAACGGCGCTTGTTGGGCGCGGGAGGCCTCCACATCACCCTGACCGGAGCGCACAGATCCTTTGACACTTACTACTACAGGTAATCTATCCTGCTTAAGGATTGAGATCTGCTCTTATGATATGCTTAATCAGTGCACATAGTGACTTCCTTTTCACTCTCCAAGTGTTCCTATAGCACCTTATGCTAATACACTGGCATACATCTGATTGCTTGTCATGGGCATCCTTCCTAAAGGTATTACCTTCTGATATTTAGTTCTGTGCGCAGTGTAATTTTGTGGAGTGCCTCCCTTGGTTTTGGAGGTTACGTTTTCCCCCCCCCCAGTCTTTTGTCTAATTTTATCATGTGTTATGCATTTTTAGAATAATATTCTGAATAAATGTATTGATTTTTAGTAGCTCTTCTCTCACTTCATTTTTCTTGTGGCACCCACCACTGGAAAATGTGTTTATGCATTATGTCGAAGTGACCCTAGCCATTGCTAATACAGGACTATGGAAATAATGGTTTACATACAGTAAACCACTGCAAAACAGTTAGATTCTTATATGTCCCTCACTAATAATGTTAGTAGTGTGTGTGTGTGTAAAATTGGGGAGCTGTAGGTGTGAAATTAAAGGGTTAAATCACGGACAAAACTGGTGTGGGCTCACGTGCTATTTTCTCTGCCAGAGAGGGAAAGCCAGTGACTGAGGGCAGATATTAATAGCCTAGCGAGGGACCATGGTTTTGGCTTCCCCCGGCTAAAAACTTCTTCGGCTATTTTCACACTAGCGTTTTGAGGAGCTGCGGAGGGCTGCGGACTTCCTCCGTGAAGCCCCACCCTCGGCTGCACCTCCGCTAGCTCCGCCTACTTCTGCATGCGGCCGGCATGCGGCCTGCGTACCTATCTTTAACATTAGGTACGCAGGTCGTGCCGCTGTATGGGGATGCTTCCGCATGCGTTGTTTTGACGATGCGGAGAAAAAAAAAATTGCTACAAGCTGCGTCCTACGCTGGTCGCCGCATCGTCAAAATGACGCATGCGGAAGCATCCACATACAGTGGCACGACCTGCGTACCTAATGTTAAAGATAGGTATGCAGGCCGCATGCCAGCCGCATGCAGAAGTAGGTGGAGCTAGAGGCGGAGGTGCGGCCGAGGGCAGGGCTTCACGGAGGAAGTCCGTAGCCCTCCGCAGCTCCTGCAATCGCTAATGTGAAACCGGCCTTCCCCCTAGCCACCCCAGAAAAGGCGCATCTGTAAGATGCGCCTATTCCAGCACTTAGCCTATCTCTTCCAACTCCTCTGTAGCATTGGCATATGGGGTAATAAGGGGTTAATGTCATATTGCTATTGTAAGGTGACATTAAGCCTGGTTAATAATGTAGAGGTGTCAATAAGACACCTATCCATTATTAATCCAATAGTCTGAAAGGCTTAAAAATACACACACACTTTAAGAATAAAGTATTTTAATGAAATAAGCACACAGGTTTTAACATCTTTATTGAACGCTAAATTCAAGCAAAGCCCTTGTTCTTCTGTAAAAAAATCCAAAATAAGAAAACAACAATATCCCATACCTGTCCGCCGTACAGTCATGTCTCACGCAGTAATCCATATCTGGGGCATTTACATTCACCACCGGGAGCGCTGCTAATGCGGCCGCTCCAGGCTGTAAACGACTGGGGAATGAATGGAAGGCAGAGAACGGAGCTTCGGTGACTAGCGGTGCTGTCACCGAAGCTGCGTACCCTGGCGGCATGAACTCATATGAACTCTTCAGCCTGGGAAAATGCCAGCTGATTTTCCCACGCTACAGTCTTTTACAGCCGGGAATGGCCGCATTAGCAGCGCTCCCAGTTGTAAATGTAAATGCCCCCAGACATGGATTATTGCGTGGGACTTGACTGTACGGCGGACAGGTATGGGATATTGTTGTTTTTTTATTTTGGATTTTTTCACTGAAGAACGAGGGCTTCACTTGGATTGAGCGTACAATAAAGATGTTAAAACCTGTGTGCTTATTTCATTAAAATACTTTATTCTTAATGTGTGTATTTTTAACTAGAGTTGAGCGACTTTATATAATAATAATAATTTTTATTTATATAGCGCCAACATATTCCGCAGCGCTTTACAACTTATAGAGGGGACTTGTACAGACAATAGACATTACAGCATAACAGAAATCACAGTTCAAAACAGATACCAGTAGGAATGAGGGCCCTGCTCGCAAGCTTACAACATATGAGGAAAAGGGGAGACACGAGAGGTGGATGGTAACAATTGCTTTAGTTAATTGGACCAGCCATAGTGTAAGGCTCGGGTGTTCATGGAAAGCTGCATGAACCAGTTAACTGCCTAAGTGTGTAGCAGTACAGACATAGAGTGCTATTAACTGCATAAAACATGAGGCGAGGAACCTGATGTTTTTTTTTTTTGTTTTTTTTTAATAGGCCACACAGGGATAGTTAGGTTAATGCGTTGAGGCGGTAGGCCAGTCTGAACAAATGCGTTTTTAGGGCATGCTTAAAACTGTGGGGATTGGGGATTAATCGTATTAACCTGGGTAGTGCATTCCAAAGAATCGGCGCAGCACGTGTAAAGTCTTGGAGATGGGAGTGGGAGGTTCTGATTATTGAGGATGCTTAACTGAGGTCATTAGCGGAGCGGAGGGCACTGGTAGGGTGGTAGACTGAGACCAGAGAGGAGATGTAGGGTGGTGCTGAGCCATGGAGTGCTTTGTGGATGAGGGTAGTAGTTTTGTACTAGATTCTGGAGTGGATGGGTAGCCAGTGTAATGACTGGCACAAGGTAAGAGGGAGGCCGATTAGTAGAGAGTTACAATAGTCCAGACGAGAATGAATAAGTGAGACAGTAAGAGTTTTTGCAGAGTCGAAAGTAAGAAAAGGGCGAATTCTAGAAATGTTTTTGAGATGCAGATAAGAAGAGCGAGCCAATGATCGGATGTGGGGGGTGAATGAAAGCTCGGAATCAAGGATGACCCCAAGGCAGTGGGCATGTTGCTTTGGAGTAATGGTGGAACCGCACACGGAGATGGCAATGTCAGGCATAGGTACGTTAGTAGAGGGAGAGAACACGAGGAGTTCAGTTTTTGACAGGTTCAGTGGAGGGAGGACATGATGTTAGAGACAGCGGTAAGACAATCACTGGTGTTTTCTAAGAAGGTCGGCGTGAAAGCAGGAGAAGAGGTGTATAATTGGGTGTCGTCAGCATAGAGATGGTACTGGAAACCAAATCTACTGATTGTTTGTCCAATAGGGGCAGTATACAAAGAGAAGAGGAGGGGGCCTAGGACTGATCCTTGAGGAACCCCAACAGTTAGGGGAAGGTGAGAGGAGGAGGAACCAGCAAAACATACAGTGAAGGATCGGTCAGAGAGATAGGAGGAGAACCAAGAGAGAATGGTGTCCTTGATGCCGATGGAGCGGAGCATAGTGAGGAGGAGCTGATGATCCACAGTGTCGAATGCTGCGGAGAGATCCAAGAGAATTAGCATGGAGTAGTGACCATTAGATTTAGCTGTTAGTAGGTCATTAGAGACTTTAGTGAGGGCAGTTTCAGTAGAGTGTAAAGAGCGGAAGCCAGATTGAAGAGGGTCGAGAAGAGAGTTATCTGAGAGATAGCGGGTAAGACGGGAGTGGACCAGGCGTTCGAGGAGTTTAGAGATGAAGGGAAGATTAGAGACAGGTCTATAATTAGCAGCACAATTTTGGTTGAGGGAGGGTTTTTTAAGTAATGGATGTATGATGGCATGCTTAGGAGGGAAAAATACCGGAAGTGAGGGAAAGGTTGAATATTTTTGTTAGGTGAGAGGTGACAGCCGGGGAAAGGGACTGGAGGAGATGTGACGGAATGCGGTCACTGGTGCAAGTGCTCGGGCGAGAAGATGCAAGGAGCCTGCTTACTTCTTCTTCTGTAACTGGTTCAAAGTCAGAGAGTGAACTAGATGCAGTGGGGGAGGGAGGACACTGGAAAGTGTCGAAGAGACGTTTAGGGTTATTGGACAGCGAGGTGATGAGGGTGTTGAAATAGGTTTGTTTGGAGAGGTGAAGGGCAGAGTTGTATGTTTTTAGCATGAACTTATAATGGATGAAATCTTCGGGTAGATTAGATTTTCTCCACAGACGTTCGGCGCACCTGGAGCACCGCTGCAGGAAACGTGTTTGCAGCGTGTGCCACGGTTGTCGCCGTCTGTGTCAAGTTGTTCTATGTATAGGAGGTGCAGCTTCATCCAGGGCACTTTGCAGGGTTTCATTGTAATGCTTTAGAGCAGAATCAGGACATGAGATGGAGAAGATTGGGGCCAATGAGGACTTCAAGTTCTTCATAAGTTTCTGGGTGTTAATCGCCTGTATGTTTCTATAAGTGTGGAAAGTGGGGGTGACCTGAGCGGGATGGCAGTTCTTGATAGAGAATGAAAGAAGGTTGTGGTCAGAGAGTGGGAGAGGGGAGTTTGTGAAATCATCCAGTGAGCAAAGCCGGGAGAAGACCAAGTCAAGGGAGTTTCCATCTTCATGCGTTGGAGAGTTAGTATGCTGCGAGAGGCTGAAAGAGGAGGTTAGAGATAAAAGGTGAGAAGCAGATGGGGAGGGGGAGAAGCAATGGGGATGTTGAAATCATCCATGATAAGGGTGGGGGTGTCACAGGAGAGATAGTGTGGAAGCCAGGTGGCAAAATGATCCAGGAACTGATGAGAGGGGCCAGGAGGATGATACACCACTGCCACTTGCATGGAGAAGGGGACGTAGAGTCTGACAGCATGGACCTCAAAGGAAGGGAATACAAGTGAGGGTACTTGGGGGATTACTTGGAAGGTACATTTGGGTGAAAGGAGCAGACCAACGCCTCCACCTGCTCTGTTGTCTGATCTTGGGGTATGAGAAAAGTGTAGTCCACCATATGAGAGCAGCAGCAGCGGTGGTGTCTGACTGCTGGATCCAGGTTTCAGTAAGAGCCAGGAGATTAAGAGAGTTAGAAAGGAAGAAGTCATGAATGAAGGAGAGTTTATTACACACAGAGCGAGAATTCCAAAGGGCACAATTGAAAGAGACAGAAGGCATGCATGGAATATTAATAAGGTTAGAGGGGTTTCTGGGTGTAGCAATTGGGAGGTTTGACTGGCTATAACATGGGGGGCCGGGGTTGGGAGAGATGTCTCCAACGACTAGGAGAAGGATAGAAAGAGTGAGCAGATGGTTAAGTGATTTGTGAGAGCGTCTCTTGTGTTGGATGGTGGGACTGAATGGATCTGCGCTGTTAAGCAATGTGAACAGAGCATGAGTGCTATACATAGGAGAGGCAAGGACAGAGGGGCCGATATGGATGGAGTGTAAAGAGTTTATGCCAGAGCGGTGAATGTGAGTGAATGCAGCAGCCAAGATATAGATTATACAAATACATATGGTGAGTATTTGTTCTGTTCCAAATGAATAGTGAATAGGTTTAGTTTTTCTTACCTGTCACCTGCCCTGTCTAACTGCCATGTTATAACTGCCGCATACTTAGAAAAAAATACTTTGAATAAAAGTACACGAATAATAGTGCACGAATGCACCCCTGCATGAATGCATCCCCAAGCTATGTCTACATTTATAGAAGGCTAGCTCTTAGATCTCACTTTGTGTTTTTTTTTTCTGTTCTCGTTAAAAATCAATCAAACTCAGTTGAGACAGCAGGACACAATAAATGTAGTGATCAGATAAAAAAATGTCCAGGTCTACATGGATCATAAACCCCTTTGAAAAAGTTATGTGATCTCTCTACATAGCGACAAGCAGAAATGAGTAAAATATCTATAAACACAAACAAATGCATAATAAGATGACTAACATATATAGATATATGCAGGATTCAATGCCGAAGATAGAATGACTCAGATACCATTCAAGCCGCTTGCTGTCAGGGAATGGAGCAATAGACATGCAGGATATTTCAGTTCAGAGAATGAATGATATGTTTACCATTCAAGCCGCTTGCTGTCAGGGAATGGAGCAATAGACATGCAGGATATTTCAGTTCAGAGAATGAATGATATGTTTACCATTCAAGCCGCTTGCTGTCAGGGAATGGAGCAATAGACATGCAGGATATTTCAGTTCAGAGAATGAATGATATGTTTACCATTCAAGCCGCTTGCTGTCAGGGAATGGAGCAATAGACATGCAGGATATTTCAGTTCAGAGAATGAATGATATGTTTACCTGTATGAAGAGAAGAGAGATGCTTCTTATATTCTGCCATGTTTTACTTTTTTAGGATTGAGTCGGGTTTCGCGAAAACCGACTTTGTCAAAAGTCGGGTCGGGTGAAATCGGCCGATTATTGCGAAAAGTCGGGGGCCGACTGAAACACGAAACCCAATGCAAGTCAATGGGGAATCAAAGTCGGCAGAGAGTGGAGGACAGGAAAACACCTACAGTGCCTATTTTAATGCCAAAAACATCAATTCTTATTACTGAAGATTGTCAATCTTAATTTACTTTATAATAATAGTTAGGCATTGAAAATTGGGGGTCATTTGGCTAAAGTTGTGGGGGGGGGGGGGTAGGGCTGGCTCAAGTTTTTCGTGGGCCCAGGAAACGCGGACTACGTCACGGCGGTGGAGCAGGGAGAGGTAAGTATTTCAACTTTGCAAGTGCTGTGATCCTGAGCAAGCAGGGGGGGCCCACTCGTTCGCATTGGCACTGGCACAGGGCCCCTCAAAATACGGCGGTGTGTTTGACGACGGGGGCGCCTCCCACCGGCGGAGACACTTTTGCGTACTATGAGGGGCCCTGTGCCAGTGACGTTGCCAATGAGTATGCCCCCCCCCCACCTGATGAAGGAACCTGCACTTTCATCTGCACCTCCCTGTTTGTCCCCGTGTAAGGTGGTATAGTATGCGGGAAGGGGAACCTGACTCTCAGCAGGGTCAGATTCTGGCTGTGTAGAGTGCAAGGGGAATGTAGTGGTCTGGGTCAATGTACCAGCAGACTCATCTAGCAGTGGCTGGGCAATGGGCAGGATGAGGAGGAAACACAGATATAGGCCCAAATAATAAAGTGGGCTAAATGCAGTTCAAAATTGGTAACAGAAGTAAACTGGCGGCATAGCTTTGTTCAGCGGAGGACAATTGTAAGGAGTGGCAGACACAGTTAGTAGGCCCAAAAAAGTACATAGGCTAAATGCAGTTCAAAATTGGTAACAGGAGTACACTGGCGGCATAGCTTTGTTCAGCGGAGGACAATTATAAGGAGTGGCAGACACAGTTAGTAGGCCCAAAAAAGTACGTAGGCTAAATGCAGTTCAAAATTGGTAACAGGAGTAAACTGGCAGCATCGCTTTGTTCAGCGGAGGACAAATGTAAGGAGTGGCAGACACAGTTAGTAGGGCCAAGTAATAAAGTAGGCCAAATGCATTTTAATATGTGATATAGGCTGAAAATTGAAGCTCAGCTTTGTTTAGTGGAGGAGAACAACAAGCAGCGGCAGACACCGTTAGTAGGCCCAACCAAACAAGTAGGCCAAATGCAGTTTAATATTTGATATAGGCTGAAAATTGAAGCTCAGCTTTGTTCAGTGGAGGAGAACAACAAGCAGCGGCAGACACCGTTAGTAGGCCCAACCACACTAGTAGGCCAAATGCAGTTTAATATGTGATATAGGCTGAAAATTGAAGCTCAGCTTTGTTCAGTGGAGGAGAAAAGCAAGGAGCAGCAGACACCGTTAGTAGGCCCAACCAAACTAGTAGGCCAAATGCAGTTTAATATGTGATATAGGCTGAAAATTGAAGCTCAGCTTTGTTCAGTGGAGAAGAAAAGCAAGGAGCGGCAGACACCGTTAGTAGGCCTAACCAAACAAGTAGGCCAAATGCAGTTTAAAATTGGTTACAGGGGTACACAGGTGGCATAGCGTTGTTCAGCGGAGGACAACTGTAAGGAGTGGCACAGACAGACTAAGTAGGCCTAAAATAAAAAAGTAGGCTCAATGCAATTTAACCCCTTCCCGACCTTTGACGCATACGCTGCGTCATAAAAGTCTGTGCCTTCCCGACCTATGACGCAGCGTATGCGTCATGGAGGGATCGCGTCCCTGCAGATCGGGTGAAGGGGTTAACTCCCATTTTACCCGATCTGCAGAGACAGGGGGAGTGGTGCTTCAGCCCAGGGGGGGTGGCTTCACCCCCCCGTGGCTACGATCGCTCTGATTGGCTGTTGAAAGTGAAACTGCCAATCAGAGCGATTTGTAATATTTCACCTAAAAAACTGGTGAAATATTACAATCCAGCCATGGCCGATGCTGCAATATCATCGGCCATGGCTGGAAAACCTGAAGTCACCCCCCCCACACCCACCGATCGCCCCCCCAGCCCTCCGTTAGTCCTCCGGTCCCCTCCGTCCGCCTGCCGGCTCCCCCGTCCTCCTGTCCGCTCCCTCCTTGCTCAGGATCCCCCCCCCCCTGTGCTCCGATCACCCCCCCTGTGCTCCGATCCACCCCCCCACCACCCCTTCATACTTACCGATCCTCCCGGTGTCCGGCCGTCTCCTCGCTGGGCGCCGCCATCTTGGAAAATGGCGGGCGCATGCTCAGTGCGCCCGCCGAATCTGCCAGTCGGCAGATTCCTTACAAGTACATTTTGATCGCTGTGGTAGGTTATATCACAGCGATCAAAATAAAAAAAATAATAAATAACCCCCCCCCCCCTTTATCACCCCATAGGGACAATAATAAAATAAAGAATTTTTTTTTTTTTTCCACTAGGGTTAGGGTTAGAACTAGGGTTAGAACTAGGGGTAGGGTTAGGGGTAGGGTTAGGGTTACGGGTAGGGTTAGGGGTAGGGTTATGGCATGTGCACACAGAGCGGATCGGCCGCGGATCCGCAGCGGATCCGCAGCGGATCGGCCGCGGATCCGCAGCGGATCGGCCGCGGATCCGCAGCGGATTGGCCGCGGATCCGCAGCGGATTGGCAGCGGATCCGCAGCGGATGGGCCGCGGATCCGCAGCGGATCGGTAGCGGATTGGCCGCGGATCCGCAGCGGATTGGCCGCGGATCCGCAGCGGATTGGCAGCGGATCCGCAGCGGATTGGCCGCGGATCCGCAGCGGATCGGTAGCGGATTGGCCGCGGATCCGCAGCGGATTGGCCGCGGATCCGCAGCGGATTGGCCGCTGCGAATTCGAAGCAGTTTTCCATCAGGTTTACAGTACCATGTACACCTAAGGAAAACCAAATCCGCTGTGCCCATGGTGCGGAAAATTCCGTGCAGAAACGCTGCGTTGTATTTTCCGCAGCATGTCAATTCTTTGTGCGGATTCCGCAGCGTTTTACACCTGTTCCTCAATAGGAATCCGCAGGTGAAATCCGCACAAAAAAACACTGGAAATCTGCTGTAAATCCGCAGGTAAAACGCAGTGCCTTTTACCTGCAGATTTTTCAAAAATCGTGCGGACAAATCTCACACGAATCCGCAACGTGGGCACATAGCCTTAGGGTTAGGGTTGGAATTAGAGTTAGGGTTGGAATTAGGGCTAGGGTTTGAAATAGGGTTAAGATTAGGCTTGTGGTTAGGGTTACGGATAGGGTTAGGGGTGTGTTGGGGTTACAGTTGTGGTTAGGGTTGGGATTAGGGTTACGGTTGGGATTAGGGTTAGGATTAGGGTTGGAATTAGGGTTACGGTTGTGTTGCGGTTAGGGTTATGGTTAGGGGTGTGTTGGGGTTAGGGTTGTGATTAGGGTTATGGCTACAGTTGGGATTAGGATTAGGGGTGTGTTGGGGTTAGTGTTGAAGTTAGAATGGAGGGGTTTCCACTGTTTAGGCACATCAGGGGTCTCCAAACGCAACATGGCGCCACCATTGATTCCAGCCAATCTTGCGTTCAAAAAGTCAAATGGTGCTCCCGCCCTTCCAAGCCCCGACGTGCGCCCAAACAGTGGTTTACCCCCACATTTGGGGTACCAGCGTACTCAGGACAAACTGGGCAACAACTGTTGGGGTCCAATTTCTCCTGTTACCCTTGCAAAAATAAAAAATTACTTGCTAAAACATAATTTTTGAGGAAAGAACAATTATTTTTTTATTTTCACGGCTCTGCGTTATAAACTTCTGTGAAGCACTTGGGGGTTGAAAGTGCTCACCACACATCTAGATAAGTTCCTTCGGGGGTCTAGTTTCCAAAATGGGGTCACTTGTGGGGTGTTTCTACTGTTTAGGCACATCAGGGGCTCTGCAAATGCAATGTGACGCCCGCAGACCATTCCATCAAAGTCTGCATTTCAAATGTCACTACTTCCCTTCCGAGCCCTGACGTGCGCCCAAACAGTGGTTTACCCCCACATATGGGGTATCAGCGTACTCACAACAAACTGGGCAACAAATATTGGGGTCCAAATTCTCCTGTTACCCTTGTGAAAATAAAAAATTGCTTGCTAAAACATCTTTTTTGAGGAAAGAAAAATGATTTTTTATTTTCACGGCTCTGCGTTGTAAACTTCTGTGAAGCACTTGGGGGTTGAACATGCTCACCACACATCTAGATAAGTTCCTTGGGGGGTCTAGTTTCCAAAATGGGGTCACTTGTGGGGGGTTTCTACTGTTTAGGCACATCAGGGGCTCTGCAAATGCAATGTGACGCCCGCAGACCATTCCATCAAAGTCTGCATTTCAAATGTCACTACTTCCCTTCCGAGCCCTGACGTGCGCCCAAACAGTGGTTTACCCCCACATATGGGGTATGAGCGTACTCACAACAAACTGGGCAACAAATATTGGGGTCCAAATTCTCCTGTTACCCTTGTGAAAATAAAAAATTGCTTGCTAAAACATCTTTTTTGAGGAAAGAAAAATGATTTTTTATTTTCACGACTCTGCGTTGTAAACTTCTGTGAAGCACTTGGGGGTTCAAAGTGCTCACCACACATCTAGATAAGTTCCTTGGGGGGTCTAGTTTCCAAAATGGGGTCACTTGTGGGGAGTTCCTACTGTTTAGGCATATCAGGGGCTCTGCAAACGCAACCTGATGCCCGCAGAGCATTCCATCAAAGTATGCATTTCAAAACGTCACTACTTCCCTTCCGAACCCCGACGTGTGCCAAAACAGTGGTTTACCCCCACATATGGGGTATCAGCGTACTCAGGAGAAACTGGACAACAACTTTTGGGGTCCAATTTCTCCTGTTACTCTTGCAAAAATAAAAAAATTCTGGGCTAAAAAAATATTTTTGAGGAAAGGAAACACATTTTTTATTTTCACGGCTCTGCGTTATAAACTTCTGTGAAGCACTTGGGGGTTCAAAGTGCTCACCACACATCTAGATTAGTTCCTTGGGAGGTCTAGTTTCCAAAATGGGGTCACTTGTGCGGGAGCTCCAATGTTTAGGCACACAGGGGCTCTCCAAACGCGACATGGTGTCCGCTAACGATTGGAGCTAATTTTCCATTCAAAAAGTCAAATGGCACGCCTCCCCTTCCGAGCCTTGCCGTGCACCCAAACAGTGGTTTACCCCCACATATGAGGTATCGGCATACTCAGGAGAAATTGCCCAACAAATTTTAGGATCCATTTTATCCTGTTGCCCATGTGAAAATGAAAGAATTGAGGCTAAAAGAAATTTTGTGTGAAAAAAAAGTCCTTTTTCATTTTTGCGGATCAATTTGTGAAGCACCTGGGGGTTTAAAGTGCTCACTATGCCTCTAGATGAGTTCCTTGGGGGGTCTAGTTTCCAAAATGGGGTCACTTGTGGAGGAGCTCCAATGTTTAGGCACACAGGGGCTTTCCAAACGCGACATGGTGTCCGCTAACGATGGAGATAATTTTTCATTCAAAAAGTCAAATGGCGCTCCTTCCCTTCCGAGCCTTACCATGTGCCCAAACAGTGGTTTACCCCCACATGTGAGGTATTGGTGTACTCAGGAGAAATTGCCCAACAAAATTTAAGATCCATTTTATCCTGTTGCCCATGTGAAAATGAAAAAATTGAGGCAAAAATAATTTTTTTGTGAAAAAAAGTACTTTTTCATTTTTACGGATCAATTTGTGAAGCACCTGGGGGTTTAAAGTGCTCACTATGCTTCTAGATAAGTTCCTTGGGGGGTCTAGTTTCCAAAATGGGGTCACTTGTGGGGGAGCTCCAATGTTTAGGCACACGGGGGCTCTCCAAACGTGACATGGTGTCCGCTAAAGATTGGAGCCAATTTTTCATTCAAAAAGTCAAATGGCGCTCCTTCCCTTCCGAGCCCTGCCGTGCGCCCAAACAGTGGTTTACCCCCACATATGAGGTATCAGCGTACTCAGGACAAATTGGACAACAACGTCCGTGGTCCAGTTTCTCCTTTTACCGCTGGGAAAATAAAAAAATTGTTGCTAAAAGATCATTTTTGTGACTAAAAAGTTAAATGTTCATTTTTTACTTCCATGTTGCTTCTGCTGCTGTGAAACACCTGAAGGGTTAATAAACTTCTTGAATGTGGTTTTGAGCACCTTGAGGGGTGCAGTTTTTAGAATGGTGTCACTTTTGGGTATTTTCAGCCATATAGAACCCTCAAAATGACTTCAAATGTGAGGTGGTCCGTAAAAAAAATGGTTTTGTAAATTTTGTTGTAAAAATGAGAAATCACTGGTCAAATTTTAACCCTTATAACTTCCTAGCAAAAAAAAAAATTGTTTCCAAAATTGTGCTGATGTAAAGTAGACATGTGGGAAACGTTATTTATTAACTATTTTGTGTCACATAACTCTCTGGTTTAACAGAATAAAAATTCAAAATGTGAAAATTGCGAAATTTTCAAATTTTTTGCCAAATTTCCGTTTTTTTCAAAAATAAACTCAGAAATTATCGACCTAAATTTACCACTAACATGAAGCCCAATATGTCACGAAAAAACAATCTCAGAATCGCTAGGATCCGTTGAAGCGTTCCTGAGTTATTACCTCATAAAGGGACACTGGTCAGAATTGCAAAAAACGGCAAGGTCATTAAGGCCAAAATAGGCTGGGTCATGAAGGGGTTAAAATTGGTTACAGGGGTACACAGGCGGCATAGCGTTGTTCAGCGGAGGACAATTGTAAGGAGTGGTGCAGACAGACTTAGTAGGCCTAAAATAAAAAAGTAGGCTCAATGCAGTTTAAAATTGGTTACAGGGGTACACAGGCGGCATAGCGTTGTTCAGCGGAGGACAATTGTAAGAAGTAGCGCAGACAGACACAGGTAGTAGGCCTAAAATAAAAAAGTAGGCTCAATGCAGTTCCTAACGGGTTACAGGAGTGAACTGGCGGCATAGAATTGTTCAGCGGAGGACAACTGTAAGGAGTGGCTGACACAGTTAGTAGGCCAAAATAATAAAGTGAAGTAAATGTCTGCCAAAAATGTTTTAAAAAATAAACAGGTGGCATAGCTACGTACAGGGGTGGGCTCCTCTGCTGAGTAGCAGACAGTGGTAGTTGGCGCAAAGTATTAAGTATTAAATGGTCTAAATGGAGGCCAGGGCCCCTGTATATTTTAACTATCATCTATCATTTCAACAAATTTGTATTGGCAGTGCCATTGAAGGATTTATCAGCACAGACTACACTGTGGTGGAGCAGGGAGAGGTAAGTATTGCAAGTGGTAGAGCACTGTTCGACCAGGGGGGGAACACTCTCTCGTGGGCGGTGGTACTGGCATAGGGCCCCTCATATTACGATGGTGTGTCTGACGTTGGTTGTGCACCACCACCGTCAGAGACACTTCATTGTACTATGAGGGACCCTGTGCCAGTGCCGTCGCCCAAGAGTGGGCACACCCACCTGTCCAGGCAAATGGCACTCGCACGGGTGCTTGCGCTAGGTGGTGACCACGGCCCTGTGGGAGGAGTCAGCCCATTTAGGGAGGTAAAAAAATGGCCTATGGTGGACATTCAGCAGCTGCAAATGGAGGAACTGGAGAAGTCAGTAAGAGGAGGCCAAAAGCAAGACATTTTTCAGGCAAGCTACGTGTCAGCAGGGGAAGGTGGGGCAAAATAATTAGAAATCCATGATTGGTTCATTTTAATGAAGGTTAGATCATCAACATTTTGGGTAGCCAGACGAGTCCTTTTTTCGGTCAGTATTGAACCAGCAGCACTGAAGACTCTTTCTGATAGCACACTAGCAGCAGGGCAAGCGAGCTCCTGTAATGCATATTCTGCCAATTCAGGTCAGGTGTCTATTTTAGATGCCCAGTAATCAAAGGGGAATGACGTGTGAGGGAGAACATCGATAAGGGAGGAAAAATAGTTCTTAACCATACTAGACAAATGTTGTCTCCTGTCACTTTGAATTGATGCAGCAGTACCTGCCGTGTCTGCGGTCATTGTGAAATCACTCCACAACCTGGTCATAAAACCCCTCTGTCCAACGCCACTTCTGATTTGTGCCCCTCTAACACCTCTGCCATGTTTCCCCCTGCAGCTTGTGTGAGAACCATCACTGCCGCTGTGTGCTGGGAATGCCTGAACCAAACGGTCTACAAGAGTTGCTTGTTTGGTAGCCAATATTTGCTCAAGGTTCTCATGTGGCATGATATTTTGTAATTTCCCTTTGGAGCGTGGATCCAGGAGGCAGGCCAACCAGTAATCGTCATCGGTCATCATTTTTATAATGCGGGGGTCCCTTTTTAGGATACGCAAGGCATAATCAGCCATGTGGGCCAATGTTCCAGGTGTCAATTCACTGCTTGTGCTGGGTTGAGGAGCACTTTCTTGCAAATCAACATCACTTGTCTCCCGCAAAAACCCTGTACCTGACCTTGCAACGCCACCAGTTTCTATTGCCCCCTGAGAAGCATCCTCCTCCCATAAATATTCATCCCCATCATCCTCCTCCTCCTCCTCTTCGTCCGCCACCTCGTCCAGGAGAGTTCCCTGAACAGACAATGGCTGACTGTCATCAAGGCTTCCCTCATCCTCGGCTGCAGACGCGTGCTCCTTAATGTGCGTCAAACTTTGCATCAGCAGACGCATTAGCGGGATGCTCATGCTTATGATGGCGTCGTCTGCACTTACCAGCCGTGTGCATTCCTCAAAACACTGAAGGACTTGACAGAGGTCTTGTAGCTTCGACCACTGCACACCTGACAACTCCATGTCTGCCATCCAACTGCCTGCCCGTGTATGTGTATCCTCCCACAAATACATTACAGCACGCCTCTGTTCGCACAGCCTCTGAAGCATGTACAGTGTGGAGTTCCACCTTGTTGCAACGTCGATTATTAGGCGGTGCTGGGGAAGCTTCAGCGATCGCTGATGGTTCTGCATACGGCTGGAGTGTACGGGCGACCGGCGGATGTGCGAGCAAAGTCTTTGCACCTTCAGGAGCAGGGCTGGTAACCCCGGATAACTTTTCAGGAAGCACTGCACCACCAGGTTCAAGGTGTGAGCCAGACAAGGTATGTGTTTCAGTTCTGAAAGGGCTATGGCAGCCATAAAATTCCTTCCGTTATCACTGACTACCTTGCCTGCCTCAAGATGTACACTGCCCAGCCATGACTGAGTTTCTTGCTGCAAGTACTCTGCCAGTACTTACGCGGTGTGTCTGTTGTCGCCCAAACACTTCATCTCCAACACAGCCTGCTGACGCTTACCACTAGCTGTTCCATAATGGGACACCTCGTGTGCAACACTGGCAGCTGCGGATGGAGTGGTAGGGTGACTGCGCTCTGTGGACAAGCTTTCGCTTCTGGAGGAGGAGGAGGAGGGGTGTCGCACGCCTACTGCCAACTGTTTCCTAGGCCGTGGGCTAGGCAGAACTGTCCCACTATGGCTGTACCCTGTGGACCCTGCATCCACCACATTAACCCAGTGCGCCGTGATGGACACGTAACGTCCCTGGCCATGCCTACTGGTCCATTCATCTGTTGTGAGGTGCACCTTTCTACTGACTGATTGCCTGAGTGCATGGACAATGCGGTCTTTGACATGCTGGTGGAGGGCTGGGATGGCTTTTCTCGCAAAGAAGTGTCGACTGGGTAGGTCATAGCGTAGTACTGCGTAGGCCATCAGGGCTTTGAAAGCTTCGCTTTCAACCAACCGGTAAGGCATCATCTCTAACGAGATTAGTCTAGCAATGTGGGCGTTCAAACCCTGTGTACGCGGATGAGTACTTCCTTTTCCTAACGAGAGTCTCTTGTAGGGTGAGCTGGACTGGAGAGCTGCATATGGTGGAACTAGCGGGGGTGGTGGTGGACATGGCAGATTGAGAGAGGGTTGGTAATGGTATTCTTGATGTTGGCCTACATACAGTGTTTCCTACCAAGAACCTGGTGATTCCCTGACTGCCTTGGCCTTGCGACGATACCTCCACCTTTGCTGCAGGTGGTGTCCTAAACGGTGGGCTTACAGTGAGGGAAGCAATGTAGTGTTGCTGACTACCTTCATTCTGAGCGGGTGAACCAACGTTACGGGACGTTTGGTAGTTAGTCCAGGCTTGCAAGTGCATGCTGGTTAAATGTCTACGCATGCACGTTGTATTTAAATTTAGTGGATTCTTCCCTCTGCCAAAGGTCAAATTGCCACACTGCACTCTTCCTACTATCGAATACCTTTTCAGGCATTGCACGCTGTGCTACTTTCACCGGATGGCCACGCTGTCCTAAAACTGTTTTTGTTTTCGACACATGTTTTTGGCCTGATACGGGCTGTTATGATCTGGTGACCTTGGAGCCGCATGAAACTTTCTCTGGAGTCGGTGGAACCTGTAGTGACCGCAAATCCTGAACTAACACCGCAACTAGAAGTAGCCGTGGGGTGTGCCTAACATACCCTAGACACCTCGACACAGCCGGAGGACTAAATACCCCTATAGATGGAAATAGGAATGCTACCTTGCCTCAGAGCAGACCCCCAAAGGATAGGCAGCCCCCCACGAATAATGACTGTGAGTAGGAGAAGAATAATAGACACACGCAGGTAGAAAACAGGATTTAGCAAAAGAGGCCACTCTAGCTAAATAGGAAAGGATAGGACAGATTACTAGGCGGTCAGTATTAAAACCCTTCCAAAAATATCCACAGCAGATAATACAAAAAGTTCCACAATCTAACTAAAGACATGGAATGTATATCTGCCACTCCAGAGAATCCAACAAGACTGAGAAAATACTGACACAATCTAAGCTGGACAAGAAAACACAAAGAATAGCACTGAATTGTGAAGCACATAGCATGTGTGCCACAGGAAAAAAACCAGACACTTATCTTTGCTGATTTGGCAGAAAGGCAGGAGGAATGTTGTGAATTTACCTTTTGGCTCCCTCTAGTGGCTACTAGTGATTTTACTCTGGGTATGTCTATCATCCCTTGTATGCTCACCTGGGTCGTTAGGTCAGGGGTGTTGCTATATAAGCTCCCTGGACCTTCAGTTCAATGCCTGGCATCGTTGATATCAGAGCTAATCTGTAGTGCTCTTGTCTACTGATCCTGGTTCCTGCTTGATTAAGCTAAGTCTGCTTTCTTGCTTTTTGCTATTTGTTTTTGTTTGCATTTTTGTCCAGCTTGTACATAATCTGTATCCTATCCTTGCTGGAAGCTCTAGGGAGGCTGGAGTTCTCCCCCCGGGCCGTTAGACGGTTCGGGGGTTCTTGAATCTCCAGTGTGGATTTTTGTTAGGGTTTTAGTTGACCATATAAGTTATCTTACTACATTCTGCTATTAGTGAGTGGGCCTCTCTTTGCTAAACCTAGTTCATCTCTGTGTTTGTCATTTCCTCTTACCTCACCGTTATTATTTGTGGGGGGCTTGTATCCAACTTTTGGGGTCTATTCTATGGAGGCAAGAGAGGTCTTTGTTTTCCTCTTCTAGGGGTAGTTAGTCCTCCGGCTGGCGCGAGACATCTAGCGACCAACGTAGGCATGTTCCCCGGCTACTTCTAGTGTTGGCGTTAGGAGTAGATATATGGTCAACCCAGTTACCACTGCCCTATGAGCTGGATTTTTGTACTTCGCAGACTTGCTGATATCTCTGAGACCCTCGCCATTGGGGTCATAACAGTAGGAGTAGATATATGGTCAACCCAGTTACCACTGCCCTATGAGCTGGATTTTTGTACTTCGCAGACTTGCTGATATCTCTGAGACCCTCGCCATTGGGGTCATAACAGAGGAACCAAGCGGAGGTCCAACACCTCCCAACAATTGACAACTGGCAAGGACTAATGAATCCTGCACGCCTAAATACCCCAGTCAGAACTGCAATCAGCAGATACACCTGACCAGGACTGCAACTCAGGGGCAACTGCATTACCACCTACAACCACCGGAGGGAGCCCAAAAGCAGAATTCACAACAGTACCCCCCCCTTGAGGAGGGGTCAACGAACCCTCATCAGAGCCCCCATGCCGATCAGGACGAGCCAGATGAAAAGCATGAACCAAATCAGCAGCATGGACATCAGAAGCAAAAACCCAAGAATTATCCTCCTGGCCATAACCCTTCCATTTGACAAGGTACTGAAGCCTCAGCCTCGAAAAACGAGAATCCAAAATCTTCTCAACCACATACTCCAACTCCCCATCAACCAAAACAGGGGCCGGAGGATCAACAGAGGGAACAACGGGCACCACATATTTCCGCAATAAAGATCTATGGAAGACATTATGGATAGCAAAAGAGGCCGGAAGCGCCAATCGAAAAGACACCGGATTAATAATCTCAGAAATCCTATAAGGACCAATAAACCGAGGCTTAAACTTAGGGGAAGAGACCTTCATAGGAACATGACGGGAAGACAACCAAACCAAATCCCCAACCCGAAGCCGGGAACCAACACACCGATGACGGTTAGCAAAACGTTGAGCCTCCTCCTGAGACAACACCAAATTGTCCACCACATGAGCCCAAATCTGCTGCAACCTGTCAACCACAGAATCCACACCAGGACAGTCAGAAGGCTCAACCTGCCCAGAAGAAAAACGAGGATGAAAACCAAAATTACAAAAAAAAGGCAAAACCAAAGTAGCCGAACTAGCCCGATTATTAAGGGCAAACTCGGCCAATGGCAAAAAGGCCACCCAATCATCCTGATCGGCAGACACAAAGCATCTCAAATAAGTCTCCAAAGTCTGATTAGTTCGCTCGGTCTGGCCATTTGTCTGAGGATGAAATGCAGAAGAAAAAGACAAATCAATGCCCAGCCTAGCACAAAAGGCCCGCCAAAACCTAGAAACAAACTGGGAACCTCTGTCGGACACAATATTCTCCGGAATACCATGCAAACGAACCACATGCTGAAAAAACAACGGAACCAACTCTGAAGAGGAAGGCAATTTAGGCAAAGGCACCAAATGAGCCATCTTAGAAAACCGGTCACAAACAACCCAGATAACCGACATCCTCTGGGAAACCGGAAGATCAAAATAAAATCCATAGAAATATGCGTCCAGGGCCTCTCAGGGACCGGCAATGGCAAAAGTAACCCACTAGCACGGGAACAACAAGGCTTGGCCCGCGCACAAGTCTCACAGGACTGCACAAAAGAACGCACATCACGTGACAACGAAGGCCACCAGAAGGACCTACCAACCAAATCTCTGGTACCAAAAATACCAGGATGAGCAGCCAACACAGAACAGTGAACCTCAGAAATCACTCTACTAGTGCATCTGTCAGGAACAAACAATTTCCCCACAGGACAGCGGTCAGGTCTATCAGCCTGAAATTCCTGAAGAACCCGCCGTAAATCAGGGGAAATGGCAGAAAGGACCACCCCTTCTTTCAGAATGCCGACCGGTTCAAGGACCTCAGGAGAATCAGGCAAAAAACTCCTAGAAAGGGCATCAGCCTTAATATTCTTAGAACCCGGAAGATACGAAACCACGAAATCAAAACGGGAAAAAAACAAGGACCATCGAGCCTGTCTAGGACTCAGCCGTTTGGCAGACTCGAGGTAAATCAAATTCTTATGATCGGTCAGGACCACAATACGGTGCTTAGCTCCCTCAAGTCAATGTTGCCACTCCTCAAACGCCCACTTCATAGCCAGCAACTCCCGATTGCCGACATCATAATTGCGTTCAGCAGGCGAAAACTTGCGGGAGAAGAAGGCACACGGTTTCATCAAAGAACCAACAGAATCCCTCTGAGACAAAATGGCCCCTGCCCCAATCTCAGAAGCATCAATCTCAACCTGAAACGGAAGAGAAACATCTGGTTGGCGCAACACCGGAGCAGAAGTAAATCGATGTTTAAGCTCCTGAAAGGCAGAGACAGCCGCAGTGACCAATTCGCCACATCAGCGCCTTTTTTCGTCAAATCAGTCAAGGGTTTAACCACGCTGGAGAAGTTAGCAATGAAACGGCGATAAAAATTTGCAAAACCCAAAAATTTCTGAAGGCTCTTCACGGATGTGGGTTGAATCCAATCATGAATGTCCTGAACCTTAACCGGATCCATCTCCATAGATGAGGGAGAAAAAATAAAGCCCAAAAAAGAAACCTTCTGCACCCCAAAGAGACACTTAGACCCCTTCACAAACAAGGCATTGTCACGAAGGATCTGAAATACCATCCTGACCTGTTCCACATGAGACTTCCAATCATCGGAAAAAATCAAAATACCGTCCAAATATACAATCAAGAATTTATCAATATAAGTCCGGAAGATATCATGCATGAAGGATTGAAAAACAGATGGAGCGTTAGTGAGCCCGAATGGCATCACAAGGTATTCAAAATGGCCTTCGGGCGTATTAAACGCAGTTTTCCATTCATCACCCTGCTTAATACGAACAAGATTATATGCCCCCCGAAGGTCAATCTTCGTAAACCAACTAGCCCCCTTAATCCTAGCAAACAAATCGGAAAGCAAAGGTAAAGGGTATTCAAACTTGACCGTGATCTTATTCAAGAGGCGATAATCAATACAAGGTCTCAAGGAGCCATCCTTCTTAGCAACAAAAAAAAAACCTGCTCCCAACGGTGAAGAAGATGGCCGAATATGCCCTTTCTCCAAAGACTCCTTAACATAACTCCGCATGGCGGTATGTTCAGGCACAGACAGGTTGAAAAGTCGGCCCTTAGGAAACTTACTGCCTGGAATCAAGTCAATCGCACAATCACAGTCCCTATGCGGTGGAAGGGAACTGGACTTGGGCTCATCGAATACATCCTGAAAATCAGACAAAAACTCTGGAATTTCAGAAGAGGAAGAAGAGGAGATTGACATCAAAGGAACATCATTATGAACCCCTTGACAACCCCAACTAGTCACAGACATAGATTTCCAATCCAACACAGGATTATGTACCTGCAACCACGGGAAACCCAGCACGATAACATCATGCAAATTATGCAACACCAGAAATCGACAATCTTCCTGATGGGCTGGCGCCATGTGCATGGTCACCTGTGTCCAAAACTGGGGCTTATTTTTAGCCAAAGGTGTAGCATCAATCCCCCCTAAAAGGAACAGGGTTCTGCAAAGGCTGCAAGGGAAAACCACAACGCCTGGCAAACTCAAAATCCATTAAGTTCAAGGCGGCGCCTGAATCCACAAACGCCATGACAGAAAATGATGACAATGAGCAGATCAAGGACACCGATAACAGAAATTTAGGTTGTACAGTACTGATAGTAAATGAACGAGCGATCCTTTTTGTCCGCTTAGGGCAGACTGAAATGACATGAGAAGCGTCGCCACAATAATAACACAACCTATTCTGACGTCTGAATCCTTGTCGTTCCGTTCTAGACAAAATCCTATCACACTGCATTGGCTCAGGACTTTGCTCTAAGGACGACGCCACAGCGCGCACAGTTTGACGCTCCTGCAAAAGCCGATCAATCTGAATGGCCAGAGACATAGAATCACTCAGACCGGAAGGTGTGGGAAACCCCACCATAACATCTTTAACGGATTCAGAAAGACCCTTTCTGAAAATTGCCACCAAAGCATCATCATTCCTTTTAGTCAACACAGACCATTTTCTAAATTTCTGACAATACAATTCTGCCACCTCTTGACCCTGAGACAGGGCCAACAAGGTTTTCTCCGCTTGATCCACGGAATTCGGTTCATCATATAATAATCCTAAAGCCTGAAAAAAGGAATCTACATTAAGCAAGGCCGGATTCCCAGATTCCAGGGAAAATGCCCAATCCTGTGGATCGCCACGCAGCAGGGAGATGACAATTTTAACCTGCTGAATGGAATCACCGGAGGATCGCGGTCTCAGAGCAAAAAACAGTTTACAATTGTTTTTAAAACCCAAAAATTTGGACCTATCACCAAAAAACAAATCAGGAGTAGGAATCTTCGGCTCTAAAGCAGGAGTCTGAACAATATAATCAGAAATATCCTGTACCCTAGCAGCAAGCTGGTCTACACGAGAAGCTAATTCCTGAACATCCATGCAGGCACAAGACTCCTCAGCCACCCATAAATAAAGAGGGAAGAGAAGACAAAACAGACTGCAGAAAAAAAAATGGCTCAACACCTTTCTTCCCTTCTTCTGAGATGCATTTAACTCATTATGGGCCAGTTGTACTGTTATGATCTGGTGACCTTGGAGCCGCAGGAAACTTTCTCTGGAGTCGGTGGAACCTGTACTGACCGCAAATCCTGAACTAACACCGCAACTAGAAGTAGCCGTGGGGTGTGCCTAACATACTCTAGACACCTCGACACAGCCGGAGGACTAAATACCCCTATAGATGGAAATAGGAATGCTACCTTGCCTCAGAGCAGACCCCCAAAGGATAGGCAGCCCCCCACGAATAATGACTGAGTAGGAGAAGAATAGACACACGCAGGTAGAAAACAGGATTTAGCAAGAGGCCACTCTAGCTAAATAGGAAAGGATAGGACAGATTACTAGGCGGTCAGTATTAAAACCCTTCCAAAAATATCCACAGCAGATAATACAAAAAGTTCCACAATCTAACTAAAGACATGGAATGTATATCTGCCACTCCAGAGAATCCAACAAGACTGAGAAAATACTGACACAATCTAAGCTGGACAAGAAAACACAAAGAATAGCACTGAATTGTGAAGCACATAGCATGTGTGCCACAGGAAAAAAACCCAGACACTTATCTTTGCTGATTTGGCAGAAAGGCAGGAGGAACCAAGCAGAGGTCCAACACCTCCCAACAACAATTGACAACTGGCAAGGACTAATGAATCCTGCACGCCTAAATACCCCAGTCAGAACTGCAATCAGCAGATACACCTGACCAGGACTGCAACTCAGGGGCAACTGCATTACCACCTACAACCACTGGAGGGAGCCCAAAAGCAGAATTCACAACATCGGGCCTGCCAGATGAAACTGTTGCGATGTTGATGCCTGCTGCGGATCCTCCTCTGCTTCAGAGCTACTGCCAGCGGCACCCTGTTCCCCCAATGGCTGCCAATCTGGGTCAACAACAAGGTCATCTATCACCTCCTCTTCAATGTCCTGTGCACCTTCCTCTGTGTCACCGTGTAAGGTGCTATAGCGTTCAGGGCGGGGCACCATAGTCTCAACAGGGTCAGATTCTGGCTCAGTACACTGCGAGGGCAATGTAGTGATCTGAGTCAATGGAACAGCATAATAATCTAGCTGTGGCTGTGCATATGTGCACTCCATGTCCGATTCATCTTATAATGGGCTGTTAACTATTTCCCTTTCTAACCCTGGCACGGTATGTGTAAAGAGCTCCATGGAGTAAACTTTAGTGTCGCCTGCCGCATCCTTCATTTTTGCTTTGGGTGAAGGACACAAGGAAGCGACTTGTTCCTGACCGGGAGTATCCACTGACGACTCGCTGCTTTTATATTTAGAACTTTCTGAAGAGGAGGCGAAAGAGATAAAGGCTGAGTCAGCAATGAAAGCCAAAACTTGTTCCTGCTGCTCCGGCTTTAAAAGCGGTTTTCCTACTCCCAGATAAGGGAGCCTTCGAGGCCTTGTGTAGCCAGACGATGACGCTGTCTGAACAACTCGAGCCTTAGGTACTATTTTGCTTTTCCCACTACCACCAGATGCTCCACCACCACCATCATTACCAGCTGGCAATTACCGCCCACGGCCTCTTCCACCAGACTTCCTCATTTTTGGGAAAATATAACCAAACTAACAACCGTTATATGGTACTGTAAAACAAGGTAGAAGGTGTATATAAACTTGTTGGCAATTTAAATCTCCCTTTTTTGTGTGGGAGACTGCTGCAAAAACCAGGCCCACTGTATTACACTACACAATGTAAGTGGCAGAACGTGGCTGGCAGATATACGACAAACAGAACTGACGCAGATCCACTTAGGGGCAATTTAAATCTCCCTTTATTATGTGGGAGACTGCTGCAAAAACCAGGCCCACTGTATTACACTACACAATGTAAGTGGCAGAACGTGGCTGGCAGATATTCGACAAACAGAACTGACGTATATAAACTTGTTGGCAATTTAAATCTCCCTTTTTTGTGTGGGAGACTGCTGCAAAAACCAGGCCCACTGTATTACACTACACAATGTAAGTGGCAGAACGTGGCTGGCAGATATACGACAAACAGAACTGACACAGATCCACTTAGGGGCAATTTAAATCTCCCTTTATTATGTGGGAGACTGCTGCAAAAACCAGGCCCACTGTATTACACTACACAATGTAAGTGGCAGAACGTGGCTGGCAGATATACGACAAACAGAACTGACACAGATCCACTTAGGGGCAATTTAAATCTCCCTTTATTATGTGGGAGACTGCTGCAAAAACCAGGCCCACTGTATTACACTACACAATGTAAGTGGCAGAACGTGGCTGGCAGACATACGACAAACAGAACTGACGCAGATCCACTTAGTAGCAATTTGAATCTCCCTTTTTTGTGTGGGAGACTGCTGCAAAAATCAGGCCCACTGTATTACACTACACAATGTAAGTAGCAGAACGTGGCTGGCAGATATACGACAAACAGAACTGACGCAGATCCACTTAGGGGCAATTTAAATCTCCCTTTATTATGTGGGAGACTGCTGTAAAAACCAGGCCCACTGTATTACACTACACAATGTAAGTGGCAGAACGTGGCTGGCAGATATTCGACAAACAGAACTGACGTATATAAACTTGTTGGCAATTTAAATCTCCCTTTTTTGTGTGGGAGACTGCTGCAAAAACCAGGCCCACTGTATTACACTACACAATGTAAGTGGCAGAACGTGGCTGGCAGATATACGACAAACAGAAGTGACGCAGATCCACTTAGTGGCAATTTAAATCTCCCTTTTTTGTGTGGGAGACAGCTGCAAAAACCAGGCCCACTGTATTACACGACACAATGTCAGTGGCAGAACGTGGCTGGCAGATATACGACAAACAGAACTGACGTATATAAACTTGTTGGCAATTTAAATCTCCCTTTTTTGTGTGGGAGACTGCTGCAAAAACCAGGCCCACTGTATTACACTACACAATGTAAGTGGCAGAACGTGGCTGGCAGATATACGACAAACAGAAGTGACGCAGATCCACTTAGTGGCAATTTAAATCTCCCTTTTTTGTGTGGGAGACTGCTGCAAAAACCAGGCCCACTGTATTACACTACACAATGTCAGTGGCAGAACGTGGCTGGCAGATATACGGCAAACAGAACTGACGCAGATCCACTTAGGGGCAATTTAAATCTCCCTTTATTATGTGGGAGACTGCTGCAAAAACCAGGCCCACTGTATTACACTACACAATGTAAGTGGCAGAACGTGGCTGGCAGATATTCGACAAACAGAACTGATGTATATAAACTTGTTGGCAATTTAAATCTCCCTTTTTTGTGTGGGAGACTGCTTGCAAAAACCAGGCCCACTGTATTACACTACACAATGTAAGTGGCAGAACGTGGCTGGCAGATATACGACAAACAGAATTGACGCAGATCCACTTAGTGGCAATTTAAATCTCCCTTTTTTGTGTGGGAGACTGCTGCAAAAACCAGGCCCACTGTATTACACTACACAATGTAAGTGGCAGAACGTGACTGGCAGACATACGACAAACAGAACTGACGCAGATCCACTTAGTGGCAATTTAAATCTCCCTTTTTTGTGTGGGAGACTGCTGCAAAAATCAGGCCCACTGTATTACACTACACAATGTAAGTAGCAGAACGTGGCTGGCAGATATACGACAAACAGAACTGACGCAGATCCACTTAGGGGCAATTTAAATCTCCCTTTATTATGTGGGAGACTGCTGTAAAAACCAGGCCCACTGTATTACACTACACAATGTAAGTGGCAGAACGTGGCTGGCAGATATTCGACAAACAGAACTGACGTATATAAACTTGTTGGCAATTTAAATCTCCCTTTTTTGTGTGGGAGACTGCTGCAAAAACCAGGCCCACTGTATTACACTACACAATGTAAGTGGCAGAACGTGGCTGGCAGATATACGACAAACAGAAGTGACGCAGATCCACTTAGTGGCAATTTAAATCTCCCTTTTTTGTGTGGGAGACAGCTGCAAAAACCAGGCCCACTGTATTACACGACACAATGTCAGTGGCAGAACGTGGCTGGCAGATATACGACAAACAGAACTGACGTATATAAACTTGTTGGCAATTTAAATCTCCCTTTTTTGTGTGGGAGACTGCTGCAAAAACCAGGCCCACTGTATTACACTACACAATGTAAGTGGCAGAACGTGGCTGGCAGATATACGACAAACAGAAGTGACGCAGATCCACTTAGTGGCAATTTAAATCTCCCTTTTTTGTGTGGGAGACTGCTGCAAAAACCAGGCCCACTGTATTACACTACACAATGTCAGTGGCAGAACGTGGCTGGCAGATATACGGCAAACAGAACTGACGCAGATCCACTTAGGGGCAATTTAAATCTCCCTTTATTATGTGGGAGACTGCTGCAAAAACCAGGCCCACTGTATTACACTACACAATGTAAGTGGCAGAACGTGGCTGGCAGATATTCGACAAACAGAACTGATGTATATAAACTTGTTGGCAATTTAAATCTCCCTTTTTTGTGTGGGAGACTGCTTGCAAAAACCAGGCCCACTGTATTACACTACACAATGTAAGTGGCAGAACGTGGCTGGCAGATATACGACAAACAGAATTGACGCAGATCCACTTAGTGGCAATTTAAATCTCCCTTTTTTGTGTGGGAGACTGCTGCAAAAACCAGGCCCACTGTATTACACTACACAATGTAAGTGGCAGAACGTGACTGGCAGACATACGACAAACAGAACTGACGCAGATCCACTTAGTGGCAATTTAAATCTCCCTTTTTTGTGTGGGAGACTGCTGCAAAAACCAGGCCCACTGTATTACACTACACAATGTAAGTGGCAGAACGTGGCTGGAAGATATATATACAGTATATAAAAAAAGGGTCTGTACTACAATAACAATCTCCCTACAATGATCTCAGGACAAGTATGGTAGCCAGCAATAAAAAGGACTGCTGCACACAAAAGTGTGGACAAATAGAACTGTGCAGAAAGGAGCAACTGGATTTTTGCTTTTAAAAAAGCAGTTGGTTTGCACAGCGGCGTACAAACAGCAATGCAGCTATCAGGGAGCCTTATAAGCTACAGAGCTGATGCACAAAAATCTAGCCTCCACTGTCCCTGCAAAGAAAAGGTGGTGTTGGACAGTGGAAATCACTACAGCACAAGCGGTTTGGGGGTTAATCTTCCCTCCCTAAGTATATCCCTGCTTCTGACGAAGCTGCAGCAACCTCTCCCTATGCTCAGATCGGCAGAAGATGGCGGTCGGCGTGCACGCCTTTATAGCCCCTGTGACGCCGTAGAAAGCAAGCCAATCACTGTCATGCCCTTCTCTAAGATGTTGGGGACCGAGACCTATGTCATCACGCTGCCCACACTCTGCGTCTTCCTTCATTCGCTGAGAAATGGCGCTGAAAGCATCATACGAAACGCGACTTTGGCGCGAAGATCGCCGACAGCATGGCCGATCCCACACTGGGATCGGGTTTCATGAAACCCGACTTTGCCGAAAGTTGGCGATTTTTCAATTTGTCCGATCCGTTTCGCTCAACCCTATTTTTAACCCTTTCAGACTATTGGATCCATGGCCACTTCCTAGGCTATGAATATCAGCCTGCTGCTGTCTGCGTAGCCTTTCTGGCTATTAATTATAGGGGGACCCCATGTCATTGGAGGGTGCCCCTATGTGAATAGCCAGTAAGGGCTAACTATACAGCTGCTGGTTGATATTCACAGTCTGGGAAGATCCATGGGTATTAACCCCTTCCCAGGCTACAAATATCGGTCCCGGCCATCGGCTTTCCCTCTCTGACAAAGAAAATTGAGTGGATGGAACTTGTATAGCCAATAGGCTTCCACATTATTTAGTCATGATTTTCTGGGCCGGGGATTCACTGGATGTCCATTTTGTAAGCCGGGGAGAAAATCTTGCCATACGGATATCACACGGATGCTTAGATGCAAGAAAATCGCATTGCAAACGGATTACATAAGGATTAGTGATGAGCAAATATACTTGGCACTCGAGATTTCTCGAGCATGCATGGGGGGTCCTCCGAGTATTTGTAAGTACTCGGAGATTTAGTTTTCAGCGCCGAAGCTGAATGATTTACATCTGTTAGCCAGCATAAGTACATGTGGGGGTTGCCAGGGAATCCCCACATGTAATCAAGTTGGCTAACAGATGTAAACCATTCCGCTGCGGCAAAGAAAACTAAATCTCCGAGTACTTACAAATACTCGGAGGACCCCCGAGCGTGCTCGGGAAATCTCGAGTACCAAGTATATGCGCTCATCACTAATAAGGATCACTGTTCGGGAACATTTGTGCGATTCTCGCCGTAAAGATCGGACCTTTTTTTATATGGCAAGTATGACTCGAGCCTTAGGGTATGTGTCCACGTTCAGGATTGCATCAGGATTTTCCATCAGTATTTGTGAGCCAAAACCAGGAGTGGAACAATTAGAGGAAAAGTATAATAGAAACATATGCACCAATTCTGCATTTATCACCCACTCCTGGTTTTGGCTTACAAACACTGATGTAAAATCCTGACCAAATCAATCCTGAACGTGGACACATACCCTTAGGAGAAAAGACGCCTGCTTTATGAAATGTCTGCCTGTGACATACACAGGCGGGCTCACAGCCTTCATGCTGTGCATTATGTGCGCCCATCCCCTCATGCAGACGCTTTATGGTGTGCCTGTGTGCCCAGAGGTCTCCACGTGTAGGAAACCAGCCCTGCCGCCTGCACTGTACACCGGCCGGCCGACTCTCACACAAAAACTTTCCCGCCAATGCCACAACGGCCCGGACATCCAACGTAACGCGATATTCTTCGCGCCGCCTGTCGGGCGTGACGTCACGATAAAGGAGGCTCAGGTTTACTGTGTATGTATATACGCTTTTTGTAATTTGGGGCGGAGTTTAGTAGTCGCGCCTCCTCGCTTGGCGGAAGGTTACACAGCGCACAGTCACCAGTATCACTGCGCGAGGCGGTGTTCGTAGCACTAGCTGAAAAGGCACGGGACGCCATTTTGTGAAGCTCATTCACCAGTGACTGTTGGGGAGAAGCTTTCGCGCCGAGCTCTGCCACTTTCCAGTCTTCTCTTTAATCGTTCCACTTTAAGATCTCCAGGATGGAGATGTCAGGAGGTGGCGTGATCAGAGGGCCGGCGGGCAACAATGATTGCCGCATTTACGTGGGAAATTTGCCACCGGACATCCGGACCAAGGACATTGAGGACGTGTTCTACAAGTACGGCGCCATCCGAGACATCGACCTGAAGAACCGACGCGGCGGCCCTCCGTTCGCCTTTGTGGAGTTTGAGGACCCCAGGTAACGGTGCATGTGTGCGGGAGGCCTGCAAGGCGCCACTCGTGCTTTGTTGTTGGAGGGGGATGGGCGCTGTGCTGCCATTAGCACGTGTACCTGCTGAGGCGCCATTGTTAGCCCGGCCCGCCATTTATACATGGTGCTGGCTCCTAATCCCCTGTATTCTCCCTGCTGCACGTTACTAGCTCTCACATGCCTGCCCAATGGGGAGTAAAGTGGCCAGTTCTCTTTCTGGCAGAGGTTTGGCCTTAGTCTGATGCTTGGACCCCCACCATTAGGTTATATGTGGTTTGTGTCCCATAAACCGAGATGCTGCTGGGGGGGCGCCAATTTTACTTTTCACAGACTAAAGACTGTCTTGCAGCCTACGTGAGCAGTTTTTCGTTCAGTCTGCAGCCACAAAAGGATGTTTATTAACAAGACTTATTTTTTTCTTTTGAAGGGATGCTGAAGATGCCGTGTACGGACGTGATGGATATGATTATGATGGCTATCGTTTACGTGTTGAATTTCCACGAAGTGGTCGAGGGACAGGAGGAAGAGGCGGAGGTGGTGGAGGAGGAGGAGGAGGTGGCGGTGGAGGAGGAGGAGGAGGTGGTGGCGGCGGCGGAGGTGGTGGAGGAGCACCCCGTGGAAGATATGGGCCACCATCTAGGCGCTCAGAGTACAGAGTAGTAGTTTCAGGTACGTTGGTGTGGTGCAAAGTTTTGTGTAAGTGTAAATATAATATAATTTTTTTTCTCGTGTGCTTAAAATACAAAAATCTCAGTAATACCGTGACTTTAAAAAATGGCTTCTAGTGAGTATTTTCCGTGGGAGGAAGTGCATTTGCAGAGATACCAAAGCTCTGGCTTTTGTTTATCCCTCCTGTAATATATGAGATTTTTTTTTTTAAGTATTATCTCCCCATTGCTTATCACCCCCAAAAAAAAAAAAAAAAAAAAAAAAGGAACACTGAGGGTGGTCAAGGCCACAAAAAAATCCCTATTCCTAATCCTCAATGTACATTAGATATCGTATGTGCTACTAGAAGTGGTGCTAAAGTTAGGTTCCCACACCGTGAATCAAATAAATCAAACCTGTCACTCAACTTATGCGATTGTTTGTTCAGTTTTAATGTAGTACGGGTGGTTAAACAGAAAATTTGGCCTTCAGTTATATTTTGTTAGTTTAGAGGTATAGAAGTGGACACCGCGTCACTGATGTACGCTTGGACACTCCTGCTGGCGTAACCACTTTCACACAAAACCAGGACCATTGTTGCCCCATCCTGATACCTATTACACCTTAAAGGGAACCTGTCACCCCCAAAATCGAAGGTGAGCTAAGCCCACCAGCATCAGGGGCTTATCTACAGCATTCTGGAATGCTGTTAAGCCCCCGGTGTATCCTGAAAGATGAGAAAAAGAGGTTATATTATGCTCACCCAGGGGCGGTCCCGGTCTAGTTTGGGTCCGATGGGTGTTGTGGTCCGGGGCCTCCCAACTTCTTACGATGACGTCCTCTTGTTTTCACGCTGCGGCTCCGGCACAGGTGTACTTTGTGTTTCCTGTTGAGGGCAGAGCAAAGTACTGCAGTGCGCAGGCGCCGGGCTTCTCTGACCATTAGCCACCCGCCAGTCAGTTGCATCAGATAATGGATTTTTCTTCAATGTCTTTTTGGGAGACCAGGGGAACAAAGATAATAAAAACTTTTCTTTTTTGTAAACCGGTGTTGCTGGAGGATAATGGTGAAGGTGATATTTATGATGATGCAACTTGCATGAGTTAAAAGTTTCTGTAAAATGGTACAAATGTATCAAACTGATGCACATGGAATAATTTTACAGTATTTGTACACTCGGAGATATTAAGAGTCTGGTTCACAGAAAGGAGTGTAACAATTTTTTTTTTTTTTTTTCCATCATTTATAGGACTGCCTCCGAGTGGAAGCTGGCAGGATCTGAAGGATCACATGCGTGAGGCAGGTGATGTATGTTATGCCGATGTGTACCGGGATGGTACAGGTGTCGTGGAATTTGTGCGAAAAGAAGATATGACCTATGCCGTACGGAAACTGGATAACACTAAATTTAGGTCACATGAGGTAGGTATATTTCAGTGCATCCCTTCTATTTGCTGCATGGCTGCTAACAATTATCTTTAGGTTTGGAAGGTAAGAGAAATAGCTCACAGTACATGGATTCCATCATCTACAGTGACATGTAGAGTTACATCTTGCCTGAAATGCGAAGCTGGTTAAGCTTGGCTTGTTCAATCCCAGGTTCTATCTGTTTAATAGGGAGAAACTGCCTACATTCGGGTAAAAGTTGATGGTCCAAGAAGTCCAAGCTATGGAAGATCACGTTCTCGCAGTCGTAGTCGTAGCAGGAGCCGTAGTAGAAGCAACAGTCGCAGCCGCAGCTACTCTCCAAGAAGAAGCCGTGGATCCCCCCGCTATTCTCCCCGCCACAGCAGATCCCGTTCACGTACATAAATAGTTAACAGTGGATTTTTTTTTTTTTTGGTAGATCCTTATCTGTAAACAGTTTAAGTCATTTGCTTTTTTATTTACTGTTTTGTTAAAGTTTTGAAGTGTTAAGCCTGTTGTGTAGAATAGGAAGACATTCTTATACCTACTTGTTCCTGCTTGATTATGTCATGCCTAGAAGATGTGTATTTCAACAGTTGTAGGTAGAACCACACTGCAAGTAACTAGCCACTCTTGTCTGCAATGTTATTTGCTGTTGGGATTTGGGTAGCTATGGTATAAAGTTTTTGTTTTTTTTCCTTATTTTATTTTGTGGGGAAACCTTATTTTACCTTGCCTTTTCATGTGTCTTTCTGTAGACATATCTGAAGAGATGGATTAAAGCATAATGGAGGACATTTCAATCATTTTAGGATTGTCAAATGGAGGCTTGAGGAGGATCAAATCAAATATGGAGGCCATGGTATGACTCCAAGTGATATTGTGAGATAAAATTGGCAGTATTGAAATTATGCTATAGTAAAGCCCAATAAAGGCAACCAAGTGTTTTCCTATTGTAACATGATGTGTTTCAGCTAATGTTCCACAATGCACTTGTTTTGTGGACTTAACTTGTAGAGTATAATATCAGTACTGCTAACTCTGCATGTCCTCTTTGTGACTGGTAAATATTTGCTATTTTTAATATCAATTAAATACATTTCCAAATCGGTTTGTGTAGATTGCTATAGATTTAAAGATTTTGATTGTGTCCCACCCACTAACATTGTGTTATATACCCGTAAGGGGTACTATGATTCTCTATACCTTTTTTATTTGAACACTCATATTTTTTTTTTTCTAGTATACTGGTCTACCTGATAATAAATATATCAAACTGCTAAGCCAAAACCATGACCAGTCTTCTATTATAAGACACTGGATTCTCCATAACTTTCAGATGCTTAGTAGAATTTGAGATGGATTTAGAGTTGAATTTGAAGGGACATTGTGAACAGTCCCTGAGTATTCATTTAAATCTGTTTTAATTTCATGTTCTGCTAAGCAATTCAAACATTTCCTGTGCATAACTTTTGTACAGCAGCTTGTAATTTTTTTTTGGCTTTAAAAGGGGTAGTCCAGCTATGAAGCATTAAGGGCTAAAGCAGGTAAAAAGGTGCTGCCTAGAAAAGAGGCCAGCAGCATATGCTGTATAAGAAGCTGAAGAATAGTAGCAAGGGCAACATGTACATACTGTTTAATTTTGTTTTACAACATTAGAACCTTGTCTTGGGTTTTAATAATAAAACTGTATAACCCCAATAAGAAAATAATGTACTCAAGCTCTACTAGTACCTGTACTTTCTTTGCCCTACTTTAATTGAATTTTCCTTAGCTATGAGTCCAGATCATTTCTTCTAGCATAAGAATCGTTTAAGATGGCACTAGTGTAGTTAGTAGAGGCATAACAATATACTGTCTGCATATTTCAAGGGAGATACACCAGCTTCTTGCAGACAGTAACCACATGGCCACATATTGCGTTACACATTGCTACAAAGTGAAGTCTTTAAAATCTTACTGGATTCCCACATGCTCAGTTAAAATGTTTTGCAGCCAGGGTTGTGGCGTCTGTAAGCCAACCCTCAGACTCCTCAATTTCCCTGAATCCACCACAGCCCTGCCTCACTTCTGAGCATGTACAAAAAGCGCAGCACAGATTCATCCCAACTAATAGATGAGATCTTTCGATCAGGATCAGACATGTATAGGAAATTTCATAACATTCTAAATTCTTCTGAAAAAACTTGCAGCACATACTGCATTGTACTACTGTACCCAATTTATAATACAATTTTGGAGTCGGTCCATTTTATAATATGTGACTCTATCATAATGGACACACTCCACAGCCCTGATTGCATCTCATCTGAATAAAGTCATTGATTTGATGGACCAACTGCCTTCTTGGTCTTTTTAACCAGACTTGCTGTACTGAATGAGAGCCTCGGAGAAATTCTATACATTATATTTTGAGCATGCAGCAGATTGACTGCTTATAACTGCAATATACTGTTTAAAGATACATAATTTGCAATATTTCTGCAACATGAAGTAAGTGCTACCCTTTACTAGTTCAGGTAGTTATCTGATAATTTAGTCATTGTACACAATTTTAACTGGGTACAAAACTGGACTTCCCCTTTTAAAAAGAAAAGCTGCAGATTGATACTTAATTATGCTAACATTTGTGAAGGCTTTTTCTGGTAATATACCTGTTTACAACCAGGAAAAGTGTTTATGATCCTTGAAAGAAAGAAAGAAAACGTGGTGCTGCCATACGTCCTGGCCTGATGGTGGGTCTAATGACCTGAAATAACGTTGAGCATACCTGTTGATGCAGTTACTTTAATCTCCAGTCCCATGCTCAGACCAGGACATAGCTCCTTATTGAGGCCTTACCTGTTGAGTCTTACAAATGTTGGGATTCTATGCATTTTCTGATTGGAAAGACCCCAATTGTTCCTTGGGTAATTTCCAAGCTTGCATAAAGCATCTAATAATACTATTCTAAATTCTTTTTCTAATCTTGGAACAATATGCTATAAATACAATTCATTAGTTTGGGGAATGTAATAGTTATCTGTGCCATTTTATTTTTTTTTTTATTTTATTTTTTTTACAAGATGCACATATAACTGATCGATTCCCGGAAACCTATGTTGATAATATCTAACTGCCTCTTTTTTTGGTTTTGCTGGTTGTAAAGGTTTGGATTGGAGAGGGCTCACTGGATCCCAATCCTGGAGCTGGATCATTGGATTCAAATCATAGGAAGGAGTGAATAGGATAGGGAGAATGCATTGCCAGGATTCATGGAGCGGGATCAGATAACAAGAACATAGGAATGGATTCCTGCCCCATCTTAACCGCATTCATGTGGATTTTTTTTCTCTAAACCTCATTTGGCTATTATATAGATTTTTTTTTTTTTTCTTTTTTTTGAAGCTCTTAGAATGCAAGAAGGAGTGCATATTTTTGTTTAAAAAAATAAATCAAAGAGGAGGCCAGAGGAAAGATGGCGCAATCATCTGGGAAGGATACATCACGAATAGATGGTAATCAAATGGGATATGGGGGTGGTGGTTGGGGAGGGGGGGGGGAGGGTTGGATATATTGGTACAATGTTTCTAACCTTGAATCATACGTGTCATTTCTTTTTATATATTCTTTTTTTTTCTAATAGGTTTTAATTGGCTTTTGAGGATCTTGTATGCATAAACTCAATAAACGATTAAATGTGTTTTTCAGTTCTTTTGTGTGCTATGCTGCTGGGGTTCTCTTGGGAAGCAGTGTTGTAGTTTTTGGTGTCTTAGAAAAAACCCCAAAAACATTCTGCTGTAGATGTCATTTCTAGGACTAGAAATCTGTGCCATAAGTCGGTGCTTTTCAAGGTGTGCTTTTCAAGGTGTGCAGTATTTGCCTTCTTGAACAAGGGTGTACAGTGCTCTTACATTGTGGTATGTGCTGCGTAAACAGTACATTCTCTGCAGGACAATAACTTGATTAGCGATTTTCTTATGATTATCATCACTGCTGAGCCTGTAAGCGACTCTCCACCCTAGAAAAGCTATTATACACTAGTCATGTATGGTCACTCAACCAGGTGCCCTTCTCGCTCAGCTTGGCAACACTCAGCCTTCCAAGTTGGCTTCCTTGGTGGCATGTTGTGTTCAGTGAAGAGTCTAAACTGCACATCTATTGTCTTTCCTGTGCAGTGGGATAAGGAAGGCATGGAAAGCGTTTTTGGGAATTGCCACTTCACTACCTATACCACTAAAGCAGCGATCTTTGAGTCAGGATGAATGCAATGTCTAAAGGTACCTTCACACTAAATGATATCGCTAGCGATCCGTGACGTTGCAGCGTCCTGGCTAGCGATATCGTTTAGTTTGACACGCAGCAGCGATCAGGATCCTGCTGTGATATCGCTGGTCGTTGAACAAAGTTCAGAACTTTATTTGGTCGTCAGACCGGCGTGTATCGTTGTGTTTGACACCAAAAGCAACGATACCAGCGATGTTTTACACTGGTAACCAGGGTAAATATCGGGTTACTAAGCGCAGGGCCGCGCTTAGTAACCCGATGTTTACCCTGGTTACCAGTGTAAAATGTAAAAAAACCCAAAAAACAGTACATACTCACCTTCGCGTCCCCCGGCGTCCGCTTCCCACACTGACTGAGCGCCGTAAAGTGAAAGTACAGCACAGCGGTGACGTCACCGCTCTGCTGTTAGGGCCGGCGCTCAGTCAGTGCAGGAAGCGGACGCCGGGGGACACGAATGTGAGTATGTAGTGTTTGTTTTTTTTACATTTTACGCTGGTAACCAGGGTAAACATCGGGTTACTAAGCGCGGCCCTGCGCTTAGTAACCCGATGTTTACCCGGGGACCTCGGCATCCTTGGTCGCCGGAGAGCGGTCTGTGTGACAGCTCTCCAGCGACAGCGACGCTGCAGCGATCGGCATCGTTGTCGCTATCGCTGCAGCGTCGCTTAATGTGAAGGTACCTTAAGTGCAGTAGGTGAAAGGGTACCAGGTAGGATGACTACATTACAGGTGTAATAATTACATAGATTGAGATTGATGGAGATCATGTGAAGTCATGCTTAACAGAAAAGTCACAGATTGATTTTGAGCAATAATCTAATGGTTCCACAACAAAATCTGCATAAATATTTGCAGATTTCTCTGTGAAATAATGGGAAAATGTTGTACCGAGTGTCTCCTCTCTGCAGGCCCCAGATCCAAAATGGCCATGTGGCTGTATCCGGGTCCTGCAGGGAGGTGGCTTACAAGTGCCTGCTCAGAGCAGGCGCCGGGAAACCTCTCTGCACATCAGATCGGTGATCTGACACCGTGCACAGCAAAGTGTCAGATCAGCGATCTTACACTATAACATGATGCCAATGCCCCCCCATAAATACATTTCTTTATCTAAATAAAAAAAACAATAAAAGTACACATTTAGTATCGCCGCATCCGTAACGACCCGACCTATAAAACTGTCCCACTAGTTAACCCCCTTCAGTGAACACGTAAACGAGGCAAAAAACGCTTTATCATACCGCTGAACAGGTGGAATAACACGCGATCAAAAAGACGGATATAAATAACCATGGTACCGCTGAAAACTTCATCTTGTCCCACAAAAAACGAGCCGCCATACAGCATCATCAGCAAAAAAAGAAAGTTATTGTCCTCAGAATAAAGCGATGCAAAAATAATTTTTTCTATAAAAGTTTTGATCTTATAAAAGCGCCAAAACATAAGATATAAATAAGGTATAGCTGTAATCGTACCGACCCCAAGAATAAAACTGCTTTATCCATTTTACCAAACGCGGAACGGTATAAAGGCCCCCCCCCCAAAAAAAAAAAAAAAAATTCATGAATAGCTGGTTTTTGGTCATTCTGCCTCACAAAAATCGGAATAAAAAGCGATCAAAAAAAGTCACGCGCCCGAAAATGTTACCAATAAAAACGTCAACTCGTCCCGCAAAAAACAAGACCACACATGACTCTGTGGACCAAAATATGGAAAAATTATAGCTTTCAAAATATGGTAACGCAAAAAATATTTTTTGCAATAAAAAGCGTCTTTTAGTGTGTGACAGCTGCCAATCATAAAAATCCGCTAAAAACCCCCAGCTATAAATAGTAAATCAAACCCCCCTTCATCACCCCCTTAGGTAGGGAAAAATGAAAAAAATGTATATTTCCATTTTCCCATTAGAGTTGGGGCTAGGGTTAGGGTTTGGATTACATTTACGGTTGGGATTAGGGTTAGGGGTGTGTTAGGGTTTCAGTTAGAATTGGGGGTTTCCACTGTTTAGGCACATCAGGGGCTCTCCAAACGCAATTTCTTCTACCCTTGGGAAAATAAAAAATAGGGGGTGAAAAGATCATTTTTGTGAAAAAAAAAAAAAAAAAATATTTGTATGGCTCTGCATTATAAACTTCTGTGAAGCACTTGGTGGGTCAAAGTGCTCACCACACATCTAGATAAGTTCCTTAGGGGGTCTACTTTACAAAATGATGGTCACTTGTGGGGGGTTTCAATGTTTGGGCACATAAGGGGCTCTTCAAACGCATCATCTCAATTCCAGTCAATTTTGCATTGAAAAAGTCAAATGGCGCTCCTTCCCTTCCGAGCTCTGCCATGCGCCCAAACAGTGGTTTACCCCCACATATGGGGTATCGGCGTACTTAGGACAAATTGTACAACAACATTTGGGGTCCAATTTCTCCTGTTACCCTTGGTAAAATATAACAAATTGGAGCTGAAGTAAATTTTTTGTGAAAAGAAAAAGTTAAATGTTCGGGTTTTTTTTTTTTTTTAAATATTCCAAAAATTCCTTTGAAACACCTGAAGGGTTAATAAACTTTCTTGAATGTGGTTTTGAGCACCTTGAGGGGTGCAGTTTTTAGAATGGTGTCACACTTGGGTATTTGCTATCATATAGACACCTCAAAATGACTTCAAATGTGATGTGGTCCCTAAAAAAAAAAAAAAATGGTGGTGTAAAAATGAGAAATTGCTGGTCAACTTTTAACCCTTAACTCACTAGCAAAAAAAAAATTTTGGTTCCAAAATTGTGCTGATGTAGACATGTGGGAAATTTTACTTAGTATTTTATGTGACATATCTCTGTGATTTAAGGGCATGAAAACTCAAAGTTGGGAAATTGCGAAATTTTCAAAAGAAATTTCTTTTTTTCCACAAATAAACGCAGGTAATATCAAAGAAATTTTACCACAAGCATGAAGCCCAATATGTCACGAGAGAGCAATGTCACAATCACCGGGATCCGTTGAAGCGTTCCAGAGTTATAACCTCATAAAGGGACAGTGGTCAGAAATGTAAAAATTTGCCCGGTCATTAACGTGCAAACCACCCTTGGGGTTAAAGGGAACCTGTCACCCCCTCCAGGCGTTTGTAACTAAAAGAGCCACCTTGTGCAGCACTAATGCTGCATTCTGTCAAGGTGGCTTTTAGTTCTTGTCCCTGCCAATGCACAGTTTAATTTGTCCCTCGTACCTTGAAATTTCTGGGGGGCGGGGCTTTCCTCCCTTACACAGACGCCCCACAGCCGTCGGTTACTTCCTCGTTTATCCTGGGCGCCGCCTCCTCAGCGTTACGGCATTTTCCTGGCGCCTGCGCTGTAATTTTTTTATTTTCCCTTGGGCATGCGCAGTTAGCGCTGCCCGTCCACTGACATCACATGATGTCTTTATTATTGCGCCTACGTGGACGCGTGGCCCGAGATCCCGCCCCGCCTCTTCTGATTTATTCATACTGCGGGGCATGCTCAGTAGTTCTCTGTGGCTCTCCCTCATCTCCCTCTGCCTCTTTCCTACTGTGCAGCTTCCTAGGAATCGTCAGAGGGAGATGAGAATCTGAGTTGCACCCACAGGTGGTTGAAGTGCAGCTGCACAGTAATCCCAAAAGCAGCAGTGGGCGCTCCCGAGATGGTGACTCCACTGACAAGAGGGTATGGAGTAAGAGAGCTGAATGGTCTAGAACTCGTGCTGTGCCTCCGCCTTCAGAACCGGTACCACATTGACAAGCTTCACTGGGTGAGTGTTACATGACTGCCTACTAAGCTGATTCTCATTCTTTCTGTGTACCTGCCTTTCAGGATAAGAAAACTAAAAAATGCAAGCACAGAATGCCTTGTGCTCACAGCCCCTTCCTGCTGTCAGGAGATGAGTGGGCGCTCAGAGCTGTGGAGGAAGAGAGGTGAGTATTTTTTACGGGTGCTGCCTTATACTACAGGATCTGCCTATAGGGGTACTGCCTTATACTACAGAGTCTGCCTATACGGGTGCTTCCTTATACTACAGGGTCTGCCTATGGGGGTGCTGCCTTATATTACAGGGTCTGCTTATGGGGGTTGCTGCCTTATATTACAGGGTCTGCCTATGGGGGTGCTGCCTTATATTACAGGATCTGCCTATAGGGGTGTTGCCTTATATTACAGGGTCTGCCTATGGGGTGCTGCCTGATACTACTGAGTCTGCCTATGGGGGCTGCCTTGTGCTATAGAGTCTGCCTATGGGGGTGTATTATACAATATATAGTAGGCCTATGGGACGTGCATTATACTATATGGAGGCTTATGGGGAGTGCATTATACTACATTTAGGACTATCTCGCGGGTGAATTACACTATATGGAGGCTATCTAGGGAGCCATCTTACAGTGTGGGGATTACAGTGAAGGGGCCATCATACACTGTTGTAGCCATCAAACAGTTTGGAGGCTACTAAGGGGTCAGTATACTGTGTGGGTGGTACTATTTACAGTGAGGGGGCATTATACTGTGTATAAGAGAGCATCATGCTGTGTATAGGGGAGCTGTACAAGGCGGAAGACTTGGGACATTATTAAATGTAAAGTGGGCACTTATTGTTATAGTGGAACTCAGGTTACTGTTACTATCAAAGGGGCACACAGAGGGCAATATTACTTTCCAGGGGGCAAAATATGGGCACTGTTTTCTAGGGCACTTGCACCCAGCATTGCTATATTCTAGAGGGTTACTTTAGAATTTAGAGGGCACAGAGAACCACACAGCAAGTGCAGTAATAGGGACACATACGGCAGCAGCGGCTCCGCATTGGGATATCCGCTGGATAAGGGGTTTGTGCAGGTTGGGAATAGATGGTGATGGCTGGAATATGAGAAGTGAAACGTCTTAGTTGTATTCTCTGCAGAGGAGTCCTGGCTAGAAGAAGTCTGTCTGGGCCACATGGAAAAGACGGGAAAAATGAACGATTCCATCAGAAAGAACGTCAGTGGTAAGTCATTATCTGTAACTGTGCTATGATCTCTAATATGTCCTGTAGGGCTGGTATCTACCACTGACCATATGGTGGTAATATCCATGTTGGTCTTTATATAGAGATTATCTTCAGTAAAAGCTTGGTCATCTGCTGAGGTTCTCCACTGTTAAGGTGCGTCACCCAGTTGTAATCAAGGCTACTTGGTTAGGGGCCCACTCAGAAGCTTTGTCCTCCAAATCCCCGTGCCAACCTCCATCCACCCCCCTTCCCCGAACCAAAACCCTAGCTACGTCTCTGCTTCTTGGGACCTGAACCTGGTCCTCGATGCTTTGACGGGTCGTCCATTTGAACTTTTAGAGTCTGTCGCTTTAAAGTACATATCATTAAAGACTGCTGTTAGTTGCTTTAACATCAGCTAGAAGAGTGACATACAGGCTATGTCTATGGACCCTCCTTTCTTGTTAGTATTTCCTAATAGGATAGTGCTGAAACCAGACCCTTCTTACCTCCCTAAGAGAGCTGCCAGGTTTCATAGAAGTCAGGAGATTTTCCTTCCCTCCTTTGATAACCCTTCTACACCTGAGGAAGAGAGATTCCACAGCTTAGATGTGAGATAAGCTGTCCTGAGGAAGAGAGATTCCACGGCTTAGATGTGAGATAAGCTGTCCTGAGTTGTATAGACAGAACTCATTCCTGGAGGCAGAGTAGGGCTCTGTGTCCTTTCAGGGCCATAAGAAGGGGTTTGGAGTCACAAAGAGCACTTTATCAAGATGGATCAGAGATGCAGTCTGGCCTACTAATCAAAAGGTGACAGTCCTCCAGATGGAGAAAGCCCATTTGGCACGGGCCATGGCATCCTCCTGGACTGAGAAGGCGGATATCTCTATCTGATATATAAGGCTGCAACATGGTCTTCACCATCTACCTTCTACAACCACTATAGACTTGATATATCATCCTCTGACTTGGTTTTCGGGAGTTCTGTCCTCAACACGGTGGCCCCCCCCCAGGTGATGGTTCTCTGAAAGTCAGTGGGTGCTGTCGTGGCGAGAAGAAAAAAACTGATTACTTACCAGTAATTGTGTTTTATGGAGTCCATGACAGCACCCACTTACTTCCCTCCCTTGGTTATGTATAGATGTATGTATTTTGAATAAGTTATGGAGATTGTCTAAATCTTGTTTGGCGGTTCCTCTCATACTCTGTAATCCAACTGAGGAGGCGAGTGGGACCGCCTCTTTTATTCTGTAGGTTTCCTGTTCCTGTGGGCGTGTCCCCCTCTCAGTGGGTGCTGACGTGGACTCCATAAAACACAATTACCGGTACGTAATCTGGTTTTTCACAAGGATAGCAGGAGAAAATGGACCCCAAAATTTATTGTGCAATTTCTCATGAGTACACCGATGCCCCATATGTGACTGAAAACTACTTTTAAGGCACAGTGCAAAGCTCAGAAGGGAAGAAGTGCCATATTGGAGTTCACATTTTGCTGGAATGGTTTGAGGGTACCATACCTTATTGGCAGAGCCCCATAAGTGAAGAACAGACTAAACCATCCCCAACCCCATTTGACAAACTACACCAATGAATTCATCTAGGGGTCCCGTAAGCATGTTGACACCACATATGCCTCTCAGAATTTTATACCATTGTCAGTGAAGAAACTAATTTACTGTAAATTCTTTCCTTTAGTCCGAATCGGCACCAATTGGGATTTTATCCTGGAAGAATGGCTATTATCCTAAGTCATGTGACAAGGCTCGTTAAATGGTCGACATTGACTGTTAGGATTGCTACTGTACTTCCAATAGGTGGTACTAGAGAGTTCTAGTACTCTTCCTCTCTGAAGAGACAATTTGCATATTTCCCAGAGGAGCTTTGCAGCTTTAAGTCTCCTTACCATACTTAACATGTCACTCTCCGCAAGGAGAAACAATACTTCTTGGATCCCGGTCAGATGCCTCTCAATCAGCCAAACCAGATCTTTACTTTGCACTGAAGAGGGGCAGTACCCTGAAACTGTCTGCAAATTCAGATTCTGGTTTGGCTATTATCCTGTCATGTGACAAGGCTTGTTAAAGGGTCAACATTAACTGTTAGCATTGCTATTTCTAGTAGGTGGCACTAGAGTTCTAGTCCTCTTCCTCTCTGAAGAGACAATTTGCATACTTCCCATTTAAGTCTCCTCACCTTGACATGCTTAACATGTTACTCTCCACAAGGAGAAATGATATTACTTGGATCCTGGAACAAAGTACAGGTGATAGCAATTAGTTTAAATTGTCTTTCGTCTTATATAAGATTTTGAGGCTGTCACTTGGCAACAAAAAAGGGGCCCTTCCCATTACCAGGAGCGTGGTAACAATAGGAGTGAGCTTTCAGGCAAATCGTCCCAGCGCAGCAAGAACTCCAGTGTGGCATCGAGTGTGAAAGAACCCATCTATAAGAATGGTTTCTCTTCCTAACCCGGTACCCCCTCTGTCACAATGGTAAGTGATCTATGTGAAAGTCCACCTTATAATTAGGGTTCCCCCTGTTCTCTCTTTAGGGGAGGAAAAGTACGGGCAATACTAAACACAGGACTTGTGCACTCTGCACGTAAGAGTTACCCACTATGTGGGGAAAAAAGACTGCAACTCCTGCATAGAACAAACAATCTGTGAAGAGACCTCGAGATTTGCCTCAGATCTTGGCTCCTTAATAAAATCACAAGTAGAAAATACATTTTAGGTTCCTTCAGGGTAAGGGGAAAAACGGCGGAAATCTAGAGACAGGTCCCCGGAGTCCGGGTCTAGTAGTTCGAAGAGTGAAGAGAGGGACTCTGATATGTCCAGTTCATCATTATGCACATCATCCGGGGGTAGGAGCGATCGCAGTTGTTTCCCCTAGCGGAAACGGATAGCCTCGTCAGAGCCACCATGGGGCTAGTTTACCCTCCTCCAAAAAGATCAGAGCAGGACATTATGTTCAGCGGGCTAGAACCGAGAAAAAGATCTTTCCCCCTAAATGAGAAAATCCAATCCCTAATTAAAAAGGAGTGGAAGAAATGCGAGAGAAAGGGCCTTTTATCCCCAAACAGGAAATATTCATTTGACTCGGCGTGTTCCTTTTGAGAGAAGGCACCAAAACTGTATGTGGCAATTGCTAAAGCCTCCAACAAGTTTTCCCTAAATGCTACAAAATGTTAGCACTATATAAAAATAAAGATTATTATTCCCTTCGAGGACATGGGGGGGGGGGTATTGAAGGATCCCGTGGACAACATTCCGATACATTCCTGAAGGGTTTATGGGAGGCCTCTGAGGGAGGGCTAAAACCTGCAGTACCCACCTGTACGGCTGGGTCACTGATGATCTGGCTAGACCTGGAATCACAACTAAGAGAGAGCCTCTAGGGACACTATATTAGACTCCATCCCGGTAATGAAAGAAGCTGCTGCTTACTTGGCGGGCGCATCAGCGCACTCAGGCTGGCAGCCAGATCGGCAGTTGTCTCTAATGCCGCCCGGCGAGCCCTCTGGCTTAAGTATTGACAAGATCTCCAGGCAAAGTCAAGGCTTTGCTCCATCCCCTGTGAGGGTGAGTTCTTATTTGGCCCTACGCTTGATGATATTTCGGATAAAGCAGAGGACAACAAAAAAGCTTCCCTATCCTCCAATCCCATCTTAAAGGAAATTATTTTGGAGTAGGAAATATATCCAGAGAAAGCCTCCCAGCAACCAGAATAAGTGGGAAGATAGAATTTATTGGTCTTTCTCCTTCTATTTCAACAGGCCCCCAATGACAACAAGAAGTCATCTGAATGAGGGTTTTCCCCAGGTGGAGGGAAGGTTATCTTTCTCCCGGCCTGGGAAAGAATATCCAACTGCTCTTGGATATTGGACCTGATGAAATCAGGTCAAAAACATCACTTTTACTCAACTCCCCATCCAAATTTCATCATGACCAAGCAGTCCTTCAAGAGGCCCTCACCAGGAAAAAGGCGAAGGATTCTATTCCCCTCTGTTCCTGAGGAAAAAGCCAGATGGAACGTTCAGAACAATCATAAATTTAAAGAAACTGAACAAGCTACTGAAAGTTCAAATCTTCTTGATGGAAATAATAGACATCAGTAAAAATGCTGTTTCATGACTGTTCTGGACCTAAAAGACACATGCTATCACGTCCCCATCCACAGAGACTATAAAAAATTCCTCAGGGTAGCAGTCCCAATAAATAGAGTGGTAAAACACTATCAGTCCACGGCCCTCCCATTCGATCTAGCCATAGCTCCACGGTGTTCACCAAGATAGTGGCAAAGGTGCTTGCACATTTGAGGGAACAAGATATCCTAATTGTTCTGTACCTAGCCAATTTTCTGATCATAGGCAACTCCCCTCGGCATTGCAAGAACCAATTCGAAAAGTCATGGGTTCCTTGACCAACTTAGGCTGGCTTTTGAATCTAGGGAAATCCAAAACTGTGCCGAGCCAAGTACAGGAATTCTTGGGTATCATACTAGATTCAAAGAAACAGGAGTGTCTCCTCCCGACAGAGAAAGTTCAGAAAATCATAGGCCTGGTATCACGAACAAGGGATCTCCCCTCTACGACTTTGTGGAAAGCGATGTCCCTCCTAAGTTCCATGACATGCTGCAAAAAAGAGGAAAAGTTCCAGCTTCTGGAAAAATTTCAAGTATAATCTTTATTCCATCAAAAACGATTAAAAAGTTAGAGACAGGATGGTGGGCAAGCAATGCGTTTCGAATGTTGGAATAGAGACTGCATGAAATTTTACCAAAAGCTGAAATTTTTCCTCTTATTTTGCATCTGCCAACACGAGTGGTCGGCTCGTGGTTCCATGCACGCTGGACTTCTACATACTTCAACGGTGAGCTGACATCACTTTTTTTCCATTTTCTCTATGACATCCTGCATTCCGACTGTTCAGTGGGCTCAGGTACACACCAGAGTTGCAGTGGGAAATTTTGTCAGCTGAAAACTCTAAAAGGGAATTTAGAAGGGCAGTTAACAATGTCATCAAAAACGGTACTTTCGTTAGAATGCTGGATAAACAACTTAATCCGGGGCATTCCATGGGTGATTCTAATCTCTCAGGTCCTGACCACAGACTCAAGCACCAGGGGTTTTGGGGCTCAGCTGAATAAACAGATAGCTCAAGGGGTCTGGACAGAGGACTTAAGATCAGTATCCTCAAACATGAAGGAACTGTTGGAAGTGATTTTTGCCTTCCTAGAAGTCTTGGACACTTCAGCATAAGAGTATTCTCAGACAACCAAGTTGTCATAGCATACTTAAATCACTGGGGAGGAACACTGTCCTGCCCTCTTATGAAAGTAGCAAAGTCCATTTTTCAGTTAGCTGAGGACAACTTTGGGTCTCTGTCTGCACTCCACATAAGGGCAGAGAATCGCAGGGCTTAGCTGAGACAGGGCGAGTGGGAACTGTATCAGGCCATGTTCGATCAGATTGCAGAGAGGTGGGAAAGTCCATAGATCTATTTGCCAACAGTCAGAATAGGAAGGTAGATGCTTTCTGCGCAATAGATCCAAATGGAACCCCATTGTGTTAGATGCCTTCATAAGACCACCATCTAGCCTATGCTTTTCCTCCGATTGCCCTTATTCCGGCTGTTCTGAGGAAAATCCGGGAAGACAGGGCAAAAGTGATCTTAATAGCCCCCTTCTTGCTAAAGAGGACATGGTTTTCTTGGCTGAGGATGATGTCCATCTCCGACTCCTGGGTACTTCCCGACCTAATTTCCCAGGGGCCAGTTCTTCCTCAGGTGACAAACTTACACATGACAGCCTGGAATTTGAGAGGGCTCTCCTGAGTAATAAGGAGTTTTCAACGAATTTAATATCCACATTGCTTCAAAGTGGAAAACTCGTAACCACCAAAACTGAATGGGAAAACATGGAGGAAGTTTCTTTCACGCTTCAGGTTCCAAGTTAGAAGGGGGGGTCCACTAACAGCCCTCTTGGTAGTTTCTGCAGAAGCTAATGGAACAGGGGCTAGCTACAAGTACTTTAACCCCTTTACCCCAAGGGTGGTTTGCACGTTAATGACCTGGCCAATTTTTACAATTCTGATCACTGTCCTTTTATGAGGTTATAACTCTGGAACACTTCAACGGATCCTGATGATTTTGACACTTTTCTCGTGACATTTTGTACTTCATGATAGTGGTAAAATTTATTTGATATTACCTGCGTTTATTTGTGAAAAAAAAACAACGGAAATTTGGTGAAAATTTTGAAAATTCCGTAATTTTCCAACTTTTAATTTTTATGCCCTTAAATCACAGAGATATGTCACACAAAGTACTTAATAAGTAACATTTCCCACATGTCTACTTTACATCAGCACAATTTTTTTGTTAGGGAGTTATAAGGGTTAAAAGTTGACCAGCAATTTCTCATTTTTACACTATTTTTTTAGGGACCACATCACATTTAAAGTCACTTTGAGGGGTCTATATAATAGAAAATACCCAAGTGTTCAGAAACTTTTGGAATGTTTAAAAAAATAAAAAAAAATGAACATTTAACTTTTTTCACAAACAATTTACTTCAGCTCCAATTTGTTTTATTTTACCAAGGGTAACAGGAGGAATTGGACCCCAAAAGTTGTGCATTTGTCCTGGGTACGCGGATACCCCATATGTGGGGGTAAACCACTGTTTGGGCGCATGGCAGAGCTTGGAAGGGAAGGAGCGCCATAGGCAGCATCAGTAGTAAAAAGTTGGGGACACAGGGTTAATAGCAGCGATAATGGAGTGCATTACCCGCTGCATAATGCGGTCTGTTACCGCTGGCATTAACCCTGTGTGAGCGGTGACCGGAGGGGAGTATGCGGGCGCCGGGCACTGACTGCAGGGGAGTAGGGAGGGACTAATCGCATTGTGCTGATTGGTCTCGCGAGCTGCCTGTCATGGCTGCCACGACTAATCAGCGACGGGCACAGTCCGATTAGTCCCTCCCTACTCCCCTGCAGTCAGTGCCCGGCGGAGTAGGGAGGGACTAATCGGACTGTGACCGTCGCTGATTGGTCGCGGCAGCCATGACAGGCAGCTGGCGAGACCAATCAGCGACGCGGGATTTCCGTTACGGAAGTTATACACTATGTTCCAAATTATTATGCAAATTACATTTTTATCGGATTTTCCTAAATGGTTGGTGCAAATGACAGTCAGTCTAATAAAAGTAATCACCCATTAGAGTATACATCGAATTTTATTGATGAAACCTCCCAATGATAACAGTATAATCTCCAAAATGAATAAAAACTCAAAATGCACTGTTCAAATTATTAGGCACAGTAGAATTTCTAAACATTTGATATGTTTTAAAGAACTGAAAATGCTCATTTGTGAAATTTGCAGCATTAGGAGGTGACATTCACTGAACAAAAAAGCTATTTAACGCCAAAACATCCTAACAGGCCAAGTTACATGTTAACATAGGAACCCTACTTTGATATCACCTTCACAATTCTTGCATCCATTGAACTTGTGAGTTTTTGGAGAGTTTCTGCTTGTATTTCTTTGCATGATGTTGGAATAGCCTCCCAGAGCTGCTGTTTTGATGTGAACTGCCTCCCACCCTCATAGATCTTTTGCTTTATGATACTCCAAAGGTTCTCTATAGGGTTGTGGTCAGGGGAAGATGGTGGCCACACCATGAGTTTATCTCCTTTTATGCACATATCAGCCAATGACTCAGAGGTATTCTTTGCATGAGATGGTGCATTGTCATGCATGAAGATGATTTTGCTCCTGAAGGCACATTTCTGCTTTTTATACCATGGAGGAAAGTTGTCAGTCAGAAACTCTATATACTTTGCAGAGGTAATTTTCACACCTTCAGGAACCTTAAAGGGCCCCACCAGCTGTTTCTCCATGATTCCGGCCCAAAACATGACTCCTCCACCTCCTTGCTGACGTTGCAGCCTTGTTGGGACATGGTGGCCATCCACCAACCATCCACTACTCCATCCATCTGGACCATCCAGGGTTGCTCAACACTTATCAGTAAACAAGAATGTTTGGAAATTAGTCTTCATGTATGTGTGAGCCCAATGCAACCATTTCTGCTTGTGAACACTGTTTAAGGGTGGCCGAATAGTAGGTTTATGCACCACAGCAAGCCTTTGAAGGAGCCTACACCTTGAGGTTCGAGGGACTCCAGAGGCACCAGCAGCTTCAAATATCTGCTGCTTTCTAATGGCTTTTTAGCAGCTGCTCTCTTAATCTGATGAACTTGCCTGGCAGAAATCTTCATTATGCCTTAATCAGCACAAACACATTTGTGCTCAGATACAGCCACAAATCTCATAACAGTACGATGATCACGCTTAAGTTTTTGGGAAATTTCTAATGTTTTCATCCCTTCACCAAGGCATTGCACTATTTGATGCTTTTCAGCAGCAGAGAGATCCTTTTTCTTTCCCATGTTACTTGAAACCTGTGACCTGCTTAATAATGTGGAACATCATTTTTAAGTACCGTATTTTCTGGTGTATAAGACTTTTCCATATAAAATATGGAATTTGGGATATGCCCGCTGTATAAGACGGGGGTCATCTTATACGCCCAGTCATCTTATACGGCGTGTGGTTCCCAGGGTCTGGAGGAGAGGAGACTCTCCTTCAGGCCCTGGGATCCATATTCATGTAAAAAATAAAGAATAAAAATAAAAAATGTGGATATACTCACCCCTCCGACGGACCCTGGCTGTCACCGCTGCAAGCGTCTGCCTCCGTTCCTAAGAATGCAGTGAGTGAAGGACCTTCGATGACGTCGCGGTCATGTGAGCGGTCAGGTGACCGCTCCTGGCACATGGTGCCGGATGTCAGCTGCGATAGCTGACACCCGGCCCCGATCACGGGGGAGCGCGGCCGATCGGTACTATCCCATCGGTGGTCATACGGGCCCATACCACCTCGATGTGATAGTACGTGATAGTACGTCAGATGTCAGAAAGGGGTTAAGGCTTTGTGCACACAATGTGGATTTAGTGCGGATCCGCAGCGGTTTTTTCCGCGCAGAAACGCTGCAGGTCCGCAAAGTGATTTACAGTACAATGTAAATCAATAGGAAAAAAAATGCTAATGGTGTGGAAAATTCCGCATGAAAAACGGTGCGGAACAAAATAAGTAGCATGCCGCTTCTTTTGTGTGGATCTGCAGCGTTTCTGCACCCTTCCATTATAGAAATCCTCAGTGGTACAAAACGCATCAAATCCGCAACAAAAACGTGTCAAATCTGCACCTGCGTTTTCTGCCAGGAGATGCGGTCCGCAACGTGTGCACATAACCTAAAAGTTCAAGTCACAGATTTAGGGGCCCTACACAATGAAAGCATCGGCAAGGTGTAGACCATTCCCTTCTCATAGTAACCCTCCTTGGGATTTAAACTTTGTCCTTATAGCCCTGTCCTTTTAAAATATCACTTCTAGTAGCTCTCATATCAGCTCGTAGGGTCAGTGACATCCAGGCATTGTCGGCCTTCACTCCACACAAATCTTGGACGATAGGGTTAGTCTTAAAGGGAACCTATCACCTGAATTTGGCGGGACCAGTTTTGGGTCATATGGGCGGGGTTTTCGGGTGTTTGATTCACCCTTTCCTTACCCGCTGGCTGCATGCTGGCTGCAATATTGGATTGAAGTTCATTCTCTGTCCTCCATAGTACACGCCAGCGCAAGGCAATATTACCTTGCGCTGGCGTGTACTCCGGAGGACAGAGAATGAACTTCAATCCAATATTGCAGCCAGCATGCAGCCAGCGGGTAAGGAAAGGGTGAATCAAACACCCGAAAACCCCACCCATATGACCCAAAACTGGTCCCGCCAAATTCAGGTGATAGGTTCCCTTTAAGACTGACCCAGCCTTCCTACCGAAAGTGGTATCGTGTTTTTACTGATTGTGGAATCTTCACACTAGACCTTGGAAATCAAGGTCCCAGAGTCTAGAAGAAGAGTGGTGAGGCCACAATCCAAGCTGCTTGAGGTCTAGTATGAAGTCTCCACAATCCGTGATGGTTTAGCCATGTCATCTGCTGGTGTAGGTCCACTGTGTTTTATCAAGACCAAAGTCAGTGCATCTGCCTACCCGGATAATTTTGGAGCACTTCATGCTTCAGTCTGTTGACAAGCTTTTTGGAGATGGAAATTTCATTCTCCAGCAGGACTTGGCACCTGTCCACACTGCCAAAAGTACCAATACCTGGTTTAAAACAACAGTATCACTGTGTTGATTGGCCAGCAGACTCACCTGACCTTAACCCCATAGAGAATCTATGGGGTATTGTCAAGAGGAAGTTGAGAGACACCAGACCCAACAATGCAGAGAAGCTGAAGGCTGCTATCAAAGCAACCTGGGCTTCCATAAACACCTCAGCAGTACCAGAGGCTGATCGCCTCCATGCCACGCCGCATTGATGCAGTAATTGATGAAAAAGGAGCCCCGACCAAGTATTTAGTGCATTAACTGAATATACATTTCAGTAGGCCAACATTTCGGATTTTAAAATAATTTTTTCAAGCTGGTGTTATAAAGTATTCTAATTTACTAAGATAATGACGTTTGAGTTTTCATTGGCTGCAAGCCATAATCATCAACATTAACAGAAATAAACACTTGAAGTAGATCACTCTGTTTGTAATGACTCAATATAATACAGTCATGGACAAAAATTTTGAGAATGAGACAAATATTAATTTTTCCAAAGTCTACTGCTTCATTTTTTCTAATGGCAATTTGCATATACTCCTGAATGTCAGAGTGATCAGCTTAACAGCAATTACTGTACTTGCAAAGTCAATATTTGCCCAGAAAATGAACTTTAACCCCCAAAACACATTTCAACTTCATTGCAGTCCTGCCTTAAAAGGAGCAGCTAACATCGTTTTAGTGATTGATCCATTAACACAGGTGTGGGTGTTGATGAGGACAGGGCTGGCGATCAATCAGTCATGATTAAGTAAGAATGACATCACTGGACACTTTAAAAGGAGGCTGGTGCTTGGTATCATTGTTTCTCTTCAGTTAACCATGGTTATCTCTAAAGAAACACGTGCAGCCATCATTGCACTGCACAAAAATGGCCTAACAGGGAAGAGTATCGCAGCTACAAAGATTGCACCTCAGTCAACAATCTATCGCATCATCAAGAACTTCAAGGAGAGAGCTTCCATTGTTGTCAAAAAGGCTCCAGGGCGCCCAAGAAAGACCAGCAAGCGCCAGGACCGTATCTTAAAACTGTTTCAGCTGCGGGATCGGACTACCAGCAGTGCCGAGCTCGCTCAGGAATGGCAGCAGGCTGGTGTGAGTGCTTCTGCACGCACTGTGAGGCGGAGACACTTTGAGCAACGCCTGGTTTCAAGGAGGGCAGCAAAGAAGCCACTTCTCTCCAGAAAAAAGATCAGGGACTGACTGATATTCTGCAAAAGGTACAGGGAGTGGACTGCTGAGGACTGGGGCAAAGTCATTTTCTCTGATGAATCCCCTTTTCGATTGTTTGGGACATCTGGAAAACAGCTTATTCGGAGAAGAAGAGGTGAGCGCTACCACCAGTCTTGTCTCATACCAACTGTAAAGCATCCTGAAACCATTCATGTGTGGGGTTGCTTCTCAGCCAAGGGAATCGGCTCACTCACAGTCTTGCCTAAAAACACAGCCATGAATAAAGAATGGTACCAGAATGTCCTCCAAGAGCAATTTCTCCCAACCGTCCAAGAGCAGTTTGGCGCCCAATAATGCCTTTTCCAGCATGATGGAGCACCTTGCCATAAAGCAAAGGTGATAACTAAATGGCTCATGGAACAAAACATAAGAGATTTTGGGTCCATGGCCTGGAAACTCCCCAGATCTTAATCCCATTGAGAACTTGTGGTCAATCATCAAGAGACGGGTGGACAAACAAAAACCAACAAATTCTGGCAAAATGCAAGCATTGATTATGCAAGAATGGACTGCTATCAGTCAGGATTTGGTCCAGAAGTTGATTGAGAGCATGCCAGGGAGAATTGCAGAGGTCTTGAAGAAGAAGGGTCAACACTGCAAATATTGACTTGCTGCATTAGCTCATTCTAACTGTCAATATAACCTATTGGTACTCATAATATGATTGCAATTATATTTCTGTATGTGATATAAACATCAGACAAACACTAATAAAAACCAGAGGGCAGCAGATCATGTGAAAATATAATTTTGGTGTCATTCTCAAAACTTTTGGCCATGATTGTATATGCGTTTCACATTTTGTATTGAAGTACTTAAGTAAATGAACTTTTTGATGATATTCTGAAGAGCATAGTAACGAACTGTGGTTAGTTATAACAAATTATGATTATATTGCACATAAAAACATTTCACATCATATATTCAACACTACAGATTTGCAACACAATATTAACCCCTTAACGACTGCCGATACGACTTTTAATGGCGGCAGTTATGGGGCCTTATTCCTCATGCTCCTTTTTACACAGCTTCCTCCTGCACCCCACGCTCCTCCTTTATACACAGCATTTTTCTGCAGCACAGGTTTTCTCCTTCATAGTCGCTTCCTCCGGCAGCATCTAACACTCCTGTTCCATATGCAGTTGGAAACACTTGGTCCCGAGAGAAATTTGCTCTGATTGCAATAAAGCACAGGAATTTCAGGGTCCCATATAGGCAAATTTTTTGGGCCCCCTTGAGACTCCGCCCAGGCTCCACTCCTGCTCCTGCACACCTCGCACCTTCCACAGTCCCACTGCCCACTCTTGGAAAAACTCCACTTCTGCACTATGCCCTCGCCAATCACACATTAACAGTTCCCATCTACCACTAGATACCATACATAGCCAGCAGGTTTTGTTTTGGCCAAAAGATTTTTTAAGCCGCCACCATGACAAGGTAGACTTTTCTGGCCAGGCCTTACTCTACTCTAGTTTATTAAACATTTCTTGAAATATCCAATACTCTTTTTAAATATATTTTTATTTGTTTTATTTATTTTTCATTAAGGGAATGTATTACATACATTTTTTAGCACCATGGCTGAACCACATATTACCATCACATAGTGACCGAATAATACCACATACAAGGAACAAATATCACCACACCATGGCTGGATCACATATTACCACCACATAGTGACTGAATACTACAATACTGATCATTAACAATACTGATCATTAACCCCTTCCCGACCTGTGACGCCACGTAGGCGTCATGAAAGTCGGTGCCAATCCGACCTGTGACGCCTATGTGGCGTCATGGAATGATCGCGTCCCTGCAGATCGGGTGAAAGGGTTAACTCCAATTTCACCCGATCTGCAGGTACAGGGGGAGTGGTACTTCAGCCCAGGGGGGGTGGCTTCACCCCCCCGTTGCTACGATCGCTCTGATTGGCTGTTGAAAGTGAAACTGCCAATCAGAGCGATTTGTAATATTTCACCTAAACAACTGGTGAAATATTACAATCCAGCCATGGCCGATGCTGCAATATCATCGGCCATGGCTGGAAACACTGATGTGACACCCCCCCCCCCACCGATCACCCCCCCAAGCCACCGATCTGTGGTCCGCTCCCCTCCGTCTTGTGCTCCGCTCCTCCTGTCCGCTCCCCCCGTGCTCCTATGCCACCCCCCTGTGCTCCGACGCCCCCCCGTGCCCCGATCTCCACCCCCTTATACTTACCGAGGCTCCCGGTGTCCATCCGTCTTCTCCATGGGCGCCACCATCTTCCAAAATTGGCGGGCGCATGCGCAGTGCGCCCGCCGAATCTGCCGGCCGGCAGATTCGTTCCAGGTGTAGTTTGATAACTGTGATAAAACCTATCACAGTGATCAAAATAAAAAAAAATAGTAAATGACACCCCCCTTTATCACCCCCATAGGTAGGGACAATAATAAAAAAAAGAAAATATTTTTTTTTCTTTTTCCACTAGGGTTAGGGTTAGAACTAGGGTTAGGGCATGTGCACACAGTGCGGATTTGGCTGCGGATCTGCAGCGGATTGGCCGCGGATCCGCAGCGGATTGGCCGCTGCGAATTCGTAGCAGTTTTCCATCAGGTTTACAGTACCATGTACACCTATGGAAAACCAAATCCGCTGTGCCCATGGTGCGGAAAATTCCGTGCGGAAACGCTGCGTTGTATTTTCCGCAGCATGTCAATTCTTTGTGCGCATTCCGCAGCGTTTTACACCTGTTCCTCAATAGGAATCCGCAGGTGAAATCCGCACAAAAAAACACTGGAAATCCGCTGTAAATCCGCAGGTAAAACGCAGTGCCTTTTACCTGCAGATTTTTCAAAAATCATGCGGAAAAATCTCACACGAATCCGCAACGTGGGCACATAGCCTTAGGGTTAGGGTTGGAATTAGAGTTAGGGTTGGAATTAGGGCTAGGGTTGGAAATAGGGTTAAGATTAGGCTTGTGGTTAGGGTTACGGATAGGGTTAGGGGTGTGTTGGGGTTACAGTTGTGGTTAGGGTTGGGATTAGGGTTAGGATTAGGATTAGGGTTACGGCTGTGTTGGGGTTAGGGTTGTGGTTAGGGGTGTGTTGGGGTTAGGGTTGTGATTAGGGTTATGGCTACAGTTGGGATTAGGGTTAGGGGTGTGTTGGGGTTAGTGTTGAAGTTAGAATTGAGGGGTTTCCACTGTTTAGGCACATCAGGGGTCTCCAAACGCAACATGGCGCCACCATTGATTCCAGCCAATCTTGCGTTCAAAAAGTCAAATGGTGCTCCCTCCCTTCCAAGCACCGATGTGCGCCCAAACAGTGGTTTACCCCCACATATGGGGTACCAGCGTACTCAGGACAAACTGGGCAACAACTATTGGGGTCCAATTTCTCCTGTTACCCTTGCAAAAGTAAAAAATTACTTGCTAAAACATAATTTTTGAGGAAAGAAAAATGATTTTTTATTTTCATGGCTCTGCGTTATAAACTTCTGTGAAGCACTTGGGGGTTCAAAGTGCTCACATCTAGATTAGTTCCTTGGGAGGTCTAGTTTCCAAAATGGGGTCACTTGTGGGGGAGCTCCAATGTTTAGGCACACAAGGGCTCTCCAAACGCGACATGGTGTCCGCTAATGATTGGAGCTAATTTTCCATTCAAAAAGCCAAATGGCGTGCCTTCCCTTCCGAGCCCTGCCGTGCGCCCAAGCAGTGGTTTACCCCCACATATGGGGTATCATCGTACTCAGGACAAACTGGACAACAACATTTGGGGTCCAATTTCTCCTATTACCCTTGGGAAAATAAA